>NW_027104561.1:233970-946775 GCF_902728285.1 Clytia hemisphaerica
ATATTAAAACCTTTCTGTATATATTTGGTTCTTCAAAACCATTTCCCTTTCCCGCAGCAGGCTTTAAAGTTCATGTTGACCCCCGGTTTTATTTGCGCGGTAATCTAGAAAGGCCTTTAGTGCGGTATAAACAAATGATTTCATTGGTTTAAAAAAGTCAAAACATCAAGCTATATCACGTGATCAGAATCATGATCGGAATAAACGGAAGGTCATATGTCATATGATATTTTCGCGCGTTTTAATTCGGCAAAGTTTAGTAAACTCGACCACGTATCAATGTTTTGATTTTTCAAGCGGGGATTTCTGTAGAATGATAAAATATGGCTTGACTGGAATCGACACCATAACAGCAGTGCCATTGCTTCCACCGGCGCTCCTTCGCAGCTGTTTATCAAATTTCCACCAATGAGGTTGCCCCATTTCAAACAGCCCTTCTTTTTGGCACCCATGGCCTCTCAGCAGCAGTGCCTTGCACGACGGGCGGCTGTAAAATCCCACCCTTCATATATTTGTTTCAATCTGTGATTCGTGGCTTAGGTTTTTTCTCATCTTCAATTTACTGCACTGAAGAAAGCGGGAATTTGACGTGAGAGTTAGATTGTCAACAAAGTGCCGAAAAAAATCATTGAATAAAAGAAGAACTTAAAATCTTAAATATTTTCATTTTAAAGAATAGTGCTAGGGTAGATCGTCAACTACCATTTTTAGCATGATGTCAAAAAATTCAAAGTGTAATATTTTTTTGTGAAAATTTAATCTATTGTAAGACATTTTGCGCAATTTTTAACCTCCTAGGTCAAAAATCCAGCATTCCCCAGGGGGGTCTTTGATTCGCACTTAAGCAAAAAATGAGTAAAATGGCATTTTTTGCACATTTAAAGACTATGAAAGCCCAGTAAAGGGTCAAAATGGTTTCTAAATGGTGTCTTGTACTAATATACAACATAAAAAGACAAAATAACCCCAGCGAGATCGCTCAATGTTTCAATTTCAAGCTAAAAAGGCTGATTTTCTCCGATTCTGGGTAGCAAAATACATGAAAGCAGAATTTTTGAGGACCCACAACTTTTAAACTTTTTAAGGTACACACTCGAAATTTTCAGTAATTAAACACTTCAGAGAAAGCTCCAGGTAAAATCAAACTTGAGTTTTCAAAAATTTCCTATAAATCCATAATGGCGCCCTAGAAATTGAGTTTTCATGCTATATGCCAATATTTCAAGCTAAAACTTGGTTTTCTTGGGCTAAAATCTCAAAAATGGTTTCAAATGGTGTCCTGAAACTTTGGGTGCTGAAAGTATTCTGGAAAAACTCTGGGAGAATCAAAATGGTTTGGGTTAGAAATTTACCAAAGTTCGCCATTATGGAATTGCATTTCCACTTAAAACGCAACATTTAGAGTTAAAGTCTAATTTTCTCAGGCTAAAATCTCAAAAATGGTTTCAAATAGTGTCCTGAAATCTTTTGGTGTTGAAAGTATTCTGAAAATACTCTGGGAGAAACAAAATGGTTTGGGTCAGAAATTTGCCCAAGTCTGCCATTATGGTATTGCATTTCCCATTAAAACGCGATATTTAGAGTTAAAGTCTGATCTTCTCAGGCTAAAATCTCAAAAATGGTTTCAAATAGGGTCCTGAAATTATTTGGTGTTGAAAGTATTCTGGATATACTCTGGGAGAACCAAAATGGTTTGGGTTTGAAATTTGCCTAAGTCTGCCAATATGGTATTGCATTTCCTACTAAAACGTGATATTTATAGTAAAAGTCTAATTTTCTCAGGCTTAAATCTCAAAAATGGTTTCAAATAGGGTCCTGAAATCTTTTGGTGTTGAAAGTATTCTGGGAACAATCAAGGAAAATCACAGTGGTTCACAATGGAGATATATATGCCAAAGTCTGCCATTATGAATTTTATTTCTTTAGGAAGAACACTCAAGCTTACTCAAAACATTGTGTTTTAGAATGAAATACAATTCCATAATGGCAGACTTTGGCAAATTTATGACCCAAACCATTTTGGTTTTCCCAGAGTATTTCCAGAATACTTTCAAAACCAAAAGATTTCAGGACCCTATTTGAAACCACTTTTGAGATTTCAGCCTGAGAAAATTAGAGTTTAGCTCTAAATATTGCGTTTTAGTGGGAAATGCAATTCCATAATGGCAGACTTTGGCAAATTTCTAACCCAAACCATTTTGGTTCTGCCAGAGTATATCCAGAATACTTTCAACACCAAAAGATTTCAGGACACCATTTGAAACCATTTTTGAGATTTTAGCCTGAGAAAATTAGACTTTTACTCTAAATATCGCGTTTTAGTTGGAAATGCAATGCCATAATGGCAGACTAGGGCAAATTTCTGACCCAAACCATTTAGATTCTCCCAGAGTATTTTCAGAATACTTCCAAGATCCAAAGATTTCAGGACATCATTTGAAATCATTTTAGAGATTTTAGCCCAAGAAAACCAAGTTTTAGTTTGAAATATTGGCATTTAGCATGAAAACTCAATTTCTAGGGCGCCATTATGGATTTATAGGAAATTTTTGAAAACTCAAGTTTGATTTTTCCTGGAGCTTTCTCTGAAGTGTTTCATTGCTGAAAATCTCAAGTGTGTACCTTAAAAAGTTTAAAAGTTGTGGGTCCTCAAAAATGCTGCTTTCATGCATTTTGCTACCCAGAATCGGAGAAAATCAGCCTTTTCAGCCTGAAATTGAAACATTGAGCCATCTCGCTGGGGTTATTTTGTCTTTTTGTGTTGAATATTAGTACAAGACACCATTTAGAAACCATTTTGACCCTTTCCTGGCCTTTTATAGTCTTAAAATGGGCAGAAAATGCCATTTTTACTCATTTTTTGCTTTAGTGTGAATCAAAGACCCCCCTGGGGAATGCTGATTACACTTTGAATTTTTTGACTTTGCCATTTGACGATCTACCCTAATAGTGCAAAAATATGAAACATAGAAAAGTTTCATTTTTCATTGTTTTAATTGAAATGAGGGATTTGGAAAATTTTCTATGTTTGGTTTTTTGCATAAACCCCTATAACTATGGTCGAGCACCCTTTGATATGTTGGCTTGAAATCGAAAATGAAACTGGCCCGTACTCGAAATCCCGTAATCTTGATATACAAGTTTAAGTCTATACTGACTATTGCCTTAACGGGAAATATTTCCCGAATGGGAAGGTGAAAATAACCCAAAAGGAAACTGTTTCCAGATTGAAAATTTCTTTTCTGTTTCCCGTTTTGGTCAGGACTTTTCTTTGTTCCCGAACGGGAAGTTGAATTTTTGTAAACAAAGCAGATTTTTGTTTCCCGATCGAGAAGAAGTTTCCAAATAGGGAAGTTTTTAATTGGGAATGGGGAAAGTAGAATTAAGAAGCGATTACCCGGTGGATCTCTTAAGTACCCAGTGAAAGGTTTTTATTTACCTTCTTTTACAATAAGCATCAGTTATTTACCTTCCATGACCATTTCCCGAGTGCGCAGAGGTCACATTCCCGATCGGGAAACTGGTTAACTTCCTGATTCGGAAACTCTATCCATTTCGGGAAGTTTTTTACCTTCCCGTTCGGGAAATATTTCCCGTTAAGGCAATAGTTGCCATTTCTATGTAGTGGTTCTGACTGTCTGGTGTCTTGTATTGTATTGTTTGAGTATAAAAAAGAAAATGAACGAGTTTTAAAGTATAATATTTCCTACTCAAAGTTTAATGCCATCCAGGTCACCAGGATGGCAATCTTTAGTGAAATAAACATTCTCTATAGATATCAGATCTGCAATTCAATGTCTTCAAAAATTTAAGATTTTAAGTTCTTCTTTTTATTCAATGATTTTTTACGGCACTTTGTTCACGATTAATAACTAACTCTTCTCTTGAGTCTTGCTTGCATCAAATTCCCGCCTTCTCAGAGAATTGAAGATAAGAAATAGTCTACACCTTAGTATCACAGATTGAAACAAATAAAAAAGGTGTTATGAAGGGTGAGTTTTTACAGCCGCACATCGTGCAAGGGTCTGAGAATCCAGGGGTGCCAAAAAGTACAACAATCTATCTCATATTGGTGGAAATTGGCCATCGAAGAAAATTTTTGTTACCCCCAGTCGGACGATGTGCATTTTTTAATTTTTTCTAGCCTCGGAAATAATTTTTCTTTTCCAGTGGTGGTCAGAAATTCCGATGAAAATCCATGTACTTTTGCACAATGCGTTGGAAATTCCACTCTTTTTTTCCTTTTTTAATTCAATTGCCTTGGAAATTCATACGTTTCTTCTCTCGCCTTGGAAATTTTGAATTTTGGTGAAAAATTTTGCCCTCAGAAATCCTGTGCCGTCCGCCCCCCCTGTTACAGACAAATTCTGGAATGGCCCGCCCAATTTAATGAACAATCCGCAAAGGAGCGCTGCAAGGCAATCAGTAGAAGAGACCAGGGGTGCCAAAAAGTACAACAATCTCATTGGTGGAAACTTAATAAACAATCTGCAAAGGAGCGCTGCAAGCAGTCAGTAAGAAGAGACCACTTCTGTTTTTATCGCAGATGTCAATATTTCTCGAAATTCACGCAAACCCAATTTTTTGAAAAGATATGCGCCGCAGGCGAATTTTTGTATAAAAAATAGCTTAAGCATTGTCAAGAATAGGTCAAACAAACTCGAGTATGACACCATGATGCTTAGCTCAGGGGTAAGGATGGAGGCGCAACCATGGTTTACGCAGAGAGGAAATTTTTGCATTTCTGTCACTCGCGTTGGCTAAAAATGCTCTCTTTAACACCATCATTGAAAATGAATGTAGTCTAAATTTGTCACGATTGTTTGGAAAAGGTGAAGCTTCTGCAGTTAACGTGTCGCAATAGTAAGTGAAAAGATATGCGCCGCAGGCGAATTTTTGTATAAAAAATAGCTTAAGCATTGTCAAGAATAGGTTAAACAAACTCGGGTATGACACCATGATGCTTAGCTCAGGGGTAAGGAAGCGCAACCATTGGCTAAAAATGCTCTCTTTAACACCATCATTGAAAATGAATGTAGTCTAAATTTGTTAGAGGCAAGGTATGATCGCTTGATAGCTTGTAAAATGAGGTAAAAAAAATTTAAAAAGGAAGGTTTTATCAGGGCTTGCGAATTAATTTCCTAACAAAGAGGGGCGGAAAACATAGTGACTAAGGAGGCGCAACCATGTTTTGCGCCGACAGGAGAAAATTTCTATTTTAACCCTCTGATGTGCTTAAAAATACGACTCCATTTCAGACTAATTTTGCCAAGAAAGCAGGTTATCGAAAGTCTACATCATGGGTAAAATTTCTTTGAAATAAGTTTCTTTTTATTTGCAAAAACGTGGTGAAGTCATGGCCGCCTCCTGCCCCCAGTGGCTCTGGCCCTGGCCCTGGATCACTCATCATGCATAACCATGGTTTTATCTTAAAAAAACACTTTCAAGGGGGCAAATTAGAGTTATTTAAGATTCGAGCCCGAGCGAAAAAATCTGGAAATTTAAGGTGAATCGTTTTATAAAATAGAGAATTTGAAATTTGCTGATTTTTTTGTGCACCTTCACCTGGCATCCCTTGAATTTGGGATAGGTGCGCACCTTGGGGTTTTCTACAAACTGTGAAAAGGAAAAATTCACGCGTTCACGCAAAAAACAGGGCAGATTCACGCATTCACGCAATAGAAATATGGATTTTCACGTTCACGCAAGTTTTTTCAATTCACGCATTCACGCAATTTTTTTCGATTTTCACGCATTCACGCAACCAAAAAAGCCCATTCACGCAAACCGCTGGGGGGGGCATGAAGAATTGCAATTATAGGGAAATGACGGAAATCCTCATATCTGGACGGTGTCAATAAAAGGAATCGAACAACGAATCAAGTGAATGCAGTCGAACACAATCAAATGATTACAATTGATTGTCGAACGCAATTGAATCACAATCGAATATTACCCAGGATTTGATTGTAAAGATTATGATTGATTACATTCAATTGATTCAATTGTATTCGATTTTATTCACTCTTGTACCGTACTTACACGCTTGTCCGTCCACGCTAAAAAAGCTCTAAAGAAGTGATCAAATTTAATTTAATCGCAATCAAACTTATCAAACATAATTGTAATCAATCTACCTTCAGTAGACTTTGATTGTTTCATTGACAATGAAGAAGGAGAACGATAAAAAATGTGCTGGTTAATTTTGAAAAACAAGTTTGTTAAAAGTTTGTGACAATTCTAACGATGCATAATTTTTATTACAGCCAATTCATTCCTTGTTTGGCAAATGCTAACATCTTGTTGACATTTGACAAAAATATTGCCAGAATAATAAAATATAATGCCTAACAAGAGAAAAACATAATAAATGTGATGTTGATAGTGTGATTGGATAATAAAAACGTACCAATCAGAAACTCGTAACTACTCAGAGGTGTTGCTTTTAAAGAGTGATAAGCTTAACCCAATAGAATAATACACCTTTCCCGCAATTCCAACTTCTCAGAAATTGCGTGGGGAAACACGTGTACTCCACGTTTGTGTATAAAATTTTCTAGGAGGTAATCAAACGTGAATTTGCCTGCAACTGGTTAGGGAATCTGGGTTTTCCCCTGGGTTTTCCCCTTGGTTTTCCCCTGGGTTTTCAACTTCTAACTTTTGATACCATACCATCATTTTTTGGGGAAGAACTTTCATGGTGGTACATTTTAAATAAAAAGGAAAAATTTGAGTGGATTCTGTTTGATAGAACTTAAAAAAAGCTCAAGAAACACAGGCAAAGAAAGGTTCATTTATTTATCTTCGGAGACCAAACCATGGAAAACAACAAAATATGTGCGCAAATTTTACAAATTAAGGGAAATGTGTATTGTCATTTTCATGACAAAGTGACATGCAATACAAAGAAGATTGGTCGATCGGTAAAAATAAAAATGAAATTAGAATTTCACCTATAAAATTTCCTAAAAAGACAGCAAAAACTACTACATCTACAAAAAAATGTAAAATAGAAAATAAAAAGACATGCAAAGATCGAATTCATGGATAAAATTAAAAATTGAACATAAAATTGGAAAAACTAACAAAATATTTGAAAATTTGGGAATCTGTAGAAGCAATGAAAATAAAAATGTTCTACCAAAATAAATTTAATTTTTACTTTAATTTTTGGAATTTCAGGGCTGGTCGGGCCGGCAAAACAACTAATCAAATTTGTCTCGCCTAAAGACAAATTCACTAAAGAATAAAGCTATACTCAATGTGATACCATAGTAGAAGCCGATATGAATTTAAATGTAATCAGAAGCTAATGAGCTCTCTCAGATAGTGCTTTTAGAGCAATGGCACATGAAGCCCTTACACTCTGAACAATTGTGCGTTTCATTTTTGGTTTGTAAACTAAACAAACAAGAGTTTTCTATTCTGGTCTGTAAATCATTTTTGGGTATGCCAATAGGTACACCAATGGAGTACCCCATGGATTGGCTCAAGGTTTTACAGCAACCCTCCGAATTATTCTTATGCAGGTAGTTTACGGTAGAAGTACTGTAAATTTGTCTAATATAATGTCAACAAAACAACAACCAACGTCGCTGTAAAATAAGAGTGCCTTATGTCCAATACTACATCTACTCCATCGTATGAGACAGGGATGTTTAAGTATTACCATGTTATGAGAAAGTTTCCTCGAAATAAACTGACAACATTCTGACATAATGGGGTAGGCATTTGGATAGCGTGACATTATAAACAACTGATGAAAATATCAAACTGACTTTTCAATTGCTGTAATATGAAAGAACACCCAATAGTTTAACTGAAGAGAATTATCAGTGAACTCAAGGAACAAGTCACAGGGGAAAACAGAAATTAATCACACCAAACATCAAATAACATAATTTAAAAATTTATTTATTATTCAATCCTTTGTTTCCATTGCAAAGGTTCTGAAGAAACGAATTGAGTGATTTGAGAATACTAACAAGGTTTTGACAGTCTCATCCCTTGACCCTGCCCTACCATTTCTTTTAAAGTAAAACAAGAATAGAATTTGAATTAACCCATCCATTATCAGTAATAGATGAACTTTTAGGGGTAACTCTCTCTTTGTTTAGGACGTGGACAGCTAATTAGTCTTGAAGGTATAGTCTATTTGACTTATCTTTGTTATTCATTGCCTTTATTTTGATAAGCCAAAAACACAAAAATCACAAATCATATTATTACCGTATTACTATAAAGCTAAGGCTACACTGATAGTTTTTTCAAGCAGCTGCAATGCAATTAGCGTTGCATTGCAAGCGCACGAGAAATTGCAAAATGTAGCACGTCAATTTTTTCTGCAATTGCTCTGCAACGCAATAAAAATATTGCAGAACAAGTTGCAAGTGTCTGCTACAAAATCAGTTTGAACTGATTTTGTTGCAGAAGAATCTGCAATTTTTTTGACGAGCTATCTGACATTCCAATCTTATTACCTCATTCAAACGTCAGACCTTCGAAAATCGAATGTTTTGAGAAAATCGAATGTTTTGTAGTTCGAATGTTTTGTAGTTCGAATGTTTTGTAATAGCGCACTGCGCTGAATCTAAAAAATAGATTCTATTTCTGACATAATCATTCATTACTCTCGATGTGTTTGTACGAGTTCCAATCCCATCAACCTTTGCGCTAATCTCTTTTGCACGTTAATTGCATCATTTGACAAAAGATATATTACAGCTAGCACGTATCTTTAATTGAGCCGCGTTGAATTGTGGGATTGCAACTCGTACAAATGTCAAAAAAAGTGAAAAGTAATGATTATATGACGTATGCGATGCGGAGCGCTATTCGAGTGTTTTTTTAAAGTTTTTCCTGGTTCCTTTTTTTAGATGGCTAGACAGCAACAATTGCATCGCAGCCGCCTGAAAAACCTATCAGTGCAGCCTTAGCTTAAGTGTGTACATCTTGGATATATAGTTGGATGCTCTTTGGTGCTTAATGAACAAAATTGAAACCACTGGATTTTTTGACCTGGGAACAATAGAATTTCTATCCCCATAGGAAGTTGGATGGAAATTTTCATTAAGTGCTGTTAATTTTTGTAATTAGTTGTTTTAAAGGAAGGCAATGGAATGGTTGAGCTTTATAAAACACAAAAACTTTGCAACATAATGGCTTTTCAAAATCTTTAATCATAAAGGGTATCTGTGGATGGGCGTGGTTTATTTTTTGTATGATACCTTCATTTTGATTCGAATTCACAAGCGAAAGAAAAACGATTTGTCAATATCATTTTGTGGTCTGATAATGAGAATGGTAGGTCGTTTCATGGGATATTTGAGATGTTTGCATTTCCTTAATGGCTTTACCAAAATTTTAATGAGCCATTTCCTATATTTAGAAAATCATAATTGATAATATTATGTGATAATGACCTGTTCCAATCACCTAATAGCATGAGATATTTTTACAAAAATGAAAACCTTAATTTCTAACACAGATATTATTACAGGAGATAAATTAGATTTTCAAATCTAGAATGAATATTTCCATTTCTTTCAAATTTTTCACAGTATGGTTTTCTCCTTTCAATTTTTATTTTGGGACAAAAAATAAAATGAAAATTGTTTGGGGACACACTGATTCGCAATAAATTTTTGATGAGATGAAATATAAAGAGTGAAAATTAATTTTACTTTTATTTAGTGTACAAGACCATCCCAAATTAATCTTTGTATCTCACAGAATATTCGACTGATTAATACTATTTTTCATCTCGTAATAAAAATATCTCTAGTAGTGGTTATATACAGAACTTCATCTGACAAAAGGAGGGAAATAAGCGACACAAAGCTTATCATTAATGTCATCCGAGCTCAAAGTCTCTAATGAAAGGACATCAACTTTATAAATATCCTTTTAAGAAATGTATTTAATTGAATTCTCTTTTGTCACACTGTGTATTTATGAATGATGCGCTTTCACTTAATATGATCGAATAAGTTTGAGTGTTTTAATGTGTATGTACTGTAGAATACTTTCTTAGAAATAGATAGAAAGACATGTAGTGAATGTTAAATAGTTATCTCGTATTTACGTTTTGAGTGTATGCTAGTGTGAGTTTTCACATACTATAATATACAGCTCATCTACTATCACAATAATCGGTACCATGAATCAACGAATTCAAAATGTTGGGAATTGGTTATAGATTCTTATTGTAAAAACCAAGATAGTTTTTTCTAAAAGTATGTTTTCAAAAAACTGATTCTCGAGTGGTGTTTATTCTTGGATTTGATTACTGTACCGATTCTTATTTTTATTGATTTCAGATGAGATGAATTAGACATCGAATCCATCACGTACGATCAATCATATTTTGAAGTTGTGTTAGCAGAGTGCAGTTAGATACCAAATGGAAGGACAACTGGATGAAAGTCAACACCTTTTGGAAGATGATAACCAGCAACCTCAAACCAGCTGTAAGTTGATCTCAGAACCAAGGACGAAAGTATTATTGACATTATTTAATATTATGACAGTGGGCTATCCATATTAGGAATATTCAAGTAGATTCTAGTTTTGAGAGTTTGTATAGACTAAGATTTCTTGAGTTATAGAGAAAATTGACCTATGAATGGACCTCAGGAATTCTGTCATTTTCATTCTTTGAGATCTCTCACTATTAGCCCTTTGAATTGGTTATAACCTTGAGTATACATTTTTCATATCATCTGATCAACTTTCGACCGTTGTCGGGGAAATTGTGTTACTTTATTTTTTTACCTGTTTTTCTCTTCCGAGTAGCCAGGAAGATCAGATTTCTTTAACTTATGGAGTAGAACTAGTAGTGGAAGAGCAAAACTCGATATAATGTTATTTGCTTTTAAGCTGTCAATATTACATGGATTATTCGAAAACAACATGAAATATGCAAAAAATACTTGTTATTGAAAGGCTAAAAATGAAGATTACATTGTTCAATAATTCAAATATTATTTAGCATTGCAGTACATAGATTTAGTTTTACTAGAGTTATTTGTGAAACAAGTTATCTGGTAGATAACCGCAAAAGGGGGTTTAGTTTGAAGTGAAAAATGGAGAAGCATTTTACTCATATGGCAGTGTTCAAAAGTTATATGAAAGTCATGAAAATAGTCTCGATTGAAGAAGATCAGGGCTATTCACTTAACGGTATAAAATTCTCCCCATCCTTCTCCCATTTCTAGATTTCGAAATCGTTTTATGACGGGCTCAATAAAAATGAGATTACATCATTTTTTTTGACGTCATTGATAGAAAGAGAGGTGGTTTTTTTATATTCCTCCTATCTTTCAGATTTTTTATACTCCAAATGTAATAACAGACATACAGATAGAAAGATAAAGTGGGAGTATTTTAAAAGCAGATGAAATACGTCTACAAAGTAAAGAAAACCTTCTGGTTTTGATGATGAGGAGAAAAGGGGAAGGGAACTCTCTCATTTTCTATCACGTCCACACACAGAATTTTTGCAAAGTCGATAACGTTATATAAATAAGATTTCGACCAAGTTAAGTCTTTATGAAAATACACGTTTGTAAAAATAGCTAACTACGAGAGACCATCACAGTGTTTTAAAAGAACAAAACCTTATATTTTGACGATTTGTTGTTGTTTGTGACTGCATGTGACAAGTGCACGTAATTTTGTTTTTCAGCGCGACGAAGTTACGGCTTACGAATTGGTAAACAAACTCTTTTTTTTGACTTGTTGACTGTATTAAATAAACCGAACCTGACACTGGCCAACACAATCTATATATGACTGTATGACAGACTGCTACTGTAGATCAAATATCACTTATTCTTTTTTTATTGATTTGAATTCATCTCATCTTTGAATGCACTTTATTAACACAACTCTTTATTGTTACGAAACCTGTAGGTATGTTATAGGCTCGCTGTCTAATGGGTTGATATATAGCTGACACTCAATACTGTAGTTAAACTTATTAAAACTTGTTTTGTTTTATAGCTGCAGTAGCAACCTCACAGATTGAACCACAAATCATGGGTGAAGGTGAAATAAGAAAACATCAAGATGTTGATGATGATGGAGAGGGGTTGGATGTAGTAGAACCACTCCCTTCAAAAGATGGGGAACAACCAGAGACCAGCAAACCAAATAAGAAAGGATTGAAATTAACATTGAAGGTAGATGCAGCAGCTAAACATAATATGCAACGCCATCAATGGCAACAACAACAAGATTTATTGACGCCCTCCAGTAAAGGAACGCCCAAACGTAAGTCATTATCCGTCAAATTGAGATGCGGTTATATGCTGATAATCACGACAGCGAATGAAGGATTTCTTACATAGGTGTATCTGTATACTTAAAACCTGATTGGTTAAAACTCACTAGCTCATAGCATCTTCCGTTTGTCGTTGTCGTGATTATTCTAGTATACTTAACTTCACTAATGTCACTTTCTATATTAAACTCAACTCATCTCCTTTTGTAACAAAAAACCACGATTGAGCTAATGGGGGGCTATAAATGGGGTCTCCTAATACCTAAAAGTGTATATTTATGAACTTTATGAATATAAAAGAGATAGAGAGAGATGACATCATTAGAAAGCTACGAAAATGACAAGTTTGATCAAATGCTTTGTGAAAGTTAAGAGTAGGGTTGCGTGTTCTTGTCATTAGGTCACCTTGGTCTCTTGCATCATAAGGTCATTAAGGAGATGAAAGCAATTAGAAACTCATTACCGCATGATTGTTCAACTTCTTCGGATATTATAATGTCTTGTTTTGCTTTCAACAAGAAATTGAGTTTTGAAAACGAATTGGCAAACTTTCCTTTGCTATGAGGCGTGAAGCTTTATGAAACTTTTATTATGTTTTCGATAATGTTAAGTGTTTAAACAGATCAAGTTGAAAGGATATGAGGCACTTCTAGATGAATTATGTGACTAAAAGTCTTTCAATAACAATGTATAGTTAATGTGAAGGACTTTTGAGTCGTTATTGAGCTTTACAAGAAAATTGAAAGAGCTACTAACGGAGTTTGGTGCGAAAATGTTTTAAAACAAAATGAAGTCTTGCTTTACTTGATTTTTTCAGAGAAGTTTTAGTGTAAAATTCGCTGTTGTCAAGCTCTTGAGTGTAAAGAGTAAACTGAAAAATGTTCACAACTTTCGAGATTTTTGTTTTGAGTTTATTGTTGTTTATGTTTGAGCTGTGAGTGAGGAGAGATTGTTATTTGCTCCATCTACTTTAGCGAAGAGAGAATTCCTCTCTAAATATGGCTTATGGTGTGTCGTTTCTCCCTTGGAAGTCAGAAAGTCTTGCTGTGAAAATATTGGAAGTCAAGGTCTTGATGAGGTTTTAAAGAGAAGAAGGGGAGGAGAAAATCTTCTACCATATTTTGTTCAAACGGCTTTTCGAGGAAAAAGAGGAGGAAAGTACCTCAACGATAAACTCGCCCATCATTTTTTAAGATAACGCTTTAAAGAGATACAGTGCTGTGTTTTGAGTGAAAGTGAAAATTGCTGACTTTGTATATATTTGTTTTCGTCACTTCGTCATCATTTTGGTGTGTTGACGTTTCCTGATGTCATGTTTTTGCAAGGAAAGACGTGTGACGGCGACGTTCCTTTTCGGACTTTCTTTTCCTTTTCCGTGTTTTACTTGTTTTTGTGGTTATGTTATCACTTACTTCTTATCTTGAGTTTGGGAGAAATGAATTACTTTCTTGTGGAAAGGGCTTTAACTTTTGATGTTATTACAGTATACAGTATACCTAAAGGTTTTCTGATTATCTTAAAAGAGATTTGAGAGAAAAAAATTGACTTCAAAATGAGACATTCATCGGTATCAAATGTTCAGAGCAAAAAAAAGCTCGAAAAGAAGATTTCAGTCAAAGGTAATACTTTTCAAAATGGCGAAATTGTGTTTTAATAGTTTTAGAATGTGGGTCTTGCTTTCTTTTATCATTTTATTCGAAACCCCAGAGCAAATTTTCATTCTTAGCATGTTTTTTTTAACTTTAAAATGTATAATTTTAATTTATCTATTTTACAGCAATGAACGTTGCAGTGTTTCTCAAAGAAGGTGAAGGCCATCTACTATTGTTGGAGAGAGGGAAAATAACAACGGCAGGTGAAATCAAAATGATGATGATGGAGATACTATCCATACCCAAAACCTCTTCTCACGTCTTTGCCTTGTGGTTCATCTCCCCTTATTTAGGTAAGCCTCTCTTTTGTTAACGTGTTTTTTATTTACACATGAAAGCGAGAATGAAACTTCCTTTTCCATCAACCAAGATATGTTTTGAAAATGGATACACTTCTTTACAAGAAAAAATGTTTTTATAAGAATTCAAAGATTCAGAGACTTTGGTCTGTCTTTGTGGACTTAAAGGAGGTTGTTGTATCAAGAAAATCCTGATCATACCGTATTACTTCGAATTAACGCCCCCTTCTTTTAAACGCCCCCTCGAATAAACGCCCCTCCTAAAAGGAAAATTATTTAATATTCGCCCCCTCAAATAAACGCCCCCTTCGAATGAGGAGGGGCGTTTATTAGAAACTTGTGACTTTAAATACTTCAATACCAGCGTTGATTGGGTTTGAAAAGGAAGATTTTAGTCATTTCTTGTAACCAGAGTAGTTTTCGATGCAATTTTAATCGTTGAACCAAAGAAATTTTGCACTAAAATCCTGATAAAGAACTAAAACAAAGGATGTGTTTGCTCCAAATATTCGACTTTAGACTAAAATAATTCAATAAACTCCCCCTTCTTTTAAACGCCCCCTCGAATAAACCCCCTCCTAAAATCAAAAAAATTAAATAAACGCCCATCCATCCAGTTGAGATACAATACCGTTTTGATAGAAAGAGGTGTTTTTTGGTTAAATTACCCATCATTCTCGAGATTTCTTTACATACTCACAAACCTCAGTTGCAACATTGCTTTATATCTTCAAACCTAAATAGCTAAGAAAGAAGGCAGAAAAAGGCCTGGGAATTCCAAGATATTTTGACGTTGTTTTAAAAACACAAGTACAAGATTTAAATATTTGTATTGATTGTCGGCCTGCTTTTTGGTCAAATCAACAATCAATTTCAATATATGAAAACAATAGCTTCTAAAGATCATCATTTAAACGATCCAACAATCTGATTGCTTTGATTCGAGTTTTTATTGACTCTCCAGACGTGATTGTTTAAACGATATTTAGATCTATCAATCAATTTACATTATCCCTCCCCCTGAAAAGTTAAAGAATTAGTTTTGATCTGTCTTTCATCGAAATTCTCTTAATTAGCAGGTGTTTTTCTTTGATGGTTTGACCATTATGGGGTCGTCAAACCTTCCTTAATGTTTTATTAATGATTATTAATGTAAGGCCATTATTTACCAAACCCTACCCTTGAACGTTCAATACACAACAGTCAATCACCCTTTTCTTCTTGTTTCATTGTTTAGAAATTCAACTGAAAGATCACCACATCCCATTCTTACTACGGAAACAATGGTCTGAATTATTGGAAGAATTTTCATTTTGTAAAGACGAAGATGACAGATCATCAGGTATCCATAGCAACCTACACCTACACCTCATTTTAAGTTATCGAAAATTGGCTAAAAACTGATAGTTTTCGACCCAAGAAATATATGACAAATCCTCCAAAATATGAACCCCACTTTCAAAAAGAGGAGGATCCCAACCTTTCAACAAAGGCCACTCTACAAACTCTGTCAAATCTAAGTTTTTGTATTTGTTTCTAAAAGAGAAAAAATCTATCAATTGGTGCTAGAATTATAACATTTTCCACTTTTATCTGGAAAAGCTCATGACATCTTCAAAAACTTATTCGTCACACTTGAATTTCTTTTCCAGACGAGCCAGTTCTTGTCTTTCAACGGAATTCATTTTTATCTTTGGCTGATGAAGAAAAACAAAGTCACAAACTGGTCATCCAAAGACTTTTCCAAGAGGTATGAGTTCTCTCTCATGTTTCTCTTATTGAAAGATGAAGTCATTCACCTGATCTTTTTAAAAAGCAGGAAAGAAAATGCTCACAGACAACTCAACATTTGAGATGGGGGTCATCCGTATAGTACGTGCGCAAAATGTTTCCAAATATTTGACACTCCTCCCCCCTTGTACCCAAAGAACATATCATATTATTTTGCACAATAAACCTTTTCACTGTGTACGTAGTATATGGATGGCTCCATAAAATGTCCCATGAAGGGACAAAAAGGTGCTTGTTGTTATCGAGAAGATTGATTCATGGAGAATCTACTGTAATCCTCAGCTTCTCAATCATCGATAGTTTACACACGATCATTGACAGCTCACCGAAGATCAAACCTGCGATGTGGTGAAGAAAACCCAACTCCGGGAGAATTTTTTGACATATTAAAAAAAAACACGTCAAGTATGTTGCTATCTTGGGCTATCAAAATGTTGGGAACTCGATAGTTTTGACAAGGCACTAGATCAACCTGATCATCCCTGGTCGGATTCTTATTTTCCACGGACAACTTCTTAAAATTTACTTGCATTTTTCCTTTACAGGCTAAACACAACATTTTGACGACACGTTATCCAATCCCGATTCCCGATGCCGAAATCTTAGCAGGAATGATCGCTAGAGTGAAGCTAGGTCCTTATAATGCAGAAGTACACAAAGCAGGGTTTTTCAAGTGAGTTTCTGTTTGTCAATCGCATAAGATGTCTATAATGACCTTCACTATTTATTTATATATTGTGAAACTTGGGCTTCTACCTGAATTTATTCGTAATTCGTCAATCAATGCGGTTCCTTTATGTTTGCAAGTATAACCAAAGATCGTTAATTTTTCTTAAAATATCAGCAAATTTCCGACCATCTAGTGCTTTTAATAGCAGTGGTAATTGTTCATAATAATGGAACGATATTTGGTTGTCCTGACACTCCTAGTAATTTTCAACCACATTATGATATTCCAGAAAAACACTATCAGAATATTTACCATATTACGCCATCGGAAGCAATAAATTCTTGCAACTTCTTCGACAATCGAGCAGCGAGCAGCATCTCTTACAGCAATACGAACGTGCCACTAACAAGTCACATGATTCGTTGTCATGCCAACTGGAATTCTTGAAATATTGTCGCAGCCTTTCGTTTTATGGGTAAGTATCATTTCAATAGACCTTTTCGAATGGAATAAAAAATAGGGCGATATGGCACCTACAAGGTGTAGGACCGAAAGAAATTTAAGCGATCTCATATGATGCTAATGTTACTTTTATTAATGGGCTAGTGAAAGAAAAGGCTTTTGTCTTCACTAGAGAGGATTGATGTTTTTGAGGCATTGCTAATCACTGTTGAATGATCCATATTTATTGCTCTTTATGGTCGATCATTTTAACGTTGTAAACCAAAGGATTGTTTTTCTCAAACATTTTTTGTCACGACGTACAGTCTGTATTATTTTCATCTCATCATGAAATCTAGGTCATCGTGATTCCAGATCCCCTGCTTGGAACGGAGAATTTATTTTTGTATTGCAAAAATTTTGGAAAAGGGATATATCTGGATATATGCAAAATTATCAACATTTTGTAAAGAATTTTATTTACTGCTCGTTTTATTTACTTGATATTGTTTCGTGCGAATTACATGAAATCAAAGCAAAAAAAAATCTCTAATTCAAAACCCTCGTATTAGCGTTCAAGCTATCGATTCTCTCTGAGAATTTTTATCTCCCGCGTTTCATTCGGTCTACTTAACTTTCGGAAAACATTGCCGTGACAGCCGTCTTCAAATTACGAGAAAACTAAAAGAGCACGATTCCTTTTCTACTTTAGATGTGCATTTTTCAAAGGATCAGCAATCCAAGATGGTATCGAAATGAAACCTTGGAAATCTTGTGAAAAGGATGTCATAGTGGGAATCAATCGGTTAGGAATTACTTTATTCAACGGTAGTAAAGAAGAAGTATTAATTCACTTACCATACGATGATTTATCATGGGAATTCATTCGAAGCAAAGATGTTGGCAACAAAGAAGAGGAACAAAGCAAAGGGGAAGATATTTTCTGTATTGAGTATGATACCATTCATGATGGAGAACAAAATTCTGAACAAATACAAATCCTTTCAAATCAGGTATGCGTTGCTCCCACGTGGAATTGATTTTCGAAATTCGTGCTTTTGCGACCCTACCTGTGGCGAAGACAAACAGGGTACCCTGTCCAGTGGCACAGACTCGGATATCGTTTTGCTTAAGTATGGGCCCTCCTTCGTTATCTATCAATCGGGTTAATCAACATCCAAACATTTATGATTAAGGGTAGTTCTGAATTGAGACACAATGCTTGATCGACCTCTTTTTTGACGTGATTGATGGCGCGAGTCGCCTGGCAAGGTTTTTCTTTGTTGTGGTATTTTAGGTCCTTTCGGGCCAAGTTAAAGGAGCCAAACGAAATCATCATCTACTTCTCTAACTCTCTACCACAGGAAACATATTTTGGCGGGAATATTTGAATGGACTCTAAAGTTTCACGGCTGGCGGAGGGGTTGAAAGGTGCCTTTTGCTGGGTGGAGTGGTACCTTTTTTTGGGTGGAGTGGTGATTTTTATTGGGTGGAGTGGCAGAATTCTAAGATTTTAATTTTTAGACGGAATTTCAGAAATTAAAACGGAGACGAAAAATTAAACTGTTTTATAGTCCGAAAAACTGGAATTTAGCCAAAACTCGGTCGGAATGTCAAAACGGAAAAATTTACGAGATTTTTGACAGAAATCCTGATTTTCAAAGAAATTTCGGTGGTGGAATTATGATTCTTGTTTATACAGTTTGGCGGAATATAAAGAAAAGCTGATGGAATTGTGGAACTCCCTTTCCCCTTCACCCTTGTGAAACCCCCTCTCTTTACATGAAACTTGATTTGAATTAAGGGAGCAGGATGTTTAAAATTGTATCAACTTTTTTTTTTGACAGGCTTGCATGATGGATGCTATGGTGACGTCATGTATCAATTTCATGAATGTTATGAAGATCCCTAAAACGTAAGATGGTTGCTTTATTGCCTCTGTTTAAGATATGAAGCCCTTTTGTATATAGTGTCATTTTGAATTTTATATTCTGTCGTAGTTAAATGAAAGTACACGTTTTTTATAAGAACATAAGGCTTCGATGGCCAAAATATTAAGAACAAGTCAAAAACATTTTAAGGCTTCGCAGACACCCAATTTCTTAGGAAAATGACCAAAAATACTCACAAAATGGTGAAATTAAGAACATGTTAAGAACATTTTTAGGCTTAAAACTCAAAAATCCGAAGGCTACAAAAAATGTTTATGTTCTTATAAAAAAAATCATGTAAATATATGACTTCTTCAGACACCAATTTTCTCGTAAAATATAGCGCTTCTAGTTTAATTATATTACGATGCGAATGATGAAAGAATGTATGAAACAAATTTACCAATTTATTTTCAGGCCAACCAGTGCAGACTACAAGAAAATCTTGGATATCAGTAAGTAATTTAAAAAAAAATGCCAGCTCATTGAATTCCTGTAGATTGTCGATATCTTTTTAATTCATTTAAAATTGTTATCTCGAGACGACCAATTCATCGTGGTTACAACCCTTAAATTGTTTTTAGAATTCTGACGTGATCAAGAAAAACCACAATTTCTCAGTGTTTTATATGATATCTCATTTCGAGGGTCATAGCATAGATCGATATTGATACAGATTGGAGTCCATTTTATCATAAAGGAATCCAAATGAGCGTTCTTTTTTAATTGACTGAGATTGAATTTTATCGTGTGACACGTTTTTATAAAAATGATAGCCCTATTAACAATATCCATACAATGGTCATTGTATGACCCTTTGCCCTGATCCTTAAAAGTTTTAAAGGATTGGATTTCTTGTCAGTTAATCGAAAACAGGGACAAATCCAGTTTAAAACAATTTTAGAGCTACTCACGATTATGCACCCAACATAACCCAAGCATTAGTATTAACATGATCAAGGGTCCAAAAAGCATGTTCCCAAGTTTAAGTCTGAGGTGGTGAAAAAATTACCCTCGTATGACGAGAAAACAATAACTTTAAATGGTAAACTTTGATGAGTTTTCCTTCTTTTTTTTTCCAGGTTACTCTACGATGCCATCTTCCAAGAAACATAATTTTTCGCTTACTCGTCCATTCAAGCGGTGATTGGATAAAACGTCTTTTTTTATCAATAGAGTGACAAAGTGGGAGATTATTGGGTTCGGTTTATATAACAAAAGAATTGAGATAACTTTTTGTAAATAATTTAATCTATTTGTATATTTTTTCAATGTTAATAAAAAGAATTTATCTAATAATTTAGAAGTAATTATTCAAATTGTTGGTATTTTTTTGATTATATTGCTGGTCCAATTCAAGATTGTCGATGATGTAACTCTTTTTGGAACACTTAAAAACCAATTTGGGTGAAAAATACTTTGTTTCGACATGTCATCAATTAACCCATTCATTAATTTTGATTGATTTTTTTCCCATCCAATAAAATATCCTCTACGACGATAGTTATAATTGACACAGACGGCGCAGTATTCGTCTTTTCGATCGCCTTCTACCAGGAAGTCAAAAAAAGAACTTTCCAATTTGTCATTTTCTACATTTGTACATTTTTTAGTTTCGCATCCCTGCTCTTTTCTCGGAAGCGAACGATATCAAAACATTCGTAATCTCTAGCTAGGATGGGAGGTGAATGCTAACGATTAAAGATGTCCTTAAGTCGTCAAAACACTCTAGGAGCCAGCCATCAATCACAAAAAATGATTGTGTTTTTGACAAAGTTGATTGCTTAAACCACCGAAGTCAATCTTACTAATTCAGGAACTCGAAACTAAGCGAACATTACTTTCGAATGCAATTAAGGCAATCCAATTAGCGGAATGGTCTTTTTCCAAAATCCAAACGTCATTTTTCAAGCATTTAATCCAACTTGCATATAAAAACGAGACAAGCGGCTTGGCTCTCAACATCTATCTTTCTTCACATAAACGATTTTACAGAAGACGAATTTTTTGTATCGAAAACATTTTCTTTTCGAGATTTTTTCATTACAAGCTACCGTATAATCTCGAAACGATCGCACATGGCGCGATAAAATTTCATCAGGAACGGGTCGGTTTTCAATATCATTCAACGTTACAAGCATTAAGATGAAAACCAACAAAAAATTTCTTAGCATTTCTCTTCCAATACAAGCATTACAATGAAGACATCAAAAATAACCCAATGAAACAACTTTACTTAGTATCATCCATTAACTAAAAGAAGGTTGTATAATGATGCTGTTGATTGCACTTTTCAAGAGAGAACATCACATTTAAAATCCCAAATGATCCACTCTTTCTCTCCTGCTTTGTCAAACCAAAGCAAAAAAATATTTGTCACAAAATTTTTACATTTGTTTTTACTAACTAACCTTTCCATGTGTATCTAACAGTGCTCATACCGTGAGTAAAAGTAATACAATATTTTGATGGATAAACCAATCAGATTGATGCATTTCATCACGTGCTATCCATCAAAATATTCGAACCGTGAAAAATGTGGAAGTTTCCGGTTAATGAGTTCTGTGCAATATTTAGCTTAACATGTTACTTTATTGAGAAAGTAATTAGTCGTCTAGGTCCAATTAGTGCGACATCAACACCAAAGTGCAAAGAGTTGTAATGAATACATAACCAAAGCTGAAAAAGTTCACTTGTTAAAACATATCATTTTTCCTGGCTAACCAGGAAGGGCTCGAGCGTGGGTTCAAAAGAGTCAAAATTGTAATCGGTTATGCGCGAATAAAATGGTCGTATAGTCTTCGCTCCATAATTACAAATTATAAATTTTGATGTTCACTCAACTTTCAGAAATTTCAAATAGCTTCTGAAGGCCTTCGATCGAATTTTCTCGCGCTCTTGTCGCACCAAGTTGTCAACACAAATGCACCGGAAAATTAGAGTACGAGTGTAGAGGCCAGCTCTGGTTCGAACAGTCTAGAATCCGCGCTCTTCTCCTAAAAAAAACCCTTTGCTTGGAGTCGAGTTGCGGGCTTATGGAGAATCGGTATCGGCTTCAGAACTCCCAATGAGCCCTGGTTGTGTTGGTTTCAGTCAGACGGAGACGCCATACTGTTTTCAGAGGAATTTTTCGATATCTCTACAGGAACTAACAGTAAGTTTTATTTTCTTTGAATATGCTGTTAGGAGTTTTTGGACCAATATGATTTTATTTCATAAAGATCACAAACAAGCGAGGGGTCCCTTTAAAAAAAAGGATTACAATAAAAGTTTTTGAAAGTTTTGGTCGTCGCAACTCTAGTCAACCAATCCTCCTAGTCGCATATCTCAGATTCTCACCAAAAAATTGCTTATTTTGCAATAGCAGTAAGATGATGACATCACTTACTCCCATACACCCCGTTTAAATCTAAAAGCAATTTAATTTTTTATCGAAATTGATTTCTTAAATTAACAATATGAATCATCGAATCGACTAATTCCTTGTCTTGACTTGACGGGTGTTAAAATTCACCAATTTTTTGTAGTGGTCAGCATTTCTTGCAAGAGCGTAGGATTCAAGACAAGTTAGATCACGTAACAAAATAAATGCGTAATCGTAAGTCTATGTAAATTTTCAAAAAAGATCCGTTTTTCCACACATCAATCAGTGACGACACACGGGAAATAATCCAGCTCATTAAAATATTCGATTATTGCTAGCTAGAGGGAATCGATTCACTCTATAAATACGCTTAGAAATGTAGTCTTCAAAATTTCCCTTTTATTCATTACCAGCCAAGACTCTTTTCTATACAACCGACCAATGTTTGTAAAAATAAGTTTTGCTTCCATAAAACATTTCATACGAAATTCTCATTCCACACATGGAATGCCTTTCAACTGGGTTCAAAATCGCAAAGGGTTTAAGACCCTGACAATGTAGCATATCGTACCTTAATTTCAGCCCAGAGAATCTGAAATTCTTGTAAACAGAAGGACAGAACTTCTCGTGAGTATGCAGACCGGATAGTAACATGCGATTGTGTGCATTCAGTGTGCATTCGGGGCGAGCAAATTTTTCATGGCAATTATCTTTCATCTAAGATCTTACATGGAAAATTAATTAAATATGAATACACGTTTTTTCTTTTTTAAGAAACACACTTTTAAGAAACATGAGGCTCAGAATGCCTAAAAACTAAGAAACATCTAAGAAACATGCTGAGGCTGAAAATGAGAAAATAACATTTTTTAATTCAGTTTTTTTAAGAGCCTTCCAATCCAGTCTTTCATAAGGCTGATTATGTCAAAAAGTTTAGAAGCATTTAAGAAACATTTAAGGCTCAAAAGGCCGAATTCTTAAAAAACATTGAGGCTGCTTGGTAAAACTAGTTTCTTAAAAAAAAAAACGTGTACACAAACAAAACTTTAATTCAGGTCGAAGTTTGGGGGAACGCAGGCCTAGAATTTCTTTTGAAGGCTCATTCTTCTTATCAGAGGTCGTAGAGGTATTAGAGAACGCTCTCATGTGAATGATGTTCCAGCTTAATTTTCGAGAAATTGAGGCTTTTGAAAATTAAAATCATTATCAAATACCTTCTTTTCACAATAAATTTAACCGTTTCATCCTCTGTGGATCGAGTTTTGAACGTATCAACAATTCTTTTTACTTAAAAGTAGTTGAATTACCAGAGCAAGATTTCTTTTGTACAGTGCAAAAGAATGTGTGTGCTAGATAATTTTGGCTTTATCTTGGAGTGAGTGGGAACGTGACCTGGACTCGAACTCAAAAAGACCCCTCCCTACCCACCTACATCACCTCAAAAAAAAAGACTTACATACGTAAAGAAATTATATTTAGACATATCAGTCAATTCGCATTAAACTTTGCCTTTTACTTGGCATTGTTTAACGAAAACTTTGGTTATTCTTTGGTGCTAGAAAATTCATTCAGTGTACTTTAGATCATAACTCGTAAATCTAAAAAAGTTGAGATCTGCTAGCGACTGCAGCAGTCTTACACTTGTCATATATGTGCTGAAATTCAAAAGGAGCCTATATGCATGATTTATGTAATGCCATCGAATACTTTTTGAACGATATTGATCTTAAGGTTGGCTATTACTTAATAGTACTGGAATATGATCGCTAGTTTCGCGAAATTAAAACAAGTACTATATTTTAAGAAAAGGGAAAATTTCTCATAGCTGTCAATTTCTTAAGAGGCATTTTTGGGGTTTAGAATACATCAAACAGGGAAAAATTCACTAAATATTGTTTCTACTTGAGTACATTTAAGTATCTACTTTTTGGAGGTTCTGGAATAAGAGGGTCGAGCAATCTGTGCAACCATGTCATTTTTAGAAAACCGTGATGTAAGTGTGAATACACGTTGTTATTTTTAAGAAACTAGTTTTACCAAGCAGCCTCAATGTTTCTTAAGAAATCGGCCTTTTGAGCCTTAAATGTTTTTATAAAAGCCTATTTTTCATGCAAAGAAAAAAACATTTGTTTTGATTGGTGTAATATGAGGTCAGTATTTTTTTGACCAACTGATACCAACTCTTTTTTCGGGTTCAGAAAACATTAAAGACCGTCCACTGCTGCGAGTGGCTATGGAATTTTCAAAGTACTATCCTCTAAGAGTTACCAAGAGATAGATAATGATGACCACCCTTTAAGAAATTTAGCTTGTTTTGAAAAGAAACAAACAGGGCGAAATGCTTCGCGCATATCCATGTCCAATTTACCGTTTCGTTTAAAATCCAAAAGGGAAAGTCGCACTTTTTAAGTGAATCCTTCGTAAGAAAAACAATGACTCAGTGACAATGTACCGTACTATCATCCGTTATTGCAAACCATGTGTGTTGAGAGTTAAATACACCGAAATTCAGGAAGTATGTCGGCGTTTGTGACCTGATAGTAGAAATTGACTCCGTGCGATTCATGCTAGAGATTAATGTACTTTATCCAAAAACTGCGTGCCAGTGTATCCCAAGCAGGCAGATAGTAAATGAACCATATTTTCATGATGAACCGGCACAGTTCACATGATTTTAATGAGACGACTCTAGCCGTTTAATACAGAACCAGACATCCTCTGCATAGACAACCTTGTCACTTATCGAAAGATTGATAATGTTAAGCTTTGTAATTGTAGTCTGTTACTCCCGGCTTCCACTCTACTTTCTCGAGGAATGCTTTTCTCTTCTTACTAAATTAAATATTTTTTATTCCTAAATCATTTCTTTACCGCTCAAATACTTTGGCATTGTGCACAAAAGCATCCGTGTTCCAGCCCCCGATTCTTGTAAAAGATTTTATTATACCATATTTCATTATTTTGAGCTGTCTAAAAAGGCATCCAGTACTACAATCATGGACGAAAATTGTGAGACAAGAGTAGAATACGAGTTTCACCCCCCTCCCCCACTGTAGGGACCTTAAGCATCTAGAACGGTGACTTTGAAAGAGTACGGCAGGATTGAACAAAAAGAAAATCCTTTGGGATTGATATCTGGATCGCAGCTAGATTCTTTTCTTTTCATATCAATTTTCTCACGAGAATAGTTAATTTTAATAGGGTAATGGACGTTTTCAAATCTCAAGACAACTTGAAAATTCTGTTTTGACGTCGTCTTCGGGACGAAGACGGTTAAGAAAGAGTACAATAGTTTTAAATGATATGAACCCTCGAGAATTATAACGTTATTTTTTACAAAGTCTTTCCTGCATTTAAAATCTGTCCATGTGATATTAAATTTAGATAAAATCGGATAAAATTTGCCATTTGCTTTTAAGATTTACTTCACGTCCTCATTCAAGTCGCCCTCCTAGATGCTTAAGGTCGCTAATGTTGAAGGGCATCGGAAAAGTCGGTGAGAAGGCCGTTCGCACTAAACGTTGCCACTGGGGGGGGGGGGATTATTCCATTGTTTCCAGCATTTTCCAGTGCCACTGGGGGCATTTAAGTCTATGATTGTATATTCGTTTCATTTGGCATATCTATATGCGTTTCATTTGGACGAAAACGAATTGTTTGGGGATACTTCCAATCCATACGGCGTCTTGATTTCGTTCTCTTTCGTAGGCTCTTGTCAGTAAGAATTCCCATGCGAGATATTCCAACTGTATCAGAAGTTCCTCTTGAGAAGGCTTAGTTTTTGAGAAAATATTTCTATTATAGGACAAATAGGGGCCAACCGTCTCTAAAGCATTTACAATAATTTATAAACTGAAATTGATAATTAAGCAAAGTCTAGATTCCCGATTTCCTCCATAATGGGCCTCGTCATAAGTCGTTCTCACGGAAGTAATTTAATTTGAGTGCGGGGGTCAGAAGGTTACTATTCTTGTAGTTCTCTGAAAAGGGAGACTTTATCTTTTCGAACAAATATTACATTTTCAATCGAAAGAAAAGTTATGTAAAAAGGATTTGAAGATTTTCAGATTTTCACATTAAAGAAAGGAAAAGGGGGTTTGGATAGAGTAGGAGTGAAAAATTCCACGTTTTATTGTTTCGATGATGGAATAAATGATAATTATACTTGCACTAATTGACTCTTGCTTTCGAAAAAAAGAACAAAAGGAATACCTCATTAAAATAACGCTATAAAAACCATCAACACAATTTTGAAATGAACGGAAGATATTTATTTATTCTGGAAATCTTGATTGCACTGCTTGTAACAGAAGAAAAGAAAGGAACATGCTTTCAACGAGAAATCTTATCTTTATTTTGATGCTGGTTATTATGGTTGTAGTAGAACTAAATGCTGTGCCGCTGAGGAGAACGCAAGAAAGCGAAAGTGGAATTATTGGGAAGCGTTTTGCACGCTCCATCAGAATTTACGTGGACGAAATATTAGACTGTAAAGTTTGTTGGAAAATCAAGAAAGGATACAGTGTCTGTAAAATTTATCAAAGAAAAGAAAGTGATTGCAAAAAGAAGGGCGGAGTGATTGTCAAAAGCTGACGATGAAGATGTGAAGTACAAATATTGATCAAAAATGAAAAAAATTGGATTTTAGTTTTTTTAAAGAAATTATTTTTTACAGATTTATTTATAAATATGAAAAAAAAATATTTAAAGTACAAATTATATATTGTAAATAAGAATTATTCTAATGATCTAATAAAATAACATAATATTGTCTAGAATAACAAATTTCGCTTGACAACTTCTTAATTTAATTTAAAGTAAAGGCGATTGCTCTAATGTAGGCGAAATTCGCAAAAATTAAATTTTCGACAGGATTTTCTTAGGAATCAATCAAAACTAGCAAAGTCTCTTTTACTTAGGCTGCTTTGTTGCAAATAGCATTTTGTTAAATATTTTGTTTATAAAACGTTTCAAATACCGGGACTCTGAAAATATTCTTTATTCTAAAAACAAGATTTTCGACCAGTACATACTGCATAAAGATTCAAGTTTTGGTTTAGAAAAATGTGTATAATTTGTTTATCAAATTTTAATTTGATATTATGGACAAACGAAGATGTAGTAATTAAAGATCGAACCTCATCCATACGCCATCAACAATATGAGAAAGTCACTGGATTTTCTGGATTCTAGAATTACTGTATGTTTAGTAAAAGATATAGCAGTTAAGTTATTCGGAGAGAATGTAGATTTTGAAACATCATCAATAACTTAGCACAATTCTCAAAAAGACGGTAAGGAAAGTCCTGACCGACAAATTACGAAAAAATATGCAATTAAGAATATCGTCTGAGAAAATCATCAATAACATCATGATAAGAAACATAAACCGTTTCACATTCGTGCATTCTTACACGGCGATGGTAGGATAACAACGTTAAGTACATAGTAGGGTAGCACACAATTGACACTAATTGGATGCAGTTGAAATAAACAAATTATTGTATATGAGCCGATATTGTTTGTCTCTTCATACTCTTTAAAAAGTTTACAAAAACATTCCATTTAAAACCTCACCACGAAGAAGCAGGAAGATGCATTGGAAACCAACAGAAGTTTTTCTTTGGAAGAAGAGGGAATCTCAGGATGCATAAATTGGTGTAAACATCAAATAAGAATCAATTTCCCTTAAGCAAAACCCCTGTGTAAAAAAATAAGACTAAACGTTTGTAGCTCCACTTTTAGATAAAAGGTATCAACCAAAATATTTGGAGCTTTAGTAAGGTCTGTCTCAAAAGTAGAAGACGCTTTACTTTTTCAAAATATTCTCAGTAGCCATTTCTCAATCTAAAAAAGTAATACACCGTTCTTCTATTGGAAAGATATTTTTGATGAAATAATCCAAAATTCGGCTAAGAATATTACAGGGTGTTTCATGAAAAGTACCTAATTTTTTGCTTAGCGAGAAATTTTTCATGGAACACTCTGTATCACCAAGTTAAGAGACAGGGGTGTATGGCGCGCCGAATTACTTTTTATTACCAATTTTTTTTCGACACCATTTTTTTTTTTTCGACACCAACTTTTTTTTTCGACACCAACTTTTTTTCCGATATCAATTTTTTTTCGAGACCCGGATACGAAAAGTGAACATCGGAAAAAATATTTCTGCTACTGTTTCCGAAAATCTGCAAAGCTTCTGACAGAAAACAACAGAAAATAAACAAACAGAAAGTTCACAAACCAAATTTGACGTAAAACACAAAGTTCTTAACTATAAGGAATGACTTCAAGTTCAACCAAAACAAATTTCCAGACTTTGTCTTACTAGTCAGTATTCGTGCTGGTGTTCCAGCTTTTTATTTTTTCAATTCCATCTGGAAAAGTTTCACATGGTGGGCAATTTGTTAAAGCCCCAGACACACATTATATTAATCAGGTTGGGTGGGCGAGACAATAACCAAAAAGATTGACTTCGTAAAAAAGAAGTTTCGTATCCGGGTCTCGAAAAAAAGTTGGTCTCGGAAAAAAAGTTGGTGTCGGAAAAAAAGTTGGTGTCGAAAAAAAAGTTGGTGTTGAAAAAAAAGTTGATAATAAAAAGTAATTCGGCGCGCCATAGGGATGTACCATCAGGGGATGTAAACAGATCTAGACCGTCCACAAACGTTTGTGGGTAGGGTGAGTGAAAAAAATTGAATTGTTTAAAATTGAGATGGAACATTCTCGTATTGCAACATTTGGCTTGAAATAGAATTTTCAGCTAATTGAAATCAGTAGGTACAAAGAATTGGACATGGTGTCACATCATTTATTATTGACGAATAACAACTGAATAATTTGCAACGGGAAATCTAAATCTGATGAAGAGGATGGGAAAGGAATGCGAAATATGCGAAGAAAATTTATTTTTTCCAAAAGAAGATCATCCTAACGTCACCGTATAAATATGATCACGTGACCGATAGAGAATTCATGATATTTATGTAGCAATGTTTTATAAGGAAACACCCAGGTTTTCTATCTAGTGACAAATTTCAAACGGAATAAGAATTTGTTTTACTTTGCGGCAAAAACCAGGGTATTTCCAGCTAAATGATTAAGTTATGTAACATGTCCAGGCAATAACAAGGCATCGTAAAACATTCGAGCTGTACAGTCAAACCATCAATAAGTACAAGAAAATAATTTAGTTTGATTGAAGATTGCAAACACGGCTCAATAATATTCTATGACAATTTCGCGAAACACTGTCTTTGAGTGAATTGTCCTAAACCGCACATAGTGTCATTAAGCCAAGGTAAACAGGTAAATGGCAGATAGAATCACCCCCAATACCAAAAAAATGTTTTTTCACAAAACAAATTTCGATTGAAACTTTGTTTAATGTTTGATAATCATAAGAAAGTACTTCAGACGTATTAAATGTCAGGCTTTTATGAAGCAAGCATCGCGCTCTTTTCTCGATATATATAATGCACGTGGAGGAATACTGCAGACGGTTGGTCACAGGTGAGTCAAAATTTACTTTTCTGAATTTTTCAAAACAATCTTAGTACTAAGTTTTGTACGATCTTTCATGTATGGTTTTCATTATCAATCAAAGAAGTTCTGGGTTCTACCGCTGCGAAATACCTCCGGGAATTTAATGATAATAAAAAGTGCACGGATCCTAAGCTAATTTTCACCAAGTTGGCTTCCAATCGAGTTTTTACAACGTAAAATATGTGTAACTTTATTTTTATTTTGGTTGACAATTCGGTTTTTGAAGAATATACAGGAAAATCTAAGCAAAAAGCCCTCACTTCAAAAGTCAAATTTTTGAAGGTTCGTGGAAAAACAAACATTAAAATGTTAACATGGTGGTCAAAAAGAGTTTTAGAATGTCAGTGAATTTGAAAGAATGATTTGGCTAATAATTGTTTGCAAAACAGTGCAGTGGCCCGTTCAAAGAGAATTTGTGATGTCTGGTAAAAAATTATATTATGTATTTCTTATTCCGCAATGATTTTACAGAGCTAGCCCAGCTGGCAGACAACGTTGTTTCAACGTTTATATAATGTTCATAACGTCCATATAACGTTAGATGAACGTTGTCTGCCAGCTGGCAGAGTGAAATAATAATCAATTTATCAATCGATTTATTTGACGGTTTCTATGATTCATTTGCTATAGTTTTGATCACGTGATCAAAATTATAAATATTCATTTTTTAATGACTTTGTGACATAATTAACATAATTTATTACAAATATGGTGATGGAATGCCTTTAATTGCTTCAGTAATTTAATTGGATCATAGTGTTAATGTAATGACGACAGTTCTTAGTCACTCAAGGACGTGTCGAGTCGCTTTAAGATTGTAAACATTTGAAGCTGAGGAAAGGTGCCTGATTTTCAACTCTATAAAGCTTATTCAGATGCATGAACATTGATGACACTGACAACCCTGTCTCACAGCCCCGATGGAACTTTTTTCCTCAGTGGGGATAAAAATTCCTATTGATATCCTAATAGAATATAGAAATTCTATCGTTTCAAGGTTAAAAAACCTAGGGGATGGTTTAGGAGTGCAGTTTTTAAACATGTAATTTCGATTGGGGATGAAATCAAATTCAATGGGGGTGGGGTCCCGACGGGTCTGTGACATAGGGATGTACATTGGTTGCTTGCTTGCTTTTTAACTTTTTTAAATTTTAAACATATTGTTTTATAAGAACAAACTATATGAGAACATAAGGCTTTAATAGCCAAAATACTAAGGACAAGACGAGAACATTTCAAAGCTTTATGGACTCTAAAATGTCTAATTTCTTAGGAAATTGCACTAAAATACTCATAAAATTTACGAAATTAAGAACATCTTAAGAATAATTTTAGGCTGAAAACTTAAAAAGTTAAAAACATCCGAAGGCTTTAGAAACTTTGGATGTTCTTATAAAAAAAAGGGGTAGCAATTTTTCAAACGATGCTTTATTAAACAAGAGTGCCTTCAGAGGTTCAGAACTTAAAAAAGTTGAAGATTCTTATAAAAAGCATCGTTGAAAAGATAATCAAAAGCATCGTTGAAAAGATAATCAAAAGCACTAAAAGTTGTCAAAATCTTTAGGTGCAACAAGTCCAAAAAGCCGTGGGCTTGAAAGAACATAAACCACGCTCTAAAAATAATAGAAATTGTAAAATAAAACTGCGAAAATTTCTGGAATAAAGCCTGGACATTTTTTCGAATCTCAACTTAAAATTTTACCACTAAAACTTGAAAAAATGCGGAAAGGGTTGAATACACACTTTATTAACAGAATGAAATTTAGAGACCTTTCCACTAAATTTTTTGGCAATCTTTCAGACTTTTATTCGCACTTCTTTTTACTGGATGGGTATGGCTAAAATAAGACTTTGGTTTCACACTTAACCATTTACGTAAACTAAATTCAAGGTGCCAAAAAAAGCTGAAGATTTGAGGGTACAATTTGACAAAAATAGATTTTCGGCAAATGAAAAATTCATTATTTTAGATTAAATTTTTGATTTTAACACTATACACGTTTTTTTTTAATAAGAACAAACTATATAAGAACATAAGGCTTCGAGGCCCAAAAATTTAAGAACATTCTAAGAACATTCTAAGGCTTTGGAGACTTAAAAACATGCATTTTCTTAAGAAATTACATCAAAATGCTCAAAAAATGCTGAAAATAAGAACATTTTAAGAACATTTTTAGGCTTCAAATCCAAAAAACTAAGAACATCCGAAGGCTTCGAAAATTTTTGACGTTCTTATAAAAAAAAACGTGTAAAGGTAGATGAATTTTAAGAACATCTAGCATTGGATGATTTCGTAGGCACACAATATTTTGAAAGTAAAAACTGAAGTGTCTTAACTTCAATTTTTAAATATTTGAGCTTAGATGTAAACAAGAAAATTCTAAATCTAAGCTCAATATGTTTCGACGTCTTAAAGCTTGCTAAATGCTTAACCTAAAAAGGATAAATCGAAATCTGCGTCATTTTTGTCCAGCTAAATTTCGATTTTCCTGTTTTAGATTCAGATCATATATTTTTATACCTGATTGTCTGTCTACTATAAGTAGTGGCCATTCATTTTTTGTGGAGGTGCTTTAAAATCAAAACATTATTACATCGAGAAGTTTACATAAGAAATTTTCATGGTTTTATTCTTTTTGTAGAAACACAACGGAGTTTTGCGAAGATAATTGACGAAAAATAACGATGCTTCGAAATTTATTGGTGATTTTCTTGTTATGTTCGTTTGAAGTGGAAATGAATGATGCAGTACCGTTATCAAAATTATCTAAAATGATGGCTGACCTACCCTTTCGAAGCCGCCATACACCGTGTGGGAAAATTGTTTGCGTTAAACTGGACGATGATCGGAATTGTATACAATATGGCTATCATTGCTGACATCATGAAACTTTGACAAAATGTGAGGACAAACTTTTGCTCGAAAAATATATAGTTATAAATTTTCTGTACATAATAATATGATACAAACTCGTTGTTATTTATCTACATATATATAAAACACAAAATATAAAAAATACAAGAAACTAAAAAACCTAACGTGACAAATTTTAGGAGAATCCTTGGTGAGGCAGGAGACTACGTTGAGTCGGGAAGGGTACGCTCATAATTCTTAGTTTGTGGGGTCTAAAACTCGTGTTGGAGGGTTCTAATTACCATAAAAATGATATCAAAAGCCAATGACCTGTATTTAACGCTCTGGATTAAACTATCTCCTTGAATCTTAGTCATTTTAGTTTGCTGGGATTCAGAAACTGGCTCATGTACAGTTCACATTGGCAATACCTCAAATTCTTTCTGAGTGACAATCTCTCCTCACAATTTTCGAAAACCTTCAGATCCACTAATACGCTCTCTGTTGAATCCAAATAGAATTTATCTGAGGCTAAAAAAAAAGAGGTAAAAAGAATTTTTTAAATGATAGCCCCAACAGATTGTTGCATTAAGAAATTTGTATCTAAAGTTTGTTGATGGTGGTGTTGTGCGATAACTGGATGCTGGTGGTGCTGAGTCTGTTGTTGGTGTTGTGAAAACATTTGTTGATGTTGTGTACTCGATGTCGTTTTGTTGTTATTGTTGTTAAGGTCAATGGTCGTGTGTTGTTGTGACGTCATTTGTTGTTGTGAGGTGACGTCATCGCAATCAGCCTCGTTCTCATCATCTTCAGATTGGAGGCTCATTTGTTTCAATTTTTTTGTGTCTGTTTCATTCGTTTCCTTTTTCCACTTCATTCGACGATTTTGATACCATGTTTTAACCTAGGCAAAAAAGTGTCAATAATTGGGTGAAATTCGAGACTTAACCCTAGTCACAAACAGAATTAAGTTTACTTAAGGTTGAATGCGGTAGGCAAACTTCTCTTTCAAAACACTTCTAAATAGTACTTGGGGTGTTTCGAAAACTCACTGTTATTTAAGTGCCCGGGGGGGGGATGGAGGGTACGGTATGTGCCGCCCTTTAGGATACCTTTTCGGAAAAATAGGAAAATTTCAACTTTTTATCCCCTGAAAGATCGAAATTTGGTCAAAATTGGTCAAATTTGTCCCGCTAAGGGTCGTAAAATTCCCAAAATTTTCCTTGGTTTCTCCTTTTTAGTCCCGGTAAGGGTCCAAAGTTCGAAAGTCGGGCGGCACCTCCCCCCCCCGTCAGCTCGCAACCCTAGTATCCCCCTCCCGGGTTCAAGGGGCCAAAAATATTTCTTACTTTAATCCTTGAATCCATGTTACGTAAGAAAAGTCACGAAAGAATTCCTTTATATGTACAGCAAAGAGTGTCTTAAGGGCTCTGGTCATAGTGAAAAGGGATAAGTGTGGTATGGACTTTGATAAAACCTCATAACGACGCTATTCATATACTTTTCACAAAAAAGCCTAATCTCCTCGGGTAAATCATTTTATTGTTTCAAACTTTTTTTAAGTTCATGACAAATAATTTCTTTATTTAGATTTTTTCGGAAAAACTTTCTATTTGGCTACATCCCAAGAGATAGCTGTTTTCGTATGGAAATTTAGTGGAGAAAATTGCCAAAAATGAGGTTTTTTGGAGATTTTAAAGGAAAGATACTTCCACAAAAATTTTCCGAAATTGTATTTTTAGATACTAAATATATACATCACCTGAACCAAAAAAATTCCAAAATGTTTGATTTTTACCGAGATTAGGGCTTTGAAAGGTGAAATACTCTTGTTCGAAAAACTCTTTTTCAAAAATTTTTTCATTTCAATTTTTCGATTTTTAAATTCTAAATTGGTATGTTTAACAGGACATAATATTTTTAAAATGCAGAAATTGGTGTAAAATCAAAAATTGGGAGAGAATTCCAGAGCCCTTAAGAGAACATCTTACGTGTGCAGGGTTCAAGATCTTACGCTATATAAGAGCTGTCGACCACCAAGAGGGAGGAGATTTGAAAGCAACCTCGGGTGAGTAGGGGGCGTATCTATATATCACGAATCCCAAAATTCAGGGCAATGGCACCCTTGAAGTACGTTTGGACCAAAGATCATCATATCTATACCAAACTTTAAAAAAAAGCGTCATTTTTTTTGAAAATTTAAAATGACATCAAGCAAAACGATGCAAAAAATCGCAAAATGCAAGTTCTTTAAGAAAAATCTGTAAATATTTACTTTTAAATGGTTCATGACAATATCTCTAATGATAAATTTTTAGGGGTCACAACATGATAGATAAACTTCAAGGTATTGATGAGCAAGAATATCTGAGTGTTAACCTTTTTACTTAAAAAATAGGGTAGATTGTTAGGTTTTTAAGATACGCATGAACTCGCCCAGGACCGTTTGCTTGATCACATTTGAGGTTCTATTTTAAATACATGTTTTTTTATAAGCATAACGTTTATAAGCATACCGAGACCTGAATTTGTCTAAAAAATAAGCATATTACAAGCGATTCACCATTACAAGCATATTACTGAGCTTGCTTTTGAGGTGGGTAAGTGAAAATTTTTAGAATTTTTAATAATTAAAAAAAATACAAGCGTAAACGCAGCAATCGTTCACAACTTTCCTGAAAAATCTTTGTGTCATTACTTATTTCCCTATCCTCATGTATAGCAACGACAGATTTGGGAGAAATTGGAGACTAGAATTTTTCGGAAAAATAAGCATATGATAAACATACTTCGAGCCTGAGTCTAAAATAATCTCTAAGCATAACTGAGCTTGTTTCCCAAAAAACATATGCTTATAAAAAAAAACATGTAAAAAACTAAAATTTACCTAAAATATCACTTTATTGTTATTTTCTGGTGATTCATCATCTAAAATACTCTAGTGCCATCTAATCAGGAAGAATTTCAATCATTACTCTTAGGTGCCGAAAATTTTCCAATAGGACCCCCCCCCCCGTTTATTAATTTTTAAGAATATTTTCAGTTGGCAAAATGAAGTCCCCTTATTTTGCCCCAAAAAGCCTGATTTTAGCCTATATTTACCTTATTTTTGGGTTTTTCGAAGTACAATTTCCAAACCCCCCGGCTATTAGGTCCATCCCGTTTATTAAAATTTCGAAAATTTTCCAACCCCCCCCCCCATTATTCGAACCCCCCCCCCCCGTTTATTTGGCACCTAAGGGTAACAAAGGATAGATCGAAACTTGATAAAGACTGTTGACGTTTTTACCTGTGTTTGGTTGAGACCCAGTCGTTCGGCCAGTTTCGTTCGTTGAGGAGTGGATAAATATTTGCGCTCCGTAAATTCCCGTTCCAAAACCATTAATTGAAGTTCCGAAAAAACTGTTCGAGGTTTCCGACATTTTCGTCCACTAGATGTACGCATGGTTGGTTTGAGCCGGAAATACGCCGGAAACGAATTCATGTTATTGATACCTAAAAAACAATTAGATTATTCCAAATAGAATTATTTAGACAAAATAAACAAAAACAAGAGACATATACATGTAATAGAATCGTACGCATTTTGGCGTCAGTGTTTCGAAAGTGTGATGAGATTGAGTGACAGGCATTGACAAAAGGTATGTCACATTCTCTTCAATATCGCTTCATTATCTTTGAGTATTTCTTAGTTCATTTGTCGGGGAAAATATTTCGCTATAACAATAGGTAATGAACCTTCAAAACCGCTAACTCGTCATTTGTGAATCATTTGAATTGTTTCGAGTGGAAACAAACAAGTTTCTAATTCCCTTACGCGTGAAAATTTCATGCATAAAAATTCCTTTTCCGTTTTTTTGGAAATCGTAATTGATAATTTTAATTAAGATTTAGAAAATATTTTAGGGTCCTTCGATAGTGCCGTTAGCATTTAAATGTTTGACTTAATTTTTTTTTTCACACTAACCAAGCTTTACTCATTTGATTTTTTAAGTTATTTTTGGATGATTCTATAGGATGCCTACTAATCTTTCTAGCAAGATTGAATTGACTTGCGCAATGTTGAATTTAGAAAAATTAAATTTTAAAATAAGAATATGAAAAAATTCCCACAAGAGGTTGGCAAACATTTGCATATACCCTGACCAAAAAATCGTTTTCAATTCTTTCTTTAACCAACCGCACATTTTGGTAAAAAAAAGGTTTATTAGAATCCTAGGAAAGCTAAATTATTATACGCAGTTATCATACTGTCCCAACATTCCCAAACTGACTACAAAAGATTCTACTCTTTTTATGCAAAATATTAAACAGGTCATTCGTGAAAGCTAATTCTCGCAAAATTTTGAAAACTCGTTAACTTATGAAAATTAGTTTATTCGCAAGAATTGCTTCCGTTTAAAAAAAGAACTGTCTTCTTTTCAAACCTTTTGAACTGCAATCTCCTATCCAGAATTTCATATTAAGCCCCTTTGGAAAGTGAATTATCCCGACCGAAAGAAATAAACCCGTGATTTTCACACTATTCTGGTCCACCCCATCAAAAAAACGGTTATACACGCTTTTTTTATAAGAATGGTGTTTTTCCATTTCAATATGCATATTCTTAACTTTTTGGGCAAATCAACCCAAAGTACTTTAACGGTATTTTTAGGTTAGAATTTAAATTAACCATAAATTTAACATGTTGAATTGAAGTTTTGGCTTCCTTTGAATGAAATAATAAATTTTTGAAAGATTCGGCCAGAAATGCCGGTTATTAGGTACCCGAGAGTAAATGGTTAATGGAAACATTTTAGGAGCACAACAAAATATTGTAGAAATCTTTCGGTAGATACCTTTTATAAAGTTGTATAGCATCAATTTTTTCATTCTCGTCCAATAGTAATATTTTTTTGTTTCCTTATCCTTGACAATGATAATCTCAGTGAGATTATTACAAAAATACAAAGCTTTATCAATACGAACTTAGGCAAGTAAAACTTCAGGTACCGTAAAAGATTTAAACCGACATCGTACTCAGGGTAACATTCACTTTTAGAATTGTTCGATAGATGACCGATAGATTTTCCTTTCACGATGAGCAAGTATACCTTAAAAATAGTGTTTTTCAGCCAGAAACAGCTACATTGTCCACTTTTTGCACTTTTTGAAGCTCGATATCTCGAGTTAGGTACAGAAATCATATATACTCGTAATATATCTCTAATCTTAATTTTTTTGGGAGCTTTCCAACAATATACAACACCCTATGATTTTTGCCTGAGGCCGTCATATTTGTCCGAAAAACACACTAAAGTGTCCGAAAGAAAACTGGCACCTATGTCATTTTGATTCCCCTACCCCTTACCTTTCCAAAAATGTATCACAAGTGCTTTGACTAAAAAAGTCGAGCGATTTTAGAAATTTCCCCCTACTTTATCATAAAAAAAGAACTCAGGGCCTGGATGAGAGTACACTAGAAAACAGCTTCACTTATGCTTCACATAAACTAGTGAAGGAATGAAGGACAGAACGATGGAAGAGTGAGTGGACCGTTATTTGAAATCGATAAGGCTTGCGGTTTTTCGAAAGTATAGAAAGTTAATCCAACTACATGAATCAGTGGGTACAGACAAGTGCAACCTTTCAACACATCAACACGAGACAAAAAATCCTGTCGTCTGTCTACACTTTGTCTATGTTGTACCTGTACACAGAAAACTCTAATATGCTTAAATAATCATTCATCCTCAATATATATAACCACCAACATTCCAGGCCCTTTTGAGCAAAATAGACTTTTTTCAACAATTCATGGTCAATTCCATCTCATTTACATCCTTTAGCCCCTCCATTTTTATGGTAGTTCCGCCCGGCCTGTATCCTACCGATCCCTGTAGTTAATTTCACAATCAAGGAAAAGATTGTTGGAGAATCAGGACGCGCAAGAATAATTGGTCAAAACTTTTCTTACTTACAGCAATCTTATAGTGATATATAACTTTTACTGCAAGTCAGAACAAAATTACCCTAATCAAAATACGCCAAAAACCCAGCGGATTAAGATGAACTGCTCAAACGTTACCTTTTTCAAGCTTAAAAACTTGAAAATTATTTTGAGCTTTAACCGTAGTGTAAACGATGGAGAGAGCCGAAAAGAACGCCGTAAAAATACAAAGTTACAAAAAGAAAGTCAATTTTCTTAAAAGAAATAGATAAATCTATATGAAGTATTACCTTGGTACTCTTTGTCGGGGTGATATCCTCCTCCATATTGTTGGAAAGATGTTGGTGAGTACATTCCTCCGTACGGTTGCCCTTTCTGTACCAAAATGTCTTCTATACGGAAAGACGGTGAAGGGCGGTCACCAGGCGGACTGTACATAGCAGCCATCTCATTTTGTTGTTGAAAATGTGACAATGTATTGGTAGAAGTGTTATATGCAGGTGGAATGTGTTGCGCGGTGGTGTTGGTAGCAAAGGCTTGATAGTCTGCCGTTGGTATTTGTTCTTGCTGGAACATATATTCATTTTGGTGACAATACATGCTTGACAAGTCAGATAGATGATCGTATGTTAACTCTAATTGTCTTGCTATAATCGGTAGCTAATTTCTCTCCCTCTCTTTCAGTTACAGCCGCCGCCGAAAGATTTGATGAAATTTCTCTTTACGAAGATGAGATGATGGCGATGACCTTTCTTTTAGATGTCGTTTTTATTTACTAATGTCTTCTTGCCTAACTGGTAAATAATATCTTCACAAGCCGTTTGCACAAAAAAAGTTACTATTTCTTTGTCTCTACTTCGTCTCTTTATTTGTTTGACTTCAGTGTCATATTATTCAAATTTGAAACAATACGATAGAGCGCCGATTTATCTTTAAATCTTGTAACAACTTCAATGGGACGCCATTGTTGACAAAATGATTTGAACAATAACAAGGTGACAAACAATTCAAAGAAAGCCTTCCTCCTGTGATCTCAAACAGGTATTTACTGACTCAAATTCTCTCTCACATAAACCTTTCCCTTGAGTGACCCCCAATGTAAGAACTGAAATGAAACTTTAGTGACCGAGACTTTTAAAACTTTTTTAAAAGTTCACTACACCATGAAAAAGTTATATTTACTCAAAGTGAAATGAAAGTTGAAAAGAAGTTGGGATTAGGCTGAGCAAAGAATTCTTTCCCTTTTACAAAGCGCTGTGTTAGTTGGTTGGATCATGTCTCTTTTCAAGAATCCCAACAGAATGTTTGTGACGTCACAACGTTCAAAGGAGGCGCTTGTAAATAAATTTATATTTGCGTTTCACACAAAATGCTTGTTGGCTTGGATGATTCTTAAAAAAGTAACTTTTCATGTTGCGAGTTTTTATTTGTATCGCGGTAAGATGAAAAGCATTACAAATGGCAGCTCATAAAATCAACATTGAAGTTGACTTGAGGACATTTTTGCGTGCGAAAAATGATAAATGATGGAGGCTCCAATCAGTCATCTCATATGAGAGTCCGCTCAGTTGTTGGTGAAAGCTGACTGACTAGAAGTTAAAGCTCCTTAATCAGTGATCAATATTAAAGCTATTAGTAGGAATGAAGGACGGATTAGATTGTTTAAATGAGTCAGAGAACTTTGACGAAATCCTCTCTTCTTGCAGACAATAATAAAGTCCGTCTCAGTCTCGTAAAGCTCGCAATAAATTCATCTGCAAACAACCAAAGATTTATCATTTAGGCTAATCAAGGAAGATTAATTAGTTTATGATCCACAGCCTACTCTCGGGTACCTAATAGCCGTCCCCCCCGCTAATTAATTTTTCGAAAATTTTCCACCCAGGACATTCTTATTCCAACCCCCCCGCTTATTAATTTTTGGGAAAATGTTTTTGACAGTTCCCTTTTTTGTCTTAATTCTGCTGTATTAGCCTCCTTTTCAAACATTTTCCACCCAGGACATTTTTATTCCAACCCCCCCCCCCGCTTATTAAATTTTGAGATTTTTTCCAACCCCCCTGCTTATTCCAACCTCCCCGGCTATAGGCCATTTCACAGTCGCAAAGCGTAATGGGTAATCAGGACCACTGCGCGCTAATAACGACTTACTATTGGTCCAAAGTTTTGAAAAAAATTGAAGATTTTTGCGTCTAGCCAACGGGAAGCCGTAATGGAGGCGCAATCAGTCCTGATTACCCATGATCCATTTCGACCGTGAAATGGCCTATTAGGTACCCGAGAGTATCTACGACGTGAAAACACAAACTATGCAGAAATGACAGATCCAGAACAGCCTCACGTACCTCCCTTGTGCTTTTCATAGACAAGAGTAAAGGTCGTTTATCAGTCGCAATGAATCTTGGGGAACTAAGACTGGCTGTGCCCTCTGATTGTGCCCTAGTAACGATTTTCTGTTGGTCACGCGTAGAAATATTCGAAATCTGGAAATCTGGTTCAATTTAAAATCTTTATTGGAGCGCGATGGCTCTCATTCCAATGGATTATTTTGACCGTCCATGAACGTCACTTTGACACAGCCTCGTTTGGATGTATGGGAGAAAGAAACATTCAAGAAATGTGATGGGAGTATGTCAGTACTTCCTCCTCTTCAACCGCAAAACATGTGTTTGAGGTATCACGCTACTAATCCGCCATGTTGATTTAACGTTCAATGATTTCCGGTCTTCATAAAAAACTGTTCGTGAAAGAACGTAGTAGAATTATTTTTGGTGAAGTAGTGAACAGTTATCAAGGATGTAACAGGATTTTTTTGTTTCGTGAAATTTTCTCATTTCAAAAACACTTCTTTTTTGCTGCTTGATTGAGGGGGACTTTAGGAAGGAATCGTGGTTTAGGCATAAAAACGAAGTACGTTTTGTCATTCAAAACAAGCTTTACATAATGATGCAATGAGAATTGGGTAGAGAAAAGAAATTTGAGAAAAGTGAAGTATTTGCGATAAAGGTCAACTTTATTGTGATCAAGTGTTTGGAGAGAGATCTGACGCCATCATTGTATCAAATGTTCCATTCTGAAGAGAAATAGATCTTCCCTCTTCAAAATGAACTCATTCCATAATAATGATGATTATGATTAGAGGGATTATCGATTTTCTGTATGGGTGAAAGTAACGAAAACATTTCTGGGGCCGTGATATTATCTCTAAGACAGCAGCAGTATATGTAAATTTACAACCAGAGTCAACCAATTAATGACTGACTAAAGTTTAACGTAACCGAATAACTACAAATTTCAGCCGAAACTACCGTTCACATAGCTGTTTCATAAAACCGAGACCAAAAACTATGCATAACAAGGCTAAAGTCTCTCTAAAATTAGGGTTTGAAGTTAATTTTTATGGAAAAAATGCTGAGATCAAGAAAAGGTTTGGGAGAAAGTCATAGGAGTACATTCGACTAATGATGATCAGGTGACGATTGACTGACACAAAAAATAACAACATAATGGAATCGAGTGAGAGGGACCAAATAAAAAACGGTGCTATAATACTTTATCATCCGTTGTGCAGAATCAAGTGGCAAAAGTGTTACGTGGTGGTTCTTAAACCCGAAAAATTACTTATCAAACTTATTAGCTTTTGTTTTATATCTTCCCTCTTGCTGACACGACAATTTACAAAAACTCCCTAAAACTAAACCATCTCGTTAAAGAGGCGTTACCCCTAAAAACATATCACTGTATTAGGCCATGGGAGAGAAGGAGAGAGGGATATAGTTGATGACGAAACTGTTTGAGTTTGGTTGATGAAGTAAACCATATGATTGGATTAACACCTCCAGCCAAAGACCTTCACTCCTGCTGTTCAAAACAAAACATTCACTAAAACAGTGGAAACATTACAATTGCCAAATAAACCAAGGAGGTTGGCCTGAACAGATCAACAATAAATCGTCCTAATCCTCAATCACATATTGATGGATTTCTAAAAATTAGCACCTTCTTTTCATCAAGAAGTTGGTCAATAAATGAAGGAGTCGATCCCATAGGTCAATCTTGTGACTCAGATATCATATCAAATTAAAGGATCGCACTAATTTTATCCTGTGAGCCTCACTCGCTCCTTGATACGTCTTCCAAATTCATTAAAATCCTATCTTAAAAAAATTACATGTCGTTAAAAAATTGTTATAAGCAACTAGAAAATTAAAAACAATAAAAAATGCGTGATAATAAATAAATACAAAACTTAAAATTGACTAAACGAGTTGATGCATGGTAGAATCGAGTTGGGTCCATGTAAAAAAGGGACTTGAAGTGTATTAAAGCATAGCTCAACCCTTTATATTTCGATTCTCGTGGCTTCATATGTTGTTTGGTCATGGCAAATTTAACCGAGAAAACTAACCTTTTTATTGACACCAGGAAATATCTTCTTTACATTTCTTTTGGAACCAAGATGATAACCAATCATTATATTGGCCTTTGGGTTGAGATTTTGGAATAAGCGGTTCTCCTGTAGAAGTCTGGTAAAAAAGAAATTATCTAAGTTTTAAACCAGCATTATGGCAATAGAATAAAACGCAATCTATAAATTGGATTTCAACTGCCGAGTTTGTTCGACTACGGACACCATACAATTAACGGTAATAGAACAAATTTGCTTCCTTGACACCGGCCGTTGAATTAGTAAAAGTGCTACACCTTTTTCATCAGAAAAATTTTATAAGAATAATGAGGCTGAAAACGCCAGAAAATGAGAAAAATCAAGGGTCAAAGTAAAGTATTAGAAATGAAGTATAAGGTCAAGATTTCATACTAAAAATAAGAATAGGATAATAAAAATATAAAAGTGCCATAAAATAAGAACAACCGAGCCTCGGAAAGAATTTACTAGCTCTCATAAAAAGTGATGCACTTTTTACAAATGTGAGATTTAAACAGCGAAAGCAAAAATGATCTTTAAAGGAGCGACGGCTAATTGTCAAAGAAGTCAACGTCTCAATCCGGGAGTTCGCGGTTCAAATACTCGCTTCTTCCAATGTTCCGTTCATAGAAATAGTCAGGCCGGCTGGTCGCGAATCCCGTGAAAGTTGTCAAAGAAAAGCCTTAGATTACTGGGCTATCTACGTAAAACATCGACACTATCTTAGACCATGTACACACGCTACGGTTCCGTGTCACTTCTGGCCGATAGAATGACTTCATTTCGTTTCGGATCGAAAGGGAACCGTCACGTACGAACATTATCTTACCACTGACTTTTATATATCCCTGGAACAAGCTATATCCACCATCTTTGATCGAAACTTTTTTCGAATTGGTACCCGTAAAGAAGCCATTGCAGTGTTAAAAATTAACGTCTAATGGCGCTACATCATCAAAAGTTTTCGAGGGAGGGTAGATCTAGCGCTCTCGATGCGTTTACACCGCTATTAAGGGCTCTGACCATAGTGAATTTTTCATAATTGCCGTGTTTAAAATGTGTTTTCTGACTGATGTAACCAACAAAACTATGGTATGATATGTTATACATTTTCTGTTAGACAAACTATTCCTGAATCTGAAAATTCAAAAATTGCATTGAAAAAATTTGATGAAGAAGAAAATGAAGACTTTCGCGAAAGAGTTTCGGCGAAAAAAAAACATTTTGAAAAATTTTTCGCAGTAGATGGTGTATCTTTTACCAAACAATAAAAATTTTTGCGGAAAATCTTTGTAAATGCTTCTTTGTTAAAAGTGTTAAAGAATCTAAAACATAACTTTCATGTTCAGATACTAAAATCAATTTTCTGACTATGGTCAGAGCCCTTAAGTAGTGCCGCCATTAGGGTACCACTTTTCAAAGAACTCCGATCAAAGATTTTGTTTGGCCGGGATTGAGTAAATTGGTCCAGGGTATATAAAGGTCAGTGGGTCTTACAATATAATAATCATGGATTCTAAACTTACCAAGGGAATGGGTAGTAAGCGACGGTACGATCCTTTATTGTAGTGTTCACGGAACGCTTTCGGTAACAACATCTTCATGGTGTCGTCCAAACAATGATGGCATAATTGACATTCCTGAAATGTATTTTTTACGATCTGTAAATGTGGGAAACAATGCACACATAGAAATTCAGTAGTAGCTTACAGAAACTGTTTATTAGATCCTTTATCTCTCGCTTCACAGCAATTTCATAGTATAGATTCGCAGGATTTCTATGTTTTCTCCATTTTCAAAGGGTTCTAACCAAAATTTAGTGGATCTTCGATATTCCGTTGCTAGTTTAACGTTTCTAGTTTTAAGTTTCAATAAAGGGCAACTTTTTGCAGCTTTCTCAATACAAAACAGTTAATAAGATGATTGTGAGTCATGACGTAAAACTTTGTAGATCAAATTCATTCCAAAATGTTGTAATAACGAGTCAAGAAAAAGAGACAGATGCAAGCTATGAAATTCACATTTAAGGGTTTGAAGAGAATTTATAGATTTTCAAGGTTTCTCCTTCAAAAGATCAAGGTTTTTTTTATGCTCTATTTTCAAGGTTTCCAAACTTTTCGCTGATACCACCCTGATAATTGTAGTTGGTAATTTGAGAAAAGATAAGATAAGAAAGTGAACAGATGTTCCGACAGTTCTTACCGTGATTTCACATTTGAGGCATTCAGCCGCGGAACATTTGAAATTTGCGAATGTTATATCACGCATGCGTGCTGCCGATTCATGAAGAATTGTGCTGAAAATAAAAAAGAACAGAATTCAAAGTATAAATTCTAAACGCTTGAAAGGGACTTGGCCGAGTTTACTTGAGAAAATGAGGTCAAAATGCCTGTCTCTATTAGAAAATCAATACCAGCGAGTCAAGATATTTGATATAAATCCTTCCTCAATCATGGTCATAATATTTGAGAAAAAAGAGAAATTCCCACGAAATCTTACAACCACAAACGATTTCGAAGCGCTGTAAATTAGATTGGACGAGTAGAGTTTTAACTCTGAGTTTTAACGCTAGACTTAAGACTCCGAGGATCCAAAAGTCCAAGAAGGTCCAATTGGGCTCAGAATGTAGCCTGGACGTCTATAAACCCCTCCCGAATTGAAATATTCGAATAAATTGATCAATTAGCCCAAAAGTCAATTTCTCGCCCGAACTTTAAATTACTAAAAACGAGGAATTAACCAAAATTCTCAATATGATTGCTGGTTAATTCTAACCCAGTCTAACCCATTTTCGCTTTAAGGGTTGATAAGCACATGAAAAAATATTTCTTTGTCGATTTTAGAGTTTGTAAAATTTACAGTTGGGTAGAGAAACATGTAAAGGTGATATATACTCGTAGCGCTCATCGACATTGGTCAAAGCATTTCCAAGCTGCAATGCACCACGGACAACCTGATAATGTAAAAAAAATTATTGTTTTGAAAACGTCAGGGATCAATGACAGTGTATTTATTATTAACTTTTGAATATATCGTAAGAGATAATCAGGGTGGTTTTAAGATCTCTTGCCTGTAGATTCCTTTCAAAGTCCGGAGGGATGTCATATTTTTCCAAATTAGAGTTATGAAGACTTGAAGCCTCTAAAATAGCTTTTTACGCATTGTTTTTTTTGCTAAAAGTGAAAAATTTTAATATCACTTCCGAAAATATGTAAGAAAAGGTTTTGCTAAGGATTATAAAATGAATTTCAAATCAATTGGCAATTAGCTCTAATAAAAAAAGGTGAATCAAGCTTTACAAAATACATGTTCTTGATAAAGCATACCTTAGTATACATCATACGATTAACTGGGTGAGCATCTGGCGAAAGATTGGGTGACATGTTGACCTAAAGTGGTGGAAAGATGGGAATTACAACACCCCTGTATCAATTTCCCAATGAACCAAATTCCAATGGAGACATAAAAAGTTTTTTTTCCAGCTTAAAGAAATTAATGGTACGACTGGGCCAATACCTCTTTTTTTGTTTTCACAGGTAATGAAAATGTACAAGAATTACCCAATCAGGATGATATTTTAGGGACAATTCTTTGACTTATTTTGTTTTGCCAATTTACTGGCAGCGTGAAATTCGAGACTTGAAATAAAAAATGCATGATTTTCAGTTCAAATCGACGCCGAAAATTTCACCAACCTCCATCAACCAAACTTTTCCCTTCTCGTCCACAACGAAATCAACGCGTACTAATTCAAAGAAATTCCTATAAAAGAGTGGAATATAATACGATCATGACATATGTAGTGTAACAGCTCGGCTGATTAAGCTATATTCTTTAATGGGATAAAATTTCACGGATCTCGCGGAAGCCACCCAATTCGCGAAATTAAGTCACGATGGAAATTTGGAAAGCCCTTATCCGTGAAATATTTTTAAACATAACTCATTACTATTGTGACTATTGTGACTAAACATAACTCAAAAAAGATCAATTAAACTACTTTTTAAATGTTTACTGGCATCAAAGAAGCGCTAATAATGCATATTTCAACAACCAACATGCATGATTTGACAGTGAAAGGCACAAAATCGTGAAATTATATCTCCCAATAGTGCAATCCGCGAAACTAAGTCCCCATGAAATCTTAAAATTTCGCAGATGAGCTCAACCGCTAAATTCAATCCCCCACGAAAATTAATTTCATCAAGTATAGTTCATTTGGAAAAAAATCCACAAGTACAGCGTCGGGTTTGGATTCTTACGGGTGATATGATGTGATTTTCCTGAAAGGACCTATGGGTTTCATTTAAGAACAGAAACTTACTGTTTGAAATGATGACCAGAGAATGCTTCGTCCATCTCTTCAGCTTTTGCTTTGAATAACTGGATAGTGATAAATTGAAAAGATTTAAAAAGATTCTTAGCAAATCACAATGTTGAGATCTTGATTGGTTTAAAAATAATAACACGTGAGCAATAACTATATGAGCTTAAATTGACAGGCGTGAAACTGTTTAAGAATTACCATTTGTGTAAAAGCTCTTTACGCTATCATATTTTGTTAGAATTCAGAACCTTGGTGATTTAAAAGTAATCCTCGAATTCAAAACTGTAAATACGAAAAATCACCTCTGTAATACAATGACGAATCTCCTTCCACATGCTGTCAGGATCAAAACCTGGAAAAAGAACACATTTTTATCATTAATCTCTTGGTTTTACCACTGACTCAGTAAGACGCCGTCGAGAAAAGTATTGTGACTAACGTACCTTTTTCAAGCATATAGCTAAAGAAAGAACTTTTGAAGCTCATTTGACCATGATTGTAAAATTTCTTCAATGATGGCATCTGAAAGAAAGAAACAAGAAGTTGAATAATGGTAAGAAAGTACAATTAATGCTATTCTAATTAATCTATTAAAGGACCTCCAAAGGACACGAGTGACTTTGAAAACAGAACAAAAAAACCTGTCGGATGTAATTCAATATTTTTCTTAACTTTATAATAAATTTGTTAAACTTAAGGCTAACTTTTCTTTGAACTAAATGATGAAGAAGCGAAGAAGCAAACAAACAGCCATTCCAAAAGTTCGTCGTCGTAATAGACCTTATCGGAGTTTTTGGATTTTCCAAAAAAGCGATGCATTGCGGGATTGTTTTGAGTGTATTACAATAGAAAACTCTTAGGAATTCCTCGAGGGAATTCTATTGTAATACACTCGAAACAATCCCACAATGCATCGCTTTTTTAGAAAATCAAAAACTCCGATAAGATCTATTCTTGAATTTCCTACCTGGTCTAAAGGTATATAATCGTCACCAACAACATATTTCTTTGTGTTCGCTGCGTACAGGGGGTAATAATCTTCTGTGCAAAACCTTAGAGAAAAAATCAATTGATTTTTAACACGTTAACCGCTGGCATAAAATTCCACAAAACTACTTGAATTCAAGGTTTTCTTCTTTTTCATTAGCCACTTGCAGCCAGTATTAAAAACTTTTAAATCTTTTGAGTCTTAATCATCTTGGTAATTCTTGCTATCGCCCTTAAGTAACCCTTTTCTTTTTTTGATTCAGATATCTTCTGATCTAAGAGGTCTAGAACTAAATCTTAAAAATCAGTCTCATAAGAAACAATACAAGACGTTGACCAACCTGAACAGAGCTTCATCGTGGAAATAATACACTTGAAGTGGATTGACCGATGTATAAACGACATAGATGCCTATGTCAAATTTCCTAAAAAAAGAAAAAGTCATTTTAATTTTCTTTAAATTTATACCAGAAGGGGAAGATCTTCCACTGCTTCCCTAATCTTTCTTTTTAATTTTTCAAATTTTTTAGCTATTATGGACTGCATTTGGTTTGATTAAAAATAAATTGAGAAAACTGGAGGGTGGGCCTTAGGTTAATATTCTCAGTAAATGTTCTCTGAAGGGGTAACGTGCATCAGAGAATGTTCTTAAAAGAAGGAATATCGAAGCAAAAAAATACTTTTTATCGATAAGTAGCGGTCTTTCTATGAACTCTTGAACAAACGTAGACCCAGCATTCGTATTGATGTCTGAAAGAAAATAATTTTTAAGATTTCACAAAAACCTAATTAAAATAAAATAGTTTTTCCCCAAAAAATATAGTTTTTCCCAGTGATTGGAGAATTATTGAATTGTCTCGAAATAGATCTAACTTACTCAGAACTTTATGTTCTCTTTTTGTTCTTTTTTCTTTGTTAAGGATGTCCATCAAACTAGGGCATGGTTTCATCCAGCTTTTTAAATTATATTAGCACTGGAAATCCCCTTCAATAGTACAGGAGCAAATGTGAGGGAAAAGTGACAATTTTTTTATGTTCAGAAATAGAAAATACTTATACACAAAAATTAACACCTCGTCATAAAACCAAGAAACTTTCCACCCATCAGCATTAGTACCCCTAACATTTGAAAGATTGAAAAATATCTATCCATCATAAGTTTGACAAAATTCTAAATCCCCCCAAGTTTAATGGGGGATGAAACCATGTAGGGATAGCAGAGTTTTTTGCAATTTACACCAAGTACGATACATATATTTGGGAAGGTTAAAATTTTAAAGTTTGTGTAGAAAGTAGTAGAAAAACAAACCTTTTGCAGAGATGATTTTGATTCCTCTATGATTATTACTTTTCTGAACCCAAAGTTGATCAGGATTCTTAGTCGCCTAAAGTAAGAAAGAGAGTTTTAACATCAAGACTTTTTTGATGAATATAAAAGTCAAACACGTGGTGACGATTAATCTTGAATAAACTTATCATTTCTAAACAAGTGGGAATAAACGTTAGTTTTTTTATGTGACAATTGGAAATTGTAACTTATCTTAACATCGGGGTCGACCACCACTATATGTTGGTAAAAATCCGGGGGGGGGGTACTTAGACAAATGGAGGGTACGGTATGTGCCGCCAGGTGCCGCCCCTAAGATCGAAATTTGGCCAAAATTGGTCAAATTAGTCCCGCTAAGGGTCGTAAAATTCCCAAAATGTTCCTTTGTTTTCTCGTTTTTAGTCCCGGTAAGGGTCCAAAGTTCGAAAGTCGGGCGGCACCCCCCCCCCGTCAGCTCGCAATCCTAGTACCCCCCCCCCGGGGGTAAAAATTAGTTAACAATGGGGTCTTAACGATTATATGAAGTTAAACGTTTTAAAAAAGGGGAAAAGTATCTTACTGCATGAGCAAACTGTGTTTCTTCAGCAGGAATGGAAAAAGCAGTTGGTATCCATTTCAATTTGGTTCTTGCCAGCTCTACTTTCAAAGTGATACTGCTGGTACCAGGAAGTTTGTTCACTTTCTGATTTTGCTGAAGATTGCTTAAACTAGAGTGGAATTCTTTGCGGAAAGGAAAATCATGAGCCCATAGTAAATCCCATTGTGGTGGTTCCTTTGTAGATGTGATACAATGATATCCTGCTTGAGTTAGAATGTGAAAGATCACCTTCAAATGATAATTCTGAAAGGCGAAAGGAGAATAAAATATCCAATTTAATCAATTAGCTTTCACTGAAATAAAGCTTACGATGATTGAAAAGATACTTACGCAGATGGTTGTTAGCGTAAAAAAGTCCATCAACAGTACTACGTTTAGATCTATCGATTTTAGAAATTTTAGAAATGAGTTCTTATAAGGTCCTACACATGGTTCTAAACCATGGTTACATTTACATTACTAAAGGTTATATTTTCATCTTCATTTACAAAAAGTAAAAATAAGAAAACCAGAAGATGCACAATAAGCATTGCTGCACCCAAACAATTATTGTATCAAAAGTAAAGAGAGCCTTACATGTTTAGCATAGATCCATGCATTTTTCTGTGGTAGACTTTTGGCGAAGGATTTACCATAGTTGTTAGTAAATCGTACATACAATCCATAACTGTTGCTAATCACCAAATACACACCAAAACAAAACAATGAAGTGATAAAAACTTTGGAGCAGGTGGCACCAGATATCCAACGAGTATGTTTCCTTCTGTGATATTTATCATCGTCTCCTTCGTATCCCATATTTCTATATTTTTCTCTATTTTAAATATTATCTTTAAATGTAAAATCGTTATACCGGTAAACAGAACTAACATATAATTGATTGACGACCTGTGACGACTAATGTAATTTAGGATTGAAGACGGTCAGAAAGAAAGCTTACTTATAAGTCAAGCGAAAGTCAATTTTTAATATGCGAGTTACGAGTTGTCTAAAACTTCAAAGACAACAACCATATCTATAAATACACAAAACATTTGCTCAATCGCTCAATCGCTCAATCGTGACTACGCAAAATCAAATAGGTTGCTAATGACTATATTTTTAATCATCGAATAAATTACCCACTCGACCATACTAAATAATTGCTCTATAATTGTCTATATCATACACTTTTCAATCTTTGATTTGTATGTTCGATTGATAGGTGTTTTCGGTTCAAAACACCAGCAACTAGTGATGTTGACTTCAAAAAGTTTTCTTCAACGTTTTCCTCATGAAGAAGATGGACGGAAAAGAACTTAATTGCAAAACAATTTCTAAAAATCAAAATTAGAATTGGACTAGAGGAAGACAATATATGAGAGAGCTTCTCTCCAAACAATCTCAGACAAATCAATCTACAAACCTAAACTCCCTTCTACTCTAACAGGCAATCAACCACCGCAAATTGAAGATAATAAAATAAAAGGATGTGAGCATTATTAATAACTGTACTGACAAGAAAATCTTTCTTTGCCAATGGAAAATAGCTCGTCCAATGTCCAATCCCAAAGATTGATTCACCTATCAAGATCAAAGATTACCGTCCCATATTCGTACTTCCTGTACTTTCCAGAGTATTCAAGAGAGTTTAGTCCAGCTTTGCAAATGCATCGAAGACAAAGCGCTCTACCACCAAACACAGTCTGGATTTTGTAAAGAACACTCCACCACAACCTTACTAATTAAAATGAGGGATGATATCAAAAAAGTGAGACGTTACGTTATTCATCCTAGCATAGATTACTCAAAAGCCTTCGATACCATTGACCACAAGAACTTGCTTCTGAAGTTACGAGACATGAATTTTTTCATCGATAGGGAGTGGTCAGAAAGTATCTACTAGGGGGGAGTGGAGGAAATTTCAAAAAATCCAAGAGAAATTGCGCACTCCCACCCCTAACCTGGAAAATTTCACACCCCCTCCACTTTGCTAATTTTTTCCCCTTCACTCCAACTGACTAATTAATAAGGTGAGGGTTATATTACTTATATTTACTTCTGGCTAAGGGCAACTTGTCACATATAAATCGGGTTTAACTACAGTAAATTTCCAGATTGTGAGTGATCCTATAACTATAAGCCTCAATATCAAAATGTTGTGCACTCATGTGGGGAGGAACATTATTATATAGGCTTCATTTCAAACTTGCAGGGGCAAAGAATTCAGTGATAGAGGAGGCGCGTGGTTTGCGCATACATGAGAAAATTTTGATTTTGGACTCCTGATTTCCTTCAAACATAGCTCTTTTTCTGACTGATTCTGCCCAGAAATTTGGCTTCCAATGTCTGAATCATATAGAATTTAAACGTAAAGTTTTTATTTTGCATTTAAGTTGCATTTAAAGGTAATAATGATTATCAGAGACGAAGGAGGCGCAACCATGGTTTGTGCCGACATGAGAAATGTTTTATTCTTGACTCCTGATATGACTCAAACATGGCCCTTTTTGGAATGATTCTGTCCAGAATTGAGGCTTTCAATATCTGAATCATATGGAATTTCAAGTAAAGATTTTATTTACATATTAAACAAAAAAAAATTCAATTTTCAGCTACTTTATTCGCTGAAAGCACCGTATTTTCAGCTCTTTTTATAAAGGCTAGACTATGCTGACATATGAAATTGTAAGATCTCTTAACAAACATTCTCTCTGAACGTCCACTGAACCAATTTTTACACAATATTAAGATCTATAGGAATCGAAATGGTGAGGCTATGACGATGATATTTCATGAATATACAGAATTAACAATAATATGAAATACGAATAATGTTGGCCGTTGCACCCCCTCCTTCCTTTTCCATTGAAAAAAATTTGGAACCCCCACCCTAAATCCTCAAAAAACAATTTCCAATCCCCCTGAAATACTCAATCCCCCCTAGTAGATACTTTCTGACCACTCTCTTATTTATCTAGCTTGACTGAAAAGACTGAAAACGATACGTCGATAAGTCGAAGATAAAACTTCATCAATTAAATCTATGTTTTTCGGAGTACCACAGGGTAGTATACTAGGCTCTGCAGGGGGGGGTCCATGTACAAAACAGCGACATGTATCAGTACTTTGTAGCAAATTTCGATTTTAAACACCCACCCCCCCCCCCCTATAGTACAAAATGTACAAAATACTATCCAGCAAACTCCCAAAAACACCCCAACACCCCCTATATTTTACAATATACTATCCAGTACTATCCAGCAAACTCCCAAATACACCCTGACACCCCCTGTATAATACAATATACCTACCTCTTTGTACCTCTTTTTGGCTTTTGCTTGAACAGCTCATCCAACTCGTTGAGTCCGATGCTTCGACATTTCCTTGAGGCTGTTGGAGTCAGCTTGCCTAAGGTTAAAATAGTGGGCAAGCAGAGGTTCGTCCGGAACATTTGTGAGGAAGGTGTCTAAGTGTTTTTTGAATACTTCTTTGGGGCAGTTTGTCAAATCTCTTATTGGTCTGGGAAGGATGTTGAATAATCGAGGGCCTTCTTGGGAAAGACTTCCCCTCCAGATATTTTTGTGTTTGATATTGACAGCTTTTAGATTGCAAATTCTCCCCAATCTCTGATTTATATGGCAGGAAATGCCTCCTTTACTTTCGTCATAATCAAAATTCGGGAGTTTTCGTCAATTCAATGACGTTCCAGGTATAAATTATTTGATACCGCTCTCTCCGTCTTTCAAGGCTATACAGTAGTTTTAATGATTTGAGTTTTTCCCAATAATTGAGATGTCTGAGGGATGGAATTCCATGTAAAAATGATTTCTGAACTTCTTCCAGTTGCTGGACAAGACCACGCTTCCAGGGAGACCAGAGTTGAGAGCAGTAGTCCAAACGAGGGATGGCTAGTGCTTTCCATAAAGTTAACATGCTTTCAATTTCCCTTGATTTGAATGTGCGGTATATCCATGCACTTATAAATTTTCACTTTTTTGATTTGTTCTTGGATATGTTTCTCATAAGTCAACTGAGTGTCTAGGGTGACTCCAAGGTCTTTAACTTCGTCTTTATTTCCGATCAACGTTGCTGTGTCAGTAAAATAGCGAGAACTTTGCTTCAGAGCGTCGTTTTTCCCATAGGCAAGGTGCTCAAATTTAAGACCATTCAGCTGCATGTTGTTGTCTTCTGTCCACTTATAGACAGTGTCTAGATCATTTTGTAGATGATAAACATCCTCCAGTTTGGATATTTCTTTCATCAAACGAGTGTCGTCAGCAAACGATGCCAAAATAGAATGAAGGATGTTGTCATCGATATCTTGAATCATGATCAGGAACAATAGCGGTCCCAGCACAGATTATCTCTATCTCTCTCTCTCTCTCTGAGGAAAAGGTTGAGTTTACTGAAATTCTCTGTGTTCGATGAGTCAAAAAGGATCTGATCCATTCAAGGAGTTTACCGTTTATGCCATTTTTCTGAAGCTTGTGTAACAAAATGGTATGGTCTACTCTATCAAAAGCTTTACTGAAGTCTAAATAGATAACGTCAATGTTGTTTCCATTCTCTAGGTAATGGATCAGTCTTTCGGTGTGATGAAGTAATTGACTAAGACATGAGCGGCCTTTCCTAAAGCCATGTTGATTATTGTTATAAAGATTGTTTTCTTCTAGATGATTCTGTATCTTGGCTCGTACAATCTTTTCAAAGACCTTTGAAACGTGGGATGTGAGGGCAACGGGTCGGGTCAAGCTGGAGTTTTTACAAGACACTTTCAAATCAGAGATGCTTTGAGCATAGAACTTTTTCCTATCGTATACAGTAGAATTGCTTTATAAAATACAGAACAGATAGGAGGTAAATAAAAGATATATACCTCAAGCGTCCCCAACACTCTCCAATGTAACTTACCGTGGCTGATATGGGCATCCCTGCACCTATCTTGCCGCAGCGGTGTAAATTAGGCGGCCGCCTAACTTTTCAGGCGGCCGCCTTTCTTTTCGGGCAGCCGAAATAAGAATAGAAGGCCGCCTATTTCAACTCAGGCGGCCGCCTAAGATTTAACAAGTTAGGCAGCCGCCTGAATTAGAATAGGCGGCCGCCTATCCCAACTCAGGTGGCCGCCTAAGACTTAGCAAGTTAGAGCGTCTTCTTTACGATAAAAAAAGAATGAACAAAAATTTAAAATCCTGAAGCTCACATTATCTTGACAAACCTTTTAAACTTTTTTTTGGTGCACCCGGTATATTGTAGATTATTTTCAAGCACTTATGAAATTTGGTCTTTATGAAAGGAAGATTTCTGTTGGAGTAGTCTGAGTCAAAAAGAAGAAAGAAGTTTATTATTTCACTTTCTCTCTCTAAAGATATTTCACATATATTTGTCAACTATTTTTTTCCAGAATCCTTGGGGGATAGGCATTTCTAAAGGTTCGGAATACCAAGATGGGGGAGGGTCGTTTAAGAAGGGAAGGATCAGACCCCTTTCTGCACTATGATAGCTCCTGAAATAATAGAGCTTTTTTTCGGTAAATTCTTAACTTTTATCTAGCTTGAAAATAAAAAAAATTGACAACTAAAAATTTTCACATCTTGAACATGATGATATTTGGACACAAAGGTGTCACAAAAACTGACACATTTCCAATAAAAATCAAATATATTTGTTAAACTGCAATTTATTGAATATTTAGGATAAAATAAGCATTTTAAACTCAGACCACTTTCGTTTTTGTTACAGACTTCAATATAAACTTCTCACAAGGATTACCATAGTAGATTTTTCTATTATCGAAACCACTCCTTTAAACTTAACATAGCTGTAGACTGGTCTTAAAAATAAAAAACATAAACAAATACATACCAAAGTTACAAATCAATCAGTAAATTGTACTCTCCCTATCACGTCACAGATTGTTAATGTATGAGAAATGTGAAGTGTCATTAAAAAAAAAAACTTTAACAATGTAGTCATCACTTGAAAAACTAATTAGCATGCATTCCACAAAGATATCCAAATCAAAAAAAAATTTTAGTAGGCCTTTTTATCGTGAAAAATAAATAAAAAATAATAATAAATAATAAAAAAGAACCTGGTTTCTTTTTGAATTTAATATGACTGTCATTTACCGCCAACAACTACGTCAGGCTGCCTGGGCGATCGAAATCGAAATAGAAAGTTGCGTGTATGTGATCTTCCTCAGTCTCACTTTTGTTTTAGATTTTAAGCTTGAAAACAAAGGTAAAAGAGACAAAAGTTGGGGGCAAAGTTGTGACATTTGTCTCCATTATCCTGTATTTCAATGCAACTTTGCTAGACTAAACAAGACAAGCAAAAACAAAATGACATCACAATGAATTGGTCAATAGAGTTGTAAAATTTTAATAATGGACACAAGAAATTTTGCATGCGTTTCATGCTGTTATGTGTTGTGTAAAATTACTTCTCATTTGGCTGTTTTTTAATTGAAAGAATTTTGAAAAGTTTACTGTGAACTACTAGTTTGATGGAACTTATTCGATAAAGAATAATACCAAGAATTTCATTCAAGGTTTGTTTTGATTATTTTACAGATCTAGAGTCAAGTTTAAAGGAGGAGTGTTGATAATAGACAAATCTATGGTATATATATAATCCTTGTGAGAAGTTTATAGCAAAATCTGCAACAAAAACGATACTGATTGCTTTGTGTCGCTCCTTTACAGACTATTTTTCACCAATAAGATTGTTGCATTTCACATGGCCTTTCTTTTGGCACCCGTGGCCTTTTAGTGCCTTGCCTGATGGGCCTGGATGGGCAGCTGTAAAATCTCACCATCCATAACACCTCTTTGATCCTAAGGTGTAGACTGTTTCTCATCTTTAATTCTCTGGAAAAAGCGGAAATCTGATGCGAGAGTTAGATTGTCAACAAATTTCGCAAATAAATCGTTGAATCAAAAGAAGAACTTGAAATCTTGAAATTTTTTTTAAATTAGGGAAGAGGTGAGGATTGAACATCATCCAACTAATCAAACTTTATATATATACTGACCGAATTAATAATCAAAGTCCTATTTCTTCAAAAATTTGTTTGTTTTTAATGAACTTTTAATCGTTCGATTGTGTTCGATTAGTTTGATTGTTCAATTGGTTTGACAAATTCGACTGATCGGGTCTGATATTAGGAGCTTAAAAGTTTTATTTTTAGATAAGTGTTCTCATTTCATATCAGGGTGGGAGAGGGTGGGTGATGTAACAGGAAGAACTTTATAGATAAAACTACTCAAAGAAATGTCATAAAAATATTTCTTATATTCATTATTTTGTTGTCACTATTAATATTATGATAATCGTTTATTCATATTTTCTTTAGTTCTGTAACAATTTTTCAGTTTCTTCTATGTTCCCCATTGTATTATAGTGAAATCTATTTTTTTTGTAAGGGGTTATCCAGCAAAAAATATATTCAATTCAATTCAATTCAATTCAGACCCGGGGGGGTACTAGGGTTGCGAGTTGACGGGGGGTGCCGCCCAACTTTCGAACTTTGGACCCTTACCGGGACTAAAAAGGAGAAAACAAAGGAAAAATTTGGGAATTTTACGACCCTTAGCAGGACTAATTGACCAATTTTGACCAAATTTCGATCTTTCAGGGGGTAAAAAGTTGAAATTTTCCTATTTTTCCGATCCTTACTGGTACTGAAATTTGATTTTCTGATTTTTCCGACCCTTAGCGGGACTTTGGAAGTCCAAAAAAGGTACCCTTAAGGACGGCACATACCTTACCCTCCATTTGCCTAAGTGCCCCCCCTGGAATTCAGACAGTCAGACACATTATTTCGTATCAGGACAGTGTCTGCCTATTGACGTATTGTTATATTGTGCTGATATAAGCAAAGAATTGTTTTTCCTTTCCACTTTCTAACCAATCTTGCTCCACATCCATGTCAATCCGATGGGAAAAAGCTTGTGAATTACAATTGATGAGTAAGCAAACGATATAACTCTTATTTAAAAACAAAACTTTTTAAAGTAACGTAGTGGTCTAAAGAAACGACTTTTCTTTTTTAGAATCAACCTTACAATCTAGTTTTTATATTTATAAAAACTAGATTGCTGACGTGTGAAAAGGAATGTCGGCGTGAATGATCCTTGTGTTTCGATAATAACATCAAAGCGGGAACTAATTTTCTTCTCGTTTCTTTCTTTCCTTTTTCTTTCTCATAACTTCAAGCTTTCCCTCAGTCTCTCCCAAGCGTGGTTAGCTCAAATGGTTAGAGTGTTTGTCTCGGAAGCATGGGTTTCCGAGTTCGATCCCTCTGAGTGTCAAATTTTCAAATTCTTGATTTTGTTTTCGTGCTCATCACTTTAATTTTGAATCACATTTCATGGGAGTGAAGAGATATTGACGTGTTATGTAATGTTAATTGCTATTAGTAATTACGCGTTCAATTCGAATCTATGATCTGTTCCCTCTTAGTGAGGAGTTTGATACCCTTATAACAACCGTATTTTATAAGCACTGAATACTGGAATTCAAATGACAACCACGCAAGAAAGATAAGCAAATGATTGGATCAAGTGTCAAACATTTTGACCCGGAAATCAATTACCATGCTCAAACTCCCATCACATAAATTTTACAATAACGTCAGAGTAGACTACACTCGCCACCGAAGAGGTTTATTTGGAAAGGGTAATTATATTTTATTGTTCGCTTCTTTTTTAAAGATTCGCTGGGTTGGAAAAGTATGAATTTCTTTGTACATATTTTACCTACCCCAAATATTTAGGAGGCTGAGTTTTAAACGAATTGTCAAGTTGAAACGAACGATAAATATATCAAGGTCTGTTTTATTTACCCCCTGGTGACTTAACAAAAGAGACTTAACTCGATGTTACAATCCAATTATTGAAAGTTTGTCTCGGCCTTTTTATAATGAGCGAGACATACGTTCTCTGATTACGCAATTTTCATATTGACAATTTCGAGGCATTTTGATGTAACTGACAGATGCTCTAACCACTTGAGCTAACCACGCTTGGGACAGTCTGAGGGAAAGCTTGAAGTTATGAGAAAGAAAAAGGAAAGAAAGAAACGAGAAGAAAATTAGTTCCCGCTTTGATGTTATTATCAAAACAAAAGGATCATTCACGCCGACATTCCTTTTCACACGTCAGCAATCTAGTTTTTATAAATATAAAAACTAGATTGTAAGGTTGGTTCTAAAAAAGAATAGTCGTTTCTTTAGACCAACGTTAAGTCTATATTGACTAACTACTGTTCCAAGTTAGAGTCGTTGATGGTAACAGCTGTGTTGTAAAAGACAACTCAATTATATGACGTTATCATCATAAAAATCATACTTGATTAATCAGTTATTCAAAATATTGTCGCATTCTCCCGCCCAATCAACTATTTATTATGGTTGCAGCTAGTTTTTTAGAAAAACTTTTTGGTGGTGTATTTTCACAGCCTTCTTCTTAAACTCAACAGACCAAGAATATTTAGAAAGAGTTTAGATAAAATAATCATACCTACAATTCACGATTGTTCTTTTGACTGTACTGACTGTACATACTTCAGATACTTCAAAGAGACTGCGAAGAAGAAAAATGAAAACGAAGCAAACACAATATATCAAAATTCTATCCGCAACATGGCTACCATTTTAGCGTCACTAAAATACGCGCCATTTGCGCTCATTCACTCTTGCTCCACCACATGATCAATATATTTTTGTACGCTTTTTTGTTTTTAGTTGTTTTGTTAGGGTGTGGTGTAAAGGTAGTCTAACTGAATCGCAGACCTCTACAAAACCCCAGGTAGTATAGTAGCCTATACTAGACGTCGCCCGCGTGTTTTACGCAATTAACGACTATAAGAAAATATGGCAGACGGTCGTTAAGTTCAGCGCTCCAGTAATATTGATTGAAAAAAAAAACGAGCAAAAAAAGGATAGTCAGATACAAGAAGCAGACCAAATTTGCAACAAAAGGTGATTGTCTTCTGTAAAGATTCTTTTGCAGCCGGTTTTAACGTGTCAAAATGCCTAACGAAGCTGATCCGACCGAAAATGCAGAAAACAGAATCAATCGAACAAACGTGAACAATCTGGTGGCGTGCGAAAGGTGTGGACAGCAAAGATTTCGTTCGCAACGCGGTGTCATATTACGTTTAGAAAATACTTGTATGTACGGCATTAACGTCTATATTCCACTTTGCGATTTTTTCAAATGTTTTGAGCCCGGGTTTTCGAGCTCTAAATATTCCATTTTTTGACGTCACTTTTAACTTTTGAAGCTCCTGCAGTAGCGAAAAAATCGAATTTGCGTCAAAGCACTTGAATTCATTTCAATTCAATTCGGTCTTTCCGTAAAAAACGATTACATTACCGGTAGGTACAAAGAATAAAAATATATAATAAAATATCTCCCGACGAAAGGAATTGAGGCATTATCAGCTTTGTCGATAATTATCGAAAAGAAGCAGTAGAAAAAAAGTTGTATAACTATCAACGATTTATGATAATGTTCCACTCCTTAGTGTTTTTTGCAATTTCTATTGCGTCGTCCCATTCAATATTTAATGTTTTAAGGTCATTTTTGACAACACTGAGCCAAGTTGTAGTTGGTTTCCCTCGCGGTCTTTGGTACTTAGTGTTGGCATACACGAGTGCTTTTTTCATAGGTGTTGAACTATTTGCTCGTAATACAGTTCCCAGCCACTTCAGTCTTCTACTTTTGATACGTTTGCTCCACTTTACCGCGTTGGTCTTTTGATACACTTCGGCATTCTTCACGATTTCTGGCCAGCTCACATTTAGCACGAAAGTTCGCAACAATCTTCTTTGGAATGCATCAATGGAATTTTCGGCTTGGCAGGTTGTTAAACTCCACAGCTCGCAGTTATACAGGAATATCGGTTCGATGTAGGTCGTGAATGCTGACATTTTTGTTTGTGTAGTCAACTTTTTATGACAGAACAACGTTCGTAATTTGTTGGCAGCTGAAATCGATATTCCTTTTCTTCTTTTGATGTCTTCTGATGTATCAAGCATACTGCCGAGATATTTGCACTTTTTCCATTCGTTGTTATTTCTTGTGATGGTAAATTGTTCCGTTTTGTCCTGATTTATTACTAGATCTCGTTTTTCTAGTTCTGTTGGGACGGTCTGCTTAAACTTTTGCAGTGCGCGATAGTCTGAAGTTACTTTCCCGATATCGTCAGCATACTCCATTTCAATATCGATTTGTTCTTTTTATGTGACAATGGCGTAATTGTGGTCTGTTAGATGGTCAGCAGGAATGGATGGTACAGTAGGAAAAGCACTTGAAAGGCTTCTTATTTTTCGACAACCGTCAAAGTGCGTGGAACTCACGAAGAAACGAGATTTTTAAAATGTTTATCAGTCTTATTTTTAAAAAGTTCTCTAGCTCTTTTTCTTTGTACATTTGAAGAAAAAAAGTTTGAAAGTAATGCTAGCATTCCGAGCTGGATACATTTGTGAAATGTAATGTAAGAAAAACATCATTAGACAAGAAATTCAGACAAAGTGCTTATAGTGACACGAAATTTTCAATTGGAAATATCCTTCCAAGACTGTCCCCAGAAGAGCTGAAATTAACGTACATAAGACTTGAGTGTCTTGGCTGTCGTATGAAAATCCACTTGGTGGCAAAGTGGTTTTTTTGAGGTTGAAGTTTGAAAATTTCCGGTGTCAACATTAAGTTTCTTATACACGACCGAAAACGTCTTTTGCATCTTTCTCACAGCTTGAAACGTCATAACGACTTATACAGATAATTAGCAATTAAGTGAAAGAAACTGACTCTCACAGGAAAGTTTTAAGTCTCTCTTGGGAATTGGATGAGTGATTTTCGATAAGAAATGCAATAAAAATGCTGCGGACATAGGTAGTACACGAGAAATCGGCAAACATCTGTTACTTGTATATCCAGTGTATAATAAATCCTTGCTAGTAGTATAGCGGAAGGAGCACGAATCTTTTAGTGGATCAAGAAGGTGATGTCAGCAGCCTATGTAATAGGAGGATCGTCATTGCTAGAAGATTGATTTGACTGCATGCGTCGACTGGGTATCAACCTAGACTGGAGTCGTTTATGATGCGTGTAATACTAATAATACCAATACTAACAAGACGACTTGAAGTCGAAAATTTCGCCTAGAATTTAAACTACATAGGAAAAACAAGAAGTAGAGATTGAAGCCAATTTGAAATCTACTTCACATCGAGCCTTGATGAAACAATTTTGCAAGAACAACGAGGCTTAAAATCGCTAAAAAAAGAGACCAATTTAAGAACAATTGTTGTTTAATTTTTAAGAACTAATAAACAAAGGTAATATCACCGTCTATCAAAAGTTATTGATTTGATTCTTATAAAGTAAATGCTTATAAGAAAAATGAATATGCTCATATTGTGCACCATCCCTTGTTTACTTTGTAGCCCTTTGTAAGGACTAATTACCGAAAGGTATATCGCCGTCTATAAAGAGTTATTGATTTGATTCTTATAAAGTAAATGCTTATAAGAAAAAAAATGTGCTCATATTGTGTGCCATCGCTTGTTTACTTTGTAAGAACTGATTACCGAAAGGTATAGCACAGTCTATCATGAGTTGTTGATTTGATTCTTATAAAGTATATGCTTATAAGAAAAATGAATATGCTCATATTGTGCGCCATCTCTTGTTTACTTTGTAAGAACTAATTATCGAAAGGTATACTACCGTCTATCGAGAGTTATTGATTTGATTCTTATAAAGTAAATGCTTATTAGAAAAATAAATATGCTCATAATGTGCACAGTCCCTTGTTTACTTTGTAAGAACTAATTACCGAAAGGTATATCACCGTCTATCGAGAGTTATTGATTTGATTCTTATAAAGTAAATGCTTATAAGAAAAATAAAAATGCTCTCGAGTGTGTCAATGAGGTGAATTTTCTGGTCTGTAAAATTTATCAAATTTTGCGATTTTCATAATGAAGAGTATTGAGTTCAAATTTAAACGTATAAACAAGTTCAGAATATTGTGTAATTGATTTATTGTGAAAATATAACCTTTTAACTGAAGTTTAGGGCAAACTCTTTTGTTAAAACTGTCAAAAACCGCGAGTAAACGACCACTGAAGTAAGGTCCCAAAATTGCTGTTTATCAAAAAAAGCAACGACTCGGCCGAGAGTTAAGGGTCAAAAACAACTGTTTAGGGTGGCCTGCACATAGGGGCACCTGATCTAGGGTCGGGGCTAATTTTATGGCTTAAATATTTTCTTCAGGAAGTTATTTTGTCAAAGGAATTTTCGAAGTCCAGACTTTGATCTCCTGTTATTCGAGATAGGGACCATGAAAAAATAGCCCCGACCCACGGTTCGGTCCGCAATTTATCTGGCTTTCAAGAAAATCTAAAATGGCTTTTTGATAGCCAATACAATCGCTGCATTTGCAGGTTTAGTGGGCCCCATTACTCTGCTAAAGAAAATTCATTGGATTCGAGAAAACATCAAAATTACAGACCAGACAAAAAATTACGCAATGCCCTCTACAAGCCATTGTGATTGGCTGATCGGGAAAAAGACGTGAGATCTGATTGGCGTAGAAAAAATTGATTTTTTTTTAAGAAGGAGGCGGGGAAGAAAAAGAGGCGAAATGTCTCAAAATGAACTTCAAAAATCAAGAAACTTGCAAAAATTGAAAGGAAAGAAATGAATTTTATTCTTCTTGTGAAATATTTTATAGCTCATTCATAGGACGGGGATGTATCTAAACTAGAAGGACTAGACATCAGATTTAGAAGAACGAGACAAGGTGTCTTTTTGATACACAATGCACCAGAATGCACAATATATTTTAAACTTTCTGTAGCTCAGACATAAAAAATCCAGAAAAAAATGACTCCAAAACCATGTGAAATCCATTTTTTCTACATCCTGAAGAAAAAGAAAGAATATAAATAAATCTAATATAAATCAAGATTTGTGTCATATCAATCCATAACCTTAGAGATAAAACTTTCAGTGAGACAGGGATGGTTAGCATAAATACCCATCTTTTACTTCCATTCTCTTTAAAGACCATAATAGCATAACATAGCATTTTAATCTACATTCTGCCAGAACATGGATCTTAGAAAATGAAAGAGCCTTAGCTCTTATGTAGGGAAATTAAATATCTAAAGTGAGGAGAGTGAATGGGGTTTAGCATTTGCCAGCAAATAATAACGAATGAGCTGAGTCAGGCTGGATTCTCCATGAGTTTCGACCAATTTTGAGGTGGTACCACAACTCCTTCTTCAGTTGACAGTGAGAGAATTCTCTTGCTCTTGTCATCTGCGACTTGAATAATATCAAGAATCCACAATTAATAAAAGTTAACTAACCTTTGTTTTATTGTAGTTGAGCTCCAGCACGCATTTCAAATTCAAAAACATCTCAAAACTGAAGAAAGCTCGGTTTTTTCTTCTTCCCATCTTCTTCGTTCTTAAATTGCACTAACATCATCATCATTGACAACACCAAAAAAAATCTAAAGCTTTTTGGAGAATAAAATAAAGAATTGTATAAACAACAAAGAAGTGAATAAAAATGAAAACTGAAGCTATAACTCTGGGCAAAAATAATGCCCTTCAAATAAACTTGTGCATCCAAAATACAGTTAAAATTACTAAGAAGTGTTTCCTGATTATAAATCATAATTCTTTGAAAGAAAATACATTTTTACTCTGTAAAATGAAAAGAATACCGGTATGCAACAATTAGAAAAAGAAAATATCAGAGTCCTTCCCCTCTCAGAAAAAAAGATTTCAATGATTTCGAAAGATCGAGTGACAAATAACACTTTCCAGACTGTCCAGATTGAACGTACTTACTAAAATAAATTGTTTCAAAACATTCGAAAACATTTGCGCGCTCGTGTGAACACTCAAAAACATTCGATTTTCAAAGCGCTGTTTACATTTGAAAATTCGAATGTATTTTCGGCGTAAAGCTCTGTTTAGACTTAAACACGGAAAAAACTACAGACTCGCAAAATTCACCTCATTGATTTCCTCGAGCTGATGTTGTGCGCCATCCCTTGTTTACTTTGAAAGAGCTAATTACCGAAAGGTATATCACCGTCTATCAAAAGTTATTGATTTGATTCTTATAAAGTATATGCTTATAAGAAAAATAAATATGCTCATATGTGCGCCATCCCTTGTTTACTTTGTAACAACTAATTACCGAAAGCTATATCACCGTCTATCAAGAGTTATTGATTTGATTCTTATAAAGTATATGCTTATAAGAAAAATAAATATGCTCATGTTGTGCACCATCCTTTGTTTACTTTGTAAGAACTAATTGCCGAAAGTTATATCACCGTCTATCAAGAGTTATTGATTTGATTCTTATAAAGTATATGCTTATAAGAAAAATAAGTAAGCTCATATTGTGCGCCATCCCTTGTTTACTTTGCAAGAACTAATTACCAAAAAGTATATTACCGTCTATCAAGAGTACTTATTGATTTGATTCTTATAAAGTATATGCTTATAAGAAAAATAAATATGCTCATATTGTGCGCCATCCTTTGTTTACTTTGTAAGAACTAATTACCGAAAAGTATATTACCGTCTATCAAGAGTTATTGATTTGATTCTTATAAAGTAAATGCTTATAAGAAAAATAAAAATGCTGATGTTGTGTGCCATTGCTTGTTTACTTTGTAACAACTAATTACCGAAAGCTATATCACCGTCTATCAAGAGTTATTGATTTGATTCTTATAAAGTATATGCTTATAAGAAAAATAAATATGCTCATATTGTGCGCCATCCTTATAAAGAAAACAAGAGCCGCAAAGATGCGGATAAATATTTCCTTTACAAATGTTAAAATAATGATTGATGTCCTAAAAAGATTTCAAAGTGCTTTAAATCTCAGATAACATCAAGCAACACAAGTCCCTAAGAATTTCAAAATTCCATTTATGATATTGCCAGTATTTACAGGATTATTCATAAGATGACTGTAGGTTCAAAGCTACGGACCACGAACTATATCCAAGCTGAACCCGACTGAGAACAACAATGCAGTAATCAAATTGGCTGGAACTTTAATTTTCGTTAGGTGGACTTTAAATGGATTTTAGTATTATACTAGCGGTCACCAAGTAGAGTGTTGTTGAACACATCAAAAGACCTGATTTTATAATTATTATTTTAAGCGCTGATTTCCAGAAATATTATATAGCCAAAAAGGGCAAATATTTAAAATGAAAGAATAGAATATTTCACAGTAAGATAACCAAAGAAAATTTTATATATTTTCAAAATGAGATGAAATATTTTGCATTATACTTTCATATAAAATATTGTAAAAAATGTAAAAATTTAAAGTAACTTTCGGAGTTTTTACAAATAATGTTGTACGTGCTAAAAAGTAAAAATCTTTCAAAACAGGGAAACAATCTCATATTTTCCGACAGAATGCAAAAAAAAAAAATCTCATTTTTATATACTGGGAAATTTTGATAGGAAAAAATTCCCCTAACAGTAGCCATTTTATGATTTCCAAAAGCATGCTACAAGAGCAAAAAATTTCACATGCTTGGAAACAATCAAAATTTCCAAAAAAATGTGAGAAAATAAAATAAATTGTCATGCCAGGAAATCACTTAAGTTTTCTTCATTTTTTAAAATGTATGTGGAAGAAAATGTCAAGTTCACGACAAATGTTTTCCACGTTTTGAATGCACGTGTAAGAAAATCTCCAAATTTATCACAAAAGTTTCCACGTTTTATTAAATGTACATACAGTACATACCGCCAACTGCTTTAACTTGGGACGATTGGTCGAAACATGGGACTGTTTGATATCTGGTCTGTATTTTCACTAACTTGTTAAGTCTCTTTGACAACAAATTTGTTTTGATAACTCCACCAAGTTTATCAATCATACTTCCTTTCATAACATGTCACGATAACTTTCACTGATAGCGCCGATTGGAGAATTAGAGAACGCCCGCTGCCTAACCGCCTATCGCCCGATGGGATTAACAAAATAACGCGTGTGTAACTTGCCGCGCTCCATCGTTTTGCCATTTTTTAATACGCCGTTCATTAACTCAAATCAAATGACTTTGGAGGTTCGGTGAAATGGTGGCCAAATTGCCGTCTCATGTTTTGTCAGATAGTCCCAAGTTAGAGCAGTTGACGGTAAGAAAATCTCCAAATTCACGACAAAAGTTTCCACGTTTAAAACACAAGTTGCAAAAGATCTCTAAATTCACAACTAAAGTTTTCCACGTTTTCAAATGCACGCGTGGAAGAAAAGTTCAAGAAAGATTTTAATTGTACATGTGAGGTGATTTCAAATTATTTACATCCATATTCAATGCAATAAACCTTTTAAGGGGGCCGTGGTGTTCCGGATCCAGTATTATCAGCTTTAAAATTTGAAATTTATAACCGCAACGAAACGAGTTTTCACTAACTGTCACTAACCCCAGTGCCCAGCAGCAGTTAATTCATTGTTGTAGATAAAAAAACCAAGGAAAATTCGATCATTAACCAGTCAATTTTGCTCCATGTTTAAACTAAAATCAGTTTATCAACCATTCCCATTGTTGCATTGTCGGCGCATTTGCATTCGTTCCAGTCGTTGGGTGCAAACTTTTTCATATTGCAAGTATGTAATTTTTCAGGTATAACATGGTCAGATTTATTAACAGTCACTTGCCTTCGTACGATTTATGTAAATATACAAACAAAATTGAAGTTATTTTGTTGTGAAAGTTGATAAAATGTCCTGTTTTTCCAAGACCAAGAGATTGTATCATCTCTCATTCCAGCTCATGCATTCCAGCCAAACCAACAAAATGTAAACGAAACATCAAATCCAGAAAGGAATATTAAGAAAAGTTCACTATCGACCATTCCTTGTGACAATCGTACAAAAATCATGATCCAATTCAACTCATCAAAGCATATAAACAGCAAAGAAAAGTAGCAAAAGAGCAAAAGTTGTTGTCTATTTTCTGCCATCTTTGTTTTGACAGTTAGAAACAAAGCAGTATGGTACGATCAACAATACGCTTCTGAAACGGCCGACGTTGCCCGATCGACAAGGAGAATAGAGCACCGTACGGATATTTACCACAGACGTTTCTCGAAGAAATGACGTCTTCCGCCTCAAAAAAAGAACATTCTACTGTTTTTACCCCCGGAGCTTGATTTAAAAAGAGACTCATGTACAAACTCACGAAATTGACCAAAACCGAGCGTTAGACTTGAAGAAGGAGAAGGAGAAAAATTACCGTTTTAACAAATATTTCCTTCTGGAAAGGAAATATTTAATAAAGAAATCAATGTTTAGAAAAAGGGGTTACGCGCGCTCCAGAACGCTTAAGTACGTTCCTCTACTCTGTTTGCATAGCAAAGACATGTGAGAGTGACAAAAACAAGCCGTAAATGTCACGAATTTAAGTTGCGAAGCGACCCAGAACCTCCTCGATTTGCAAGTTGCAAACAAAAAAATTGAATGACAAACAAACGCTGTATATTAAAGTAAGATGAAAACACTAGACACTCTCAGAGGATCTTGAATTTAAAGAGTTGTCGCAATAAACAGACTGTACCCTTATAATCATAAAGGTTGGTGAGTCCAGTCAAAACACAGATTTGGTCTGTAGCGTCATGCTTCACCTTACACCTTTACTTTACAAAATGGAGAAAGTTTTACAATAAACCAAGGAAAATATCAAAATTTCTGAGAGATGAATTTTTTGGAATACTATCATGTGTAAAAATGCTGAAAAAAGGAAGAAAAGTTTAGTACAGACCTTTTGCTATATCCGCAATGTCATGTCTGAATGAATAAAAAACTCAAGCAGACTTATGATAATATTTAAAATCCACCTTAACTAATTATACATTAGTGAATTAATGTTTTAATGTTGAGTTTTTAATTATTTAATATGAAATCGTAAATAGCAAAAGGTCTATTTCCAAAATATAATTCTTTTAAATAAGGGACCACAAATACAGGAAGGCCTTCTGAAGAATATGGGTCATACCTGGTCAGCAAGTCAGTATATAATAAAACTAAATCTCTGAAAATCTAGGATCAGAAGGACAAGATCTAAAAAATTCGTGACATTTTAAAGCACCAGACTTTTTCCTCTTTATTGATGAATGATATTTGTGTCATTTTCATTGTGATATTTTGAATTCATTTAGGTTTTGAGATGAATTTACAAATACATTTTAAAATTTTCAACTTCTTCAGTTGCAAATTCAATACTATTACTTTTCTATTTTGAAAAAATAGGGTCGGTCAGGCCTGCAGAACAATTAATTTGGTCTCACCTAATGCCAAAAAGAAAAAAACTTTCAAACCAGGGAAACGATTTCATTCTTCCAAAAAAATGCAAAAAAGGAAAATTCATGACAAAAGTATTACAGTAAACCACATTTTAGATGCATGCGAAGGAAAGGTCATAAGGCGTCAATCACATATAACTATAAGTTGTGTTCGCGTCATTTCCAGCCCCAAAAAGTGAGTTGGTCGGCACTAAAATCGTCGGTAAAGTGCGCTCTGAACCTAGGCAGTCGGTCAGCACTAGAATCATCGAAAAAATGCGCCCTGAACATAGGTTTGTTCGCGCGGCAAGAATTTTCAAGCGCACTAGCTGCATTATGATCTTTGTTACATATCACGGTTGCAAAAAACAGTCGCATAGCGCTTTTTAACGCAAACAATCTTTGAAAAATTACGGACGGAAAGCTTATTTGAACTAACACTGGATGATCCAATCTGCGACTAACGATGAATGTATAAAATGCTTTGAAAAATATTGGTAGAAAATCCGATAGATTTCCCACTTTCCGACTGAAAAGTGTCGGATTTTTAAGATAGAAAGTGAGTCGGTCGGACGACGCGAACACAACTTATTTGTGATCTACGCCTAAGTCATAATTCACGACAAAAGTTTTCCAAGTTTTAAACGCCCGATGAAAGAAATCACCAAATTCATGACAAAAGTTTTCCCCATTTTAAATGCATGCGAAGGAAAGTTCATAGTTCACGACAAAAGTTTTCCCCATTTAAAACGCATGCAAAATAAAAGTTAATAGTTACGACAAAAGTTTTCCCCATTTTAAACGCATGCAAAGGAAAAGTTCATAGTTCACGACAAAAGTGTTCCCCATTTTAAACGCATACAAAGGAGAAGTTCATAGTTCACGACAAAAGTTTTCCCCATTTTAAACTCATGCAAAATAAAAGTTAATAGTTACGACAAAAGTTTTCCCCATTTTAAACGCATGCAAAGGAAAAGTTCATAGTTCACGACAAAAGTGTTCCCCATTTTAAACCCATGCAAAGGAAAAGTTCATAGTTCACGACAAAAGTTTTCCCCATTTGATACTCATGCGAAGGAAAAGTTAATAGTCCACCACAAAAGTTTTCTCTATTTTAAACGCATGCAAAGGAAAAGTTAATAGTTCACGACAAAAGTTTTCCACATTTAAACACATGTGAAGGAAAAGTTTATAGTTTGCAATAAAATTTTGGTGTATGTGCGGTGATCTCCAATTGTCTACATCCATATTCAATGGGATTAGCTAACTTTTTCAGAAGTTAACGTTCTTCGTTGGTCATGTCCTGTGCTGTGAGCAGGATGTATATTCAATTTCAAGTTTCAAGTTTATTTTCGTTTTACGAGCTTGTTAAAAATGTATTCACGAAAACCATCAAGAGAAAAGAGGGCTTGGAGAACTGAATTAATAAAGAAACAAATATTTTGTCCCATGTTTTTCAGGGGCAAATGGTGAATTTCTCTGTTGTTCATGAGAATTCATATTTGAGTATGGTGGATATTGAAAAACTTTGATTAATTTTTTTGTCAGCTAATAAATTCAAATACAGTACAACGTATGCGTTTTATAACTTTATTAGTTAGTTGTACAGTATACTGGTCTTTTGGTTGTTGCTAGCGCTAGCCTAGGTAAGTTAAGGCCAACAACCCTCAAGTTGGAAAATACAGGGGCAATGGGGCAATGTTGTAGATGAATAGCTATACAAAATTTTATACTTCCCTTTGTACTGTTGATTGGCGGCTGCCCTGTCTATCTGTTTGTTTGGTGCTGTCTACTGTTGATGAGGTATGAAGAAATTTGACTTGAATACAAGCTTCTTTGCATTGATACTCAAAATTCTATATTCAATTATAACATAGAATATGGTCCTTGTGGAAATAGCTCGGAGGAGAAAATTCCACAAATTTCAACAGAAATTGCTTCGGTCATTGGTCATCGGTCCGCAACCAGTCATCTTTACGTAACTAATGGTAACGGATGAGCATTTTTGAGCAATCTCATCATTTAAAATATAAAGCACTGAGGATCCTTCACTTGCGATCGGAGTGATCTGAGGATTTAAAAATTGATACGAAAATTGATGTCATGTAGTCATACACGAAGTCTGAATTTTGAAAGTGGTTGAGCGATATATAGTAGGGACCTTACGAATCGGCGACGCCGCTTTAGATGACGCCGTATGCGCCATTTTTGCTCCTTATGCGCATGCGTTCCCGGGAATCACCTTTTGCAAAAAGTCGGCCTCGTGAGGTCAACACCTTCAAAACAGTCTTTTTCACGTCGTCCTTCGAAGAAACATGGCTGAAGTAAAATCTGATGAAACTTTGACAAAAAAAACGTAAGTTTTAAGCTGAATCCATTGGAGTTTGATAATTTTCATTTAGAAAATATAATTGCTTGAAAAACTAACCAATTATTTTATATTTTTGGGCATAAATTTTCCAAATTTCAAACCAAAACAAACATAAATGCCTTTTGCCTTGATTGCTCTTGGATTTGGAAACAAATTGGATATCACTTCTTCGATTTAAATGTGCAACTTTCTGGCTATTCATATACAATCTGAAGAAGGTAAAATGACACAAATTATTGTATATGTAAGCATTAATCAGGCATATGTTTTCACATTTTTAGCATCATGAAATGGGATGATAAGCACGATGTTTTGTTGGGGCGTGAGCTCTTATTCATGAAGCCATATAATTTCAAACCTGGTACCAGAGATAGCGGTTCAGCGTGGACAGCAGTTGCAGAAGACTTAAACAAGGTTACTGAGGTCAAGTTCGATGTGACACAGAAGTCAGTTCGAGACAGAACGAAGATCGCAATAAACAACCACAAACGAAAAATGCGTCAACAAATAGCTGAATCCGGGTCAGTGGAAAATCCAACGGAAATGGACCAGGTATGGGAGGAGATAAGCTCCGAAATGCAAGAAGCATCCGAGAAACATGAAGCCACATCCTCCAACAAGAAGAAAGAGGAAGACAAATATAAGGCGGATGCTGAAGCAATTCGTGCTACAGCTATGGAAACACATGCAGAAACAAGGAAGAGGAAAGCAGCTGACGATGGCAGCCCATCATCATCTAAAGGTAAACGCAATACTGGTACTGAGACATTTTCGTTTCTGATGGCAAAACTTGAAACCGATAAGGAAACAAAGGACAAGGAACTAGAAATGAAGAAAATGACTATGGAACGTGAACAACAGCAATTACAACTTTTAATTGAACAACAGAAACAAATACAGGCAAATCAACAACAACAAAACCAAATTTCTTTACAACTTATTCAAGCTTTATCACAAATGAACAATAAAAACCCTTCAAATAAATGAGTTGGTCCTTCTAATGACTTTACGTTGAATTTGGTGGTTCCTTTTTATGACTTTGTACGTTGAAATTGGCTGTGCTTTCTACGACTTCCATTGAAATTGGTGTTGCTTTTTATGACTTGACGTTTGGTGATGCATTTTTTATCACTCTATAATATTGAAGTTGATGTTGCTTATATGATTCTACGTTGAAATTTGTAAGTATTTGACATTTTGAAAAAGCAGGTTATTTTTTGTCTTGTTAAAAAATCAAAATTTATTTTTAATTTTAATTTATTTATTTTTGATAAAACTATGGCAAATAGATTTTTTGTCTTGTTTTCTTTCGTTCTAAAGGAAAATTTGTCTCTATCTACTAGAAGGAATTTGACATTGAATGACTGATGAAAAGAATAATTACAAGTGTATTTGCGTTCCCATTTGTTTATTTGAACTTCAAAGCTGAAAAAATTCATTCAAATGAAGATATAAGTTGAGTATTTGTAATCAAAACTACATGAAAATAGGTGAAAGATATCAATACTTCTTAGTTCCTGTTTTGCATTCTTGTAGTCTTGTAAATACAGGATAAACCCATGCAATTAAATTAACAGTTAATATTTATTTTTGTTATTAAACAACATTGTTTTTATCCTTGTAAATAAAACACAACTATTTTAAAATATAATATACATTGCATATTTCATTACTGAAAATAATCCCATACAGTAGGTGGATCTATCCTGAAATATGAGGAAGATTGGGAGCCATACATGCATGTTCTAGCATTTGTCAAAAGAGTGCAAACTATATACATTTTTCCAATAGGGGAAAGTCCGATCTTTAAATTTCGCTTGAAGTCCATAAATTTAAAATAGTTCGTAATTTCACCAAACACCCATTCGACCCCAATTCTGCATTTGCTCATAGCAGTGTTATAATCTTTTTGATCTTGAGTAAGTTGTAACCCTTGAAAAGGTTTTTGTAGTTCTGGTCTCAAAGGATAAGCCAAGTCTCCATAGATGCAAAGTGGGATTTGATTATTTCTTCTACAAATTTGTCTCAAACGAGGTAATACGTTCGAATCAGCCAGCATTCCACTATCATGCCTCCTTCCCTCAATAGGTCCAAATAGATTTGCTACCAAGCCATTAGGGGCAGCAATCGATTGAAATTTCAGGGCATGAACACGTTTGTGTCCATTGTAAACAACTCTTTGTAATTGATTTGGTCTACATATAGGCCTGACTGTTCCGTCAACAAAACCCCAGCAATTATCTAACGGTGCACCAGCCTGATGTATAGCATTTGCAAAGTTTTGTAAATTAGCAGGAGAAAGCCATTGCTGATTGAAATCCGATAGTTTTTGATGATGCATGTTATAAACGAAGTTTGTAATGTCTCCTGTTATCATACATAATTGAGGCTCCGATCTGCCAAATCTAGGGACCATGTCACCAAATCTAATTGGATAAGAGAATCTTTTTAAAAGTATACATAAAGCTTCGATTCCATCGACATGAAGTCTATTTCTGCAGATGAAAGTATCAGGGATTTGTAAAGCTTCTTTGAGCATATAAATATCATTTTTGAAAAATCTGAAATCTGCTTTGCTTTGGTCGTCTGTCAATTTGTCAAGATCAAAACCTTCATAAATCCAATATGGAAAGTCTGGATTCTTTGAACGGTTGATATCGTACAATGCAGCAAATTCAAAATCATCAATCATGTCAAAGGCATAACTTAGTACCAGAGCATTTCTCACATCTCTCAAAGCTGGCATTCTGCAAACATTGACTTGATTTTCCTGGAAATGGTTAAAAACTTGTGTTTTTCTTGGAATGAGTATTTTGGATGTTTTCTACGAAAACCTTTCTAAAAATGTAAACAAATATGGTGCATTATAATGGCGGGCTTTTTTTATGGCGGGAAAATAGAAGTCCTCGATGAAAAATTCGTAGGGAGATATAAAAGGAAGACGTTGTTAAAAGGACGCCGCTCGAAACCTTTGGTTCTCACGACGTCTTCTATAGCGGCGTCGTCGATTCGTAAGGTCCCTAGTAGGCACTTTAGGCCGATTTTCAAACCTTCAAACCCCCCTGTCAAACTTGGTTTTTTGGAAAGCTCTATCTTTTCTCGTTTCAACGAGGGGTCATTGACTTCCGTAGCATTTATAGAAAAAAAGTTATGGGATTTTTTGTGAAGCTAATTGGAGCAAATATTAGCCAACTTTTACTGCAGAGGGCCTTCCAAAAAGTGGCCCAAAAAGGGGCATTTTTTAATAGAAAAAAACTCTATTTTGGGCATGTTTTGGCTATAATTCAAATTTGGGTTTAAATTTTTCTGATCTTTTTTTTTCTAGGTGATCTTTGATCATTATACTATGGGTTGAAAAAAAAAATGTTGAAAAAATCAATTTTGTCCAAGAATTAATACTCCTTTTGTAGGGGCACTTAACGAAAAAATGAAGAAATCCGGGGGTAAAAAGCACTAAAAATCACGATTAAAAGTAAGGATTTCATTGTTTCATGTTCATTTTGACTAATTTATGTGCAAAAAATGGTAACTCGTAGTATCAAAAAAGATTTTTTCAAAAATTTCTAATTTTCGGCCCAAAATTAAGAAATTTTGATTTCGGGCCACCTGATGACGTCATAAAACCGTTTTTTCGCAATAACTTTTGATGTGCTTTGATTATAAAGCTGAAATTTTGCACACTGAAAGATATAAAGACAAAGAAAATTTTCATAAAAAAAATTTGAAAAAAAATGATGACGTCAGCATTTTATAGTAAAAATTCGAATTTTGCATATTTTTGCTGACGTCAGCAAAAATAATTTAAAATTTTGATTTCACTGGTTTACAAACGCTCCACTAAATTCATGTGCACAATTTTATTGCCAAAAGTGGCTCCAGTTGGAAGATATTTAACTTTTTTGATTAAATGACGTCACGGTGAACTGATGACGTCATAAAAGCGTTTTTTCGCTATAACTTTTGATATATTTGTATTATAAAGCTAAAATTTTGCACACTGAAAGATATTAGGACAAAGCAAATTTTCAAAAAAAAATTTTGGAAAAAAATGATGACGTCAGCATTTTATGGCAAAAATTCGAAATTTGCTTATTTTTGCTGATGTCGGCAAAAAAAATTTAAAATTTTGATCTCATTGTCTTTAAAATGCTCTATTGATTTCATGTGCAAAATTTTATCACCGAAAGTCATTCCAGTCAAAAGCTATTGGCTATTTTGGATATTATGATGTCCATAGTTTTTTTACTATCCCCAAATATATTCCTGTCAAGTCGAATTTCCTCTCCCGGTCATTCTTCAAATTAAATCCTTGCATTTCAAAATTTCTTCCTCTATGGTATCATATTAATGTTTGTATTAAATTTCTTACATGGATTCAGAAACTGCAAAATTTTACACACTGAAGAATAGAAACAATTTTTGTTTTTTTTCAGCAGGAAATCTTGAATTATAGATGGAAATATAGATGAAATCACTGGATATCAGGATTTTATATCAGACACTTTGGCTGACAACAGCTAAAATTCAAATGTTTGTCAGTTTAATTTCATATAGACATACACACTTTGATTCATGCATGAAATTTCATAATTTTCTTATATTTTATTACAATAAATTGGAATTCTTAATTCAACAAAATTATATAAAAAGATTATCCTCAACATAATTCCAATAAATTTATTAGTAATGTATTTCCAAACTTGTGCTGTGTCAGGCCTCAAATACAGGCTTTATTGCTTGTTAATCACAATTTTTGGCCAAATATATTTTTCAATTGCTAAATTAAGATTCCTGTTATTCCTGACTATGCTTAATTTTTCCAGTCATCCCCCAAGTTAAATATTCGTCAAAATTATTCAAATATTTTTCAAAATTCTTCATTTAAAAGTCTCCAAAAATGTGTTATTTTTGTATTCTTGTCTTGATAAAGCATTTTGTAATCATGGTCTTGTATTATCAATCATAAATAGTACTACTCTCCATTCTTATTGTGTCATAAGACTTAAAACAAGGAATGACATATAAGCAGTCTGAAAGTTCTGTATCAGTTAAATCAAGACCAATTTATCTTATTCTGGTGACCATACATAATATGTTTATCGAGCAACGTACAACTTCAACTTGACTACATATCCAACGTGGTCTGGGTAAAAGTTTTTACATAACAGTCATAATTCAGTTCTGAGTAGGAATCTTTGATACTTTGATCGAAAGTCCAGGAATCCATAATCAAGCCATACAATTCTCTAAAATTTCGAAGTTATTGTTCTTGCTCAAAATGTTCTCATACAGGTACACATACACGTCAACATCTTGAATTGGGAATCCTGAATAGGTATAAAAAGAAAAGAAAGAAAATTTCAAAAACTATGGTATTTGACTTTCACTCTGTCACAGATTTTAAAGCGCACAGCACAGTGCTGAAGTTTTGTTAGATTATGTCACCAGTGCTAGCTGTGTATCCACAAGCAAAAGTCTTCCAGGCAATCCCACTCTGATACCCTCACTATCAATACTACTTAAATAATGCTAACGTAATGTAAACTGGCAATTCAAGAAAACGTTGAACGTGCATGTAAAAATTTTACTTTACTTAAAGTTGAGTGAATGTAAAAAACTTTTTTGGAACGGTCTTCAAAATAGATTAGATAAAGCTTACTTAAAGCGTTTTCACTAGGTATTTTGGACAGGGAGGTGAAAACTACATGCACGTTCAAATTTTTCGTGATTGTTGCTATTAATAATACATCTAATCTTTAATGATGGGCAAGATAGCAACTATTCCTAGCATTTTATACCTAAGTCTATCCAAAAGAACTTGCTTATCTCTCATTGGCTATATCCCAGCATTATCATAGCTATAGTTTATTCATTCCAATATTGATTGCAATTTTAGCCAGCCAAAAGTATTGGTTTTAGAGTGAGACCGCCAACAATTTGCTTAGTTTAAGATGGTTGAGGCATTTTATTGAAAAGATCTATTGGAGTGACTAAAGTGAAGGATTGATGCAGCAAATAACCAAAGGCCAAGGGAGACTCTATCTCTATTCTATCTATTTGGTTGAGTCGCATGAGGCTTTTAAGGCCCATTTTCGCAACTATAGACGCTTTCAATTAGCGTCCTGTCAGCACCTTGAACTAACTACCGTGAAGTCGGGTAACTTGAATCAGTTGAGGGAAACTTGCATAGCCATCAAATGACTGTCCAATCAAAGCAGCAAAATTTCAAAACAAATGAACTATGCAGCTCTCCTCTCAGCTCTACTCTACCATTTTTGTTTTGATTTAACTTTGTATCTTAATGACCAGACAGGTCATTCATTTGAGGGCTATGCATGTTTGCCTCCACTGATGCAAGTTACCCCGATCTCACAGTACCCAATTCCCCCTCACATGGCATGGGTTGACCCGGGCAAAGGTTCATTCACTTGCCAAGTGAACCGCTGCGAGTGGGAATCGAACCTCAGTCTCCTGCGTAGCAAGGCGCTGTGGTATAGTGATCATTGACCTTGGTTACTGCACAGGCGACTGATGTTCGATTCCCACTCGCAGCGGTTCACTTGGCAAGTGAATGAACCTTCCCATCATGCTAAATATCTTGGTGTTAGAATTGATGAAAATCTTAACTGGGATACTCATCTGCTCAAACTTTCTCAAAAACTTGCTAGCACTGTAGGTATACTTTCGAAACTTAGGCATTATGTTGACTACAAGACGCTATTATCTGTATACTACTCCCTCTTTGAATCCCATGTCAATTACTGTCTTCCATTTCTAGGTTTTACTACTCAAGAGCGTCTAAATAGAATCGAAAAACTTCAAAATAAGGCTCTTCGTATCATTCACTTCAAAAACCAAAGGGAATCTGTTTTACCACTTTACATCAATTCACGTATTCTCCCCATTATCAAACAGCGTTCTCTTAAAAATTGTCTATTTGCCTTTGACTTCTTCAACAAGAAATTACCTGTTTATTTTGATAACTTTCTTAGGAAACTTAGAGATGATCACAATACACGAAGCACCAATTATCAGCTTGACTTAACTATCACAAACTCGGTAACGTATGGTTCTTATAATATTGCAAACCTTGTTACTAAGGATTGGAACAGCCTTCATTCAAAACTTGTCATAGACCTTTCCTCAGCATCCAAATCAACTCTCAAAAATCACCTTCGTAGCTTTATCTTGACTTCCATGGCAGAAAAGTAGTCTAGCTAATTATTTTCATTACCCTTTGTTCTTTTCTTCTTCTTTATTGTCTTTTTTTTTTCTTAAATTTTTTTTTTTTTTTTTTTTTTTTTTTTTTCTCTTCTATTATTATTTCTACTATTATTATTGTTATAATTACTCTCGTGCTTATTATTATATCACTCTTGAAACAGGCTTCGGACACCTGGACCTTAATTGAATAACACCTGCGTCTTATTTCCAAGGTCCCCTGGGCATTCTAGTATTCAGTTACTATTTCTTGGGCTCACCTTCCGTATTAAACCCAAATTTCTTGTCCAATCTTAAAATAAGACCTCTTCTGTTTGCTTTTAATTACTCAAAGTAAACGCATTAACCATAAAATTAGAAACATTACATCTTTTTTTTCCTATAAAAAAATATTTTATTCATAGTCTTCATTAAACTGTGTAACATTCATAAAAAGAAAAATATTTATTTATATCAGTGTTTTTATCTGTTTATAATTAGAGAATGTAAATATTTCTTAGGAGTCTTAAACCCCAGTAAATATATATCTATCTATCTATCTATCTGAACCTTCGCCCGGGTCAACCCATGCCATGTGAGGGGAAATTGGGTAGTCAGTCCAAGGTGCTGACGGGGCGCTCATTGAAAGCGTCTATAGTTGCGAAAATAGGCCTTAAAGCCTCCTGCAACTCAACCAAATAGAAATAGAAACCAAGGTCAATAACTACTATACCACAGCGTCACAGAGTGGGCAGTGTAAAGTTTCAGCATCATTCTAGGCCTGATAAAAAGCATAAAAAGGGAAGCCTTTCTTAGGGCAACTTACCAGGAAAGAAAAGATGGAAAGAAAATCATTTAACAAACTCACCTTTTACAATTCTATGGTTTTTTTAAAGAATTTTAACAGGATTGTCACATGTTGATGTTGATGTGTTCTGTGTCTGCTTTGCTCTGCTCTCTGCTGGCTGCTTGGTCGGTCGTCTGCAGGATCAAAAAACCCGTGCAAAATCGAAAGTGATTCTCGAGACGGGGGTAACGTTGGAAATTTGAAAATCATAAAAGTGATTTTTCGCAAGGTTAGCAATACATTTAATATAAAGTTTTTATAGTTTTTGGAAAGCTTATTTTCTGTTTTGTAATAAACAGGGTGTGCCTTTTTATTAAATGTGACTGGAAAAAAGTTGTGACAAAAAAGGATTTTCAAAGCTCTGTAGAATTTTACTGAAGAAAATTATGAATTTAGCACACTCGGGAGAAACTAAGTCAATCATCATGGCTTTGAATACAGTTATTGGTTTTTTTAAAGGCTAGAAGGAACCCTTGCGAAATTTCAATTTAAAAATGCATACATTTTCTAAAAAAACCAAAACCCCGTCTCAACATTGAAATCGCGCTTCCACTAAATCGCGGCGAGAGGTTTTAGTCACGTGACTGAAGTGCCTATATATAGGAACTTAGTCGACCGCGCGCACATTATACCAAATCAATGTTTAGAAAAAGGGGTTACGCACGCTCCAGAACGCTTAAGTACGTTCCTCCACTCTGTTTGCGTTGCAAATAATACTGAGGCAGGCCAGGATAATCAATGTTTAGAAAAAGGGGTTACGCGCGCTCCAGAACGCTTAAGTACGTTCCTCTACTCTGTTTGCATAGCAAAGACATGTGAGAGTGACAAAAACAAGCCGTAAATGTCACGAATTTAAGTTGCGAAGCGACCCAGAACCTCCTCGATTTGCAAGTTGCAAACAAAAAAATTGAATGACAAACAAACGCCGTATATTAAAGTAAGATGAAAACACTAGACACTCTCAGAGGATCTTGAATTTAAAGAGTTGTCGCAATAAACAGACTGTACCCTTATAATCATAAAGGTTGGTGAGTCCAGTCAAAACACAGATTTGATCTGTAGCGTCATGCTTCACCTTACACCTTTACTTTACAAAATGGAGAAAGTTCTACAATAAACCAAGGAAAACATCAAAATTTCTGAGAGATGAATTTTTTGGAATACTATCATGTGTAAAAATGCTGAAAAAAGGAAGAAAAGTTTAGTACAGACCTTTTGCTATATCCGCAATGTCATGTCTGAATGAATAAAAAACTTAAGCAGACTTATGATAATATTTAAAATCCACTTTAACTAATTATACATTAGTGAATTAATGTTTTAATGTTGAGTTTTTAATTATTTAATATGAAATCGTAAATAGCAAAAGGTCTATTTCCAAAATATAATTCTTTTAAATAAGGGACCACAAATACAGGAAGGCCTTCTGAAGAATATGGGTCATACCTGGTCAGCAAGTCAGTATATAAAAACTAAATCTCTGAAAATCTAGGATCAGAAGGTCAAGATCTAAAAATTTGTCACATTTTAAAGCACCAGACTTTTTCCTCTTTATTGATGAATGATATTTGTGTCATTTTCATTGTTATATTTTGAATTCATTTAAGTTTTGAGATGAATTTACAAATACATTTTAAAATTTTCAACTTCTTCAGTTGCAAATTCAATACTATTACTTTTCTATTTTGAAAAAATAGGGTCGGTCAGGCCTGCAGAACAATTAATTTGGTCTCACCTAATGCCAAAAAGAAAAAAACTTTCAAACCAGGGAAACGATTTCATTCTTCCAAAAAAATGCAAAAAAGGAAAATTCATGACAAAAGTATTACAGTAAACCACATTTTAGATGCATGCGAAGGAAAGGTCATAAGGCGTCAATCACATATAAGTTGTGTTCGCGTCATTTCCAGCCCCAAAAAGTGAGTTGGTCGGCACTAAAATCGTCGGCAAAGTGCGCTCTGAACCTAGGCAGTCGGTCAGCACTAGAATCATCGGAAAAATGCGCCCTGAACATAGGTTTGTTCGCGCGGCAAGAATTTTCAAACTTTCACTAGCTGCATTATGATCTTTGTTACATATCACGGTTGCATAAAACAGTCGCATAGCGCTTTTTAACGCAAACAATCTTTGAAAAATTACGGACGGAAAGCTTATTTGAACTAACACTGGATGATCCAATCGGCGACTAACGATGAATGTATAAAATGCTTTGAAAATTATTGGTAAAAAATCCGATAGATTTCCCACTTTCCGACTGAAAAGTGTCGGATCTTTAAGATAGAAAGTGAGTCGGTCGGACGACGCGAACACAACTTATTTGTGATCTACGCCTAAGTCATAATTCACGACAAAAGTTTTCCAAGTTTTAAACGCCCGATGAAAGAAATCACCAAATTCATGACAAAAGTATTACAGTAAACCACATTTTAGATGCATGCGAAGGAAAGGTCATAAGGCGTCAATCACGTATAAGTTGTGTTCGCATCATTTCCAGCCCCAAAAAGTGAGTTGGTCGGCACTAAAATCGCTTTTTAACGCAAACAATCTTTGAAAAATTACGGACGGAAAGCTTATTTGAACTAACACTGGATGATCCAATCGGCGACTAACGATGAATGTATAAAATGCTTTGAAAATTATTGGTAAAAAATCCGATAGATTTCCCACTTTCCGACTGAAAAGTGTCGGATTTTTAAGATAGAAAGTGAGTCGGTCGGACGACGCGAACACAACTTATTTGTGATCTACGCCTAAGTCATAATTCACGACAAAAGTTTTCCAAGTTTTAAACGCCCGATGAAAGAAATCACCAAATTCATGACAAAAGTTTTCCCCATTTTAAACGCATGCGAAGGAAAGTTCATAGTTCACGACAAAAGTTTTTCCCATTTGAAACTCATGCGAAGGAAAAGTTAATAGTCCACCACAAAAGTTTTCCCCATTTTAAACGCATGCAAAGGAATTAAGTTAATAGTTCACGACAAAAGTTTTCCACATTTAAACGCATGTGAAAGAAAAGTTTATAGTTTGCAATAAAATTTTGGTGTATGTGCGGTGATCTCCAATTGTCTACATCCATATTCAATGGGATTAGCTAACTTTTTCAGAAGTTAACGTTCTTCGTTGGTCATGTCGTGTGCTGTGAGCGTGATGTATATTCAATTTCAAGTTTCAAGTATATTTTCGTTTTACGAGCTTGTTAAAAATGTATTCACGAAAACCATCAAGAGAAAAGAGGGCTTGGAGAACTGAATTAATAAAGAAACAAATATTTTGTCCCATGTTTTTCTGGGGCAAATGGTGAATTTCTCTGTTGTTCACGAGAATTCATATTTGAGATGGTGGATATTGAAAAACTTTGATTAATTTTTTGTTAGCTAATAAATCAAATACAACGTATGCGTTTTATAACTGAGAGTGATGATACATACAGTTACAGCTACAGTGTAAATATTCAAAATATATTTTGTATAAATCCCTTTTTTGCTTTTATTTGTTAGTTGTACAGTATACTGGTCTTTTGGGTGTTGCTAGCGCTAGCCTAGGTAAGTTAAGGCCAACAACCCTCAAGTTGGAAAATCAAGGGGCAATGTTGTAGATGAATATCTATACAAAATTTTATACTTCCCTTTGTACTGTTGATTGGTGCTGCCCTGTCTATCTGTTTGTTTGGTGCTGTCTACTGTTGATGGGGTATGAAGAAATTTGACTTGAATACAAGCTTCTTTGCATTGATACTCAAAATTCTATATTCAATTATAACATAGAATATGGTCCTTGTGGAAATAGCTCGGAGGAGAAAATTCCACAAATTTCAACAGAAATTGCTTCGGTCATTGGTCAACCAGTCATCTTTACGTAACTAATGGTAACGGATGAGCATTTTTGAGCAATCTCATCATTTAAAATATAAAGCACTGAGGATCCTTCCCTTGCGATCGGAGTGATCTGAGGATTTAAAAATTGATACGAAAATTGATGTCATGTAGTCATACACGAACCTTGAATTTTGAAAGTGGTTGAGTGATATACAGGAACTTAATCGACCGCGCGCACATTATACCAAAGGAGACGCGCTGCGCGCGTAATCACGACGATCGGCGAAAAATTTAAGGCTAGTGAAAATACGTTATTTTATCGGTTGAAACTCACTAGCCTGTTACATTTTTTCGGCCGTTTTTGTGATTATGCCAATTTGTTAGTTAACCTCACAACTATTTAGAGTGTAGAGTCTTGAGAAGCACTAGTGAAAGGTAAACAACAGCTTATTTTAATTGGACATTCTTTTTTACGGGAAATCTGTTAGGCAAAACTAGAGTGCCTTTTCTGGGTAAATATGTCGGGGGAAAGTGACGAAAATTATAAGAATTAAGGCGACGTCATTTTTCCCAGTTGAAAAAACTTTTATTTACCTGTTTTTTTATCCCTGCCGGCCGAACATTTTACAACAGCCTCAGGATCTATAAAGTCCAAAATATCTAAAAAACATAAGACTTTTTCCTCTTTATTGATGAATGATATTTGTGTCATTTTCATTGTGATATTTTGAATTCATTTAAGTTTTGAGATGAATTTACAAATACATTTTAAAATTTTCAACTTGTTCAGTTGCAAATTCAATACTATTACTTTTCTATTTTGAAAAAATAGGGTCGGTCAGGCATGCAGAACAATTAATTTGGTCTCACCTAATGCCAAAAAGAAAAAAACTTTCAAACCAGGGAAACGATTTCATTCTTCCAAAAAAATGCAAAAAAGGAAAATTCCCATGACAAAAGTATTACAGTAAACCACATTTTAGATGCATGCGAAGGAAAGGTCATAAGGCGTCAATCACATATAAGTTGTGTTCGCGTCATTTCCAGCCCCAAAAAGTGAGTTGGTCGGCACTAAAATCGTCGGAAAAGTGCGCTCTGAACCTAGGCAGTCGGTCAGCACTAGAATCATCGGAAAAATGCGCCCTGAACATAAGTTTGTTCGCGCGGCAAGAATTTTCAAGCGCACTAGCTGCATTATGATCTTTGTTACATATCACGGTTGCAAAAAACAGTCGCATAGCGCTTTTTAACGCAAACAATCTTTGAAAAATTACGGACGGAAAGCTTCTTCTTTGAACTAACACTGGATGATCCAATCGGCGACTAACGATGAATGTATAAAATGCTTTGAAAAATATTGGTAAAAAATCCGATAGATTTCCCACTTTCCGACTGAAAAGTGTCGGATTTTTAAGATAGAAGAAAGTGAGTCGGTCGGACGACGCGAACACAACTTATTTGTGATCTACGCCTAAGTCATAATTCACGACAAAAGTTTTCCAAGTTTTAAACGCCCGATGAAAGAAATCACCAAATTCATGACAAAAGTTTTCCCCATTTTAAACGCATGCGAAGGAAAGTTCATAGTTCACGACAAAAGTTTTCCCCATTTAAAACGCATGCAAAATTAAAGTTAATAGTACGACAAAAGTTTTCCCCATTTTAAACGCATGCAAAGGAAAAGTTCATAGTTCACGACAAAAGTGTTCCCCATTTTAAACTCATGCAAAATAAAAGTTAACAGTTACGACAAAAGTTTTCCCTATTTTAAACGCATGCAAAGGAAAAGTTCATAGTTCACGACAAAAGTGTTCCCCATTTTAAACTCATGCAAAATAAAAGTTAACAGTTACGACAAAAGTTTTCCCTATTTTAAACGCATGCAAAGGAAAAGTTCATAGTTCACGACAAAAGTGTTCCCCATTTTAAAGGCATGCAAAGGAAAAGTTCATAGTTCACGACAAAAGTTTTCCCCATTTGAAACTCATGCGAAGGAAAAGTTAACGAAAGCATCCACCGAAGGAGGACTTCAAAATATCTGTTCTGAAGGCACGTTCCAGCTGGATATGGCGGTCTGTTCTTACCTAACTAAAGAAAAAAGTCTGCTAAAAAAAAGTGGTCTGTTCTACTGAAGATTGGGACCAGCTGGAAAAATATGGTCTGTTCTACTGAAGATTGGGACCAGCTGGAAAAATATGATCTGTTCTACGGAAGATTGGGACCAGCTGGAAAAATATGATCTGTTCTTATGAAAAAATAGTCTGATATCTTATATTTATAAATAACGTGTCTATGAATTTCCTATCTGTTCTGAGGGAATTTAAAAAAAAGTCCTGAATGTGGTTGCCTGGAGTGGCAGCTGAAAATTCTCCATCTGTTCTACAAAACATCTGAAAATTGTGGATCTGTTCGAACTGTTAGCTGGAAATCAAGTTTCTGTTCTTAAAAGTCCTTCAATGTCAAGCTGGAATTTAGCGATCTGTTCTTATAAGATTTTGTCAGCCCTGGTAAATAAGAACAGTTAACTTGCGTAAAATCAATCGCCTGGTAATTTCGTATCTGTTCTGAAAGTTTTTTTACCTCCTAGCTGGAAAAATATAACTGTTCTGAAGTAAAAATTTCTCGCCTGGAAAACGAGGAACTGTTCTTAATTTCGTGGAAATCCTTCCAGCTGGCAAATCAGAACAGATATTTGCAAATTTTAGGTCGGTGGCTGCTTCTGAGTTAATAGTCCACCACAAAAGTTTTCCCCATTTTAAACGCATGCAAAGGAAAAGTTAATAGTTCACGACAAAAAATTTCCACATTTAAACGCATGTGAAGGAAAAGTTTATAGTTTGCAATAAAATTTTGGTGTATGTGCGGTGATCTCCAATTGTCTACATCCATATTCAATGGGATTAGCTAACTTTTTCAGAAGTTAACGTTCTTCGTTGGTCATGTCATCCTGTGCTGTGAGCGTGATGTATATTCAAGTTCAAGTTTCAAGTTTATTTTCGTTTTACAAGCTTGTTAAAAATGTATTCACGAAAACCATCAAGAGAAAAGAGGGCTTGGAGAACTGAATTAAAGAAACAAATATTTTGTCCCATGTTTTTCAGGGGCAATGGTGAATTTCTCTGTTGTTCACGAGAATTCAAATTTGAGATGGTGGATATTGAAAAACTTCGATTAATTTTTTGTTAGCTAATAAATTCAAATACAACTATTATGCGTTTTATAACTGAGAGTGATGATACAGCTACAGGTAAATATTCAAAATATATTTTGTATAAATCCCTTTTTTGCTTTTATTTGTTAGTTGTACAGTATACTGGTCTTTTGGGTGTTGCTAGCGCTAGCCTAGGTAAGTTAAGGCCAACAACCCTGAAGTTGGAAAATCAAGGGGCAATGTTGTAGATGAATATCTATACAAAATTTTATACTTCCCTTTGTACTGTTGATTGGTGCTGCCCTGTCTATCTGTTTGTTTGGTGCTGTCTACTGTTGATGGGGTATGAAGAAATTTGACTTGAATACAAGCTTCTTTGCATTGATACTCAAAATTCTATATTCAATTATAAAATAGAATATGGTCATTGTGGAAATAGCTCGGAGGAGAAAATTCCACAAATTTCAACAGAAATTGCTTCGGTCATTGGTCAACCAGTCATCTTTACGTAACTAATGGTAACGGATGAGCATTTTTGAGCAATCTCATCATTTAAAATATAAAGCACTGAGGATTCTTCACTTGCGATCGGAGTGATCTGAGGATTTAAAAATTGATACGAAAATTGATGTCATGTAGTCATACCATAGTCATTATAAAAAACCCCGGTCTGGAAGGCTTTTGTTTCTTTCTATTGTTAACAGTTAGAGCTTGTGTTCGCAAATCGACTTTATTTTGCATACTTTTTGATCATGTGATTGAAATTTAGACCAATCCCAAAAGGAGAATTTGGTAACGTGATCAAAAAGTATGCAAATCGCAACTTGCCTTTTATTTATAACAAAAGAAAATTCGACAATAAAGCTAAAACAATACATTGCCAGACCAGTGTTTTTTATAATGACTATGGTCATACACGAACCTTGAATTTTGAAAGTGGTTGAGCGATATACAGGAACTTAGTCGACCGCGCGCACATTATACCAAAGGAGACGCGCTGCGCGCGTAAAAACCCGCGAAAATCGTCCGTGGTTATACGATACGAGCGTGTAATTTGTAAATTAAATTTAGTGAGTTCGTCCACCGTATCAAGCACTTTCGTTTTCTAATTTTTTTTCCGATGACACCGCGAAAGGCTATCGTAATACTTTCGCTATGCGAAATTAACTAGGTCACAGTGTGGATGTAAACCACACTGAAACGACCGCCTTCCATCACGCAATCGCGCATCACGCTCGCGAAAGAGCGCGCGCACATTATTAACGCCTACATGTCATCTCCAGTACATTTTAGATTATTCATTGAAAACAGATTACAATATAGTCATTTTTCATGTCTCGATTATTCAATTCCGAATAAAAGACATTCAGGGAAAAAAAAGAGAAACACCTGGGTAATCTAGTTAAAAAAACCGAAAGTAAATGGTAGACAAAGTAATGAGCCTAGGCAAAACGAGATTAGCGTACCACTATGAAAGAAACCGCCTCCGGCGGTCGATAATAATAATACGGGATATAGTTTGTATAAACGACTGGAAGAATCCGGTTTTCCAGCCTTATAGATACAGGGGCTAGCTACGCAGAAACTTGCGTAGCGAGAAAACAATTTATCAAGCAACAACAAACTCTCAAAACGAAATCAACTCAAATGAAAAACTTTCAATACACAAATCCACACATATTCTTTTTTCTGAAGAATTATTTTGAGCAGGAAAAAATTATAATTGCAATATTGACACTTTTCTTTTGTTTGGAGTTAGTGCACAAAGGTTTCTATTCTAGACGACTAAAATTGTTCCATTCATTATTTTTTGCTTTATTTCTACTATGTATAAATTAGTCGTCTAGCTTGCTAGACTAGTATCAACCCAGAATTGCACTTAAAAACCAACGAATTTAAAATTTATTAATTTGTCGTAAAGCTGTTTCCAATGTGCCTGGCTAAAATACACTGGGTCTTTGAGGAAATTTTGGAAAAAGGTCGCAGTTTCCATTCCATCGCTCACTGGAATTATTGGTTTTTACTTTATAAAGGTTTCTTCGAATCAGACAGAAACAGTTTCATTTAGTCGAGAAACTTTGCTTTGAAGAAATTTTTACATTTTATTTTTTTTTTGAGTTTCTTGGCTGATTTGTGTACTTCTTGAAGTTGAACTAGTTTAATGTTAGTCATTTGTTCAGAGTTCTTAACCAGAGACTTTACCTTTTCAAAGCTGTTTATTTTGATTCCGTGATTTTCAGTGGAAACGAAGGGCTGTTTCAGAAACATTTTACTTACACCGCTTTCTAAAAAACATGAGGATATATACCGGGTAGTCCAAAAAAAGTGTCCATAAAATTCATTTTTTGACGTAGCGTGTTCTAATGTCTCTAATGACTTGAATTTGGCCAGAACCTGGTCTTCTTTCACATGTTCCAGTTTCCTTCATTTTGTTGACTAGGCGCTGAACAGACCTAAGAACCCACTTCTTGGTTGGATGTTCTTTCCAGATCTTATAGGCTGTCCAGCCCTTTTCTTCAAAGTCGTTTTTGATTACTGCCTTGTCTTCACTGGAGAAAACCATGTTTCCACGAAGCGTTCAGTCTTGGTTTGATGGGACCAGCTTTTTTTTTGAAGTTCGTTACTATACTTTGGGTATTGCAATGTAATGACTTCAAAAATTACTTTGAGGTCGTTGCATTGCAAAAGCGGAGAAAAAGATCGCCGCGGACAAAAAGAAAACAGGAGACGAAAACTAGTTTGATATGTTTTGACGTCAATTTTTGAACAAGGCGATTTCGACACATTTAATTAAAATGTTTGTAACTTTTCGAAAAAATTGTTTTCTGAGAATGAAATTTTGAGGGGTGCTCAGAGTTATGCTAAAGATTGCCTGTACCAAATTTCAAGTCAATAGACCCACAAAAACAAGCTACGTCAAAAAATGAATTTTATGGACACTTTTTTTGGACTACCCGGTATTCTTGTCTCGGTGAATGATTCTGTAAACGGTGAAGGACTACACTGTGCCAGATTCACTCCATTTACTGCTAGTTTTCAAGGTAATTTTCAAGGTAATGACAAGAAAGTCGAACCAATAGTGAACAATTACGTACCCCAGAACCATTTGCAATCTTGAATGCTAACAGAATCATACAAAAATAGCGAACTAACTATGGGACTGGGTTAAAGTTGGCTTTATTGAATTGAATGAAAGAAGTATGTTCAGTCAAAATTTTCTTTTTTTTAGAAAAAAGGATCATATCTTTAAAATATGCAAATAATATTCATACAAAAATATACACAATTTTCAAGATGAATAACTATATATGAGAAAGCTTATCCATCGATAACCAATCAGCAGAAACAGCGAGCGCTATAAGCATTTCAAGCTTATATGATTAGTAACCGATCTAAATCAGATAAAGATTGTAGTTAATCTTAAGGTTACTATCTTGGCCTGGGAATGGTGAAATTCAAAATCAAAATAAATTTCATCGCTCCCATTAATAAATCAGGGGGCTTTCAGCTATGATGCAAGATTAGTTATCAAAATAACAAATTGTCCTAGCACTGCTATCTACTTAAGAAGTCCTATGAAAAAATAACCTATATAACAAGTCATTAAATCATGAAATTTCGGTAAATCAAATCTTAGCAAATTTTCTGTTGTGTTCGTATCACATTTTCCCAACAAATTAAATCTGGTTTCGAATTCGATCACAAGGGCCGGTTATGGGAGAAGATTGTTCGTTCTTCCGACACCTTATCACTCAACGGGCCTGTAACTTTCCGTTAGTATACCGCAGATGAGGGCCGTTTGATCAAATCCGCAATGAAATGATGTCACTCCGAACTTCTTCAAATCCGACCAACCTCGCGCATGCGCACAACAGCACCACGCAGAACCAACAAAGGAGTAAACTCTCTATCACCACATCATCATTTGTAATCTGTGGGTGAGGGTGCTTCACCTTGAGGATATCCACTCGCTTCTTTTTCTTCCATTGCAAGAGCGACTTTTTGCTTTTCATCTGCTTCCGCTTCAGCAACCAGTTGTTCAGCGAGAGTTGGTTGGTTCTCGAAAATTTTCAAGTAGAATGCCTTGAATTCTGTAAAGGAAAGATTAAACAAAATTAAAATTTCATTTCCAAATTTTCGCGATCTAAAATGGCGAGAGGGTTTGGCAGTGTGCGGATAACCGTGTCTCTTTATCAGTCTTTAAGTAATTTCAAATACGGAGGCAAGAGAAAAATTCACACCAATAAAGTTTATTTCATTTGAATATTTTGGTCGACGTAGGGAATAATTCTTGAAATGCCAAAGTTGTTAGCAGTAAAACTCCAAGGATATTGGACTACAATTTCCCGATAATTATATATTGGATGGGGTAAATTAATTTTTCTTGATGGTCGTCAAGAGACCTAAAAGACCCAGCATACCTCTCATTACTAGGAGATTTCAACCAAGATTTAGGAATTAGATAAGACATACCTTCGAAATCGATTAGACCATCCTTATTGAGATCACAATCCTTCATAATTTCAACAGCTTCATCAGTGGATATCAATTCACCAAGTTTCTTGAATAACAGTTGTATTTCTGTTGGCGAAATGTAACCATCTTTGTCTTCATCAAAGATTTCGAAGGCTCCGATGAGGTCTTCGTCCACCGTTTGTTGAGACATCTTCTCATACATACATTCTTTGAATTCATCAAAACTTATTTTACCGTCACCTGAAAAAGAAGGAAACCGTCGTTAAACCTCAGAAATAAATAGATTTGGGAATAGATATGACATGAAAGTCTTTTTTTAATATCTACTTGAAAATAATCTGACCGATTAACTTTGACCGATAGGAATCTTAAATAGTTGAGGAAAATGTTAAAGAGCTAGATACTAAAAGATGGAAAATCGCCCTATTGCACCTTGAGCTGTACACAAATAAACCGGTTCTTAGACTGGAGTCGTTTATAATGCGTGTAATACTAATAATACCAATACTAATAATAATAACTACTAATAATAATACGGGATTTAGTTTGTATAAACGACTGGAAGAATCCGGTGTTCCAGCCTTATAGATACAGGGGCTAGCTACGCAGAAACTTGCGTAGCGAGAAAACAATTTATCAAGCAACAACAAACTCTCAAAACGAAATCAACTCAAATGAAAAACTTTCAATACACAAACCCACACATATTCTTTTTTCTCAAGAATTATTTTGAGCCGGAAAAAATTATAATTGCAATATTGACACTTTTCTTTTGTTTGGAGTTAGTTCACAAAGGTTTCTAGACGACTAAAATTGTTCCATTCATTACTTTTTGCTTTATTTCTACTATGTATAAATTAGTCGTCTAGCTTGCTAGACTAACCGGTTCTCAATAATGTTGTGACACGGTGTTATTCTACAAAATAAACTTGATCATACCCGTACCGTTAGAATCGACGACATCAAAGATATCTTCGGCATCTTCGGCTGAGATGTCATTTCCAACGGAAGCCATCACTGACATCAATTCTGAGATGGAAATCTCCCCATCACCATCAATGTCGAAAATGGAAAAGCTCTCCACCAGATCTGCAGAAGAAAAATCACCATTTTTAATGATGAGCACAGAAGACCAAAAATTTATGATAAGAATTCATAGGCTTTGTAGAGCCTTGAAAATGCAATATTTAAGAAAATTAGCCCAAAGTAGATCACAACAAATTAAAATGTTTTTAAAGGATTGGAAAAGTACCGTACTGATTGGAAAAGTACCGTACTGATTGGAAAAGTACCGTACTTACGATCAATCATCCAAAAGTCAGCCTCGACAATCAAATCACTTTTTTGAAACCTGATTGGTTGATTTGGATTGTTTTGAGATTTAACCAATCGGATTGATTGGAAGCACAGAAATGCGATAAGTAAAACAACGTACCGAAAATCTTTTCGAATAAAGGAATCTACAATATGAGTTGAACTCAAAGTGCAAGAATAATTAAAACTTGTGGCAAATAATGAGAAGTTAGGTTTGCAAATGAAACGGGTCTTTACCTTCATTCACTCTTCGTTTCCATTCATCTTCGTCGATCGCTGGTTTCTCCTGTGAAAAAAAGAGAACTATTTTTGAAGAAGGTCCTAATATTCGTTGGTAATTTTCACTTAAATTGTTTACTACTTTCGAAAAAATCAAGGCAAATGAAAATTCCAGCAAATTAGGGGCTGAAGGAAAACGACGAGGATGCGGTCTTGACTTTATAAACGTTTAATGTCGAAAAGTTTTAAAATTTCTTCCACTTCATAAACATAACGGAATCTTTATTAAACAGAGGGTATAAATAGTCATCCCACAATATTCCCACGCAGAAATAACTCGTAACATTTCAAGCTGTGCATAAACAATGACATGATGACGTCATGCTAACACATAGAAAAGGATGACATTGTTGCTAAAGGTTCTGACACCAACATACTACTTTCAAACAAATTGTCCCCCTTTTTTCAGTGATTCAGGCACGTATCAAAGGATAAGAACATTTGTAGTCTTTTTTATTGGAGTAATTTTCATAACGAAGAAGGAAGCAAAAATGCCAAAAAATCAGAGGGAATGGACTGATATTTTAATGCAGATACACTCTTTTTTATAAGAACATGAAATTCTTATTGAGGCTCGTCTGTTCCTATTTTTCAGCTCTTTAAGCCTAGTTTATTTGCTCAGCCATTCCAGGCTCAGCTTATTTTTCTCTCATTTGTTGGCGTTTTTGAGCCTAATTTGTTAGTTTGTAAAGAAAATGGAATACTATGATAATAACACACAAATTTAAGATCTGACGAGAAAGACGTTAAAGTGCTGGAAAATAGAAACAGTAAAAAGTTTACTTGCTTCTTAAAAAGAAAGCAAATCGATCAATTACTCCCGAAAATCTCAGGTCAGCAGTATCATAAAAAAGCAAGGTGGAAAAAGGTGGAATTTTTGGAAAGAATGACAGTAGAAATGGTAAAAGCTTCGAAGCTACTTTTTCTCGGGAAAGATAACATAGCAAACACATTGTCCTTCTTGTACAGTCTTGCACTACTGTATAATTTTCTTGACTTAATCGATCTAAAATTGAAAAATTATTGCTGAGACAATCAGAATTTTGTTCACACTGCGCAACCATGATTTAAACGAATAAGCAATACATTACCTTTATAACCAACTTTTCATCAGTTTGTGCAGATGAAGAAGGTCCTTCTTGCAAAAAACCGTTCAAACTCACAAGAGGAGGTAAACCTAAATTCTTCGCTTTTGCTGTTTGTTTGAATTTCAAAGAGACTAAAACTGCAGGGCCAGAATTTCGACGTGTTTTCGTCTGTAGTGAGTATCCATTGGTGGCCATTTTTATCAACTAAATAAAGCTACAACAAAGTTTTGATAAATTTCTTTTACAATTCTACAAAAACGACAAAACAACAAAAACAACAACAACTCTACTTATTCATCGAAAAAACTGCGAAGTAAGATTGTAGTATTTGAAATTGATTACAATTATAAAAGTATTCAAAACCCAAAATACTTTTCTCGAGTACTCCTCCCACAAAGTTTGTGTTAGGGCAATAGATTTATTTCTAAAGTTCTTGAAAATAATCAAAAACAACTATTTTGAGCTGGATTAAATGACAAGAGTGTTGGATACAGAGCAGCTTTCAACTTTTTTCTTTTAGGAATTAACCGAGAAAATTCGTGATAAAATATGCAAAGCTACCACAAGCCATCCAGTACTCGTGAAAATCCAACAGACTGAAATTTTACAAATTTTTGTCAACATAAAATACACCAAAAAACTCAAAAACAAGTCAAACTGGATTAAACGCGACACAAGAACAACAATTGTAAGCCTGTACAGTCATCACAAACAAAAAATCCTCAAATTCGCCACTTAAACATAAACTCTACCATCTGAATAGACAAAACTTTTTTGTGATTTAAGATTAAAAAAAATTTGACACAGTCCCACGACTTGGACATAATACATAGCGAGGTGAAAAGCTATCACAGAGTAAAAGGATTCTTTTGAAACAATTCACAGAGCACAAATGGAAAGTTTGTTAAAGGAATTTCAGTTTATCAATTAACGCAGTAAGTTCAACAGCGAGAAAACCAATGCACCTAACATCGAGCTCATTTCAGCGCAAAATTGAAATTCATGATTGTTTGAAAACTAATTTTCCTTATGAATTTCCAATTTTTTTTCTCTCTCTATATGCATGACGTTGCTTACAAACTGAGAAAAGTATCTTTTCTATGCTTTTTCAGTCTGGTTGAAACCTTGTTGAAAGGAGGGGTAACTCATAGCTACAAAGTAAGGTAACCAAGAAGTGCGATGCGAACTTTTGTCTTGATCTTTCACTGTTGTGAAATTGAAAGTAGTACCAGAAAAGAGCAGTGCTGCGATCTGAGAGGAGTTATGGAAAGTTATTAAGGTCGTAAGCTATTAAGATCTGCCATTATCAGAGGTCAATAAAGTACTGAAAATGATAAGCTCTAGTATTAAGGCAGCGAACTCTAAAATAAAGCCTGAAATTGACATCTCTAGATTTTTCTGTGGACGAATTATTTTTTCTTGTCCTTTAGAGTTAATAAATACTAAAAGTAAAGTGAAAAGCAATTTACTTCGACCGGTTCATCCTCCATTTGGTCCATGTCACCATAACGCGGTGTTTCACCAAAGTTCCCGCCATATCCACTGCTACCAATGTTCATCTTATTCGTTGGTCAAGTCAGAAAGTCCGTTTATCTTCACATCTGGGATACAGGTCTTCACTTAATTTTCTAATTTACAATGACTTTCTATCGTATTCTTTATCAAAATTTATCAATCACTGTTTTCGCTTCCCCAAAATGGGTCTTTATATAAAGGAAATCAATCCCAGTTCACCAAAAATGCGTCGAACAATTATCAAAACTTTTGAAGCTGAAGTAATTTTTACTGTATTTTCTCTCACATTAAAAAAAATCTTCTGAAGTGAAAATCCTATGTAACGAAAGTGCCGAGTATTATTTTTTATTGATTTTTTAAATCACTGTTGCTAGCGAACAAGCGAAAACTGATTACATCTTCGATGGCTACACTAGTTGGATCGGAGGATTAAAGTGGTTTAAAACAGAATAAATAATAAATTAAGCCATGAATGGTTCTATTTCCATTTACTCAATCCTCTGTGTGTTTAGTTCCCTAGGGTGAGAAAATTCTCTGATTCTATTCACTAGAAACCAACCCAATTGAAAATCAATAGAGTCAATCAATATATTATAAGATTTGACATTGAGCAAATAAATGAGGAAATCGTAGACTAATTGCGTCACCAAAGTCAAAGTCAAAGCCAATACTTCTAGCAAGAAGATGTGAAAACAACTCAATGATTTTTTTGGCGAATGAAAGAATTTGCTTTTGGATTGATATTCGATCAGATTTAAGCCTTGCAATGTAAACGTCAACATTTATATTCTCCTGTCATATGAATCTGAGATTTTGAATAAAGATCTACCTAAAAGACAAGTTGAATTATACTTTGAAGAAACAAAAACGTTCCAGGAAAAAAATTAATAGCAAAATTATTAAACTTGAAGAAGGTCATTAATAATCCAGAATAAAGGTTATTAAAAACTAATTTTGCATTGTCATGTAAATTAAGAATAATAGTCAAATGAAGCATTTGAGCCCCCCCCCCTTTTGATTAATGTTTCAAACACTCAGCTCCTCCCCTTTAGAACCACGATATTTCACAAGAGCGAGAAATCATTTTCTCATCGCTAAAAGAACGAAACAAGGTCAAAAAAATTGCCCAAAATAACCTGATTACAAGCCTTAGTTGGATAACTATTAAACATAATAATAATAACAATTAAATTGAAATTTCTTACCCAGGTCAATATTTTGAAATTTACTGTCAAATATCACGTCAAACAGGTAAAAATTCCCAGATTTGTGGGAACCCCCATAGCCTATACTAGTCATCACGGCTTTTTTTCAACACAGTAGCGTCTATTTTACTTTTTCGAATGTTTAGAGCCCAGATTTTCGGTCACTTTGACATCAAAAACGGTTATTTCTCTACAGAACCAACTCCATTGTGATTTCTTTCAACCACAAGGATATCCATGGGACCTTGAAAACTTTGAAAATGAATCCTCCTATGTTGAAAAAATCTGTTACAAGAATGGGCAATTGCATTAAATTATCCATACAGGGGAGTGGACGAACCTTTTCAAATCAAAAAATATTTCTTGGAAATGCGTCGATACCCCCTGGAAAATGGAAAAATTTGCAAAAAATCCAATGGAAAACTTATATTCATACCTTAAGATCGACGAACTAAAATCAGTCTTTTACACCTTGAAAATTCTAAAATAATTTTTTACCCCCAGGAAAAACAAAATAAAATACTCTTTCAGACCCCCTAGAAATTCTGCTCAAGTAACTCCCTGGAAATGTTTATCCTCCCCCCTGTATGGACATAAAATGGAATAGCCTGATGCAGAAAATTGTGTCAAAAATCAAGAAACTGCTGGCAATAATATCTAAGTAATTGGCTTAACTTTTTTATCGTCGAGGCGATCGCTTATTACCCTAACCTCTTTTTTCCGGTTTATGAGCACTTTAAGCGTTTAGCACCCTTAGGGGTAGTAAAAAAAAACGATATAAAAATACTAAAGATACAAACTGAAATTTTATAGCTTAAAGGCAAGAAAAATCAAACTAGAATGCTTACTAGGATAGTTTTGTCGTTGTCGCTGCCCTAGTGAAAGGTAAAGTCACTCGTGCGGTGTATTTTAAACGTTCACCAGGTCACTGAATGATGGAAAGATTTACAAGTTAACCCTATTTTTATCAGGGGGCTGATTTTTCACCATTCTGGCACTCTTTTGCTTTGCTTTTGTTCACTGAAAAAAATATTCTAACACTGAAACTTTCTTACCAAATTTTACAATCATACACCGACCAGATCAGGTTTTATGACTTTTTTGTGCAGGTGTATCATAAAATTCAGCTAAAACCCTGTAAAATCACAAAATCTTAAATTTAGCATAACTTTGGATATAGGCATCCAACTGACTTCAAATTTTGACAGGTTTGAGGTATCAAAAATAAAATTTAAAAAAATATTTAAAAAAATTTCAAAAACTGAGGACGTCATCAAAAATGACATCATTGTTTTTTGAAATAATTTACTCATCTTCTGCATGGATATTTTATTGAAAAGTACTTTTTCACTGGTTAGCAATAATTTTGAAACTTTTTGATGATGTCACCACCTTTATGATTACGTCATCAACCCAAATTTTTTTCTATGAATTTCTAGGAAATATTTACAGCGCCAAAAGTTCATTTTTTGGTGAATAAAAGCAGTCATGATTACTCACGTCACAGGAATGAAATTCAATTCTTAATAAAATAAAAGGGTTATGGCCGGGCCCTGAAAATAAAATCACGAGTAAACCACATCTTTGAAAATATTGTTTGCACACTTTTTGGCCCATAACACTATCTCGTTCATTTTACGATCGTGTTCTTCATCTGCAATCGTTCAGTAAAACAATGAAAAGTATGAGCGAATATTATAAAAATCTTTTTGAATTTTATTTTCAAAGTTGACTCTTCTTCTTTTATGCTATGAGAAGAACTAAAAGCAAGGTGACGTCAAGTACCAGTTTTTTAGGTTTTCAAGCTCACTATCTAGAAAACTTGGCAGAAATGGTGTTGCCTAAAATACTAATAAAAACACATTCGAATACTTTACTGTGATCTTTTTCATGCTATCAATGACTATTTAGAGGCCAATTTTTGATTATTTTTAGACCAAACTTGACGCCTTCATCACTAACAAAAAGAAATTTTCTGACAAAGAGTTCAGAGTGTTTCCCCTCTTGGCTACGCCCCTGGAACTTTCTATAAACCTCCACCCCCTTGACAAAGCAAATTCAGACCCCAAGGACAAGATACCTTCACCATTGTACATACTGTTTTAGAAGAGCCCATTGTCAGGTTATTGCAAATTGAAAAAGATTATTAGAACTTACGGGCTGGGCTTCTCCTTCCTCTTCCATCAGTTGTTTTTCGAATGAAGGTTCCAACATTTTCTCTTGCTCTTTCTCAAAGTTCTTTTTTGCCTCCATTGCTTTGTCTTTATCCTCATCTTTCTTCTTTTCATGTCTTGTGTGTACGTTTCGTTCGTTTTCTAACTTCAAACTGCTCCTGTTGTTGGCCGCCTTCTCTTTCGCTAACCGTTCCATTTCTTCAATAAAAGCATTCGTTTCCGCTGTTTCATGCACATCCCGGAATTCCCGGATTTGCTTCATATCCGTCTCTACAGAATTAGGGTTCGACATCTTGCTGGATTCTTAGTTGACTATGTAGTTTGTTCTGAAAAAAGAAAAAATGTATCATTAAATGATAGACTAACATCATGAAAATCACACTAACATAAAGATGAATTCTGAACTATTTTGTACTACAGCAGAATTTCTTTAACTCGAACCTCTACAACTCAAATGTCTCTTTAACTCGAACAAGTTTTCTTGTCCCACCAGTTAACAATACCTTATAAACCTTACTCCGTAACTCGAAATTCCCAAATCTCGAACATGTTATTTTCCCTGTGCAGGTTCGAGTTACATAGAGACTACTTTAAATGCTTCGGTTCGTAACACATATTGTACACTCTTTTACTGCCACTATTGTCAAATAGATAAAAAGAGCCAGAAAAAAAAAATCTCTTTGGACACAATGATTCACTGTGAATATCACTCTTACAATCCCAACATAAAACAAAACATTATGAATGAAAACAACAGGAGCTGCCATTAAACCAGAAAATAAACAAACTTAGTTCCTGATCAACTGAAAACTAGGTATCTACAAAAATACCAAAAACAAGAGTGTATTTAGATCCCTACGGACCCACGATTTCTTCTGACAAGAAAACATTAAAACAGGTTAAACAGGGACTAAAGACGCAAAAATACAATAGAAGAAACAAGTACTCTATGCACACATCTACATTATACTCTTATTAAAACTGCTTGGACTTGAGATGGAAGATGTATAGTAACTTTTTTAAGAATACTCGTTGTTTGAAGCTTTTTTTAGTTACGAAAGCATAACTTTAGAATGAAATGAAGTCAAACTATTAAGCCAATACGTCACTTGGAATTAACCACGCAGAAATATCTATTGTTTATGTAAGGAAATTTTTATCAAGTCAAATCTAAAGGTTTATAGCAAAAAATATCATAGTGATTTAGTCTAATTTTTTCATTAAGACGAATTAAAATCACCTTAGGTGGGATAAAGAGAGCGTCATACTTCTCTATTTTGAACTCTGTTATCAATAAAGCAGTCTGTTTTGTGTTAGACGTTCATTTAATAGAATGCTTGCATAAAAAGCGACCCAGCGAAAATGTTAAAAAAAGCTGTAACAAAATAATTTTGCCCACCATAAATAATCCGTAAAAACATTAAATTCTAGAAGACATTTATACAATCACACCTTCAACAAAACCAGGAACACTCTGTCTCCATTATACTCATTATTTTGAATCAATCCAACAATAATAAAAGGTCAAGTATTTTGGTCTAACTATTTACCAAAGTCGAGATATCACAGTTTGAAATTACTGAAAATAGGTTCTTACACTGTTCTTTCGTTGTAATTCTTACTAAAAGTAAAAAACTTGTCACTAATATATCTCGACTTAGGAATTGATAGTTAGGCAAGTAAGTATATTGAGATTTTGTTCTCGGAAATAGAAAGACTCCACATGCAAAATATCTCAAACCATCGATTATCCCTTTAAAGGCAGAAAAAGACTCCTTTACACTCCAGAAGTGTGTAAAATATCAGTAAATTTGACAATAATTGAATTCTTCACAGTTCTCCAGCTTGCCAAAATGTTTTGTGGGACAGAGACACAGACAGACGTTGTTATATCTAGAGAACAAGTAACATCATTAGATACGAAACCAAAATCATTCTTAAAACTACTGACTAACAAGAGCAGTTGTATTTCTTTTCATGTCCATTTTAAAATCTATATAGTGCATAAAAAAGCGCAGTAGTGGTCATCGTTCTTGACTTCCGTGCTGGAGGTCAGGGTTCGATTCCCACTCGGTGCTGCGATTCACTTGGCAAGTAAATTTATCTTGGCCCAGGTCAACCCATACCATGTGAGGGGAATAGGGGTACCATCACTCTGATACAAGAGTATGGGGAGATATTCTGGACATTGAATGTGGTGTGGTGATGATACTCATATGTTCAGTACCTGCGAGAACGCAAGGTTCTCCCGTACTGTGCGAGTATCATCATCGATACAGCACGGCTCTGATGTGTCGCGAGCACTGAGTACAATGTCTGGTAAGCGCTGTGATTTCCCTATCTAGGGGTAGGAAACTATCCCGGGATAGGGCCCGGTCCGATGATATCAGAGGGTCAGCTTCTTTCTCTCGCATAAAAAAGCAAGGCATCCGAAAAACGAAATTTCAAAACCAAGTCATATTAACCAGGCAGAACCAAGTCTATAACCAAAATTAAGACGAATCATGAATAGCTTCGTTTCTCAAAAGTTAAAATAATTTTTTTCATGTACCATCTCCCTGACATAGACAAACAGGACATCTGGGTAAAACTTAAAACAAAAAAGTGCCACCCAAAAAAAGCTCACCGAAAATAAGATAAATGAAAACTCTCTCCAGCCTTTTTCAAAGATGCAACACCCAAAGTGCATCCAAAAAGTTCCCAAAATGTAAGAAAATAAAAGCATGTGGTCGAAATATGAAATACTACAATGAATACCAAGGTTCAACCTCTAACAGCCATTAACATACTCGAAACACAGCTTGAATGTGGTGTATGGGCTGATCAATTATTCAGAAAAGTAACTAAGGTCATCTCTTAGGTATCGAAAAATCTATTCATAGAAAGTGTCAGAAAAATTTTACGAAATGTCATTCGATTGAGAATTTTTTATAAGAAAAAACAAAGTTTTAGAAGCAAAAAGAAATTGAATTGCCTTATAGTAATAAGGAACTTTTATACCAACCGAACGCAGTTTTAAGTTTTGATTGTCATAAATCTTTTAAAATTTCAACTTCTGTAAACTTCTTTATGTTGAAGTTCGTTGTAGCAATACATACATTTAAGAGTGTTCTTAGAGAAAGTTTGGCCGAATTATTTTTAGAAAAAAATTGGGTTAAAGGCGGGTCATTTCATTTAAACTAAGAATAATCCATCATTGAGAATTAATTTTCATTGAAACATTATTACGAAATTATGAATCATTATAGTCATTAAACAAACTTTGAAAAAAGGTCAATTTATAAAAGAACACTCGGTTAATTTCCCTATATGGATGAGTTATAAACGATTATTATAGCTTGCTATTTCTGTCTAAACTTTGTTCTTCATAACCAATCAGTGACTAAAACAAAATACATGAGCAAAACTAAATAAAAATCAAATTCTCTTACCTATTCTTTAGTTAATTAGCATGATGTAATTAACAATATCCTCTGGCCCACAACCAATTAATTCTCGTAGATTTCCTCTAGATGTTCAAGACGTTCGCATAATACGTTCATTGAATCTGTTGAATCAGTATCCTTCCCCAGTCTTTCCAATTTGAAGTGTAAGCGAATCAAACAAGACATAAGGCTTTCTACTGGTTTCGTGTATTGTTTAGACGAGTCTTCCATACCCGATGAAGAGGATGAGCTGTAGTCGACCAACAGACTGCTTGATTTGAGCATTTCTTTAGAACAAGGGTCTGAGGGCTTAGAATCTATAACCTGTTCTTTGGATTGATGGTCTATACACATTGACTTTAGTACGTTTTTATGTTCGAGGTTCAAAGGTTCAAGTTCCGGGCGGTCAATATCAAGTTTCTCGGAATTACTGGAAACACTTGGACAATCAGATACCAACAGACCGTCTAATGTTTTTATAAATACATCAAAATGTGTTGTAGCAAACTCGACATATTGCGTCATGTAACGAGTAAATATCGTGGATGAGCTTTCGTTCATCAGCCAATCCAAAAGAACAGATTCATCGAAGGAGAGACATTTGCAGGTGTGGTAAAATAACGAGTGAGGGTTGATCATCTCTAACTTATCTCTGAAATGTGAAACGAGGTAAAAATGAGCATACAAAATTCAACAGTTAAACCATGTGACACATAAATCGCCACTCTTAGTTAAAGGCCTTCATGGTTTGAAAAAAGTTGTCATATAAAAGGCTCTAGCTTACAGAAAAAAGCTCGGAAATTTAACTTCTTGAAAGAAAGTGTTTAGTTTGTAACCCTTTAAGATTTTTGATAAGCCGACGATCTAGGCTGATCTAGGACAAAATCTAAAACTAGAGTTGAAACAGGGTTAAAATCATAGTAGAAACAATCTTGATTTTTTTGAAGCTGATATTTTCCAAAATGAAGGATAAGCAACATCAACTTACTTTGCATTGTATGAAACATAAATATCGAACAACAATGCTAAGTATTTGATGACGTCATCATCTTGATCCATGAACACATTCTCAAGTAACCACAATGCATCAGTAAGAGCTTCCTCATGTTTCACGATCCTTGAAACGTTTGGAGATCTTCTGATGAGAAACAAGCATTTTTTGATCACTAAAGTGATATCTAAAACAAGAAATGAAGACTTTTGTATTTTGTAATAGAAAACACCTCAAGGGATCATTCCATAAGGAACATAAGAGGAACATAAAGAACCAAGAAGTCCTAACAAAGGGAGGTTTAAAAGTTTCCTCACCTTTACTCTGATATTTCTTGGCAACAAAGTAGATAAGCTCCATTAAGGATAAAACCAATCTACGACCAGTTTGTTCGTCCATTAAGTATTCATTCAACTGCTGGTTACATTCAAGACTTTCGTTTGAAAGGTTCCCACACAAATCTGATTTACACAACACAAGATGTGTCACACTGGTAAAGAACATCTCTAAGAAGTCACCACAGAATTTCGATTCCCCTTCCAAGGTCCTCTTTGTCTGTATTGTTGAAATTTTCTTTAACATCTGAGAAAAAAATTTCCAACCTTCTCCATTCGAAGGTGGAAGTGCTGACATGATCCATCTCAAAATTGTGGTATAATAGATCTCTAAATGTGCAGTTAGAATACTGTTACTTGATGCACTATGATTAAGGAGAGTTTTATGAAGCTTCATGACGAGTATATGGTTTTGTCTGGTGATGTCGCTCATTGTATTAAGAGAACACTGATATAAATTGTCTGACAAAAATGATATCCTCTGGCAAAGGTATTCCTGAATATTGTCTGCCTCTGATAGAATGTAACCAGCTGACTTAACTTTGTTGATAATTGATTCCAACAAATATTGATGGAAAGTTGCATCCGACCATTCTTCAATAGATAACTTTGATAAATCAAGTCTATCAGTTTCTAAGTCATTGAAAATGATTTTGACAAGAAGTTTATCCAACAGATAAAAAGTAAATGAGGAATGAATTTGCGGATATAGCAAATATAATAAATATTCTTCATAAAGAGATTGCTTCTGTTGGGAAGAAATTGTCTGTTTGTTCATAAATTTGATACAACTGCTTAGTGTAACGCAAAGGTGATCGGTGTTGTCCTTAGCTGATAATGATGGTGGTAACTGTTCTAACCTTCTTATAATCATATCCATTTTTTGAAATTTATTTCTTCTCTGAAAAAAAAAACAAAGAAAAATTCAAATTAATATAAAGCTGCATGAAAGCTTTTAAAAATCTTTCTGGCGACCTGTAAGAAATCAAAAGTAACAACATTCCTAACAATAGAGAGAATATTAATGATTGAGTTGAATAACTTGTCGATCAAGTAATATTAGATAAGAACAAAAAAATTGTTGCTGGAGGGACAAGGTTATATTTTTGAAGAGTCGATTTAAAAAAAAAATTCAAAATTGTATTATAATTATGGATTACTCTAAAGCGCGTGTTGGCCATCTTTCTGTACATCAAAATAGAAAAAGTAAGAGCATCTATATACAAATAAATCTATAAAAACTAAGTATGTTGTCTTGTTTGCTGTTTTAGAATCTGTCTTTGTCATATTTTGATTTTTCAATTTTTTTTTACGATGAGTTGTACATTTTTTTGTCTTTCTTTTAATCGAGGACGTCAGTTTCATCTGTTGTTTTTACTTCTGGTACCTGGAAAGAAATGCAGGATTTATCAATTGAAAACTGAAAACATGTGTCAATCAAACCCCTACTCTTAGGTTCCAAATAAACGGCCCCCCGCTTGTTAATTTTTCGAAAATTTTCCAACCCCCCGGACCTTATTAGGACCCCCCCCCGTTTATTAATCTCTAAGAACATTTTCAGCTGTCAAAGAGAAGGCCCCTTATTTTACTCTAAATAGCCGGATTTTAGCCTATTTTTACCTTATATTTAGGTTTCAGAGGTACAATTTCCAACCCCCCCGGCAATTAGGTCCCCCCGTTTATCAAAATCTAGAAAATTTTCCAACCCCCCCCCGTTTATTCGAACTCCCCCTGTTTATTTGGAACCTAGAGTACCCCATTCAAATTTGGATGCAAGGACAGTGATGAGGAGCGATGTGTAAAATTTTTAGTAGTGGGCTGTAGTGGGTTCTAAACTTAATGGCTTGTGATTGGTTACACTCCACAGGGGTGTTATGTTTGCTTTGGAGGTGTGAATGTTATCGCCTCTAATGTTGCTGACTTAAAAAATGTATACAAAATTCCCAGTGTATCTGATTAAGGGAAGGATTATATGATACCACAAACAAACAAACGAGCTAAAACAAGTAAAGTTAGCTTAGCTATCCATTTAATTGACATCTTAAAACACTGTTTCATTCAAAAAACACTGGTAGCCAAAATGAGCCTAAACAGAAAATTTGTCTGGTATTAGAGTCAAAAACCAAAGCTTTTGGAGACACCTCTTTAAAAAGCTAAGAAAGCAAACTTTATTATTAACTAAGTCTCCTGAAGTCTCAAACAAAAAACTTAGTCCCATTTCTTTTATATACTTTGACTGCCTTATTAAAGTAGTTATAAAAGCTACTTACACCCATAGGAGCACCAACGCTCATTCCACTTGCAACATTCATACCACTTGCACCAGCAGGTTGATTTTCACCTAATGCTGCAAGGTTTGCTAACAACATTTGGAAAACTTGAGGAGGTAGCGTAGTTCTGAAGACTTGAAGTAATTGCTGAGGTTGACCACATACAGCGATGGCTTGTGTTAGGCTATTGACACAGTTTTCGTAATCTTGCATGGCCAAATATCTTTCTCCTTCTTCAACAGAAGCAAGGAAAAATTGTTGAATGGCATTTTGATCTTTCAAATCTGGTATGTTCTAAAAATAATACACTCAAAATCAAATAGACGCTCACCAGGACCATGTTAAGTCAAATACATCAAGTGATGTTAAATAAAGAACATTTCAAAGTTTTTTAAAACAAGTATCCTAATGGTACCACTGCTTAATGTAGGTGTAACCAGGTGCACAGAGATCTCTAGATCTACTTTTCCTTAAATATTTGTGATGAGGCCTTGTTGGTGTGTTGTGTGCATCCTCAAATTGATTTTGACATACGTGATAGGAATATTGTATGAATTCCTGACCAAGATATACCCCGTATTTGTGTTTATGATATATGAGGGGTATATTTTACCGAACAGGTGAACAGGTTGATGAATGTTTTAAAAAAGCTTTCCGTGTGTCTTTACACGAAAAGTAAATTATTTTCAGCACTCAAATAACTGAACTATATTGACGTTACTTTACAGCTTCATTGCAAGGGTATTATCTTACATTTTTCACAAGAGCACATTTGTGTTTTAGATACCATTGTCACTGGTTGTCAAGAGAAATTTTCTCCTCAAAAGCATTAGAGCCGGAGAGCTATGTAGGATCACATAAAAAGTGCTTTAGTTACCTAGTTTGTGAACTAACTTCTGTTGGTTGTTTTGAAAAATGTGACCATTGTGATAAACAAAATCATCAATCAAACACTTTGAAATTATTTACCGAGGGCGCCCGGGAACATTGTTGTTTTTGATGACGTTACAAGCAAAGTGAAAAATTTTATAAAATAAAATGTGAACATATTCATAGCTTCAGCCCCCCCTTACTTTTTTTATGGGGGGGGGGAGGGAGCTAAGAAATATTTTGGCCTTTAAAGAGCCTGGGGGCTAAAATTACCAAAATATTTGGGGGGATCTAGATTGTTGGGGGGAGCCTAGATGATCTGACTGAGACTCTGGGGGCTGTTCAGCTAATTTCAAAAGATCTCTTATCTTACTATTTTAAATCAAATACAAAAAGCTAAAGATTTGTACACAAAATATTAATACAAGTAAAATTTAGTTTTCATTTATCAGGACTTCTCTGTACGGGGACGAGAGAAAAATGTTTTTGTTTTAGTTTATCTTGGGACCTGAAGTGTTAGGGGACCTAGCACAAGGCAATTTTTTGGGGGGAGCTAAATTGTTGGGGGACCTTACTTTGTTGGGTGGAGCTAGAAACCTGGCTGAAGCTATGATATTATTGAACATATAGAAAAAGGTCAGAACCAATATTTGAAAATTCACTTATAAAAAGTTAAAACGGTTTGTAATGTTGATGACGTCTTGATTGCCTTTTTTAAATTTTACAGAATTCGATTTTCTCAATTTATGTGGAGAAATCATAAATATATTATATTTTTTTCTTGACCCTGCTTTTGGTATGATCATGTTTTCATCAAAATCTTTCAGTTAGCTTGGGCATTTATCACCTCATTTGGAACCTGAAATGTTGATTTCTAGATATTTGGGCTGTATATTTAAATCAAAATTGGTTTTGGATTGTTTGCTCCCCATCCATTTTTTTGTGAAATACAGAATACTTTCAAATAATAGGGATATAGCTCATTCTAAGGCTTTATATAGGTTAGTAGTAGAGAAACTGACCAATGTATTTATTTATGTCAATAAAACAATTATGAAATAATTTCTTTTTTAAATGTTTTTCGTTAGTCAAGAAATCCAGGCAAGCATTTAGAGTACTAAATTCTTGCGATTTCCTATTACTGTATTACATATTTACAAAAAAGTAATCAATCTCACCAATTTTTTCTTTGAATTTGATGCATTTCTTCTGGCTCTCTCCCTTCCTAAAAACAGAAAAAGTTTTTAAATTAGTTTTTCAATCAGCTTGCAGCTGAATAACAAAAAGTAAATGTAATGAAATTAAACAAAATGAACAAAAGGAATTAGATGAAGCAAAAAATAATGGGATTAAGGTATTTATCTGAAGAAGTGGTTAAATTTAACGAAACATCAAATTTCGAAACTGAAAACCCCCCACCCCCACCTCTTAACGTCAAAGTTAAAAATTATCAAAAGTCGATGAATCTCCAGGGGGGAGTACAGAGGCAGGGTACTAACCCATAGGGTACTAACTTGATTTTTTACTAAAATTTTGTTTAGTACCACCCACCCATATTTAGTACCGGGTACTACTTCATTTTTACTGTAAAAAATAAGGACACCACCCCTAAAATCTTACATTTTACAGATTAGACCAAGTCAAAATATTACCAGATATTACAACAAACTACTTTTTTTATTGAAAAACAGCAAAATTCTGTGAAAAAGTACCCAAATAATATCCTGTACTTGCTTGAAGAGTGAAAAATACACACCCCCACCCCCAAAGTAGTAGTAGTACGGTACTTTGAAATGCAAAAATAGACACCACCACCTGGCTATGGGTCAGTACCCCCCTGGAAACTCTAAAGTTTTTCCTTCACTTTCATTGTTGTTTCATCAGCCATCTTTAATTTTGCTATGGCTTGCTCTGTTTACATTTAAGTGACAGTGTTATTCAACCTCATTATATTAATTTTCTTAATCAGCATGAAAATACCTTTCAAATGAGGAGTCACTTCACTATGTTTTGCAAATTTTTGAAATTTCGATTTTGCTGGCAGAGCGATGGTGGCACCCTGCCCGTGGCAACCTTGAAAAGGGTACCACAGGGTTTTAACATGATTTTTTCTTCAGTTTATACCCAAAGGGAACTTTTGACAAATGGGCTAAGAATTTATGCCATTTTTGCAAAATAACATCCCACCTACTTATGTTTGAAAAGAAAACTTTTAACTATGTAGTAATCATTAGAAAACTAATTGGCATGCTATCAACAAAGATACCCAAATCAAAACAACATTTTGCATGCGAGGAATTTTTTAGTAGACCTTTTTACCGTGAACCGAAAATAATAAAAAGAACCTGGTTTCCTTATGAATTTGATGTGACCGCCAACCATCCCGCCGGGTCATGGCTCCGACTGGGGTTCTAGGTCCCCCCGCTAAATTTAGGTCCCCCCTAAGAACAAGGTCCCCCCAGCCTGATAAAATTTTAGGTCCCAGTATAATAGGGGAAAAATTTTTGATGAATAATTTTTTTTCAATGTGAATTTTTACCATTTAGTCAATGAAAACACAAGTAAATAAACAGTAAAGTAAACTAGTAGTAACTTAACATTATACAGCTTATGCACACTTGAGTTCTTAAAATTGCCCTCTGAAATAGTGCCAAGAGGCAGTTTCCAAGATTAATTTTCCCTGACTTTTGGTTAAAAATCCACCCTTTTCCCCTGATGATTATTTGGAGGACCCACCATGGTTGGGTCCGACAAGAAAAATTTTGAAAAGAGGAAATTCCTAGATTGGCTAAAAATCATCAAATTCAAGGCATTCTGGAAAAAAATTCCCTGACTTTTCCAGGTTTTGCCTGACTTTTTCTAAAAGCAGTCCTTTTTCCAGGTTTTCCAGGTTTTCCCTGACCGCTGGGAACCCTGCAAGGATTTCCAAAGCTCTATTTACATATGTGTGCACTTCTAAGGATCAGATCACACTTCGCATGAAGACATAAAGGTTTTTTAGAGAAATTAAAAACAGTAAAGAAAAATATTTAAGAAGTGTTATTTAGCCCCCAGAGTTACATAAAATTATGCAGGTCCCCCCCAAGATAGAGCTCCCCCCGCCTGTCAGGAAAAACAAACAGCTCCCACCTCTTATATGGCAAATTTGAGGTGTAGCTCCGCCGGGCGGGGGGGGGGGGGGGGTTGGGGGTGCGAGCCATGCGGGTGTGCTAGGTGCTATCGAAGTTGTCAAAATTATCGAAAGTAATCAATAACAATCAAAGTACTCAAACGATTATCGAGTCTTCCCAGTCTGCAGAGTATGGCAAGGCTGCACTGGAAAACCTAATAAATTTTGCCCAAAAAGGCAAAAAATGCTAAAATTAGCTGCACTTGAGGAAAAAATAGCTGAACTCTTTACTTGAGGTTAAAAAACCGTCTGCACTTGTACCTGAAAAGCTCAAATTTTGCACCTGCACTCGACTTTATCCGAGTTGTGCACTCTAGATCTTGACTTGACAGGAACTTGCCAAATGTTCCTAACTGAAAGAAGCTTTGATACCTAAACAGTATAATGGAAACAATTTTCCAAATATTTGCTTGAAAGTTGCAGAAATGGTGCAAGAAACAGCTTGTGATGTAGGCTTAATTACCTAAAGGCGTGGTTACATTACATTACATTAACTTATTTCTAAATTTCTGAAATTTTTTAATCAAGTCTTTATGGGCCCTTTATGATTAAAAAATTTACAAGTGTACAGTAACAGTCCTCTTTTAAAGAAAATAAAGACATATAAATTCTTGAAAAAGAAATTATTTCTTGCGATTCTTTACCATTTTCTTGGTAGTTTTTTTCTTCACTTCTCTCGAGATCAAAGCCACCGACATGATAGTTCTGTACATTTTTTTCAATGAATAATGGATTTTCTAGCGTTTGGAAGAGATAGGGGTGAAAGATAGGATAAGTTCTAAATAAGATATAAATTCTTCTTGGTCACTTAGACGAAATTCAACAAATATGTTGTTGTAGGTCCTTTTTTCGTCCCTCAACTTTAACCACTAGGCGTACCCAGCAAGATCTTTTAGCTCGACTTTTCTTTTTCGAATATTTCCTCTGAAATTTCCGTTTCATAAGGCGGTCATCGAAAAATTGTTCTATTCGCGTCACCCGCCCGCATCAAATTTTCCGCTGATTTTCCGGTGTGGAGATGCGGAAAAAAATCTGGGAAAAGCAATTTGTTCTTTTAAAGTATAGCTTTTTTCTCAATTGCTCTGACGACCATCGAAAAATTGTTTTGCTTGCGTTACCACCCGCCCCCGAGTTACTGGCGTGATTAAAAAACCCAGGATCCATGATCTCTTCGCGCACTGACTATCGTTGAGGTCAGACGTGCTCTTGCGTACGCAAAAAAGCTTTTTACTTCCTTGAGTGGGTTGAATATTTTGATTGAACTTTTGTTACAATGACGAAACCAAAGAACAGCAGCAAAAGAAAAACCAAGAAACTCTCTTCATCTTCAGTAGACGATCAAGAAGTCGATGATTTATGTTCGTGGATTAATACTAACAGCGATGAAATTTCTTCTGATTTTTCCAAATCGACCATCACACAAAAATCCCTTTCAGATATTATAAAAAAACTCAAAGATGACCTTTCTAAAGAAATCAGTAATGCTAAATCCGACATTATATCTCAACTAAAGAGTGAAAATGAAATTTTGTTAGCTGATAATGAGTCTTTGAAATCAAACATCAAAGATATCAAATCTCGACTTATCAAAGTGGAAAGTGAAAACCTCAACCTTCAACAATACGTCCGGAGGAACAACATTGAAATCTGTGGAATCCCTGATGATATCGAAATCGATAACCTTGAGTCCAAAGTAATCGCTATTGCAGAAAGTATTGGTGTTAAAATAGAGGAAAATGACATTGAAGCCTGCCACAGACTTAAAAAAGGTAAAAAAGATAAATCTGCCAGAACGATTGTAAGATTTTTGAACAGGAAAAAGTGTGATAAACTTCACCAAAACAAGAAAAAACTTGGTAGTAAATCCGCTTCAGATAAACTGAGAAAGGCTAATCTAGAAGGCAAAATTTTTATCAACTGTAACCTTGCTCCCTATTCAAAATTTCTTTGGAGTTCCTGTAAGAAATTATATGATGAAAGATTGATTGACAGATTCTGGGTTTATAATGGAAGTGTTTACATTGCAATCAATGAAAATAACGTTGATGTTCACACTAAAATAGAACATTTGTCAACTCTGGAGAAAATTTTTCCTGGATATGACTTTCATACTTTTTAGATTATTTCTTGAATTTTGTTTATTTTTGATAATTCATCTTACGGGGCCACTCCTTCTTTTTTTTCCTTCCCGTTCGCTTGCTCTGTGCTTGGCTGTGATTACCCATTTTTTTAGTTTAGATGACAACCACGCAAGTTTCTTTTTACTTTCACTTTCGTTTTTTTTTTTTTTGTTATTTTGATTTTTTGCTTTCTCAATCAAAATTGCAGCCTAGCTGTGCACACTTTTTATCGTTTACACAAATCTTGCTTGTTGGCTCTGCTCTGGTGTTTTTATTTTATTTTTGTCTTGTTTTAGACCCACCATGATTAAGTAAGTTTACTTTTATGCCTACACTATTCCCATGCTCAGTATGTTCTAAGACAGTCAAAGAAGAAGGTAACTCTATATTCTGTGACTCCTGCAAACTTTGGACTCACCTAAAATGCTCAGGCTTAACTCTTGCTGAATTTCAATTTTTATCTACCAGTCCTAACGACTGGTACTGCCCCAAATGTCTCCTTGGGGCTCTTCCCTTTAATCTCAAGTCCCAACCTTCCCTCTCTGGTGCCCTAAACCCTAAACTTATTGATGTTGCTCGTAATCTTCACCTAATTTCTGACCACTGCCAAAACAACTGTCTGGACCTTGATAATCTCATGGCTGCTGACTGTAAGTACTACAAAACTCCTGACTTCCAAAAACTTGCCCGTGAAAGCGGGCCCTTCTCTTTTTCTTCTCTTCACCTTAATATTGCTTCATTAGCTCTACACATAGATGATCTAACCACTCTTATTTCTAAACTCAATTTTAATTTTGATGTTATGGCGATCACCGAAACCCGTATTTTGAAGGGGAAAAAACCATCTTTCAACTTCAATCTTGAAAATTTTCAGGAACCAATTTACACGCCTACAGAGGCTTCTGTTGGTGGCACTATGTTATACATTTCGAAAAATTTCTCTTTTGAACCCCGCAAAGATCTTGACTCTATGTTGTATTGCTCAACCCTTCTTGAATCTACTTTTGCAGAAATCCAGCATCCAAACTCTACTAATATTATTGTTGGATCCATCTATAAACACCCTCTTTTTTCGCTTGATGAATTCAATAAACTTCTTGAACCACTTTTGAATAAAATCAACAAAGAAAATAAACAAATTCTTTTGCTAGGTGATTTCAACATTAATCTTTTGAACACTTCTTCTGATCCCAATATCTTATCTTACTTGAACAACCTTGGATCACACTTTCTTATACCTAATATTTTTCTTCCGACTCGAATTACTGACCACTCCATGACACTTATTGACAATATTTTTTCTTCAATTTCTGAAAAGCGTACCTTTTCAGGAAATTTGCTTTATTCTATCTCTGATCATCTTCCTCAATTTCATCTTGTCTGTGGTCCCTCTGTAAAACCAAAGAATGAAAAAATCTTCCGAAAGGACTGGAAAAACTTTAAACAACAAGATTTTATTTTTGATTTTCTTAATATTGATTGGGTAAATAAATTATATCGAATAACAGATGTTGATCAAGCTTTCAAAACCTTTTATGATCTTATCCAAGACCTTATTGATCAACATGTCCCAACTGTTGTTGTGACCAAACGCCAACAAAAAACTCGGGCTAAACCATGGATCACCCCCGGAATTATTAAATCAATCTCACAACGTCAATTTTATTCTAGAAAATATATTCAAACCAAGGACCCTATTATGAAATCTTTTTACTATCAAAGATATAAAACATACAAAAATCTCATAGTTACTCTTACACGTAAGAGTAAGAATAATTATTATTCCAATTTTTTCTCCGTTCATGCTACAAATATTTTGAAAGTCTGGGAAGGGATCAGAGATATCATTGGATCTGATTCCAAATCTTCTCCTTCATCTGTTCGTGTCAATGGCCATCTCAACTCTGACCCAAACGTTGTTGCCAATGGCTTCAATGACTTTTTTACTTCTATTGCAGATACTGTCCGTTCCAAAATTGGTCCAACCAATCGTCACTTCTCTCACTATCTCAAAAATCGCATTAGGAACTCTATTTTTCTTGATCGTGTTAACCCTGCTGAAGTTTTACTAACAATTAATTCTTTATCCTTTAACAAATCATCTGGCCCTTATAGCATTTCCCCAAAAATTCTTCGTCTTCTAAAGTTTGACCTCTCTGGACCCCTTTCTTTTCTTTTTAACCTTTCATTTGAATCTGGTTGTTTTCCCTCAATGCTTAAACTCTCGAAAGTTATTCCCGTTTTCAAAAACAAAGGCTCTCCACTTGAAATATCCAATTATCGCCCTATATCTCTTCTTTCCAACATAGAGAAAATTCTTGAGAAACTTATGTACTCTCGTCTTATTACTTTCTTAGATTCTCATCGAGTATTTTTTGAGCGCCAGTTTGGTTTTCGTAGATCTCACTCAACCATCCATACCTTACTTAATATTGTTGAACGTATTCGGAAATCTCTTGATGATGGTAACTTTGTGTGTGGTGTTTTTGTTGATTTGCAAAAGGCTTTTGACACTGTTGATCATTCTATTCTAATTTCAAAACTGGACCACTATGGGGTTAGAGGAAAGGCTAATGACTGGTTCAGATCATATTTATCTAACAGATCCCAGTTTGTCTCTATTTCATCCAATAAATCTTCTATTAAAATAATCCCTCATGGTGTTCCACAAGGCTCTGTTCTAGGACCTCTCTTATTTTTAATCTATATTAATGATCTTCACAATGCAATCTTTTCAAGTGAAACTTTTCATTTCGCCGATGATACCCATATTTTACATTTTAATGATGATCTTCTTTCCCTTTGCAACAGAGTCAATCGTGACCTAAGATCCCTCCAAACTTGGCTCAAAGCCAATAAAATATCCCTTAACGCTGGAAAAACTGAATTTTTAATTTTCAGACACTGTCGAAAAATTCTTCCTTTTGTTCCTTTTCTTAAAATTGGAGGTAAGAAAATTTTTCAAAGTTTAAATATCAAATATCTTGGCGTTTTGATTGACATGCACCTCAACTGGAAAGCCCACACTACATCTTTATCAGCTAAACTTGCCAGAGCAAATGGTATTATATCTAAGCTCAGGCACTATGTTTCAACAAAAACCTTAGTTAACATTTATTATGCTCTTTTTCATTCTCATCTTCAGTATGGTTGCCAACTCTGGGGTCTTACTGACAATACCACCTCCAAGCCTATATTTATCCTTCAAAAGAAAGCCTTACGTCTTATTACTTTTAACAACTCTCGATGCCCTTCTTCTCCACTCTTTTCTGATCTCAAAATTCTCAAGATTTTTGACCTTGTCAAATGCCTTAATATATCTTTTGTCCACAGATTCCTAAATAACAAATTACCCTTTGACCTTCTGGAGTTTTTTAACTTTATTCAGCTCGATGCTGAAGACGAAAACACTCAAAGTACCAGAGGAGCATGTTTGAAACTACTTTTTGTTCCCTCCTACAACACCATTACCTTTGGGAACAAATCTTTCTCTAAGTTTTGCATAACACATTGGAACAGCATGCAGCGATCTTATCCAAATATTACCCTGAGCTCATCTGATTTCAGTTTTGTTAAATCTCTCGCCCTTACTCACTGTCTTGGGAGATACTGAGCACACCCCTCCCCTACCAAGAAAGGTTAGCAAACTTTCTTTTAATTTATTTTTCATTACATAACAAAATTCTTAAAAATATATAAATATTTTTTACTAATTTACAATGTGTTATAAACGCAATCTGTACTTAGGTGGCCGCATCTTTTTGATTAGCTAGACTATAAGGCGGTCTCCTTCCATATATTTTTTGTGCATATCATCACTTGTATCTTTTCTGTAGTGTTAAATGGTAAATAAATACTTACTTACTTACTTACAGGAATGTTTTTGACCGCCCGTCTGCCTGCATGCATTTTTAACACCCGTTGCGACGCGAACAGAGCATTTTTTCGATGACCGCCTAAGCATAGTTCGGACGCCCTTTCTTAAGGGGGATGACACCTTACAAAAAAGTGAAAAAGCGGGATCAGAAATGTTCATTAAAAAGGGGGGGTACCTTAAGGGAAGAAATTTTCACGGGAACAAAATTTCGCGGTTTTTGCGGATTTTGCCTAAAACCGCGAAATTAAGTTCCCGCGAAATTTTACAAAATCGTCAAGTACGCGAAATTAAATTCCCGCGAAATTTAATTTATTTCACCCATTCCCCCAAATTCCTACTATTTCAAGCCTTAAAACAGGTTTTTTACTTATTTAATAACGTTTTTGGTCAAATATCTTGAAACCGTGAAATCAAATTCCCGCGAATTTTTCAAAAATTGATAACTGCGAAATTATATTCCCGCAAAAAAAAAATAATTTGACCAACCGCGAAATTAAATTCCCGCGAAAATTTCTTCCCTTAAGGTAGCAAGGAGGGGGGATCGTTTAAGAAGGGGGGGCTTACGACCCTGCCTATGCCCCGGACAGTCCGGGGTTTTTTTGATGCGTGCCCGGGGTCCGTATTATTTGTTTTTGAGAGACTACCCTGGACGCCCCAGACAGCCCGCGCGATCGCTTTTTATAGAATCGCTGACCGCGCGGGCTTTTTTCTAATTCATTGAAATACGTCCGGGTAAATTTATGGCGCAAAAATTGAGCCCCGGACATAGGTCNTTCAAAAAGACTTCAAAGAAAATAGTTAATTTCTTTAATGTATTTTTGATTAAAAAATTTCAAAAATTTTAAAGATATTAATGTAGTGTAACCACGGCTTAAAAAGAAACTACTTACTTTCTTTGAGTTTTTGCTTGAAAAGAGGATCACTTCTTCTTTTTCTGTCAAAGTAAATGCAGTATCCAAGAAATGATAGGCCAGCAACTCCAGCGGCTATCTTAGCAATTCTTCCGTAGTCCATAATTGTTCTAAAATTTTTGATGTAATAAGAATATTCTTGCCTAGAGCTAGGATTTTGTCCCTAGGGGATGATGATGGTGATGATGGCCCGGTCAGCCGAAAAAGTGTGTGAAGCGGCTTTCCCTACCCAAAGTTTGTAACGGTGAACATGTGAGCACTTTGACCTTTATTGAGTCATATCTCTCAGCGGGATCAGACCTTTATTGCTGGATGATGGTCAAACAAGTAAAGTAATTATACTATGTGTAGATGTTTACGGGTACAAAAGTTCGAGAAATCAAACTAAAAGCGTCGCCGTACTAACCTGTACATAAAAAAGTGATCAAAAATGTAAACAAAACAAATTTGTTTAGAAAAAGCGGCGCCAGACCACCTGACAGTCAGGAACAGTCGCCTTATTAGGAGACGCCTCCTGATTAGAAGACGTCTCCTGATTAGGAGACATGTAGGTCGCTTTGGGTCGCTTGATTAGTAGACCTGTCTCCTAATTAGGAGACATAAAACTTTTATCTCAATTTTAAGGGCTTTAGGCTTTTCTGCGCATTTTGAAACTAGTTTTAATGGAAAGAGCAGCCTCGAATTGGTAAAGTATTAAAAAAATTATCAAAATTTCTCGGTGCAATCGATCACAATCCTAATATAAAGCACTACAAGGAAGCCCCTCTTGATTTTTTTCATGTCCGCCATTTTTCTTTTTGAGACGCTTTTGTTCAGAAGACAGATTCTTACTTCTGATTGGTTCTTATGGATTATTAGAATTGTGATTGATTCCACCGGTGGATTTTTCTGAAAATCACCATATGGAATCAATTTTTTGTGCTCTTTCCATTGGGAGCAATCAAATCATGCGCAGTTTGCTCGTTCACGAGATAATTACACCCGTCTCCTGATTAGGAGACGTGAACCTCCTGATTAGGAGACGGGTCTCCTAATCAGGAGGCGTCTCCTAATAAGGCGACTGTTCCTGACTGCCTGACCACCAGACTCCAGACTGCCAGACGAAGATACCAGGCAGAACTGCCAAACAAAAGCGTCATCACCACACCATAGACTTAAACAGTCAGACAGAAACATGGATTCATCAGTGAACTGGAGTGGAGAGGTATTTTTTTTCTAATAGTTTCCAGATGGCCCATGAAATGTTTATATCTAAAGTGTATAAAATTTGCAATGAACCAGGAAGACGGTACTTAAAACTGAACGTTCGATTGTGATCGAAGTAATCAATAATGATTGATAATAATCGAAGATGGTCAGTGACCACCTATCAATTTTATGGGTGATTGAATACTCACTCGACTACCGTAGAGTCGTCTAATCTCGACATACGTCTTGCAATCTCGACATAGCCAGTCAGGGAAATCCCTCAATTGCGGTAGTAAATTTATACTGCAATTGCAGTATAAACGTCAATTTTACAATTTTCATATACCGCAATTGCAGTACATTCAAGAATCAGAATTCAAGATTCAAGGAAAAAACAGGCAATTTTTGTACATAATTGATCATATCTTTTTAACGCACAGACAAAATATTTTTTCCGTAGATCAGATTCTTTTAATAAAGAAAAGCTTTCTTCTCGTACGATTTTTTATAGTCGATGTTTGTTTATCTTTGTCGACCAGCACTATATGTAGTCGTTATAAGCCTTTGTAGGCTAAACACGAATGAAAACTACCGCAATTGCAGTATACCGCAATTGAGGGATTTCCCTGACTGATAGCTGTAGGCTGGTCTTCGAAATAAAAAATCAAACATAAACAAATACATACCAAAGTTATCAATCAATCACTAAAATGTACTCTCTCTCTATCACGTCACAGATTGTTAATATAATATGAGAAAAGTGAAGTGTTATTACTTATATTTGAAAAGAAAACTTTAACGATGTAGTAATCGCTAAAAACTAATTAGCATACTTTCAACGAAGATGTCCAAATCACAACAACACAACATTTTGCACGCGAGGAATTTTTTAGTAGACATTTTTACCGTGAACCGAAAATAATAAAAAGAACCCGGTTTCCTTTTGAATTTAATGTGACCGCCATACTGGCAATCACGGCGTGCGGCCTGTTAGCGCCTAGAGCGTGTGTTTTTATATATAAGGAAGGGGAAACCAGGCTAAGCGCCCGAATTATTTTTATCACGTGACTTGAACCGTAATAAAGTTGTAAAATTTTAATGATGCATGCGTTTCGTGTGTTGTGTAAAACTGCTTATAATTTGGCTGTTTAATTCTGGCGATAATGAAACCCGTAGTTTTTGAGCTGTGAGTGATTGTCCGAAATAAATGAGAGCTGAGTGAATGATGAGACACTTAGTGTTTTAGCGCTAATACTAGATTGTCCGAAATAATATCAAAAGGTAAAGTAGGCTATCCAGGTTGGTCAGAGTAAGTAAACAGAGACGATTGAGTATTAGCCGAAAGTTGAAATGTATTGAAACTCAACATGTGAACTATTCAAAGTAGATATAAGTTATAAGTCTAACGCAAAATGCTAAGGAGGGAATTGGGGGAACATTGGGGATGTATCAAGGCATGAGTAAGACTGACACACAACTAGCCGGTTACGAAGTAACCCAAATCATCCCTAACGCGAATGACTAAAAAAGCTAACTACACTAGTGAAAGAGGGGACAAAGACCCGTTGACCCATCGGGTGAAAATGCGTGTGTATGAAGCAGCGGAGAGAAAGAATGTGAATGTATTTGTACCTGGTAAGCGAGAAGTTGAACCCACCTTCCTGGGTTGATACGCCCACCGTGCTGGGTCTTGAGCAAAGGGTTGGACCCAACGTTCCGGGTTACTGTGCCCACCGTGCTAGGACTTAAGTATGAATCAGTGCGATGAGGTAAGAAGTGAAAAGTGTGCCCATACCATAAGCGTGCGTCATGTATAGAAACTAGTCTGTATATAAGTATGCCTTGATACAACCCAAATCGCCTTGTTTCTGGGCTAAAAAACCAAGGTCTGGAAAAACCGTGAAACAAGGACTTAGTTGCGCAGGAGATGCTCGACGAGTGTTGATCATCGACCTAAAAGAGAGAGAGAAAACAGCAGACAGATTGGACCTGAAAGGGCAGGGTGGGAAGGGTGAATCTGAAAATCTGAGGGACCTGTGCTCAAGGAGGGCCAGAGCTTAAATAAGCCTAAGACCATGTGGGCTGGACTAGGTTCCAGGCTCCTCTAGCTTGTGTACCTAGCTCACTTCTCTCTGACACTATACTTGTGATGTGCATCTAGGCTATAGTAAGTAGAGTGTGATGTGCATCTAGGCTATAGTAAGTAAGAGTGATGTGCATCTAGCCTATACTAAGTTGAGAGTAGTAGAGAGGTAAGTAGAATGTTGTGGTTTAATTATCTGGGAATTAATCTAAGTTATAAATAACTCCACTTTTTTTAATTGAAAGGATTGCAATGTTTACTGAACTTCTAGTTTGATGGATGAACTTGTTCGATAAGAATGATACCAAGAATTTCATTCAAGGTTTGTTTTGATTATTTTACAGATCCGGTGTCAAGATTGCAAGACGTATGTCGAGATTAGACGACTCTACGGTACTACTGCTAGGTTCTGCTAGGGTGCGCACTCGTCGGGATTTTTTGCGCGGAACGAGGAAGAATTTACAAAAATGAACTTCAATGCATTAGTACTTACCTTTGAATCATCCAAATCTGTTCATTCTTTTTTTTTAAATCAATCAGGAATTATCAGGGAAACAATTAAAAAAAACTGCATCCAGGTATCTATTTTCTTTCCAAAGATATTCATGTTTTTCGACGTCAAGGTGAAAACGCGATTTAGCGCTGACCACGGCACCGGAAAATTCTCGACCACCATTGAAACAAATGGCTGTCGCTATTATTGAGCTGGTACATCTTTTCAATCGCGGTTTTTTTAGTAAACCCAGGGTAAGATTAGGCTACAATCTATCACATGCTGCTTTATTTGAAAACCTAAAGGCTGTCTGGAATTTTGAAAAAATAGAAGGAATTGCAATTTTTCAACAAGATTGCAGATTTTTTCATGTAAGCAGCATACATGTTATGTTCAGAAATAAGAGTAAAAGCATTGTCTGACAAGAATCTTTTTGTTTTGATCCCGTTGACAGACCAATTTGCTGGATGCGGACGGTTTTGATTTCTTGTTGTTTGGGATTTTGTCGCGAATTACTCGTCCAAACATAAGCTCTGCTGGAGTTTTGCCGGTTGTGGCATGTGGCGTGGTGCGGTAGGACAGGAGGAAGTTATCAAGTGCTTGTCTCCAGTTCTGTCCTTCTGCGATTGATGCTTGAATCGTTTTCTTAAGGTTTCGGTTGAATCGTTCAACTTCCCCGTTGGCCATCGGATGATAGGGTGTGACTTTGCGATGCTTAACATTGAATTCCTTCAATAGTTTCCGAAATTCAGTGTGTTTCCGAAATTGAGGACCGTTGTCGGTAACAATACAATCCGGTGCACCATATCTACAAAACAATTTTCTTAATTTCGTAGCAATGGACTTTGACGAAACGTTGTGAAGTAATTCCACTTCTGGGTATTTTGAATAATAATCTACACAAACGAGAAGGTTTTCACCTGTTGGGAACGGTCCAACAAGATCACATCCGAGCAATAACCACGATTCATCTGGAATTTTTGTTGTTGCCAGCGGAGTTGGTTTGGGTAGCGGTCCAACTACTTGGCATCCATGGCATGATTTGATAAATTCTTCAACATCAGGACCCATTCCTGGCCACCATGTCTTAACACGCAATCTTTGCTTGGTACGAACGATACCCTGGTGGCCCTCGTGAGCGATTTGAATGATGTGTTGCCTTAACGATTTTGGAATGAAGATTCTGTCATTGAACATGACAATGTTGTTGACAATGGAGAAACTGTGACGCATAGTGAAGTACTGGCATTTTGGTGACATTTTATCGTTAGTGATGAAATCTATGATACTCTTGATGTCTGGGTCCTTGTGTTGCTCGTGAGCAATGGTTTCAGCTGAAACAGATTGTGGTAAGGTATGTTCATACACATAATTAACAAAATCCTCTGTCACATTACGTTTAACAGTTATATGTTTATCATGATTAGACCGGGATAAATAATCAGCTCCATTGAATTTTCCCGGCTGATATACCATTTTGAAATTGTATGGCATGGCTTTGATAACAAGATTCTCAATGCGGGGTGTGATTGATTTCATTGGGGATGAGAAAATGGGTACCAGTGGTTTGTGATCAGTTTTAATAGTAAAATAAAGTCCGTAGAGGTATAATCGAAAACGTTCGAGGGCATAAGTAACTGCAAGACACTCACGTTCTAGTGGGCTATATCTTCTCTCCACTGGTGATAATGATCTACTTGCATAGCTGACTGGTCTCCATGTCCCATTCTTCTGTTTCTGCATGAGGACTGCACCAAGACCAACACAAGAAGCATCAGTTGATATTTCTGTCTCTGCATTCACATCAAAGTAAGCAAGTGTTTCACTGTCAAGTAAAAGTTCCTTCAAACTGTCGAATGTACTTTGATGAACGGAGGTCCATTCCCATGGAACGTCCTTTTTTAGTAGATTTCTCAGTGGCTCGGTGACGGTAGCAAAATTTGGGAGAAATTTGGAACAGTACGTAATCATCCCCAAGAAGCTTCGAAGTTCTTTTATGTTTGTTGGAGGTAGGAGGTTAACGATGGATCGAACTTTTTCTTCATCTGGTGATACACCAAATTGGGATAATTTGTGTCCCATGTAAAGCAGTTCTGTTTTTAGAAAGTTACACTTTTTTGGGTTAACTGTAAGATTTTTGGTGCGCAGTCTCTCGAATACTGCCTCTGTTCTTGAAATTAGCTCTTCTTCAGTTCTGCCGCCAATAATAATGTCATCTGAAATGTTTTTAACTCCTGGGAGACCAGTGAGTGCTAATTCAATTTCACGTTGGTAGATCTCTGCTGCAGATGACATTCCGAAAAGAAGGCGAGTGTACCGAAATATACCACGATGAGTAGCAAATGCTGTAAGTTCTCTGCTCGCTTTATCTAGTTCGATTTGATGATAACCTTTGTTTAGATCAAGTTTGGTGAACAGTTTACAGCCGTTGAATTCGTGCAATAATTCATCAAGAGTTGGGATTTGATATGGTTCTCGTATGATAGCAGTGTTAGCAGCTCTCATGTCCACACACAAACGTATATTGCTAGAGTTCGGCTTTGGGACAGGTACGATTGGATTGACCCATGATGGTGGATCTGATACTGGTTCAATTACACCTAACTCGAGAAGACGATCTAGTTCTGTGTCCACTTCCTTTCGCATTAATATTGGAAGCCGTCGAGGTTTCTGTGCAACTGGTTGAATAGATGGGTCAGTCTTAATGTTCAATGAAACACCTTTTAATTTACCCAAGCCTTGAAATCGATCACTATATTCGGTAATAATGTCATTCATCTTTGAAGAATTAGCAGTAATGTTATTAACTCTTTCTGTAGTGGTAGTTGTTGCAACTGGATCAGGTCCGACACGAAGTAGGTTCAATTCAATTGACGAGTCATATCCAAGGATAGTAACAGATGGGTGAGGATTGATGATAAATCGGGCATTTATTTCAGAGTTCCCTGCCCTGATTTTTACATAACAACATTCTTCAAATGGAATTGGAGCATTAAACGATTTAGCTTGCCCCTTGTATGGAAAACGTTTGGGTTCAAAGTTCATTTTGGTTAGAGTTTCTTGACTGATAATGTTTAAATCGCTTCCACTATCAATCAACATTTCAACTGTAATGTTATTCATTTTGATTGGAAAGATACGATGACGTTTATTTGCGGAATGCGATGGGTTGTCAATTGCTAATACAAATTCATCATCAGAGGATGAATCTTCAACTGCGATGTAACGTATCGTTGGGTTATCTTGCTGGTTAGGGTTTTGTTTTGACTGACATACTGTTTTTAAGTGTCCCTTTTTTCCACAATTGAAACATGTCTTGTCTTTGGCGATTCTACATTCAGATGCTAAGTGATCACTTCCACAACGATAACATGTTAGTTTTCTGGTAGTATGTGGTGTTTTCGATATTCTACTTTTAGGATAACGTGGTGGTCGACGGTCAGAAATTCTGTTGACGTTGTCTCCATCGCCATCATCGGATTCCTCCTCAACAGGTTTATTATGTTGATGCGGTTTGTCAGTGTCATATTTGACGGATTGGTGATCAGCGGTTTCTAAGACAAGAGCAATTTCTAACAATTTGTCTAAAGATAGGTTATGTTCTTTCAATAATCGTTTTCTCAATTTCTTTGAGTTGCATCCACCGATTACTTGGTCGACGATTTCATCCTGCGTTTCATGAAACTCACATGTTGAAGCAAGCTGTCGGAGCCTTGACACATATTGTCCAGTTGATTCAGTGTTATTCTGTGAACAAGACCGAAATACATGACGTTCATATCGCTTGTTTTGTTTTGGTATAAAATGGTTGTCCAACTTTTTAACAGTTTTTGTGTATTCTGTAGGGTTATTTGGTATCTCAATTTCTGGTAAAGTGTTATGCAGTTCTATCATGGCTTCACCAGCGCAATGTAATAACAAAGCTTTCTTTTGATTGTCATCATTAATACCAGCAGCAATAAGGTAAACCTCAAAACTTTGTTTCCATTTTTTCCAGTTGGCACCCAGATTCGTAGGGTCACCATGGATATTGAAGCCTTTTGGTGCCGAAATATCAATTGCTTTTGCCATCTCGAAGAAATATAAACATCCAATCTGGATCGTATGGCAGTAGAAGAAGAATAGCAGCGAAAATCCTGCTCTAGCAGCGCCAAATGTTATGTTCAGAAATAAGAGTAAAAGCATGTGCTTTCATGACGTCATCTTGGAATATTCTAGCTCCTTCGATATACTATATACAATCCTATACGCGTACGCTACTAAATATAATACCGTTCGCGTACATAACAAATAGACATAACAATGCACCATCTGAAAGCTGAGGATTTCAGCTTTCTAGTGGTGAAATTTGTTTTTAGCTATCATTTCCAGCTCATTAGCGATAAGCTAAAGTTTAACAGTCATCGGGCCGATTTTCAGACCGTACCGGCAAAACTCCCCACACCCCGCCACACGGAAGACTAGATTTCATCCGCCATTTTTGGCGCGATTTTGGTGCTTCCGAAAATTATTTCTTGCTGGGGTGGTGTAAGGAGGCGATTCTTTGAAAAGGTGATTTTTTTGTGTTTTGAAAATGGAATAACTTTGGGAATACTTAACCAATTCTAATAAATGACCCCTCATTTTTCTCACAAAGGTAAGGACTTTCAAATAAAATTAGTTTGGTTTCTAAAAATTGAGGGGAAAATTTTGGCCTGTCCACCCTACTACTGCATCGAGAGTGCGTTGGCGGCCGTTGCCTTTCGTCACCACTTTTTTGTGTCTTTTTATTTCACAAAGACCCTTGACATGGCCCGAGAACTTTTATTGGAATTTGCATAAAGCCCGAGTATGGCCTGAGCTGGCCGTGTTCGGGCGCACGCACGGGCCACACGACTCGGGCCAATTTTTGAAAACATGATTTAAACAGGCGTGAAATTTCAGGACTGAATTTTGTTAACATTTTCTTTGAGAAAAACTTGGTTTCTCTTAATTATATTAAATATATGAATGTTGTAAATTCATATAAATATTAAATGTCTTATTTGGTATGAAAACATAGTTATAAATATACTTTGCGCGGGTGGAAATATTTGCTAGTAGACTGGTCCTGGTTTTAAACTGAAGCGTGTCCACGGGGAGCTCGTAAAGTTTTTTTGAGCGATATAAACAAAACAGACAAATCTTATTTTTTACTATTTTGTTTGACTGGACATACTGAATCAATTTAACATTTAAAACATGGCCCGAATGACTCAGGTCATGTTCGGGCCAAAAGAATTGATAGGGTCTCTCGGCTCGAAGAGGCCCGAGAATTCTCGGGCCATGTCGAGGTTCGTATTTCACACTGCTGTTCCCCTCAGGTAAAATCGTTGATTCTGTAGAGGTCACGAAATTGCCGAGTACAGATGTCGAAAAAAAAATTCAAAATGGCTGCCGAGCGAGCACTGACAAAAACAAAAAATCAGGAGTTTCCATTTAGGGGTCTTCGACAAAAAACTTTCGAATTTTTTATCGGCATTAGGCCTATAAGCTTCAGACCCCACCCCCCTTGCTCTTATCGCCCAAAACTTTTCAAAACCAACTTTTACATCTTTGAAAACACAGTTTTTTCCAATCATCTCCGCCATTGCGTTGATCTCGCCCTTCCACCCCACCCCAATGATATAATATAGCCCGAAGGGCTAGATAAGCGGCCTTAGTCAAAAAGTGACGCTCATCTTTGGAAGGATTTCCTACCAGAGTCACGTGACATTACAATAGAATTTCAGCGATTGACCAATCAGAAGCTTTGAAGCGGGTTTTGGAAAACAATAGCAACAATATTTCTTCCGATATTCACTTTTTTTACTGAAGAAAGCTTAAAGTTGCCTATCTAGCACTTCGGGCTTTACAGATATCTGTTGTTCACCCGTCATCATTGAATTTTTGTATATGTATTTGCACCAACATTGAGTTTGTTCATACCCGCATTGATATTGTTAATCAAAACGAAAGTTAAAGAAGGGATGAAGTCGCAACATTTCGAAAGAAATGGCAGCACACTGGCCAATAAAAAAAGGTTTTTTTTATCGAAGCTAATTCAAAACTACTTTAAAAGTTGCGAATTTGTGCGCGAAGGTGAAAGCAAGTGAAATTGTATGCTTCCAGTGGAGTTTGTGGACAAAATCAGAAAGAAATTGGCTGAAAAGATTTCCGTCCCAATACTTGTTTTTTTATCGATGTAGTTGGACCCCCCCACCCCCTTATCGGCCCAATGCCGATAAAAAATTTGAAGGTTTTTTGTCGAAGACCCCTTGCCTACTACAGCAGAATAAGACAGAGAAATACAGTAAAATAAAAAGTAAACAAACCTTAAACCTTTTGTTTGTCAAAATGAAGAAAATATTCTAGATGCAGTAATAATGTTTACATTCAGAAATAAATCCATTTTCCACCAGACCTACAACAACCACCAACAAGGTTTCAAACCACGCCGACTTAAAAAATGTTGGTCCAGTTCCCTGGAAAGGGTACGATTACACTTCCAAATGACTTTTTTTTACAATAACATTTGTCTTCTCTGGTCTTCTCACAAATCCAAAAATATACTCTCGGGTACCTAATAGCTTGGAATAGGTTGGAATAAGCAGGGGGGTTGGAAAAAATCTCAAAATTTAATAGGCGGGGGGGGGGGTTGGAATAAAAATATCCTGGGTGGAAAATGTTTGAAAAGGAGGCTAATACCTGCTAATACAGCAGAATTAAGACAAAATAGGGAACTTTCAAAAGCATTTTCCCAAAAATTAATAAGCGGGGGATCAACCATGTAAATGTCACTTGTTTTCCTGATATTTGGATAATATTAAAACCTTTCTGTATATATTTGGTTCTTCAAAACCATTTCCATTTCCCGCAGCAGCCTTTAAAGTTCATGTTGCGCGGTAATCTAGAAAGGCCTTTAGTGCGGTATAAACAAATGATTTCATTGGTTTAAAAAAGTCAAAACATCAAGCTATATCACATGATCAGAATCATGATCGGAGTAAACGGAAGCCGTGGTCATATGTCATATGATATTTTCCCGCGTTTTAATTTGGCAAAGTTTAGTAAACTCAACCACGTATCAATGTTTTGATTTTTTTGACGATTTTTTGTCATTCCAACATTCTAGAATTTGAAAATTCGAACGTTTGACTTTCGAATAAATAAATTCGAAAGAGGAAGTAAGTACACGCTTTTTTTTATAAGAATAGCGGTTTTCCAATTCATCATGACATGAATATTCTTAACTTTTTGGGAAAAAAAACACAAAAAACCGTCTGTCACAAACGGTTCTAAGTTTTAAAAATCTGTATGCGACAAATGGTTTTTCCTAGTTTGTGAAGTTTATCGCTCTTTTAAACAGAGGTTTTCCTCGTATTTCTGTTTATTAATGATGAAAATAATTTGATTTTTCTTAGACTTCAAACAGCCAAATTATAAGCAGTTTTACACAGCACACGAAACGCATGCAAACTTCCTCGTAACTTTCTCGTCTCCATCATTAAAATTTTACAACTTTATTACGCTCCAAGTCACGTGATAAAAATAATTCGCACGCTTAGCCTGGTTTCCCCTTCCTTATTTATCAAAAACACACGCTCTAGGAGCTAAGAGGCCGCACGCCGTGATGGCCAGTATGGCGGTCACATTAAATTCAAAAGGAAACCGTGTTCTTTTTATTATTTTCGGTTCACGGTAAAAAGGTCTACTAAAAAATTCCTCGCCTGCAAAATGTTGTTTTGATTTGGATATCTTCGTTCCGTTGAATGAAAGCATGCTAATTAGTTTTTAGTGACTACATCGTTAAAGTTTTCTTTTCGAAAAAAACCCACTTCACGTTTCTTACATTTCAACCTGTTTGATAACGTCTGTAATAGTTTTTAGTAGGCTGGCCTTGGCTAAGATATTAGTTTGTATAATGTCTGAATTGGGACCAAGTATAAATTGGTATTTCACATGATCCTCTGAGATGTCAAACTCACTGTTTGGGGCGAACAGATTCACAGTCAGGGTAATCCTTTTGGGCGTTTTGGCGTTACCACCCTTGAAGTAGCGGGCGTCTTTGTCTCTCTGCAACTCAAGCCACCATTTTAGATGGCCTTAGCAATAGATCCAAAATGGCAACCCTCTTTGTGGAAGATAATTTGTTTTGGTCTCTGGCTTTAGAGTTAGTAAATGTTTTCATTTGTTTTCAATGAAAAATTGTAAGAAACTTGAGTCATTTAGTTTTTGCTGGCAGAAAGAATGGCAGGATCCTGGATGGCTACCCTAACTGCTTTTTAGTTAGAGGGGGTAAAACAGCTTCAGATTAACCTTCGTTCGTTCGTTCGTTCGTCTGTAACCAGCTTTTCTCAGGATCAGCCCATTAATTAGTTTTTTCATTCGTTTTTTTAATTGATTTTTTGAATAGTGATCAGGGTTCGAATAATAGCTTCGCACTTCACAAAATGCGGAGTGAATTTTAGATTTAGCAACCCAAAAAGATTTCCTAACTAAGAAATGCAAAGTTAAAAAAATGTAAGAAACGTCTATTTTGCTACTTTTTTTCATTCGTTAAGCTATTGCTTTATCAACTCGCTACCTCGCAACTTTCTTCATTTGTTTAGCTATTGTTTTATTTACTCGCCACTTTGCTACTTTATTCATTTGTTTATCTATTGCTTTATCAACTCGCTACTTTGCTATTTTATTCATTTGTTTATATATTGCTTTATCAACTCGTTACTTCGCTACTTCCTTCATTCATTTATCTATTGCTTTACTCGCTACTTCAAAACTTCACTATACTTTCCTTTGTCTATAATCTCTTACTTCAAGTCTTACTTCGCTTTTCTAGAGAAATGCATTGAAGATACTTTCGCATTTTTTTCAGACGTTTTCTGTAAAACAAAATAAAACTAGAAAAACAAGATCAGATCAAAACAATTGTACACATGATATTTAAAACCTGGTGGTAAGGACGTGTACTGGTACATAGACAAGATTGGACAAAAGGCGATTGGGTGCAAAAATATTTATTTTCAATTTATTTTTGTTTCTTTATTTTAGCCTCAAAATGTCACTGATGGGTGTAGAATGCCAGTTCATATGTCAAACTCTGAAGAATGGCGTAAGTAACTTTCAAATCTCGTTCCATGAAACTTTCAAATAAAAACTAGGCGCGTATATGCTCTACATCTTACAATGCGCTTCAGAAAGCTCCCAGAGAAGACACCTTCGTAATTTATAGGGAACAAGAAGAACTTGGATTTAAATTTCTTAGAAATTTGAAGACCTTGCTCATATAGAATTTTGAGGTTTCTTCTGATTGATGGTTACATGGTAACTACGCTTCAAAATTTCCTCATAATGGAAAGAAATTTTTTCAATAAGTGAGTTGGAGAGCCCTGGCATGTGCTCATACGACCTTTTGGTTTGTTGTCTTTGAACTACCAAATGTGGTCACAATAATTGAACTGTGCAGAATTGAATTGACGACACTCAATTAATGTACAATCCCATATAACGTGTTTTGTTTTTATCTTTTCATTTCAGCTTTAGCAGAAATTGTCAGCAAAAAGGATAATGGCAATGGCACATTTGATTTTTACGTCCATTATATTGATTGTAAGTGGATAACTTTATATTGAAAACAGTTGGACCATTTATTATATGCTGCTTTTTTTATTGATTTGATCTCGATCAGCTAAACGGAAACGTTTTTTATGTAACTCACAATTTGTTATGATACATGAAAAATTGGGTGCTCTTTGCTTTTAAAAAAGGATCCCATCAAACGTGAATTTATATAATGATGTACCTTACTACAAACAGCCTTCTCCTGAGATTATTTAAAATCTTTTGTTTTTAGATAACAAAAGATTAGATGAATGGGTCAAACAAGACCGATTGAATCTTGAAAAAGTTCAACTTCCAAAAGTTGAAGAAAAGAAAAAGTCTTCATCAGCTTCTACAGCAACTTCAAAATCCAAACAAAATCCCAGTAAAAGTAAACAAAACCAATCTCAATCACAACCAACCACACAATCAGCCTCTACGCCACAGCCGTCACAACATTCAGAATCACAGCCTGTGAACTCTTCTTCTGGAGCTGACAATAGTGAGAATGGAGGCTTATCAACACCAACATCACAGGCTCGCAATAAGTCAGCTGGTTCGCTTATCAATAGAAAGCGCAAAGCTAATGATGAGGTTATTGATTGCCCTTGTTCCTTTTTTCCTGATAATATTAGATGAGAAGGTCTTGTCTTGACTAGCAGCACTAATATATTAGTAAAACACCTATCAACCCGTCACCAAGCTGGATTAAAGGGGATGGGTTGTTTACCATGTCTATCAAATGACTTTAAATGTCCTCAGCAATTCCTTTTTTTTCGCTAGAAAAAGTTACGTTAATGTTAACCAAGCTATATTCCGTTTCTTAAGAAACACAAATTCAAGGAGCTAATTATTTTATTTTAGGTTGACTCAGCGGATAGTCCAAAACCAACTACCGAAGAAAAAACCAACAACCTGCGTAGTGGTGGAAGTATGAGCACGCATGCGCATGATGACGTGGTCACACGTGTCAAAAACATCGATTTGATTGAGATCGGTAAACACCGGATCAAGCCTTGGTATTTTTCACCTTATCCTGTGGAATTGACGAGAATACCGTGCATTTACATATGTGAATTTTGTTTGAAATATGTCAAAAGTTTGACCTGCTTGAAACGGCATAGGGTAATTAGCATTCTTGAAATTACTTTCTTCATTTTACCATGGCTTACAACCATGCTCTCACCTTGAATTCTTGACAAGATCCTCTTTTATTTATTCATTTAGTTTTTCCCGGTATAATCTTGTACCTTATATCGAATACCGAATTTTTTAGATTTTAGGAGGGGCATTCATTTGAGGGGGCGCTTATTGAATAATTTATAACAAAGTTCATTGTAATAAAGGGAAAGGGAACCCCATTTTGCCTTTTCATTACTGCTTGAGTACAAAAATATTTGTTTACTTTAGAGATGTAGAAACGGGTCAAAATTATTTCGAATACTAAAAGAATACAATTAATATCGTGTATTTAATTTTTCCTTCAAATTCCTCAAATTCCTTATAGCTAGTGCTTTAAATAAACGCCCCTTTTAGAGGGGGTGCGTTTATAAGAAAGGGGTGTTTATTTGAGGGGGCGTTTATTTGAGAGGGCGTTTATTGAATTTTTTCCTCAAAGGAGGGGCATTTATTCGAAGTAATACGTAGTAATATTCGTCATTAATTTTTGGTATTCTACCCTTAAAATTTCATTTGAACTGACTGGAAGAAGTGAATGATTTTTGAGTAAAGAAATTATTTGTTCAAAAACATTTCTCCAGCAAATAAAATTGAATCAGTTTAGAGAACCCATATTACCAACTACATAAATAAAGCGTGGAGTATTTTATTCTCAATTTGTTACTTTATTTTTCTGTTCAGGAGAAGTGCACATTGTACCATCCACCTGGAAACGAGATTTATCGAAAAGACAAACTTTCCTTTTTTGAAATCGACGGTCGTAAGCAAAAGGTGAGATATCATACATACATTTTTTCCTAAAAAAGATACATGTTTTTTTTTATAAGCAAGTGTCTGCCCCTACATCAGGCTCGCATTATGCTTAGCATTCTATTGTTCTCAAACAATAGAGCCATTGTTTAGGTACCAAAAACTTAGCCTGCATATGCTTATAAACGTTATGCTTATAAAAGAAAAAACATGTACTCTATGTAAGTTTTTCAAATCGACTCCATATCATAAATGATAAAAAATACCAAAAAGTTAGTATACTCATTGAGACGTGTCAATAAACTGTTTGGACTTTAAGAGCCATTTTTTTTAAGAGTCTTCAGGGTGTGATACCTCACCCTCTTAGATTTTGCTGAAATTTAGACCAAATGATTTATCACACAAGAAAATAAGACCCTGAAAATTTCACCTTGATATCTCAAGTAGTTTTGAAGATACAGCGTCTCAAAGATAGGCTACTAAGGGAAAATTGACCCCTAAAAATCATGAACTCTGGTGGGGAGCAGATTTTGAAAGCCAATGAATTTTTATTCAAGTACATTAGAAAGCTGGTTTACAGTGGATTTCAAGAACTTTTTGTAGGGAATCAGAAAAAATCAAATTGAGTCTCCAAAATTTTCCCCGAAAATCTCTAGCACCTCCTGTAGAGGGCTTCAAACTTTGCGTAATCTGGGTTTGGAAGCACTTTTAGCTGGCTGCTGATGGTCCTTGGGACTTTTTTGAAGTAAACTTTTGACCTGGAGTGGTTTACTGGTGGGTTTTGGCCACAAAAATAACATTTTCAGGATTTCCATCTTTGCGTAACCGTCAAAAATGGCCGAAAAAATTGCTATTTTGGCAGACCTGGAGCAAAATTCAAGATGGCGTATCTTTTTAAGGCAACACCAAATTTTTTTGAAATTTTCAGCAAGGCTTCCTTAGTAGGTCTAGTTTATAGCCTCAAAAAAATCTCAATGGGCATTTGAAGTCTCTTAAAGATATGATCGATTGAAAATTTGCTTAACTTTGTTGTTTTCTCCCTCTTAAAATGCTAAATCAGGCCCACTTAAGGGCTCTAACAGGATAATTTTTGTCAAAATATTGGTTGATCTTCCCTAGCCAACTAATCATTGGCATTAAGGGAACAACTGAAAAAGATTTCAGTTCATTTCCATCAACAGATGACATTTTATGACTGTTTCTTTATTTTTAAGTACAGAATATGTAAAAAAATGAGACTGGCATCTAGCCTTTCCTACCATTCCAGAGCCCATATTTCCAGGAAACGCCTCAACCTTTCACAGTTTGGTGAATAATAATCTTAAATATAAGCAGGCTACTTCAACTAAATGGGTTTAACAGTACTTAATTCCTATTCAAAAACTTTTTAGACTCATTCAGAAATCCTACTTTGACAATAATTTGCGCTGTACCGCAAAATTTCTAAGTCCAAGTGTCGTGATTAGCTTTTAGACTGTCCAATATCTCTATAATAGTGTACATTAACAGTCTTACTTGTTGATTCTTAAATAACTAAGCAACATTACTAGGGAGATAATTTATGAGATACTGCAAACAATGCTGTTTAAATCTTCTGGACAAGAAATATTGGACAGTCTAAAGCTAATCACAACACTTGGACTTAGAAATTTTGCGGTACAGCGCAAATTATTGTCAAAGTAGGATTTCTGAATGAGTCTAAAAAGTTTTTGAATAGGAATTGAGTACTGTTAAACCCATTTAGTTGAAGTAACCTGCTTATATTTAAGATTAATATTCACCAAACTGTGAAAGGTTGAGTTTTTTTCTGGAAATATAGGTCCTGGAATGGTAGGAAACGCCAGATGGCAGTCTCATTTTTTTACATATTCTGTACTTAAAAATAAAGAAACTGTCATAAAATGTCATCTGTTGAAGGAAATGACCTGAAATCTTTTTCAGTTGTTCCCCTAATGCCAATGATTAGTTGGCTAGAGAAGATCAACCAATATTTTGACAAAAATTATCCTGTTAGAGCCCTTAAGTGGGCCTGATTTAGCATTTTAAGAGGGAGAAAACAACGAAGTTAAGCAAATTTTCAATCGATCATATCTTTAAGAGACTTCAAATGCCCATTGAGATTTTTTTGAGGCTATAAACTAGACCTACTAAGGAAGCCTTGCTGAAAATTTCAAAAAAATTTGGTGTTGCCTTAAAAAGATACGCCATCTTGAATTTTGCTCCAGGTCTGCCAAAATAGCAATTTTTTCGGCCATTTTTGACGGTTACGCAAAGATGGAAATCCTGAAAATGTTATTTTTGTGGCCAAAACCCACCAGTAAACCACTCCAGGTCAAAAGTTTACTTCAAAAAAGTCCCAAGGACCATCAGCAGCCAGCTAAAAGTGCTTCCAAACCCAGATTACGCAAAGTTTGAAGCCCTCTACAGGAGATGCTAGAGATTTTCAAGGAAAATTTTGGAGACTCAATTTGATTTTTTCTGATTCCCTATAAAAAGTTCTTGAAATCCACTGTAAATCAGTTTTCTAATGTACTTGAATAAAAATTCATTGGCTTTCAAAATCTGCTCCCCACCACAGTTCATGATTTTTAGCGGTCAATTTTCGCTTAGTAGCCTATCTTTGAGATGCTGTATCTTCAAAACTACTTGAGATATCAAGGTGAAATTTTCAGGGTCTTATTTTCTTGTGTGATAGATCATTTGGTCAAAATTTCATCAAAATCTAAGAGGGCGAGGTATCAGACTTTCTTTATTCTGAAGATTTTTAAAAAAAATGGCTCTTAAACGGCCACAATTTTGGTACAAAAATTTGCTCTTTTTCAGAGTATTTTGAAATGCTTCGGCATTCATGCGTTGCGATTCGCCGGCATTTGATGCTAGGCCATAGGAGCCTTTGAAAGTTAAAGTTTCGTTGAAATTCAAAGGGATCAGTTTTTCAATTTCTGAAAAGGGCTCACCACTTAATTTGTTAGAATCTGAAGAGCATGACTTATATTTGTAATGGGCATTTTTTCATTTTCAGAGCTATTCACAAAACCTGTGTTTATTGGCGAAACTGTTTCTGGACCACAAGACTTTATATTACGACACAGATCCCTTCTTGTTCTACATTATGACGGTTTTTGATGACGATGGTTTTCATATAGTCGGATACTTCTCCAAGGTAGAAGACAACCTTCAAGTTTTATTCTATTGTGTCCACTCCTCAAATGTTGCTTTACTTCTTTAGTTGATTTAGATGTTTTTTTTTATGAACATGTCCTCCTAATCTGTGCATCATAATGTTGATTTTTATCAATATCTTAAATATAAGCTAAAAGCCTTATTTTGATTTATTTAAAATATCATTCACATCAAAGCTTACAATAATCTTTACAGGAGAAAGAATCAAGTGAGGACTACAATGTGGCTTGTATTCTCACCCTTCCATCTTATCAACGGATGGGGTATGGAAAAGTGCTCATTGAATTCAGTAAGTTTTCTGTTTGTAATTTTTGAAACATTATTAGAAGACAAGTCGACCTTGGAGTCCTTAATTTTATATTTTATATCTTGATTTTGATTTTTCCGTTTTTCTTAAGACGAATTTCAGCAAGTATGAAAAAAACTTGACGAGCTTTTCTAAAATGTCGACCTAATTTATGTAAAGCACAGATTTTTTATTAATGCAATTGTTGTCAAGCGCTGTAATTCTTTTATGATATCACGTGACCTCGGTAGAATTTTCTTCCGAAATACGGCACACTTTTGAGCTAAAGCACGCCATCTAATAACCCTTTGGGATTTATAAATCCGTGATGTAAAGTCTATTTTCCATCCGTAAAGTCTGCTCATATAAGGAATCCTGTATTAATAACACGCATGTGTAATTAGACTTTCTTTTGAGTCTATGCCTCCGCAATATACAAAGAGGAATGACCTCATTGCAGAGGTTTGCTTACGGGAATTTTTATCAAACAGACAATGCGCGCATAGTGTACTCAAAAAACAATGAAAGTGATGAACGTGATATGCACTCTACAGAGGGCCTCTAATAAGACACAAAATATTTGAGTCGTATTGGCATTTTAGATAATACCTGAGTTGGTAATATTTTGTCTTCAATTTTAGGTTACGAGCTATCAAAATTCGAAGGGAAGACCGGACATCCTGAAAAACCGTTATCAGACTTGGGACTGTTATCATACCGATCTTATTGGTCACAAACCATCTTAGAAATCCTTCTTCAATTGAAAAGTGAAGAAGGAACAAACCCTATAATAACTATAAAGTAAGAATTTTCTTCCAATAAGATGTTGTTTAGATAACATACTTCTGTGGGATTCTTTTGATAATTAGGTGGAAATAGGCTTCGTTACATCTTCCTTCGTTTCGAGCGTAAAACTCCTACTCTTCGGGACATGCGCACTGCTCTTCTTTTGAAAAGTGATTTTTTTAATTTACATTGCATGCGCACTAATGTTTTATTGAAACAATGTGTTTGTTTGGAACCCTAGCCAATCAGCCATGTTTTAAATATTCTTTCATTTGATATCAGTAGGTACGCAAGGTACTAACCCTGATTATCAGACAAATTTGTCTACTAACCTCTTTTTAGTACCTGGTGTTAACTTTTTCTGAGGAAAAAAAGGGAAAACACACCCTCCCCCAATCCCAATCCCCCAATCAGATACTGGTTACCGAGGAAAATAATGGCCACATAACCTTGTTATACATAGCAGTCAATTTCACCTCACCAAAGTGTCGGAAGTTCTCAAAATCTGGAAATTCATTTCTGGCAATTCGATTTTTCAACATTATTTAAAAAAATATGAAAATCAAAAAATATGTCCCTTAAATGAAATCTGTTTTTCGTCTGGAAATTTTTCGGAAAATTGACAAAATTCTTTTCTGATTTGCCAAAATTGATCATTAACCCATTTTATCCATTTTACCAAAGATTAGTGTACCAGGTCAGGGATTTTTCTCTTTGGACCTACCCCGGTGGAGGTCCTATAAATCCGTCCGTCCGTTCGTTACAAACTTTTCTCGAGATTGGCTCATTAGTTTTTTTCTGATTTTTTGCACAAAGATGTGTAACTCGAATGTGACAGAGCCCGATTTTCGAAAAGAAAATTTTGGGGCAAATTTGGGCCAAAAAACACCTAAAAAACGGGTTTTTTGGACTTCGTGAAAAATTGGATCATTAATTTGTTCTGATTTTTTGCATGAAAGTAGGGTACCATCATAGGTAAAAGATGGCTCAAGCAGATTCTTGCAAAAAAATTTAGTTGGCTCAAAAAACGCAAGTTTATCTATAAGAATCACTATTAATAAGCATACATCAATGTTCTTAGTCAAATTACTCAATTTTAAAGAAGATAGATGTTTTTTTTGCTCATGAGGGCTTACTTTTGAAAAATATGTGTGTTTAGACGTGAAACTTTAGTTGCTTGGCGTGTTTTTATAGAAAAACTGGCCAAATTCGATATTTTTTTATAAACACATTATCAATTACTTAGGTATTAGCTTTTCTCGAGATTGGCTCTTTCATTCTTTATGATTTTTTGCACAAAGTTGCATAACTATAAACCCTCAAATGTGGGGCTCTTCCAGAAAAAAATTTTACATAGGGGTGGAGGATATATTGTCCGGGGGTGTAAATTTGGTGTGTCTGGGGGTAATTTGGTGTGTCTGGGGGGTCGGCAGATGCTTGTCCGGGGGAAGGGTAAAACCTTTTGTCCGGGGGGCCAAAAGTCACCCTGTCCGGGGGGGGTAAATCACTAAAAATTGTGCAAAAAATCATAAAGAATGAAAGAGCCAATCTCGAGAAAAGCTAATATCTGGAAGAGCCCAATTTTTGGGAAAAAAATTTTGGGGTAAAATTCAGCTAAAAACGACCAAAAAAAGGTTTTTTGGACTTTGTGAAATATTGGGTCATTGTTTTTTGTCTAAATTTTTGAATGAAAGTAGGTAAAAGATAGCTCAAGCAGATTTTTGTAAACAAAGAATTTTTCAGCTCAAAAAACGCATCTTTATCTATAAGAATCACTATTAATAAGCACACATCGATGTTTTTAGCCAAATTACTCAATTTTTTGATGAGATTGATGTTTTTTTTGCTCACAAAGTCTTGAATATGAAAGAATATTTAAAAAGCATGAAATTTTGGTTTCTAAACATTTTTTTATAAGAAACAAACGACTAATTTAAATAGATCTTCACTGTTTGTGTTCTGAATGATCGTTTAATGGTCACGCTCACGTAGATATCAATTATAAATGTGTTAAATGCATTACCAGGTAGGTCCATAAAGTATCACTTGTTTAATATGTCCGTATAACGGCCAAAATACTCAATCTAAGATTGAGTTTTTGAAACTCAAATCTAAATTCAATATATCCAAAATAAATGAGATTTTCTTTAGTGAAATTAACCTTCTTTGTTGTTTATGAGCAACAATAACTAATTACTATCTACATATTCAAGACTTCTTGGGAGCTTCGCCCTCTGAACATCCACAGGACCCCCAGCTTCATCAATGTACAGCTTTGCTGAGAACGTTCCCTTTCAGGCATATTAGAAATTCATAGTCCCAGCTTAAAGTGCTTGGAAAAATCCCTGCAGACAGGGCGATATACCCACGCCACCCAAAATGTACAACCGGATACTAACTTTTTTGAGAATCAAAATTAGTGAATGGTCTAAGCCATCAATTTTTATACATTTACAAGATCGTGTATTATCTTTTAGTTACAAGTTACAAAGTTACAAGTTACTAAGTTACAATGAACAAGACGACTTAAAGTCGAAAATTTCGCATAATACTTGAACATCAACGACGAAGACGCGTGATACGTGACTCCTGCAGCATTATGCATTTTGAATGAAGCGTTACACAAAATATACACAATGTATTGAACACACAGGTCATAGATACCCTGTTTTTTTAATGAAAAATCTCAATCCATTAAAAAAAAAGATTCCTTTAAAAATGCGACTAAAGAATTCTATTCTATAAAGCGTAAACAAAATCTTTCAATTCAGAATAATTCAGAGAACTGCAATATACTTGAGAAAAATAATTTGTTTTAAATTTTTTTGAAAACGAAGAAGAAAAAATGAACTTTTCATTGTTTGATGCCAGAAACCTCATTTTGTGCTTTGAAGGAACTTGTGATAAAGACTTCTTACTTGCGTAAAGTTTATATCAACTTCTTTTTATAAACAGTAGAATTTATCTAAAATTGAGAAAAATGGCTAGTCAGAAAAATCTGTTGTATACTATCTTCGCTTTCTGATATGAATGATGGGCCACCACCATCAAAATCATTGGACTTTTCCAGAAAAAAATTGAATATGGGGGGGGGTGAAGGATATAACATTTTTTGGAACCCCCCCCCCCCCCCCCTGGACATTGTGACTTTTTATCCCCCGGACAGCAGGTCTAACCTCCCCGCCCCGGACAAGCATCAGTTGATCCCATCGAGAGCAAGTTTACTCCCCCCCAGGACAAGGCCCAGGACAAATTTTGTAGATTTTTTACTACCCTCCCCCACCCCCATGTACAGACATTTTCTGGAAGAGCCCATTAAAGGCAAAAAGCAGTTGAGGACACTCATTTTTTTATAAGCATACGGTAAATTTCGGCTGAAGCTCACTATGCTTAAGTAAATCTCAATATTGAGACTCAAATTATGCTTAACCCTATGCTTGGTAAAAAAATTATGTAAGTTTAGATAGTGTACATTCTCAAGAGACCAAGTTGTGTTATTTATAAGAGATTAAACAAAATAAAATCACCAATTTTTCGAATTTTGTTTGTAATTCTCTTCTTCATTCTTCTGTTATTTTCTGAAGTATGGGAAATTATGATTCTAAAAATTTCTTTGGGTGAGCCTCAAGGTATGCTTAGCATATGCTTAATTTTTCTGGAAATTTGAGCTTCAGTATGCTTATAAACGTTAGGCTTATAAAAAAAATGAGTGTAGTTGAGCTCCAGCTCCAGCTTCTGGACTAGAAAATTGCAGGGTAAAAACTAGCCAACTTTAAGCTTTAAAGAAATAATACTCCTTGAGATTAAACTTTGACTCCTTTATAACTGCTTTAAACTGCATCCCATTAAACAAACCCTCCCCAATCTCTTGCCGATTATCCTGTGAAAAATATATAGGGGAAAGATTCCAGAAAAGTAACAAGAATCTTAGTGCGGAAATGGGAATCTTATACAGACAACGTACCATGGTTCAAAATGAAAATCCTAATTAGCAAAAGGTGTATCAAGATCGGAGAAGTTTGATTGAAGCTCAATTAGTTTGATTTATTACCTTGTTGCCCATTCTTTTTACATTCCGAAGGCTTATTAGCAGACACCCACGCTAAAGCTTAAAGAGCGAGCCACTATCTATCATCCCATCGGGGAGGAAAAGCTGGAACTTTTACTAATCAAACTCATCGAACACCAATCAAACTTCATCGGATAAAAAACTGTCATCATTAACGAGGGACCGCTGTACATTGTGCGGTGGAGTACGGTGGGGCTGGATCTAAATGTCCTTTGTACGGCGATCTGCGGCGATGAAAACAGGTTAATTTGAAATCTGCTGTATTATCTGTACACCCCACCTTACCCACCGTACAATGACAATGTACGGCAGTGTCTAGACAGGGTCGTTTCGATTATACAAAAATGGTTGCTGAATTTCAATTGACATGATTTCTAAGAAATACCGTGAGATCGGGTAACTTGCATACGCATAGCCCTCAAATGAATGAATGACCCATTTGGTCATTAAAATACAGGTCATTAAAATACAAAGTTAAACCAAAACAAAAATGGTAGGCTAGAGCTGCAAGCGGAGCTGCGTAGTTCATTTGTTTTTGAAATTTTGCTGCTTTGATTGGTCAGTCATTTGATGGCTGTGCCAGTTACCCACCACTGATGCAAGTTACCCGACTTCACGGTACTTGCTAAAACTGACTGTTTGTCACAACTAGTTTCACTATTAACACATAATTATCTGGTGAAAAAAGGAAAAAAAGATCATACCTGTGCTGTTTGTAGTTTTGGTGAAGAAGAGAAGAGAGGGTTAATAATGTTGTTGTTTGTTTGGAAAATTAACTCTTTTTGTACTACTTACTGGATACTGAGCATGATCAATTTATTGGTGCATTCACTAACTACACAAACATAAAATACTTAGTAGTAAACAAATATTAAACCTCTTTAAACACTCTACAAAAGACCAGAAAATATGATAAAAATTTATACAGCAGCAGCAAGTTTCAAAATCAAGCAGCCATTAAAAAAAGTTCTCACAATGAATGTTTACAAAGGCTTGGAATTACACTTCTTGCACTAGCGCCCTGTTTTTTATCACTTTTTATCTTTGGGAGTGAGTCCACCTTTAGAATATTTACCGTAGTACGCCCGCAGCCAAACGCCCACGCCATAATTTGCGCCCTAAAAAATGTCTCGCCAGCCAGACACACGGAAGGCTATCGTAATACTTTCGCTAAGCGAAATTAATAAAGAGAATGACTTCGCATATATTATACTAGAGTGAAAAATATTAGTTTGAATAAAATATAATAGTGTTCTTAAGTTTTCCTTACCATATCATATCTTGAAATAAGTCGCCTAACATGCTAGACAAATATTATACTAAAGTTAAAATATCTCAGAACTAAATGTCAATGTGAATAAAAATTTAATGAGCTTTTTTTCTTGGTGAAATTTTGGTTTCGCTTAGCATTTCGGATAACAATTCTATTTCGACGTCATCAATGATGCGGGGTGGATCAATTTCAGCAAAAATATCAATCAAATCACCCCCTTTCTTTTTTCTTTGATGCACTTTTTTCTGGATTTTGTCTATCTGACCACGAGTTGTTAAAACCCACTCAGTAGGGACAGGTAGTTTCAACTTAGATATGACATCTTTGTTTACTTCTTTCCCATATTTTCTTCGTATTTTTTTCTCTTTTTCATTGAAAGATGTTGTGTCTACACATCCGATCGGAAAAAGATTTAAAACTTTTGGTTTGAAATCCCCTGCTTTTTCAATCTGTTGTATAACTTGCTCCATCCGGTTCTTTGTATCTTTTTTTACCGATTGTTGGGTAAATCCAACTTTCACCAACATAGTTTTCACATTTTCCTCATAGGGAGAGGTCAACCCATGTTCATAATTCAAAACGATCGCATAAATATTAGGGCGCCATTTTTCTCTGCGGATACGGTCATCCATATCCTTTTCTTGAGCATACTTGTTCAACTCCTTGATCAATTCGTTACCATTAGAACCTTCCCAAAATTTTTGTTTGAAAGCATCTAAGTTGTTGATTTGTTCAAAATCCCACGATGCCATACTGTATTAGTGTTTGTCCTTCTGTCCAGTTCTATAAGAAATAAGAAATGTCCACTATAAGACATATTTTCAAGATAACTTAAAGAACAGTAAGAGAATTTAGAATGGTGTATACGAACTAATTGAAAGTAAAAAAAAAACATAAAAGTACAATAATCTCTCTAAACATAAATGGGCAAGTAACATCAGACCCAAAAGTAACAACTGAAGAACTAAACAAATATTTTACTACCGTAGCTGATAAAATACACTGTAAACATGAATGACAAGGACTGTAACCGTAATAATAGATAATAGAGAAAAAAAAGATGGTTTGGAACTTGAGCGTATGGCTTTCTGACTCGTGAGAGTGCAAAAAATCAATAAATGCGGACGAAGCACAGCGTAGAGCAGTTAGCAAACCTTTTAGAGAAGATTTCTTGGAACTAGATGCAGAATTTGATGTAGTAATTCTGAAATTAATTGAAGAAGATGAATTCACTGAAGCTTCTGTTGAAGAAACTGTGAAAAATGTAAGTAAAAAACCTTTATTTACATGTGAAATTAAAAGTATTTTTGCAGTGTTTTTATAAGGGCTGTTATGTAAGTATTTCCTTTTCAAAAGAAATGGTAAACAATAGAAGATGTGTACATGCTAATAGAGATTTTATTTCAATGAAAGATCAAATAACTTTTCAGGGGGTTAAGCATTTCTACAAAAATGAACTTTTTCTTTTTCTTTCTATATAACTGAAAGTACAAAAGAATATTATAATCAAAAGAAAGATTATAAAAAGCCTTTAAAAAGGAATCACCATTTTTGCTTATTTTAAGCGGCGTGTCGGAAAACTTCAATCAGCATTTCTAATAAGTCTAAAAACTTGTGTGGATAAAAATTCATTCATTCGAAATAAAATCTTTCCATTTAATACACCTATTTCCTATTAGCGGATTCATGTAAAAAAGTCACGAAAAACGTCGAGAAAGTCTCTGATTGGCTGAAATATTGCACATACAAGCATATTCTTTCAAAATGTCCAGAGTATGAGGTAATCTTTGCACGCCTCCGCCAATCAAAAGTTTGTTTACTTGACGTTTTTTCGTGACTTTTGCATGAATCTGCTAATAGGAAATAGGTGTATTGTTTTTCTCTTGTGTGTGAATGTCATGGCGTGTGCAAAAAAAATATGTACACATCTTTTCAAGGAATTCTTTTTAAACTACGATAAGACTTGCTATCGAGCAAGTCTTATTTTTCGCTTATTAAAACAGGCGATTCCTCGAATTTAGGATTTTTTCTTCCATTTTTTCGAGTGGTCACATTAAAAAATAGATTAAAATATTTGTTGTTTTGACAACAGCTATATAAGCGGAGGTAAATCATTTGGTGTGACCGCGCTCAAACAAAAGAGAAATCTCGCTCAATTGAACAACCCCCCTGATTCGTTTAAAGCTTTTTACAGTGCTTCCATTTTGGTTCTGCTTCGGTTTTGGCCCCTTACATGGGCTCATATTTCTCTTTTTCTCTCCCTCCTTCAACAAAGATATACCATAGAATTCTAAGGATGTACTCATTAGTGTCTTTTAACTCATGTATAGAATAGGATAAATTCTTTTTAGGGACCATTCAAAAAGTACGTACGCTCGAGAAGGGGGAGGGGGTACTCCCAAAAGCGTACGAGGGGGGTCCTTGAGGAGAAGTACGTACGCTCGTAACTTTTCTTAAACTGTCTTTTTTGAGAGAAAACTGCAATATTTTCACATCAAAAAATTGTTTTTGCGATTGTTATTTTTCATCTCCTTTGGTATTTTTACACCCCTGAGTCAGTGGTCCGGTCAGATCCACCCCGGTGAGTAGCCCGGTGAAAAAAATGCCTAAAAACACGCCAAATTTTGTCCCCGGTGGAAAATTGGTAACCCCGGTCAAATTTTAGAAATTTATAGTCGAGGCCCGGTCAAATATCATCCTTTACACGCTTTATTTTATTAGAACACCTAAAATTTGGCTGAGCCTGGATGTGCTTATTTTTTAGCAATTTTCAGCCTAAAATGTTCTTAATTATGCGTTCTTAATTTTTGAGACTACTCTAAATCGACAATATGATACAAAATAAAGAGCACTTAAATTTTGCAAAATTTTGACAATATTTGACTCTCGACTTTTGAAGATCCACCCCTAAATTCGGTTAAAACTGCTTAAAAAGAGGAAAAAATTGTAGTTTCTTGTCATTTTTTCCAAACTGAGGCTGGGCATGTTCTTAAGATGTTCTTAATTTTTCGACGAATTTCAGCCTATATGTTCTTATAAACTAGGTTCTAATAAAAAAAAAACGTGTATATTTATTTGTCAGTTTCATTTCTTATTCATTGTATTATTTTCTTTCTAAATAAATATTTCTTAAACTTCTTACATTAGAAAACTAATAAACCAGCCGAGGCTGGAAAGTCAGCCAATATAGCTAGATTATTAGTTGGATAGCTTGTAAAGAAGTTAAGTAGCTGTGATGGAAGGAAGGACTAGATGCACAAAGAACCAAGCGAAATTGGAAAATTTTAAGGGCTAAAAACCACATTTTGCTTAAAAATGTTTGTCCAGGTTACTTATGAGTAGAAAATGAACATTCCGTATGTTAAGCATTGGTAACTTTTAACATTTTTGAAGATAAAGTAAAAATCTAGGGACAATTTACAAATTACAAAATTTTAGATATGTCCTGTTATAAACCTGTACAAAGATTTTATCAAAAAAATTAAATAGACGAATCATTTACATTTATAAATACAAGTAGTTTTCTTTTTGAATAATAGTTCATTAAATTTATTCCAGTAGCATGTTTACAATAACCAAGCAAAACAAAACAATATAATTTTTAAAATATGCATGATGCAGTAATTATGCATGGCTGTATCATTGTTTTTATGCTGGAGTACATAATTATTCAACATGGCTGCCTCTTTAAAAAAAAGGTCTATACCTGACCAAATTCTAATAACACTTTGTCACAATTCTTCAGGTGCTCCTACTAGAAATTCACACTCTAGAAATTGTAACTGGCTGTCATTAACAATTAAGCTAGTCACATACTCCAGAAAAACACAATTTGCCTCAAAAACTTTGCGAAAAGTAGTTCAGTCTCTATAAAATTTCAACAGAAACTGTATTTTAGTAAGGTAGGTTACCCTTTTATGGACACCCCCTATTATGGACAAACCCTTCTAAAAGATTACAGTACACGTAGTGTTCATATTATATCATGATAATTTGTATAAAAATTTTATTTTTTTATTTTTGATATAAAATAAGTAAAAAAGTAAAAATCAGACAGAAGATGTCGAAAAAAAATTGCCATTATAAACTTTAAAATACATAATGCACTTGTGGATCTGTATTGTCTTTTAACAGCATCAAAGTAATTTATTTGACTAATGATTGGTGATGAAAGTATGGTAAAATAGTGTTTCAAGTGGGCGGGTCCACCCATTCTCTAACATGGATGTTTGTTACCTATTATGAACAGGTGGGTGTTTCCAACCAAAAAAGCCCAAAACATGCGCCAAGATCACAAAACACAATCTGCGTCCAGATGTGTGAACAATAAAAAAATAATATGCGATGTTCGTCATTTTATCCAGTGTTCTGGCGGCAATCAAATATATGTTTCGTTCGTGTCAAAAATCTTCATAAAATAGAGTCAGTCAGTCGGTCGGTAGTAAATCTAGTCAGGTTTTTTGGAAAATGGTTTCAAAGTTTAGTTTAATATTTATTCGCTCGCTTCATGAAAAATTCTGACAATTTTCTGACTCCTCCAGCATTTTTGTCTGCCAAGTTGGTTGGATTGGTTGGCCGACGCAAACAGCCGGCGCGAACAGGACATCTTTTTGATTGTCTCCCTCTGCTGTTGTTGTAGCCAAACACGCCAGTGCAGTATGGATTCCACAAAATCTCGCGCCGAAGATATTTTTCCGTACAGCAAGCCTCACGCCAAGCAAAATTTCTTTTGTACCAACATTCAATTTTTCAATAAGTTGGCAAGATGGGAAAAGAGGCGCATGCGCCAACATAATTAATAAATTGACACAAGCGTAAGCGAGCAAAAGCAAATTTAGCCAAATGAAAGCTAAAAATCAATGAATTATATTCACGCCGAGCTGGAATTATTACTTTACACCAAATGAAAATGAAACAATCTTTGTAAGTACCCTTAAACCAATGCGTCAAAAACGTTTCAGTTGTACGTTAGTTACACGAAATCCATGCTGGCAAATACGTCCAAGTCCAAAAACATGATTGCATCCTGTCTTTATCAAATTTAGACAGTAGCTGTACTTTTTTATACTTTATCATATTCCAATAACATTATAACATGATCAATTCCACCTACAGCTAGAGGCAAACAGGAAAAATATGTTTATTTATTATGCAAAAAGCAGAAATTCTTAAAAATAACAAAAACTTGAGCAAATTGCTAAACCTTCAACAAATATAAAAAAGAATCCCTTTGATGAAAATCATGTGTTTGATTTGCCAAGTCATTATAAAAAGATATGACAGAAATTGAAGCTTGCAACATGCATTTTACTTCCTGCATTTACACTGAAAACACTGAGCCGTTTACTAGTAAACCGCCATCTTGAAACACCACATCTATGTTTTCTAAAAACAACACACGCTAAAAGTACACTAAAAGTTAACCCGATCCGGATATAAACTTTAGAAATCGGGGAAACACGGCTTACGTAATGAGCATATCGGGGTAACATGTTTTTTTCGCTTTTGGTCTGATGATGGTGAAAAAGCCTATTTGAATAATCAGCTCTTGGCTGACTAATAAAGTGAAAAAGAAATGAAATTAACAAAGAAAAATAAATTTGTGTTGCAATTTTGCGATTACTTTTTAAACTTGAAGAGCTTTCCATCATAACCCTAGGAACACATTTAAGATTGTTTATATGAGAATATTTTACGCATATTCAATGTACTAGACTTTAAAGCGTTTGGGCTTCATGTAATTTCACTGAAAACTGTTGAAATTGAAAAATTGAATGGGTCGTTTGATACACGTATTCGCTAGCAAAGATATTTTTTTGTATTTGCGATTATTTGTTGGGAAAAAATACATTTTAGTTGCAACCTTCATGGCAAAACTTTTTTAATTTCGCATGATTTAATTAAACAGAAAACTAGCCATAAATCTTGAACTACTCTTCAGATTGACCTTGTATTTAGAATGTAGACTCACTGGAAGCATTGAAATAGGTTGATAAAACAATAACTCCAATAAACATCCGGGTTTAATTTTTCAATTTTTCAGTACAGGGCGATAAGCATTTCCCTTTTTTGACCGGGGCGATCTTAGCCAAATTGAGGTTTAGTATTACAAACAGGGAGTATAAAAAGCATTAGAACAATTTGAGGCTTAAAATAACAATAGTAGTCATAGCATGAAAAGATTTTACTGGTTTTCATATAAAAAAAACTGTACCCCGGTGAAAATTTACCTCAAATTTTCCAACCCGGCGACTTTTCTCAGTCAAAAACCTGCCCCGGTGAAATCCTGTTATTTTCTTAGTCGTTTTTTGACATAGTGATCTTCTAAGCTATATTTCTCCCATTGGCTTCTCTGCAAGCCGTAGAAGTAAAGAGAAACGGAAAGTAGAGATTCTAAGCTTTCTTTTGATATATTGTGATGTAATGTTTTGATCACGTGGTGAGGCAGCAGATTTCGGAGAAAAGGTAGAGAAAAACACTGAATCAAGATGGCGACCAAGAAATGGGTTTTTCAAACTTACTGCTAAAGTTCTTGGATTTTTTGACTGGTTTAGGCCACTTTTCTTCATGGAAAAATTGTTTTTATAATGGCAAAACATCCAGTAAGTATATCTTATATTTTGTGTTTTGTTTTTTGCATAAAAATTCCATTTATTTGTCATTTTGACCACTTTTCTCGACAAACCATCGGAGTCGACCCAAACTTACAGTACTTTTTACCTTTTATTCAGGTTGGAGCATGGAAAGTGGACAAATTCAATGCAAAAGTGTTTTCTACACCTCATATGAGGGGAACAATTTGAAATAAAAAAAAACCTTAAAAAGATCATAAAAATGAAGATGAAAATGAAGAAGAAAAAAATGAAGATCTTGTAGAAAAGTGTTATAACTTTCATTTTCACTGGAGAGATTCCTTGATCTTAGGAGATCATCACTGTGAAGAAATTTCATTAAAATATTTATTCAATTTAAAGTTATAATACAAAGTTAATAAGTGATTGACCCCAAAAAACAGCAGAAAACAGTGTTTTTAGACGTCAATCAGCTTATAACTTTGTTTGATATCTTTTGACAAAATGATTTTTTTGAGGAATTTTTTTCACAATAATGACGTTCGATGTAATATGATGATAATTATATAATGAAAAGAATTTGCCTCAAAATAAAAAAGCTTGAGAAGAAGTCAATGATTAAATGTCTACTCTTCTTTGCTTAATTGTATGGGGGGGGTCATTTTCCATTTTATGACTTTTTCCCAAAAGTGTCAAAAACCTTCATTTTCCTAGGGAAAATCACTAAAATCACACCAATAACCCGTAAGTATTTTTGTATGGAACAAGTTAAAAATAAAATTGAGAAATTGAGGCTCAAGTTTCGGCATAATGCGTCTTTTGAAAAGTGTGCAATATCGATATCGGTCTATAGAGAGATCTTGAAATATAAAAAATAAGCAAAATAAATATTATTAAAAAAGTACTACAAAAGTAAAATTTTGGCTTGAATCAAATTATGTAAATTCTCTGTGAAAGAAAGAAGAAAGATATGAAATCCTGAATTAAGCTCTGAATTAAGAAAAACCATTAAAAAATGTCTAATTAGAGTAAAAAGTTTTCAATTTTTTTAGAAAAGTATAATAAGATTATTCAACTCAAAACTATCTTTGCAACAAAGCATTAATTTTAGTCATTTTTTTTCCTTCAAGAGAGTTATACGTATCAAAATGTATGGACTGACATTTTTTGACATAGAGTTATTTTTGCTTGATAAAATATTGTGGATTTATCCGAGAGTCACTTTCTTCGTTTCAAAGACTCATCAGAAACTCCTTCCCAGGAGCGTTTGTCGTCTTTGCGACCTGCATTATTTCCAGTATGGCAGGAAATGGTTTTTTTAATTCGTAATCCATTCGCATTGTAACCAAACATATGTTGACGATGATTGCCAAAATACTGCTCCAAAGTGTCCTGACGAAATCTCTCTGTGAGAACATATTCTACTCCACTTTCTAGCAAAAAGCTTGTGACATAAATAACTCAATAGTATGTTCGCTTTAGTCCTTCATAGCTTTGCCAGGAAATGAACACTTTTGACTTTTCCGTTTGGCTGAATTCACCCTGCCTTTTCTCAATTGATGCCTACCAATTTTTAAAAAACCCAAGGAAGTGTTCAATTAACCACTTAAACCTTGAATCGTCAGAGTAACGATAGGGCAGAAGATTGGGTTTTAACGTAAATTTTCCTTCATTCATACAGCAATCAAAAAAACCGTCCATAAATTCACAAAGGCTGGCTGTTTCCTTGTAATCAGGAAAATCCTTTCTCAAGATTTAGCTCATTGATGAGCTGAGTACCTGGGCTGCAAGGTTCACCCGCATTTTTGAATAAGGAGTGAGTTTGATGTGTTCGAGTGTCAATTTGTTAAGATATCTGATCTCCTTTTCCGTATCTTTTATTTTTTTGATGTGCTGCCACATCAGATGATCTCCATACTTCCACATTTGACGGGTGTAATTTTCGTCACCACCGGAGGAATAAAGACAATTACGCACTGTCTTGACTAAATGAAGTGTGTCAGAGAAAAAGTAAATAAATCGATCCCTTGCAAAAAGGTTCTATTCTATTCTATTATGGTTGAGTTACAGGAGGCTCTGGGAGCCCATTCTCGCAACTATAGATGCTTTGAGTAAGCATCCCGTCAGCACCTTGAACTGACTACCCAATTCCCCTCACATGGCATGGGTTGACCCGGGCGAAGGTTTGTTCACTTGCCAAGTGAACCGTTGTGAGTGGGAATCGAACCTTGGTCGCCTGTACAGAAATCAAGGTTGATGTCCACTATACCACAACACCTCTAGGTTGATTGTCTTGTATACAACACTCTCGTCAATCATCTTTTCCAGCCACTGATCAAAGGTTTTTTCAGGCAACATCTCTAGAGTGGCTTCATTCATTGAGTCTACGTTGATGTTTGAATAGCAGTCCTTTTCCTTTGATTCCAAAAACATTGATTCCATCTTTCTTTCGGCAACGGTCTGGACGTTTTAGGGGTCTCGATACTTTTTTTAGGCATGCACAGTGTTGGAATTGCTCCTGGACGAAGAGTCTTTTTGGTCAGTTTGGCTCCAACGCCTAAAATATATACCAATTATGGACAACCAACAACAAGACTCAATCATAAATAAAAGCTTGAGAGACACTCTTAAATGCCTAAAGTGAAGTTGAAAAAGCAAATAAGTATTCTCATCACTCATTTTTCTATAAAATCATACAATTTGGCAATAGTATATTATACCGTCAATCCAGCCATCTTTCGCACAAGGCATATAACATTCACACCCCCAAAAATCAACATTTTTCTGGTCTAAAGAATTCTTATCTCAAAACTATTGTTCTGTTTTGTCTAAAAACCTTAAAACGAGTTACTAAATTTTAGATTTGAAGTCACAAACCCCAAAAAACTTGATGAAAAGGGTGTGTGAATGTTTTATGCCTTGTGTGAAAGATGGCTGGATTGACGGTAATAACTTACGAGTGGTGTAATCATCTTTTTTGAAATGTCTCTCATATGCCCAAATATTTCCTTTTGCAATCATATTTTTGAAGGTTGAGTCTTCCTCTTTAGTTGACGTTATGGCTTTCAAAAAGTCATTTCTCCACTTTTTGTGTTTTTCATCTCTGGGTTTAGAGCATGGAAGCCTGAAGATTCCAATGGGAACATCAGTGTTTTCATCAGGGTCAGGAGGAATATTTTCGTCAAAGTTTTTATCAGATTTTTCAATGTCTTTCTTCTTTTTATATCTTGATGTAGTGCATCCTACAATACTACAATGGGCTTCAGTCACGTTTATTTCAAATATTAAATACTTTTGTATATTTCAAAATAAATAAACCAGCCGAGGCTGGAAGGTCAGCCAATAGAGATTAGCTAGATAGCTTTAATAAGTGGGTTAACAGATGTAAGAGATGCACTGAAACAGAGTAGACTAAATATGTTGAATAATGTACAAAATGTGAAACATTTGATAACTTGATTTAAAATTATGTAAAACAAGCCTGAGAGCCAAGCACTGGCAGTGTTTTTTAAAATTTAAAACAATGTTAAATGAAGACCAGATTGATCTGTTTGTTATGGCTGTGCAAGTTGTGGCGAGAGTGTGCATGTTGTGTAACTTGACGGCAGCCCGCTTTCGGCAAGTCTGATAAGAGATATCTATAAACTGTTATCGCCATTCATTCCATTCCATCATTCAGTCAAAATGTGTGCCAAGGTTAGAAAAGGTTAGAAAAACACAATCTGCGTCCGGAACTGCGTGAAAAATAGTTTGATCAATTTCAAATACTGTTGACCATGAAACTTTCTTATCTAAACTACAGCATTATGGAATACGAGGCATTGCAAATCTCTGGTTTCGATCTTACTTAACTAATAGGAAACAATATGTGTCAATTTCTGGACACGATTCTTCAAAACGAACTGTTAAACATGGAGTTCTGCAGGGCTCTGTATTAGGACCACTACTCTTTCTAATTTACATAAATGACCTTCCTCAAGCTATATTGAATAGCGAAACCAACCTCTTTGCTGATGATACCTGCCTTCTTTCGTCCGACTCAAATTTGAATTCACTCGAAACCAAAGTGAACTCTGATCTAGTTAAACTTTCTTCTTGGCTTCGTGCGAATAAAATTTCTCTTAACACTGCGAAAACAGGGGTCATTTTGTTCAGAAGCAAACATAAATCTGTACCTTACTCTATGAATCTTTACCTTGAAGGACACGTCTTAAAATTCACAAAGCATGTCAAATATCTTGGTCTCATTCTAGATGAATTTCTAGCCTGGAATTTTTACTTTGATCATTTATCCACAAAGCTTAGAAGATCTAATGGTATTTTGTCCAAACTACGCCACTTTGTTCCACAACTAGTTCTCAAAACTTTATTCTGTGCTATATTCCACTCTCATATGTCTTACGCAACAATTATCTGGGGACAAGGCCTTACTCAAAACTCTCGAATAGGAAAATTACAAAAAAGATGTTTGCGTATTCTAACTTTTTCAGATTTTAATGCCGAGACTTCCCCTCTTTTTCAAAACCTAGAAATTCCAATTTTACCAAATACTGTTATCAAATTCAATATTCAACTTGTACATCAAACTCTATCTAATCTTTCCCCTGAAGCCGTTACAAACGTGCTAAACTACAAAACCCTGACACACATTTATCACACAAGAAATAGTTACCTGAAACTTTTAGAGCGCCCCAAGGCAAAAACACTCAACTTTGGATTGAAATCCATAAAATATCAATCACTTTTAAATTGGAACTAATTATTATTACATACAAAGACTGATCTTCGACCATTAGCTGAATATACAATAAAAAAGAAGATTAGAGACTTCCTTCACATCTAATCCTCTCGCATACCTTGAAAATGAAAGTTCATCTTTACAAAACCTTGAAATTCACATACAATGACAATTCAATATTTTCCAGGTCTTTCAATTGTTGATGTCATAATTTTGGGAGTTTCTAAACGTCGACCAGAACTGACGACCAGCGACCAGATAAATTTGGGTTATCGAGTTTTTTCTCTTTCTCCAACGTAGAGTGTCTCTAATCATTTGAATATTATTTAATATTGAAGAGTAAGCTCACCCCTGCCTCGTCTAATGTAAGCCACGTGCCAAATACGTAAAACAACTATTTCGACGCTCTTGGAGCTTGATTATGGTGTCAATTTCTATCCTTTTGTATTATCAGCATCACAATACAAATCAGCACAAATTTTTTTGAAAATGTTTTGAGAAGCTTTGTATTTCATCATCAGATTGTTAATTCGGTCGAAATTAATCATTTTGTCAGCATAAAGACAATAGAATAATTGATTAGATTCATATCTCTAAAACTGGCCTTCCCAATTTTTTCCTACTTACAAGTTCAATCTATTCATACTAAAGGCATCTCCTTTAGCATAATTAAAATATTCTGTTTAACAAAGCTTACAAACATTATACTTTGTCAATATTTTTGTCAAATAGTGTCACTTTGTCAAGAAAATGACTGGTTACTTCAAAGGTCACATTTTTGTATTCTGAGGACTTGATTTAAATATTCTCTACGGTGGAGAGAACAGATAAACTCGATAACCCAAATTTATCTGGTCGCCGGTCGTGGTCGCTGGTCGTGGTCGCCATTTCTGGTCGAAACTTCCCTTAATTTTTTTTTTGTATTATTGTTATTATTGGACCTACCTCCGGGTACCCCGGTGGAGGTTCTATAAATTAACCTATGTCCGTTCGTTCGTTCGTCCGTCTGCTACCAGCTTTTTACGATGGCCCCTAAGGCTCACCACGCACTTCCAGTTCTTATAAAATTTGTGAACTAGAACTGTCTAGGGTCATGGCCCAGAAGGCTCACGAGACACTGCGCACTTCCGACTTTTTTTGTGACGACACTGCGCACTTCTAAAAATATTTTAGAGACGCAAAAGTCCCTCTCGAAAGATATCCGTAATGGTCAGCAAAATAGATACCGAGTTTTAATAAATGAGTTGATGATAATATAACGAAGAGGATCGGAAATCCCGAGTTAAAGAACCGAGTTACGAAAAAAACGAGTTATGACGTTATTTTCGGAAATAAATACTGACGTCATTTTATATCTACCTTATGAAGTCATTCTCAATTTCGTAACTCGGTTTTTTTCCTTGAATTTGAAATTTCGAGTTATTTCTGGTATTTTAACTCGAGTATTTTTCCTCCCTTTGAATTTTCGAGTTATTTCTCGTTTTTTAACTCAAATTCAATTTTCGTTCTCTTAGATTTTCGAGTTATTTTGCTTCCTGTAGATTCTCGACTCGAGTTATTTTGGCGTTCCCAGCAGAAGGCTCGAAAACACGCACTTCTAGTTTTGACAAAATTGATATTTGGTCACTTTTTTCTTCCCCGATTTAAGCCCGAAAAATTCCCCGATTTTTGCCACTGAGGGGAAGTTTTGCTGACTAGCACTTAACTCGGAAATTTTAACCTGTAACTCTTGATATGAACAACTCGGAAGTATTAACTCGTTTTGCGCAACTCGACATTTGTTTTAAAGACCAAAAAAAAATTCATTGCGCGGGCCGCTCGTTTGGAAATTTCCCGCCGTGACAAAAAGTCAGAAGTGCGCAGTGTCACTTGAGCCTTCTGGGCCATTGACTCTAGACAGTTCTAGTTCACAAATTTTATAAGAACTGGAAGTGCGTGAAAACTAGAAGTGCGTGTTTTGAGCCTTCTGGGCCATCGTAGCTTTTCTCAAGATTGGCTCATTAGTTTTTCTGATTTTTTGCACAATGATGCAAAATGGCAATGCCCAGAACGTAACGGAGCCCGATTTTTGAGAAAAAATTTATTTGGGCAAATTTGGGCCAAAAACTACCTAAAAATAGGGTTTTTTGGACTTTGTGCAAATTCCTGTCATTACTTTTTTCTAATTTTTTGTACAAAGATGGAGGGCAAGATTCTGTAAAGAATGGCTGAAGTGGTTTTTCCTGGAAAATTCTTATTCGCCTTAAAAGACGGATTTTCGTATTTTGGGGAAATTCCCTTTAACCAAATAAGAAAATATAGCTTTTCTCATAATTTTCTTTCAGATTTTTTGCACAATGATGCAAAATGGCAATGCCCAAAATGTGACGGAGCCAGATTTTTAAGGAAAATTTTTTTGGGCAAATTTGGGCCAAAAACAGCTTAAAAGGTTTTTTGGGCCTGAATGGTTTAAGTGATTTTCGTATTTGGGGAAATTCCTTTTTACCATTTTACATTATTCAACACACAAGCTTTATTTTTCCATTCTGAATTTTTGTACAATAATTGTCACTTTTTTCTTATTTTCATCTAATGTTAATCATTAGGTAGGTCCATTCAGCATGTTGCTTGTTTTTTCCTTTTTTCATGTGTTATTGTTTATTTACGGTTAGGTATGTAAACATTGTTTTTATTCTGATTGTTAAAGTTTAAATAGTTTTAATAAAATACCTCCCATAATGTTATTCGACATGACCAGCTCACGCGAAAAGGTGTTCATTCCATTTGATTAGACGGTATATTGGATGGACTCCTGGCCTGCATTCCCTCCCCTAATTTATACAAATTTAAAATATGTAAATTTTTAATGATATGCAGGCGAATAAATTACTTTGAATTGAATTGAATTGAGTTCTAAATGTCAGAATTTATCAGACTGGCTAGCATCTTACTCGTAATATCAATTTCCTTAATTGCAATTGGTTAAATAATGCATAGCCTTAACTCTATTTATTTCTAAAAATTATTTTCTCATGTTTTATAAATTGCTGCATTTATAAGGGCTCTGACCATAGTGAATTTTTAATATTTGCCACTTACAAAATATAAAGTTCGACTTGATGTAGCCCACAAAACTGTAGCATGTTATACGTATTCTGTTAGCCGAATTATCCGTGAGTCTTAAAATTTAAGAATTGCAATGAAAAAATTTAATGAAGAAGAAAATGAAGACTTTTGCGAAGAAGAGTATTTCAACTTTGAAAAGCTTAGTATCGGCGAAAAAAAAACATTTTGAAAAAAAATTTGCGGTAGATGGTGTATCTTTTATCGATTAGTTTTTCGGAAAAGTTTTGTAAAAGCTTCTTTGTCTCAAAATCTTGAAAATACCGGTTTTTGACCAATTTTTCATCAATTTTTCATCCCAATATTTCATAGAAAAACACTTATAATTTTTGATACATCAAAACTTTCAAATAGTTCAATTCTTTGCAGACAATTTAAAAGAAATTCGAAAGAAAAACGTTAATTAGCCATTGAAACTTAGCATTTTTGCAAAAGAGGGCAATATAACATTCTATTAACATCTTTTTAAAGTTCATAACGTCATTTTTGTAATTAAATTCTTACTTAATTACTCTTAAGGGGTTTGATCTAAAAAGCAATTTTTAAAAGCAATTCTTTGTTAAAAGTGTTAAAGAACCTAAAACATAACTTTTATGTTCAAATACAAAAATCAATTTTCCAACTATGGTCAGAGCCCTTAAAAAATCTATAAGAAGTTTTACCTGCCTTATTCGTTTTCAAATTAATAGGTTCATTAATTTCTATAATTATGAAACTTTTCATTAAAGCATATACCTTGTCTTAGCTCATGTTTTCTTAAATTTCTTAAATAGTCTTTCTTTGATTTTTCTTAGTTTTGAAAACTAATCTGTAAAGTCTAAAAGTATTTTCGGAGCATCCATATAAAAGTATTAATCCATACTCAAATTATACTATCCTCGAAGTATTAATAAACTACTGATGTCCTTAAGCAAAATGTTCAAAAAACAGGTATTTCTTTGAGCCATCGGTAAAAAATAATAGCACAAAGCTATTATTTAAGTTCTGTGTAGGTTATCAGAAAGAAAAAATTCCTTCAAGCCTATTGGACATTCTACTATTACAGCCTTGCAAATAATGCATAAAGGCGTTTTACTCGTTTTCAAAATTGCTATGAATCCTGATTTGCGGGGGTTCGGGCCCCTTCTAGTGCCACAAGTAAGCAAGTAAGTATATTCATCTGGTGGCTGTCGGTGGAGCCGGGAGTGAGTGAGTATATCCCCTTTTCTATTTGCGCTTGACCTGGGAGATTGAATGCTGAGGTGGAGCGCCACACCTCCTCTCAGCTCCCAGTAACTTACCCCCTAGATCAGATTACCCAATCTAAGCTACTCATCCGCTGAGTTGGCGGTGACCGGGGATCGAACCCACAACCCTTAGATTGTTAGGCGAATGCTCTACCGACTGAGCTATCCGGCAACTAAGGTGCCACAATTGGGCCTCTAAATACTGTAGTCTATATATTAATAGCGACCTTAAGCAAAGTGGACGGGAGGTTCTAGTACGGGGTTAAGGGAGGTCGACGTCGACGTCGACGTAGTGGCCATGTAATTTGTTAAGCAAATAATTATAAACGCGCGCCAAAAAAAACATAAACAAACATGGCTTCTTATCGAGAAACAAGGGAGATGCTTCTTTTAGCTTTTGATGAAAATCTTATCTCTGATGAAGAATTCATAATTCTTTTCAATATTCACATAAGCAAAAATCCTGATTTTCAATATTGGTTGTACAATCCTTTTGATTTGCTGATAATTTCTGAAGCTGGGTGTTGGGCAGACTTTCGAATGTACAGAAATGATGTAATTTTGATGAAGAATATTTTGAACATTCCTGACATCATTCGATGTAAAAACAGATCAGTTTGTCCAGGAATAGAAGCTTTTTGTATTTTTTTGAGGAGATTCGCTTACCCATGCAGATATAGCGATATGATTTCATGTTTTGGTAGATCAGTTCCTGAATTGAGCATGATTTCAAATTACATAGTTGAACATATTTACAGTCAGTTTGGTGATAAACTTTCCGATTTTAACCAGCCTTGGTTAGCACCAGCAAAATTGCAAGAATATGCAGATGCTATTCATGCTAAAGGAGCAGCGCTTCAAAATTGTTGGGGATTTGTGGATGGAACAGTCCGACCAATCTGTAGGCCAGGAGAGCACCAAAGGGTTGTTTATAATGGACACAAAAGAGTTCATGCCTTAAAATTTCAAAGTGTGGTGGCACCTAATGGTTTGATTGCTAATCTATTTGGTCCAATGGAAGGAAGGAGACATGATTGTGCCTTATTGAATGCTTCTGGTCTGTTGCAAGACTTGCAAAATTTTTCAAATGATCCAGCTGGAAACCCCCTTTGCATTTATGGTGACCCAGCCTATCCTATTCGAGCCCACTTGATAGCACCATTTGGAGGAGCCCAATTAAATAATGCACAAAAAACTTTCAATACATCAATGAGTACTTGTAGAATTGTCGTTGAGTGGGTATTTGGTGATATTATCAATTATTTTAAATTCATGGATTTTAAAAAAAATCTCAAAATTGGCCTCAGTCCTATTGGCAAAATGTATATTATTTGTGCTTTAATGCATAATGCAAGAAGTTGCTTGTATCCAAACACTACCTCAAATTACTTTGATGTTTCACCTCCAAGGGTTGAAGATTATTTTGCATGAATTATTAAAAAGAGACAATAAGATTTGACACCAATCAACATTTAGAAATCTTGTGAACTTTTTATTAGGATAAACAATAGGTATTTCTTATGATTTCAGCAAACCTTTTCTTTATGAAATTGATTGCAAAGAAAACAAGTAATCCTTTTAGACAGTCTTGTATCAGTTGCCCAAAATATTTTCTACACTTTGAAAGAGATTTGCATAGATGTACAAATAAATATATAACAAAAATATACGACCAGCGTATTCAATAACAAAAGATTATCTAAATAAAACTCCACAAATGCTTCATAAAAATATGTTTTTACTCCTATATATATGTACATAAGGTTAAAGAATTTTTCACTTTTCTAGGATCATAAGTTTGTAAATAGTCCATAAAGGCCCCATAAAACCAAAAAATAGTTTATCTTCTTTGAAACATAAGTTTGTAAATAGTCCATAAAACCAAAAGAATAGTTCATCTTCTTCGAAACATAAGTTTATAAATAGTCCATACCATAAAAACCAAAAGTTAATTTATCGTATTCAATTTGGTCCTTTTAGCCTTTCGAGCATTGACATGGTTAGCTGTTGGTTCTGTTCCATTTGATTGCTCATCAGCAATAACATATTGTTAAAATTGTTTTGGTCACTTTGAATTTTGGCTGCATCAAGTTCTAATCTTTTTTTCTGAAGATCTAATTCCTGCTCCTTAAATTTTGATTCGATATGGGCCTTTTCTCTCAGAAAACTAACGGTGTCGCTGCCAGAAGATCGAGACTTTTTCTTCTTGTTGTTATCATCGTCATCATCGTCTTGGTTACCAGTTTTTCGTTTTATAGTTTGGCATTGAGTCTCCATTGCCTTTTTCCTTATTTCTTCACCTTGAATTTTATCACGTTCTGCATCCTTGGCTTTTGTGTTGTTTTCAGCAATTTGGCGTGCAAACTCATCAATTTGCAAGCAAATCTCTTCCAATAAAACATCAGTTTCGGATTGTTCTGGATTTATTCCTGTTGCTGCTAACTCAGCTCGTTGAGTTGATCGAAATCGTGAGACAAGACCATTTGTTTTTTCTCGTACTGATCTAGCAGAAAGCTTGTTTTGGAAAAGGTCAGACTTGTTGAGATTGTTAGAAATCTGCTGCCATTTTTCACCTCTTTCTCTGGTTTTCTCTTTGAATTGATGAGGCTGACTGACCAGCACTTCTCGTAATAAGTGAACTTCTCTTTCATCGTTCCAAACAAGGGGCGAACTAAAAAAGGTAAAAGGGATTGACTTTGTTTAGAACGTGTTTAAAGCCTATCAAACTCAGGAAAAATTTGTAATCACAAATTGACATGCTATTAATTCTATAAATTTCCTCTTAAAACATCAGTTAATTTTATTTGCTTTTTTACGTAGGCTTTGAAAAAGTTTTAATACATTATAAAGATTTTATACAAGTTTTATTACAAGATCTATAATCTTTGTAAACTTTGTAGATAAAGAAAAATATGTATAAAGAAATTTGACATTTCTGTGTATAAAACCACCAGTTTTTTTTATATAAAAACAAAATAAGTTCATATCTATGCATGGACAATAAGTTAAAGCAACTAGAATTAATAAAACTTACCTTTTAGTAGCCATATTTTGGGGATATTAACAGATTTGTATGATGGGAAAATCACAGAAGTTCACGTCTTGATGAGTACACGATTTGGCTGTTTTGATGTTTCAGATTTCTCGGCGACGGCACATGTTCAGGGAATCCCCTTGAAAAACAGCGAGCGGAAGCGAGTTGTCATGACAACCGTGTTCTAGAACATTCCCGTCCACTTTGCTTAAGTTCGCTAATAGCGGTAGTCTGTATGTCGTTTTGTCTTTCTTTCTGTCTGTGCTACTTTCGTTTTCGTACGCAATGTTTTTGTTCTTTTAAAAGATGACTTTTGCTTCTTGCTCCACAAATGTGTTAAATCAGATTCGCGCCGTTTTATAAAGACTTTGTTTTGATTGATAGATTAGACTTTTTCTTTTTTTTCTTGCTTTTCTTTTGTTTTATGTTTTCGAATGTAAAGTAATTAACGACCTTATTTGATTTGAGACATTCGAATTCTTTTCAAAACAAAAGAAAATCTTTTAAAAAGAATCTGTTATGTTAAAGAAAAGAACAAATATAAAATAAAACACAAGAATCACATAACAAGTTTGTTAGAACAGCAACATTCAAAATACATGTTTTTTCTTTTATAAGCATAACGTTTATAAGCATATGCAGGCTCAGTTTTTGGTACCTAAACAATGGCTCTATTGTTTGTGAACAATAGAATGCTAAGCATAATGCGAGCCTGATGTAGTGGCAGACACTTGCTTATAAAAAAAAACATGTACATTCAAAAGGCGGTAAAAACTAGAATTCTTTCTTCGTAACGTAAAAAGGGACCTTTAAACATGTATGTCGATAATTGTTTTGCTGTAAATCTAAGTCATTGTTGAATTTGAAAAATTACTGAAGTTATGACGAAGTTATTTTATAAAAAACAACATAAAATTGCGCTATCGCGCTTTTTTGTCTGCGTGTCCTAGCTGCCTTCCGGGGGGACTATGGTTGCGAGCTGACTTTCGGCCCTGCCCCTCGGACCCTTAGCAGAATAAAGAGGAGAAGAAACAAGGGAAATTGTGTGAATTTTAATTCACTTTTTGGAACTAATTTGACCAAATTTCTATCTTTCTGGGGGCAGAAAGTTGAAATTTTCCTATTTTTCCAATTCTTAGTGGGACTGAAGTTTGATTTTCCGATTTTTCAAACTGCCATGTTTCAAAAAAGGCACCTTTAAGGCTGGCACATACCCATACCCTTCTCTTGCCTAAGTAGCCCCTCCCCCGGGCTGCCTCTTTTCGAAGAACGCGTGTCATGTCTATTATTTCACTCCGCTTATCTTGACATCAAATTTTTCCTAAACATCAAGAACTACGGCAAATATAACACAAGCGAAGCGAGAAAAAAAATCCAATTGCAGAGCCGTCTCGGACGTCGCTGGTCGCCGGTATGGTGTAATTTGGGAATGACGCCCTTTCTGTTTTCTGATTATTTTTGCCACAAAAATCTTTTTCAAAATATGGTTAAAAGATACGTCACCCGGGAGGGATAGAGTCAAACTTTGAAGAGAATTCTTCCCTTTAATTTTGATTTCATCGTGTTTAAGCCACCTTCCCAACATCTCAAAGGACTTTAAATGCGTTCAGCAAACAGCTAAACCGGCGTGCGACGCCGGGTACCGGCTAGTTTAGTCTAATACAATGCGCGCGTTCAACTGATTTATCATCGATGGTTTTATTATATCCGCAGATGCAAAAACAAAACATAAGTCATATAAATAGTCGAAATAATTAACCCAGGGCTGGAAGGACATGCGACAAATAATGACTGATAATTTCTGATCTGTTTTTTTTTTTCAGTGAAATATGCGAGATGACGAGTATACGAAAAGAAGATGTGATCTCCACACTCCAACATTTGAATTTATTGCAGTATTATAAAGGACAATATGTGATCTGTATAACTAAGGAGATTCTTGAGTCGCACTCAAAAGGTATGAAAAAACGCAAAATAAGAATCGATCCTAAATGTTTGCATTGGCAACCGAAAGACTGGGCCAAACGTGGTAAATGGTAAGGCTGATGAGTGAGAATGGTGATATTATTTGGTCAGTTGATGGATTGAATTTAAGTAAAACACCTCTGTCTCACAGCTCCGGTGGAACTTTTTTCCTCAGTGGGCATTAAAATTTCTATCGAAATTCCAAAGGGGATAGAAATTCTATTGTTCCAAGGTAAAAAAAATCCAGTGGGGATGGTTATGGAGTGCAATTTTTAAACATTGAATTTCGAATGGGGATGAAATGAAAGTCTATTCCCCAGTGGGCTGAAATTCCACGGTATTTTCCCACCGGGGACGACAATTTTGCCATATTTTCCAGTGGGGCTGGGGTCCCAGCGGGTCTGTGAGAAGGTGTAGAAACGAGTCGAAGAATTAAAACAAAAGTAAATGATTTCATTGCTTAACATTAAAATCAGAGCACAAGAGTGTTTCAAAGTATCGAGAACGAAGAGTCTTATCATAGCACTATGAAAAGCTATGAAAATGCTTGTCCAAATTTTCGACTATATCCATTGTCAAGGCGAGCCATAATAACCCCAAAGACGTTCATAAACGAATTAGCAGTGAAGGCTTCATAACATTAGGTTCCTCTTCTAAGGGTGCAAACTAGATGCTTGTACTTTATTATTTCTTTGCTTCTAGTGTTATCTTTAGAAAACATTTATATTTTGACCATCTGTACCTTAAAATTGTATCTAAAATTGTATTTTGTAAATATATAAGATGATTTCTATCACGATTTAAAAATATTGTCAAATTTGTGATGATGTGATTAATTTTTGACTTTTGCTTTTATAAGATATCTGGTCTGTAAACTTTTCCATCAGCTTTTCGTTCGAACCTCAAAAATTACAAATATGAACACAAAAGTGAAAGAAAACAACCAGAAACACTTCAATCTCTTCAAAGAATTTAAGTTAAGTACCTGAAAAGATACAAAGGTCACACAGTATTAAAAAGTGAAATGCCAAAGCTGAGTTCTTCGTTTGTTTTAGCATTTGAAGGCCCTTGGCTTGTTGAACTTGAAGGAACAACAACACTCCCTTTTGTAGAATCATAATGAACTAATGTCAGAAATATTCAATACGACCCCCAAAATGTACTGTATATACGTAACTAGAATACCTTGAAATAATCTGCAAAATATCTGTAGAACTGACAAAACAATTATCTGGAGCCAAAGTGATTAACGAATCCTGTGTGGTAAAAAATTATACACTCATACAAGTCCAAATTTAAGCATCAAAATGTAGTTTTATGAAGCAAAATTTTGTTGGTGCACACAGAAGATACATCAGGGCACTTAAATTCAATAAATCTAATTTCTCATATTTTACAAAATCTCCACATTAAACAAGAAAGGAGGAAGAAAAACAAGCAAACTTCCTTCCGCCTACTTTTTTTTCGAAATCCAAATATATTTTCCAATCTATGATTTGGTGCCTCACAGAAAATTTAAACATTACGTAATGTTATATTTGTAGACACTCGCCAGCTAAAAATGTCTTTAGCCGTATATCGGCTAAAGGCGGCAAATCTCTGGACAAAGGAAATATAGCTTATTAAGCATCCTCTATAAGGAGCACGAATCCGTTAGTGGATGCCAGCAGCCTATATAGAGCCCCCACCAGTCACACCTTTCAAATCACGCAAAAGAAATTCAAAATCACGTTATAACGAGTTAGATTTCCTGGCTCCTCCGATCACGCAATCACGCACTTTGAAATCTTAAATAATACAAACTTGTAAAAACTTGTAAAAACGCCCCAATCACGCCATCATGAAAACTGCTGGAGGCCACAGGAAAAAAATAATCAAATACCAAGGTTCGGGAAATATATGAATACATATGCGGAAAATACTATATTTTACCTAACTGATCACTAACTAGGGATCGTGCTAACTGTCCCTAGGTTGGGATTCGGGATATCACTAACACATTATCAGGATGTAAGTAGATTAATGGTAAACATGATCTGGATGTTTGTTTTAACTAACTGGTGAAGTTGAAATTTCACCATCAAGAAAATGCTATTCCCGAATTTTCAAAATAAAGATCAGTTTGTGTTTCTGCTGAAAACACCATTCACGAATTAAATCCTGATTTATAGAAAGCTGGTAAAATAATTAAATGTATTCGATCATTCTGTGAGCATTGGTTCGATAGCTCTCATTCGTTCTGACATGTACTTGCGCTACTTTGAGAATCACATCGTCTAACTGAGCCCTTGCGATGCAAGTCCATTGCGAACGAATGAGGCCGCCCTGGCGGGACACCTCACCTTTAGCGCTGTGTTACACACTGATCTATTTCAAAAAATTTAAGTTTATGATTTAGGTTTTGCCATAGAGGATTTTATTGATCCCGAATAAGCCAACCAATAAGTTAACATTCCCTAATCCTAAAAGAAATGGGTTGAAATTCCCAATCTGTCTTTCAATTCTCACTATTTTTTTTTTTTTTTTTTTTTTCATCATTAATTTCTTGATCTCCAAAAGTATATTGGGGGGGGGGTTTTCAGGGGTCTTAAATACCGTCATACCGACAAGATTTTGGGTCAAATACCGTAATACCGTCGGTGAAGGAAGCCTAATACCGATACCGATATTATATTTATGTTTTTTTTCTCGAAAGTAATGAATTTTCAGTTATCAAATCTATTGTGTAGTAACAAATGAGAAATTGTACAAACAAGTTTTGTACTTTATGAGGCCCCCCAGTCAACCCTCAATTCAGGTATTCACGCACAAATTTTTCACGCGAAAAAAAACCATTTTTGCTTTTACATCTTTGGTTAAACGATTGTGACCTTATTGGGCTAAATTTAACCTTTTTATGGTCTCTTTTAAACAGATTGACCTATTCTTATGGGATGAGCTGGAGTTTTTACAAGAGACTTCACTAATTGGTTATTTGAAGTAATAGAGATGACGCGTTCTTTAGAAAAAGTAACAAAATTGTTTTATTACAGGTTAACGACCAACCAAATCAAACGAGAGCTTGTAAAAATTCCAGCTTGTCCCATTCTTATACCAGGTTTTTATGCTAGTTTTGTGACCTTATTCTCGATATCGTCCACTTTTTAAGGCCTCTTTTACAGCTATTTGAGCTTTCATAAAGCAATATTTTAGGTCTGCCGCGCCAAAGTTACTTGCTTGTTATGGGAGGCAAATGCAAAAATAAGCCTTTCCCCAATAATTTCTTCTTCGCAGACCCATAAGATGTCTTTTATATTGAGAATTAATTCAAATCGAGGTTTGGGCCAATCATGGTCTGAGAAGCCGTAGACTTCAACACAGGCTTCATAGAGGTGGTGCTGTGGTGCAACTAGAGGACGCGAATTCTAAAGTTTAACCCTCCCCCCCCTATCGGAGGAAAGAAAAAATATATAAAAAAGAACGCGAGCGCAGCGAGCGCGAAAATTTTTCGAGAATTTTCGCTCTCCTTTGTTATTGAAAAACGGCCTTAATACGCTATTGTTAGCCAAGTATGCCTTGTTTGGTCATACAATTTTTGATTTTATTTAACACTGACCATTCGTTGGCAAAAATATGGTACGGCTAACGACGTACCTGCCGTACCCGGTGCGGCGTTCCAAGAGTTTCGCCCAAGAAAAAAATTAAAATTTAGAATGCCTAGGTCGGTGTTTTTTACACTTTTGGCAAAAACGTGAAGTTTTTTTAAACAAGTTTTAAAATAAATACAAAATGCACCTCTTCTTAATATAATATCAGGGGAATCGGCAAAGGATTGAAGATTCCATTCAATTTTTCCCGAGCCTTCTAGAGAAACTAAACCGGTACTTATAACCTCTTAAAGTTAGGAGCACGTTAGGATTAAACGATTCCATAATGAAAATGGATTATGGATTCCATGAGCAACTTTTGATATAATGGGGCTTTTAGAACTGAAATTTGGCAGGATAGAGCATTTATGTATTTTCTATTCCTAAATAAAAAATCTTCCAGCTGGGAGCAGTTTGGGATCACCTATTCCTAATTTTCCTTTGAGTTCAAGCCTTTTTAAACTGAGGATTGTAGTATGTTTATTTGATATTAAGTAGTTCAAATTAAACTATTTGGAAGGTTTGGGCTCTTAAGAACACGAAAATAAGATTTTCCACTAGAATAGAGCATCTAAGGATTATCAAATCCTTCATTGAAAGTAACATACTTTGCCTTATCCGAAATGAGCGTCTTAGTCTGGAATGAAATATCCTACAAGGCTCTAAACTGATTTTTTACGTTATGCATGATATGTCGTTACGTTAATGACCTAAAATAAGCTCAGATAGAGCCCCGAAGGATTAATAATTCCATTTTGCGACAAGTTCGGGTTGGGGTGGGTTGGGGTAGGTTCACCACTTTAAAATTAAATTTTTAATCCCAAAACGCTCGCGAAACCGCACCTTTTGGTATCTAAGAATGTTTTAAAGCTAAGTGGAAGTGACTTTTGATTAATTTTAGATTGTGATCAGTCCATTTTAACGATGAAATGCATCTTTTATAATTGTTCAAGTTCAGAGATGTTTTTCGGATGGAATTTTGGATCCAAAAGTGCTCTTCATCATTGTTTCATAAAATATAGAGATCATGTAACAAGTTCAGACCATCAGAATCAATTCAAGAGCCACCTAACTCTCATAATTCCAAAATTCTTAAAATCTAATATTTTGGAATATTGGATCCTTCTTCGCTCCTGGGACCAAAACCAAAAGTTCTAAGCTCGTGCGTCACACCTTTTTGGAAGATTTCATCCCAAAATGCTCGTTCAAATTTATTTTGTTCAAGAAAAACCGTTTTTTAGAAAATTTAATGTCACGTTTTTGCCAAAAGTGTAAAAAACACCGACCTAGATTGCCTGAAAACGCATCATGTGCATCATGATGTGAATTATTTTTTAATCGTTCGATGCTGCACAAGATGCTTTTAGAACTAAAAAAATGCACCCGCAGAAAAATAACAAAAATTGTTTAGTTATCGTAAAGTTTTGCTTATTTTGAATAACCTCACCATGACAATAACTCAATAGGACATCCTAGATTGTGCGAGCGAAGCGAGCAAGAAAATTTTACTGGTTAAAATAGCGGAAGAGACTTATCTTTTTTGAAAATTTTTCTGCATGAAACTCATGAAGAAACTAAAAGGTAAATAGTTTTATACCGAAATACCGTTTTTTATTGATAAAAATATCGAAATACCGACAAAAAAACAGGCAATCTACCGATACCGGTAGAAAATGAAATACCGTTATCCCGTCGTTTTTTTCTCGTAATACCGATTTACCGGGGGTAAAAAGGCCCAATACCGTCATACCGTAAAAGTGAAAACCCCCCCTATATTGGTTCTTCTTACAAGAAGTTGAAATATTTTATGTATATGTTATGTATATAAATGTATATAAAATTCTACGATTCAAACTGATACGAAGTGGACAGCTAAATCATTAATGCTAATGGAAGCTTAGTGGGTTGGTCGGCTACATAGTATTGAAATAGTAAATCAATGGGCAACCTTATAGAAGACGCTGAAAGATAGGTTCGTCGGATAAGATGATATAGATAAAAAATCACATAGGTCGAATTGTGTAGGTTGTCAAAGTCCTAGTTATGCAATGAAATAGTAAATATTAAATATTAGGGAGAAAAACTACTAATATAATAATATTTTAATATATTCATAGGAGATCAAACTGAGAAGAAAATTCGAATGTAGAATAGACTAGACGTAATAGCGCAACATCGAATTAACATCAAAACTAAAATCATTCGGTTAAATTTGTAGATATTGTGATGGCAAAATTGTGGAATGGCTGCGGTAAAATAGAATATAGGTTTGGTCTCATTTAGGAGTATAAAATGCTATGTTTTAGATAAAATAAAATAAATCTTAACATAAATCAAATATATCAAAAGGGGAACGCTAGAACGCTAGTGGGCTAGAAAACACAAGAAGAGTGAGTCAAATATATAGCAAGTGATTGAAAATAAATGACCTTTAGACTAGGCTGTAAATGCTAAAGACTACACGTAAGTATCAGATACTATATCGACTGTGTTGATTAAGTTTGTGACTCGAGGTTGAATTGAATTAGCTTAGAGATTTGGCTAACGCCGTATCAAAATAAAAATTCCAGCATTTATCAGCAAAGCTTTCCTTTTTGTCAATTCGTTTGATATCAACAGGCAAGTTGTTGAAGCATTTTGTTTGGGATTTAAAGATTTTTTCCTGTGGGCCTCAATAAAATTCCTTCTTTTTACTGTTTAATAAACTGATGATCTTATTTCAGCGATTTCAGCCAAATAAAGTTTATCGTGTTCGTCTTAACTCCTAATAGCGGATTCATATTTCCTATTAACCCAATCAGAATGAGGCCAGGAGGGTTGTGCTTTATTTTCTATCTCTATTGAGTCGTCATCGTTTTATTCAGAAAAAAATCATCCGGCGGTGGAAAACGAAAAGTTGTTCAACTTTTTTCACCCGCCCGGCTTTTTGCCACACGGTAAGTTATTTTTGTCATTCATTAACTAAATTAATTTGAATTGCGATTTGATTAATTTTTATTTTCTTGTTACCATTGGCGACCTCCCCTGTGAATATTCAATAACAAAACTGGAATCAAACTCATTTTTCACGAGTTCATTGATTGAGTTTTCGTAATAATACTTTTTCCAAATTTAGTTTAAAATGGCTTACAATTCTTGCCTATTCTGGTCCTTGGGTCCCTGTCTAGCTCCCCTATCCTCCTTAACGCTTATCTGGTAACCAGATGTGGAAATTTTTTCCGACACGCTAAAGCTCTGAAGGTCGGGAAAATTTAAAATTTAGTTTGGCCCGCTCCTTCAGAGCTTTAGCGTGGGCGGCCGCCAAACCGCCCATCGGAATATCAGATAACCTTAACGCTAACCTTAACGCCCGCCATAGTTTTTTTCGTTATTTTTAACGCGCGCTGTCCGCGCGTTCTTTCTCAGTAGCCTTATGTGACAAAATCACGAAAAAATATCAACCCAACTCACTCAATATTTTTTTTCGTGTTTTGGTTGCATTATTTATGTTTATAGAATTTTCATGGCGACCATCTTTTCACGAGAGCAAATCACAGCTTGAGGTTCAAATTTAATTTTAATTTTGTATTTTTCTATTTTTTTACTTTCAATATTTCATTTTGTTTCAGTTTTTAGTGAAGGCATGTTAATAGTTTTTCTTTCTTGATAATTTTGTATTTCAATTGGTTGTTGCAAGCATTTTGGAAGAGGATAAAAGTCTCTGGGTCTGGCTGTTTCTCTGGTCTGCTCTGGCTCTGGGTCTGGCTGGGTTGGCAGACACAACGACATATACCGTGAGATCGGGTAACTTGCATCAGTGGACTCGGTGTATCTAAGGGCTGATTCTTTGAGTTTTTCTCTCTTTCTGGCTAAAATTTCGATTCGGGTGTATCTATGACAACGAGAACCAAATCAATGGGTCTTGGCTTTTTCGTATAGGTTTTCGAAATAAAGAGGTTATTATGCAATATAAATCAATAAGACATAAATAAGAGTTTTCATTTATGAACAGTTTTGGGCGCACTTTAATCTTGAACACCCCTTGAACAATACTGTTTTTAAAAGCCATTTATCAAAGGAAGTTTATTATCTATCTACTAAAGGTTCATTATATCTATTGAACATTTGCTACTCTTTTAATTTAATTAAATAGGTCTTTTATATCTTATAGGTTCCATTTAACTCTATAGTTCTATTATCTATTGAAAACATTGTTTGCTTGTTACGTCAAAAAGAGATCTGGAAAGTTGGTCTGTAAAATCTTATCAGCAACGAAATGCTACCAAATTACCTTTAAATCGTTATTGCATGGATAATATCAAAGTCTCTCGGAAAATTTCGCTTTCAACAAAAAGTAGTGTATAGTATAATAAGAATTTTAACAATTTGCAAAGGTTTTATCGGCTTCAAACAATGGAATTGTTATTCTATAAAGGCTTACGTCAGTAGAAAAATGAAATTTTAGTCAGATTTAGTGAACTTTGAGCGCCAAAACTTCTCATCTATTAAGACTTTTCTCTGCGAATTATTGAAAACACATTACAAAACATGGGTTTAAGATAATGTCAAATTTTCAATGCCCAATTAGAAAAAATTGCTCATGCAATTCAAGAATTCACTTAAAAATTGGAGAATTCTTGCATTTTTCCACAAATTAGTAATTATGTTTTAATAATTACCTTGATCATATATACATCAAAAAACGCAAAATTTAATGGAGACTTCAAATATGTACTTTGTTTTGCCAAGATCGAATATTAGAATAATTTTATTTACGATTTAAAAATCTATATAAAAATTTTTTTTCAAACATGTGTGTTCGCCCTTAAATACACCGAGGAGGCAAACTTGCATATCCCTCAAATGAATGACCTATCTGGTCATTACAATACAAAGTAAAATCAAAACAAAAATGGGTAGAGTAGAGCTGTGAAATAGACCTTTTTTCAAAGAGGCCACCCTGTTGAATAATTATGTAGTCCAGCAGAAAAACAATGATAAAAGCAGTAATTATGCATGGCTCTATCATTGTTTTTATGGCTGGAGTACATAATTATTCAACAGGACGTCCTCTTTGAAAAAAGGTCTATTGAAATTTTGCTGATGCTTTGATTGGTCAGTCATTTGATGGCTGTGCAAGTTTCCTTCGACTGATGCAAGTTACCCAACTTCACGGTATCATCATTTTTCAATCTGCGCACACCTAGATAGCCATTCCAGGGTCAAATTGAAACTATTCTGGTGGCAATCAAACCTAGTTCATCTTGTAGAGCTTCAAAAAAGAAAAAAAATGAGGGGTCATACACCTCCTGATGATAAGCGGTTCCGGAGATATTGAGATTTTGGTTCCGCTAAAATAGCACCTTTTTAGACATTTGAGGTTGACAATTTAGCCCAGAAATGGCATATAAAATGGCACCGAAATATGCTGCGAAAATTGAAAATTCAAGCTTTTGTATTGAGTCAAGATATTCCAGATATCTTCATTTTGACTGCAGACTTTGATCAAATTCTTTTTGTAATGGCTTGCTAACACTTCAAGGAAGAAATAAAAAGACATTTTTTTGAAAAAGAAGACATTGCATTGCAAAAAAACAATAAAAACGTTATACAGTGGAAGTTAAAATTGCTGAACCTACCTATCTTTGTAATCAAAGCGCTGTGGAGGAAAAATTCCCCATGGCATATAAATAACTGTTTTAGGCTAAAAAAGGGTCAAATTTTTCAGTGGTATCACTCTCTATATTTCTAGTCCTCATTTTCAGGCTGAAAATGCTTGTCAAAGTATGAAAAGTAAAAAATAATAACTTTAATGAAAGAATTAATTTCAGAGAGTAGCACCATTGGATTTCTCAGGTATTTTCTGATAAATATGGAAAGTTTCATTGTCTGAACATTTTTTCCTCCGCAGCGCTTTGAAATCAAAGATGAGTTGTGAAATTTTTTGTGTCCCGCAGATCTAATTTTTCTAAAAATGGCCTTAGTTGAAACGAATTTTTAGACAAAAGTGTAGAATATTACACCTGCATATTATATATTGTTGGAAAGCTAAAAGAAAGCTCTAAATTACTCAAAAATAATTAATTTTATAGCTCAACTACACAAAGAACAATTGCTTGTCAAAGTTTGACCTAAAATTGAAGATTTTGATAAGCGTCAAATAAAAAACAAGCAAACCCGGAATGGCTAACCTAGACAGGGTTCAGCCAGGGGCTCTCGGTTATTATCAGTTTGGGTTAGGGTTATTAGAGCTTGAATTAGTCACATAAGGCTGAACACCTTCTTTTAAGGGCATTTGTACCCTGAGAGAATTGTAGGGGCACTGTTAGGGCTGGGAGGTTTCTTAAGGAAAGCCTTCCAAACTCAGACTTGCCACAAAAAACGTCAAATGGACGTTTTGATTTCAAACCCCTACCCCCTTCAAATAACGTCAGCAATGCGATGACAATCAAGACGACCCTACCTATGTCCTGGACAGTCCGGGGTAAGTGTCTGGGGTCTGAAAAAAATATTTTTTTTCCCACTTATGTCTGGGGCACCAATTTTTGCGCTATAAATTTTTCGCTGAGCACGCTTTAAAACCCCCTGACCTACAAATTTGAGGTCTCAAAATCCAAAGCTTTTTCATAAAAATCGAGTCTGAGTGAGAAGAGAACTCACTTGCTTAGGTATGAGACGGCAAGGTTAATGTATTTAAATCATTTAAAATAAAAAAATTAACTTTACTTACCTTTTTCTAGCTTATCAGGTTCCATCTTTGGTTAGATTTAGAATGCACAACTGGCCCACGCTTCTTGAGATTGAACGATCAAAATACAGGCCTCACATACGAAACGCCAAATCAGAACATTACAACATCTTCTTGAAAACGGCGTTTGTCCACGGAAGAATATTTCAATAAATTCCAAAATACTGTAACTTGGTCTAATGTCGACATCCCTCGTCTAAATTAGACACCCTTTTCTAGAGCTGAAAATAATAGAAAGGCCGAAACTATTTTTGTTTGCTTAGTGGTCAGAGAGGAAAAATTCTTTTTCAATCACCAATTCCAACTTTCATATTAATTATTATTCCTATCTCTAAAGACGGATGTCAAGATTAGACCAACTTACGGTACCCCGCGCGGTCAGCAATTTCTAAAAAAAGCGACAGCGTGGGCTGTCTGGGGTGTCCAAGGTAGTCTCTCAAAAACAAATAATACGGACCGCGGGCACGCAACACAGAAACCCCGGACTGTCCTGGGCATAGGCAGGGTCGTCAATCAAGCTTGATCTCAAAATATTCAAACCTCTCCTATCGCTTGCTGTAAGTATTCCATCATTGTTTCATCTTTATTTTTGCTATGGCTTGCATATAGTTTATATCAGGGAGGGGGTCGGTAGTAAGATCTCAGACATATATGAGTAGTAAAAGGATTTTTACGAATTTTTACATACCATCACCCAGACTCTTGGAAGAGGTATTTTACTACCCTGGTAGTAAAAGTTTTTAGGACAATTTGTCATAAAGACCACCTATTTTTTGGTTGCTTTTCGGACTGATTTTACAAAAAAGCTAAAAAATGATTATTTCTGTGACACATTTTTCACTTTGTGCAAAAGTTAATGTTTTGACTTTAGAATAAAAGTCTTTTTTATATTGACAAAAAATCTCGAGAATTTTTTGTTTGCAGCAAACAACTTTCCAACCGAAAATTTTCAAGTTATAAAAATTTTCAGATTTTTTCAGAAAAGTCATCCAAAAAATTAAAAGAAATTACAAAAATAGCTAAAATTTGCTAATTTTACCAGTTTTAACTACCCAGGTAGTAAAACTTTTCCAATTTATATACATAAACTTTTTCACCAGATAATCCCAGAGCAGAATTTTTTATCTCCATAATACCGTCAACGCAACTGCTCTAACTTGGGGCGATTGGTCAAAACATAGGACTGTTGATATCTGGCCTGTATTTTCACCTACTGTTAAATCTCTTTGACAACAAATTTGTTTTGATAACTCCACCAAGTTTATCAATCATAATTTCTGTCATAACATGTCACGATAACTTTTCACTGATAACGCACCCTTTTTAACTTTTTTGTTTTCATTCAAAATTACCGGACAGCAATTGGAAAATTAAAGCCGGTATCCACTTTCAACCGCTACGTCAATTTTGACCAATGGAACTGCTTCATTTTTCAACCTACCTTACAAAAACGTTAAAAAGTTTTCGCTCATTTCATGCCTATTGCCCAATGGGATTAACAAATAACGAGTGTGTAACTTGCCGCTTAAGTGACGTCAAACGCTCTATCATTTTGCTACTAATATGGTCTTCTTCGTTCCAGACAATTGGTTTTTCTGATTAAAATTTCTTTGCCACGATAGAACGTCAACAAATTATACCCCTACCAAACAGGAGGGGGGGGTACAGACACAGGGTACTGACCCATAGCCAGGTGGTGGTGTCTATTTTTGCATTTCAAAAAAGTTAGTACCCGGTACTACTTTAGGGGTGGGGTGGGTATTTTTACTCTTTAAGCAAGTACTATTTGGGTACTTATTCACAGAATTATGCTGTTTTTCAATAAAAAAGTAGTTTGTTGTGATATTTTGACTTTTTTCAAATATTAATTTTTTTGATTTGAAATTTTTTTAAACGACAAATTTTTTTTACTCTTTTGAGAAATTTTTTGATTTTTTTGAAGACAAAACTTCCAAAATGATCAAGAAGTGTGTAATGAAAATCAAAGGACAAAAGCTTCTGACTCCATCATTGATAGTTTGCTTGAAATATCTGTAAAATTTAAGATTTTAGGGGTGGTGTCCCTATTTTTTACAGCAAAAATGAAGTAGTACCCGGTACTAAATATGGGTGGGTGGTACTAAACAAAATTTTAGAAAAAAAACAATTTAGTACCCTATGATTTTTTGCATTAAGATAAAAGGGCAATGTTTTCAAAGAAGTGGCTAAGCTGTTTTTTCGGGAAATTTTTTTAAAAATTGGGTTTTTTTCTTTGGGGTCCCTTTTGTCATTTTTATGGAAATTGGGCATTTCTCTTGATTGACTTGGTATTTTTTGCTGATTTTTTGCACACTGATGTAGAATGTTTTTGTTTAAAATTTGACATACAGTAGTGCCTGACTTGAAAAAAATTCTTTTTGGCAAATTTTGCCTAAAAAGTGCCTAAAATGGCTTTTTTTGGACTTGCTGTGAAATTCCTTTTTTAGTTTTTTCTGATTTTTTACATAAAATTGTCTTCCTTAAAATGTATGACTTTTTAATGTACTGTATGATTTTTTTAAAGATAGAGTTTTAGCCAAATTTGGGCCAAATTTCGGATTTGTGGAAGTTGCTTCATTAGATTTTATCTTTAAAGAGCTAGAGTTATTTTTACATGAAAGAAAGGATTGTTCTGGATTTTTTTTTGTTTGTGCTCAAAACTTAGCATGGCTTACCTTAGCTGGGAGACCTGCCTACTCTGATTCGTGTGGTTTGGAAGTATAACATTTAGTTAAAGCGAATAATAATATAGAAACAACAGAGTAGCCAGGTGTTATTTTTTGTAGATGCCAAATCTGGTCGTAGAATTCTATTGGCTGTTAAACAATTGTTGAAATCACCTGATATTATTGTTTTTATTGGAAGTGCACGAATCTGATTGGCTACCATAACCTTATCAACGGCTTTTTTGGCACGAAATTCAAACCAAATGTAAACAAATTCAAACTGGGTCAAAAATACCATACTCTCAATGAGTAGCTTCTGATGGGATTTTTGCTTATGTGGTGTAAGTTTGAATAGAGAGTATGGATCTCCAGACTAGGCTTACCTAGACTAATAATCGAAAAGCCAATGTGAAACAAGCCTCATCGTGTTTTTCAAGCTTACGTATCTCTATGCTATGATGCTATCTTTCCTTTTTCGTTCGAACATTTTCATCTTCTTTCACCATGTTTCTAACTATCATATCAGGTAGGTCCAATCAGCATGTTGCTTGTTTGGCTTGGAAAAGGTTCATCAAGTGGGGGGCGTATGCATAATTATGAAACGGAACAGTCCATTAGTAATAAGTCAAAAACCAGAAGTACGCAAGGCCAATTTTATGGGTCTGCAAGAAAATTCAGTTATGTGGATAGGAAGGCCATAAACCTTTTTTTTTGTAAAATCTTTGAAATAAAACTGCTCGACATGTTTCTACGATTGGTAATTTAATTTGTGTTGTTTTCTTATTCAAAAAGTATAAAAATACAACAAAATGGGTTGCGGAGGCTCAAAAGGAAGTGTGGTTGATCAGAATCAAAACCATCCACCACCACCGCAACAGCAACCACAAAAACAACCTCCACCACAAGTTCAGTCCCGTGAGTTGATTAATTTTGTTTCTTTTACCTTTTAAGGATAGTTATATAAAAGAGAAAAGTATTTTACTAAACATGAACTTCTTTTTAGAATGCGCTAGCATTTCAAGAGCATTGTAGCTCAAATATTTTCCAATTTTACCTATAACAAGCCAAGGTTTTAAGGATGGTTTAAGTGAGAACTGATTGTTCCGAATTTGAGTGGTTTTTTTTAAACCCTTAGGTTTAACCCTTAGTTTGGCTAGTTTTGGACGAGGATTCATTTGAGAATTCATTTCAGAGGAGATTTATAATTTTTTTTTATTAAAATGAATATTACAGGTTGTAGGCACTCAGTGGGCCTCTAAACCGATCTCAATTTACAAGTTTTGTGTAACGAATTTCTTTGGATGGCTTTTCCATGCTTCTTTCAACTTTTCTTTGAAGCCTTTTATGGAAACAGCAGCTACCACCTCAGACGGCAATTTATTCCACGTAGGGATGGTTCTGTAGTAGAACGACTTTGTTTGCGGGCCGCGGAATCCATCACTTGCAAAGTTCAGCATGAGTTCATCTTTGTGTTGTCGATTCGGACGTGGTCGATGGGTAGTTTTCTTTGGAATCGTAGCTTTATCGTAGAAGTGAAGATGCTTATAGACCTGCACCATATCACAAAAAGTTCTACGAAACTCTAGTGTTGGTAATTGTAAGCTCCGTAGTCTATCCTCATAAGAGAGATTTTTGTAAAGTTTGACAAGCCTTGTCGCACGTCTCTGCACTCCTTCCAATAGGTTGACGTGTTTCCTTAGTTTCGGGGACCAGACTGATTGTGCATATTCAAGATGCGGTCGAACGAAAGTACAGTACAAAGTAAGAAAAATCTGCGGGCTAAGGTTTTGGAAGCCACGGTTAATAACTCCAAGCATCGAATTGGCCTTGTTGACTTGCTTAGAGATATGTTCCTCGAAACTCAACTCTGCATCAATAACAACACCAAGATCTTTCTCTATGAAAACATGTTCCAGTTGATTTCCATTTAGAGTATATGGATGTGCATGTTTAATGTTTGTAAACTTTCCGATTGTAAGTACATGGCACTTGTCTGGATGGAACTGAAGCAACCAGTCTTTAGACCATTTCTCCAGCTCCTCAATATCTTTTTGTATGATAAGAGAGTCATCGATTGAGTCAACTTCTTTAAATATCTTTGTATCATCAGCAAAGAGTAGTATGGATGAGATGATTTTATCAGGAAGATCGTTGATATATAGAACAAAAAGTAGCGGCCCAAGTACACTACCCTGTGGTATTCCACTTACTACATCATTTGTTGTTGATTTTGACTGGTTCACTTTTACCTGTTGTTTACGTCCGTTAAGGAATGCTGTTATCCAATCAAGTATAGGTCCTTTGAATCCATATCCCATTAGTTTTTTGCACAATCGACGGTGTGGCACGGTATCAAATGCCTTTGCAAAATCTGTTTTTTAATTTTTTGTTAACTTTTATTAGAACCAAAACAAGCCCCAGTGCAGCCAGTGGCGCCACAACCACGTCAACCACCACCTCCACCAAAGGAGCCAACTCCACCACCACAAAAAGAACCGACCCCGCCTCCGCCAAAAGAACCATCACCACCACCACCGAAAGAACTTACGCCACCTCCACCAGTTGAAGGTTTGTCACCATTCTACAGTTTGATTTTATTCGACCCTGCACTACTAACTGCAACTTGCTGCCTGTTTTACACTTTCCCAGTCATTTTTATCATGATCTTTAAGACTTCCTGTCAGGAGTCTTGTTGGCAATACATTTTCTCAACATTCTTAATATTACGTAGCTGATTTTTATTTAGAAACTGAAAAACTTACACCAGAAGTATTGAAAGAGTTTGCCAGTCTTGAAAAATCTATTCAGAAATTGGAGAAAGTTCAACCAGAAGAAAGATTGATGTTGATCAAATTCGAATTGAAGCATACTGAGGATTCTGTGAAAACAAAAGAAAGTGAATTAGATGCTGCTACATCTGTCGCGTAAGTTGTTCTACCTTTACTATTACACTTTTCTTCTATGTTTTCTGTCTTACAATAATTGAGCAACATTTACATGCATAGCGACAGCCCGATAAAAATATCAGGGGACTAGAAAAACACCACATTTTGGTGCGAATTGGCGAATTTGCATGGTTTGAAATCTCAAACTATTATTGGAACTAATAACGAAAAATTGCATTTCGCGGGTTTTAATTTTCGCGGTTTTTTTCATTCTGGAATTTTCGCGGGTTTTAATTTTCACGGGTTTTAATTTTCGCGTTTTTGCTCTCTTTTGGACAAATTTCTTTCATTTTCCTAGGGATTTTTCAAAATTTTCGATAAAATCATGGAAAAAATTGTATTTCGCGGGAATTAAAATTTCCGGTTTGTAACTCTCAAAATTTTTTGCGGGCTCAAATTTTTGCGATTTTGACGAAAAACGACGAAAAACGCTAAAATTAGTTCCTGCGAAAATTAGTTCCAGTAACGTATGTCTTTTTTAGTCTTTAGTGAACGTCTTGACTTCCATTCATCGACGTAAAGTTAATGAATGCTAAAAATTTGGATGGTCCTAATTTGATTGCACACATGATTTATATGTTTTTATCTTTCTTTTTTAGAATGAAAGAGTATGCGGATTACGCTAACTTTAACGTCCAAGAATACATGACAAGCAATCACATCTCTTACCTCTCTCAACAAGATGCTGACGCAGCATTTAATAAAGAAAAACAAGAATATTTGGGGGCCAAAAATAAAGTGGATAGCTTCAAGAAAGAGGTACATTTCGAATATTTGTTCTATTTTCGAAGCATAAAGATAAACGAGCTAAGAGACCTTTTAATGGTAAAACAATTTTACCACCGATTTGAAAAAAGACCAGAAACCTTTAGAATTTATTTTGTCAATCAATATCTGATTCCTTTGAGTCGTAAGCTGATTATTCCAATTGCTTTAACCATCTAGGTCGATCGTTTGAACGCTGAAATAGTGTCTTTGAACGGAAAATTGACAGATTCGACTGCTAAAGTCAATGAGCTTCAATCACTCCAAGACAAACAAGACGGGCTACTGGAGAATCTTTTCAATGGAGATTATGGAAGTGAGCTTGAAGATAAGCTAGAAGCGGAACATGAAGAACTGCGCTCGAAGCGTGATCAGTTAGTTTTGGTGGCCATGAAATGGAGGAGTTGCAAAGATGCACTTTCAAAAGCATGTTCGCAGCTCGCTTATTCAGCTGCCCGATGGAATCAAATTAAAGAATACCCTAACATCCCCAATGTCGTAAGTAATCAGAATAGTTTACAAAAAAGTCGTAATACTAAGTGTTTTTGTGTTGTTTTTTAGTATAGTATTTCGGTGTTTAGAGTTAATCAGAGAAATGTAAAGAGATGGAAAAACAGCTTCTTGAAAACAATGGAAAAACGGCTCGTCATATACCAGGTCTCTTGCCCTTAAGGGAGTTAATGTCGAGTAAATAGGTTTCTTTTGTTGTCGCTATAAAAAATCTGCATAATTAGCGTGTTGTGACAAAATTCTTTTGTTTCAAGCCTGATTATGCACAAACTTTTAGGGCTTATATTTTGGGTACACCTCTCCTATACGAAAGGTACCTATATCTTCTTGCTCATAATTTCCTAGCGATTCTACTGATATAACCGCATCATGACCGCACCATAATATGGAAAGCTAGAGCTTGAGAAAATTATAACTTCATCTTGATTTTACTCGACTTCTGACAGTTTTACAAGAACCAATTTAATATCATTGCGTTAAGAATCTTTTTTGCTATACATTGGTAAAAATATTGCTCCTTATTCTTAAAAATTGAACTAGTAATCGGCAAAAAAGGAAAAACAAATTTTCATTTTTATTGTCAAATCATGTAGAAACCGTCCAATTTGTATGGCGAGTCGTCTTTGATTTGGGCTGCTTCCCTATAATTGGTTGTTTTTTCATTCAAAAACATTATTAATAACAATGCTCACCATCAAGCATGTTTCAATTTTCAATAAAATTGATTTTTGAATCCTGTTGAATATTTAAAAATCGCCGGAACAATCTATTTTCGCCGGAAAGACAGTATTTCTTGAATTTCTCGAGCTGTACTTTACATATTCTTTTTTAATTTTTCATACTGATGCAAAGTGACAATACCTTAAATGTGACGGAGCCCGATTTTCGAAACACATTTTTTCCGGCCGAAATGCCGGAAATATGCCGTAAAAACCGGTTTTTGAGATTTTCTCGAATTTTCATCTCTAGTTTTTTCTGATTTTTTTTTGCAGAAAGATGCGTATTCGCAATGCTCAAAACATGACCGAGTTCGATTTTTGAGAAAAATCTTTTTTTTCGGCCTAAAATGCCGGAAATTTCCGTTTTTTTTAATTTCATTGGATTTTTTCGTTTTATGTCTTTGTTTTTTTCAAACAAAAACATTATTTATAAGAATGTCCACGATTAAGCATGGTTCAATTTTTAATGAAACTGATTTTGGTACAGGAACTTTCTAAAAATCGCCAGAACAGCCGAGAATCGCCGGATTTCTTGAATTTCTCGAGTTTTTCTTGTATTATTCTGCATTTTCATACTATTGTTGTCATTTTTCAATTGTCTTATTACATCAATCTTCAGGTAGGTCCATTCAGCATGTAGCTTGTCTTGTCTTCTTCATTGGCCAACGTTACTTTCAATGGCCGCCATCTTTTCGTCTTGAACATATCATCCTTTCGAGCACCAATTCGTTCTGCAGTGACACCGTTTATCTTTAATCCCATACGATTTCCTACAGCTTCCTCCACGTAATCTTTGTCACCGCCCCGCTGTTCCTCTTTGTTCTCATCTTTATTTTCACCTAAATGATGGACAATGATGTTACATCTAGTTAAGTTCTTCCAGCGATCTTCTTCTCTTTCTTCTTTTTCATTTTTGATAAATTTCTTAATGATATCCTGTTTCTTCTCCACCTCTTCCTTCGTGATATCTGCATATGTTGCCCGTTTGGTTCTTTAGCGACGTCTGCTTTGTTTACAGCCATAAGTTCCTCCATTTTCTTCTCTAGATTATGCAATCTAGTGTTGAAAGTACAGATTCAAATATTTGCTGACCTCAATCTTGACATTCTGCTTCTTTTATTGTTTGCGTTATTTGGTTATTTCTGACTCTTTTCTTACTTGTTTTGATTTTTTCCAAAAGTATTGGCGTGACTGTAACACATTTTTTACAATGAAGCGTCGGCTTTTGTATTGCAGACAAAGCTGAATTTGGTATGCGGGAAGCTCCGAACAAGCATAATGAACGAATCTCTGGCATTTCCTGCATTGTAACATGTCATTATCCTTTTATCCTTTATTATTTCATTCGTGAAGCATTTATTGGTGGTACAGGATCCAATTTTTTCAGCATTTTCAGTGGATTTTTCATCGATTGTTGCCATTCTTTTTAGCATGATGTCAAAAAATTCAAAGTGTAGTACTTTTTTGTGAAAATTTAATCTATTGTAAGACATTTTGTGCAATTTTTAACCTCCTAGGTCAAAAATCCAGCATTGCCCAGGGGGTCTTTGATTCGCACTAAAGCGAAAAATGAGTAAAAATGGCATTTTTTGCCCATTTTAAGACTACAAAAGGCCAGGAAAGGGTCAAAATGGTTTCTAAATGATGTCTTGTACTAATATTCAACATAAAAAGACAAAATAACCCAAGCGAGATTGCTCAATGTTTCAATTTCAAGCTAAAAAGGCTGATTTTCTCCGATTCTGGGTAGTAAAATGCATGAAAGCAGCATTTTTGAGGAGCCACAACTTTTAAACTTTTTAAGGTACACACTTGAAATTTCAGTAATGAAACACTTCAGAGAAAGCTCCAGGAAAAATCAAACTTGAGTTTTTAAAAATTTCTTATAAATCCATAATGGCGCCCTGAGTTTTTTTTTTTTTTTCTTTATTGAAACAAAGACACTACGAACATATATTACAAAACATTACTTAAACATAAAATATAGTCCCTCCCCCCGCTAGGAACTAACGTTATATCGCCAGAGGTACTAGACTATGTAAAAAATAAATAAATAAGTAAATAAAGAAAATAAAAAGAAAAAATCTTGGAGAAGGAAGCTACAGTTGTTAGGTAAAAGCCTAAAATAAAGCACCGCTAAACCTTCCAGTTTCGTTAAGAAATTCAACAACAGAACAAAGAATAGATTTATTTAGATTTGAAGTCAAACTTTCATCCCCATATAATAAAAGCCGACAGAAAAAAGGAGGGTTAAGTGGCGGATGAAAAATAATGCCTAGGGTCTGAAGTTTGTCGAACAAAGATTGTCTTGCATGGGAATATATAGAGCAGTGCAGAAGAAAGTGTTGAGTGTTTTCAACAGAGTTAGTTCGGCAACCACAGAAAGGGTCTAAAGTGTCGCGGAAGCCATGTCTAAATTTATGCTCGTTGAGATGGCTGAAACCGACCCGAAGTCGATTAAGAAAGATCACTCCTTGAATGTCAGGAACATCAAAAACATGGGATTGCTTGGGTCTCAAAAATTCATAGATTGCTTTTTTGAAAGTTTTAATTGAAGGTAGATCTCGTACATTACCTCCCAGAACATTCCACTGAGATATGCAGTACGGAAAAAAAGTGTTACGGAAACGTTCAGTTCGTATATTAAGAGGATAAATAGGATTTCTTGTTCTAAGGCCACCTGGTGCTGTAAGTCTTACTGGCAGGTAGTTACGTAAATACGAAGGGGCTAAATTGTTAATAATTCCATAGAAGAATGTCATTCTTCTAGCAAAGCGCCTGTCAGCAAGACTTTCAAGACCAAGTTCTGAATATAGTTTTTCTTGAGACGTTCCACGAAAACAGCCTGTTATAGCAAGGCTGGCATTATATTGAATAGATTCAAGCTTCTGCACAAAGGTAGCATTTCCTGGGCGGTCATATACGATATCACCATAATCAAGATGAGGCCTAATGAAAGATTTATAAATGGTTAGTAGAGATCTCCTAGGCACATGCTTGCGAAGTCGGTTAATAAGACCAATTCCTTTATTGGCCTTTTGTATCTTCTCATCTAGATGGCGATCAAAAGAAAGTTTTGAATCTAAGATTAAACCAAGATGTTTCTGGTACTCACTGGTCGCGATATTAGAGTTATTAAAGGATATTACTGGAGCATTAGGAGGAGTGAGTCTACAGGTAAAATAGACTTCAACAGCTTGCTTAGATAGGTCAGGGTTAAAAGACATCTTCCATTGATGAGCCCAATCAGTTATCCTGGAGAGATCTCTGTTAAGTACATCAAGGCTCAAGAGTTGATCAATCACAAGAGAGAATAAAGAGGTATCGTCAGCAAAGATCTTGGGTTTTGACTCAAGGTTTTCTGGAAGATCATTAATATAAATTAAGAAGAACAATGGACCAAGAATCGAGCCTTGAGGTACCCCTGCATTGATTCGCTTCCACTCAGATGTTTTCCCATTCAACACAACTCTCTGATGCCTATCGTCAAGAAAGCTGCGAATTAAGGAAAGTAACGGTCCAGTCACCCCATAAGATTTGAGTTTAAAGAGTAAGCCATCGTGCCACACCCGATCGAATGCCTTTGAAATGTCTAAAAACACCCCCCTGGTATCTAGAGAAGGATCTTTGTCAAACCCTGTATAAATATCATGCGTTATGGATAACAACTGAGAAATGCAGGAATCCCCCTCCCGAAAACCAGACTGACAAGGAGAAAATAAGTTGTTATTTTCAAAATATCTGTAAAGTGTATCATAAATACACTTTTCATATATTTTTCCAAACACAGGAAGAAGAGACACTGGTCTGTAGTTTTTGGCTATGCTCCTGTCTCCCTTTTTATAGACAGGAACCACGTTTCCTTTCTTCCACTGTGATGGGAAGATGCCAGAGTTGATAGAAAGATTGAATATACTAAGCAAAGGTTTTACTAGAGACCATACGAGTAGAAATATTATCCCACCCATGGGCCTTGTTAACATTCAAAGAATTAATAATAGACTCGATTTTTTCTTCTTCAAATACAAGATTATCGAGTCTGGAGTTAGTAAGAAATTGTTCAGGTGGCAAAACACTGCCAGTATCGATAAGTGAGCATTGGTTTGAAAAAAAAGAGTTGAAAATATCGGCCTTCTCAGAAACATCGCTTACAAGGACGTTTCTTTCATTTCGAATAGGTGGAATTTTCGGGGTTTTACGTACGTTCAGAAACTGCTTCAGAGTAGACCAGTATTTCTTACTTCCTATGTTTGGATCATTTAAAGAGTTGCCAAGACGAGAAAAATAGTTATCCTTGGCAGTCTTGATGGCCAATCTACACCTGTCAACCATGTCAACAAGTGCCTGACCATCTAAAGGATTTCCCCATTTTCTCCAACGACGATATATCTTAGCCTTATCTAAAAGCATCTGCTTTATCTCAGGAGTCATCCATAACGCATCTTTGTCTCTGATGGTGATAGTTTTATTTGGAACAAAATTAGAAAAAATATTAAGTATATATTCAGAGAGAAGGGAAACACGATCTTCTACGTTGAGTCCCAGAAAGGAGGTTTCCCAATCAATGGCATTCAGGGCAAGCACGATTCCCCTCTCATCAGCACGAGAAAAGTCCCAAATCTTGCGTTTATAGGCTGGAGGGAATGTAGTTTGAAAGTTTAGTTTTACGAAGGGTATCTGGTGGTGGCAACGTGGATTAAGTGAAGGTAAAACCCCGGAGTCTAAAATAGGAGTCCGCGAAGATGAAAAAATAAGATCAATGCAAGAAGGAGAACACCCAGGACGAAGATGAGTCGGCTCATCAATCAGTTGATGTAACCCATATTGTGAAGCTAACTCGCTAATGTCCTCTCCTTGAGAATTTGTGATATCACCAGTCCACCAAACTGAGTTTCTTGCGTTAAAGTCACCGAGAAAAATAGCTAAAGTAGGAGAAACATTATAAATTTTTCTGATAGTTTCCTCCAATTTTTGTTTAAATGCAGAAAATTCTTCTGCATTTTGACTAGGAGTTCGGTAGAGAAGACAAAGAAGAAGTTTTTTCGAACCAGATTTAACTTCAAATAATATTAGTACAAGACACCATTTAGAAACCATTTTGACCCTTTCCTGGCCTTTTGTAGTCTTAAAATGGGCAAAAAATGCCATTGTTACTCATTTTTCGCTTTAGTGCGAATCAAAGACCCCCCTAGGGAATGCTGGATGTTTGACCTAGGAGGTCAAAAATTGCGCAAAATGTCTTACAATAGATTAAATTTTCACAAAAAAATACTACACTTTGAATTTCTTGACTTTGCCATTAATTGACGATTTACCCTATTTAAACGGCTTAAGTTTGTATGAAGGTCTGATCTTAATTAGAAGTGTGCATAAGGTTGTTAAAGATGATGTTCTGTTTTTAAGTGATTTTTGATTAAATTTTCTTTTAGGCAAAATACTACATGGCAACAGAAACACGTGATCGTTTGATTGGAGGTCACATGAACATCAGACATTGCATGGAACAAATCCAAATGAAATTGCCTTATTGGAATGACTCTGATGATAAGGTAAGGCAATTCCTTCTTCTTGAGAGGGTTACTCTTTAGAAAAATGAAAAGAATAATTTTCTAATTTTTCTCGGTATCTTTTTTAAATCATGCCAAGATTCCAATGTTGTGTCAAAGTTTGCCATCTATACATTTTCTATTTAATAAAGGATATTAAAATTCATAAAACAATCCCAATTTTATTTTTCAATTGTATTTAATTTTTAATGACTTTTTTCCATTCCACTCAACGTTATTTTTCAATTGTATTTAATTTTTTAATGACTTTTTTCCCTTTTATTCAACGTTATTTTTCCATTGTATTTAATTTTTAATGACTTTTTTTCCATTCCATCCATTGATTAGAAAATATCGTCATACAGGGTGTCCCTAATTAAAGTATCGAGTTTGAACATGCGATTGAGTAGAAAAGTTTGTGGTCGTGTTCACACTACGACCTCCCTTAATAAAAATGTAGTTAGGAGAATCTTTTGTTGACTACAATACAGAACGTGCATTTAACAAAGAGTCGAACGCGTAGTATTGTAATTTTTAATCGATCTTCCTTAATTAAGAGTCGTAAGCTCTATTGTCTTAAGGGTAGGGTAGAGGCTTCCCTTAAAACAAAAGATTTTATTAAGGAAGCATAAACAAAGAATGCGTGCAGTGAACAAAAAGTTTTACGATTTCAAAAACGAATGAACTGAGGAAAAAATTAGAAATAGTGCAAATGGTGTTGTTGATGTGTAAGATGAATGCAGTTATTGAGTAAAACCATTAGAACAAATATGTTTGCGGATTTCAAATGATGTATGGATACCAATATCAACCAATCACAGGTGAAATCGAAACTCTCAATAAAAAATCAACCAATGAGAAGCCTTAAGCAAAATCAATTACCGTGTTATAATAGATCTCGTGAACCTACAAAGAACTGTAATAAACCAGTGTATTCATCCATCGTAAATCTCTTTGTTTGACTTTGATAGATTTAATTAAGTAAACTTTCCAGTGTGAACGCGCCCTGTGTGTGTTATCGCTAAAATATAAGAACGTTCTCCATCACACTTATTACAAAAAGTAGTTACAACGTATAAATTAATCGTAATAACAAAGAAAAAAGAGGGAGAGCTTAAAATACAATTTTGTGAACACGCACATAAAACTTTCTACTCATAGTTGTGTTTCGACTCGATACTTTAATTAGGGACACCTTGTATAAGTAAATTTCCGGAGAACATTAAAAATATTTGAGATTTCCAAGAGGCTATTAACATCAAAATTATCAAACTCTTCTTTAGAACCTTGTAATGAGCGTCAACATCATTTACAATGACATCACAACCCAAAAAACATTCGAACGTGCCTTAGCCTGGTACAAATATTATCATTGGAGAGCTGCCCTTGGTTTGAACTGGGTCGAACAGGTATGGTTTTAATTTGATTGATTTAGTAAAAATAATTGATAGATAATGATTCAGTATGATAACAACTCGGGTATAATGTCTTATTACTTTTTGTTTACATTTCATGAAAACATGGGGGCTTTTAGAATCCGTAGGATCTTTCGTGGAACGCAACCGCGTGTGATTTGTTACGAAAGGAGATGTTGAAAGGGGCTTTTTATGGCTAAATAACTAACTTTACTGGCAAACTTCCAAATCCCCAAAATAGCCTAAAAATTTTACGAAGTCTCAAAGTTGAATTCAACGAAAATGGTTGATACCATTGGATAGGGCATGAAATTCTGAACAAATTCTGTACTAAACAAATTTCATTAATTATTATTTTCTTGTATCGTCAGGTTCTGAATCAGTTACACCAACAAGTTGGTGACGCAGAGAAATCAGTTCGTGGGAAATACACAGAGTTGAAAAAAGAACGCTTACAATGTATTCAAGCTAAGCTGAAGGAAACAATGGATGTCGATTTCAACATCGAAGAATTGATGAATGAAGAAGAAGGAGAAGATGAAGAAGATCCACTCCTCATGTCTACCATATTTGATGTTTCTATGGATACACAAGAAAGTGTGGAAGAAATGCCGGCACCAAAAGAGAATGAGAATCCGACCTCACTAGAATCTTTTGTGGCTGACGCTGATATGCCGAATGAGCCGGAAGGAGAGGCGCCGAAGGAGAGTTCACCAGAGGGAGAGGATGTAGGAAAACCTGAAGAGACAGCTTCCACAGAAGAAACAGGAGTGCAAGCAGAAGAAGGAGAAAAACCAGAAGCAGATGCAAACGAAAGTGAAAGTAAACCGGCTGAAGACAAACCAAAAGCACCTCCAATCAAAACGATTCCATTGGAAGATTTGGCACCTTTGCCGTCTCAAGATGAGCTGTTGGGTAAGGTAGAGAAACTTTTGGCGTCCGTTGAAAATGCCGAAGAGACTTTAGAGAAAAACAAACTAAAGCAAGAACAGCAATTACAAGAACAATTAAGAAGGCGTCGATCAAGAAGAAAGCGAATGGCCGATCAAGCTAAAAATAATGTTCAAGTTAATCAAACTGAAACCATCCCCGAATCAGAAGAACCTAAACCCGAATCGGATGCACCTAAACCCGAATCGGAAGAACCTAAACCCGAAACGGATGAACCTAAACCCGAAACGGATGAACCTAAACCCGAAACGGATGAATCTAAACCTGATGACAAGCCTACTGAAACACAGGAATCAAAACCAGAATAAAGAATCGCATGAAATTCTTTTGAAAATTAAATCTAAGAAAACCAATAATCTTTGAAAAAAATGCTTTTGAGCTTTCTGGTGGTAGTGATGGTGGTGGTAGCCGAGTAAAGTACTGTTCGCACGCAGTTCTATCGTTGTACTGTCTGATGGGTCTTGTCGACCGCTGTTTCCTAGACATACGAATAACGGATTGTATAATTTACATATAAATCAAAAATCGTCAAAGTGAAATCATCACTATCCTCGAATCACATGATGACGAGTAAAAAAAGACATTTTAAATAATTTGCACTTTATTTTTTTAATAATTTATTGGATTGACACCTACCGCTTACTCTTACGTTCCAAATGGGGGGGGGGTCGAATAAACGGGGGGATTTTCGATTGTCGGGGGTTGGAAATTTTACTTCTGAAAACCCAAAAATAAGGTAAATATAGGCTGAAATCAGACTATTAAGAGCAAAATAGCCTTCTCTTTGACAACTGAAAATATTTTTCAAAATTAATAAACGGGTGGAGTCCTAATAAAGTCTTGGGGGTTGGACAAATTTCGAAAAATTAACAAGCGGGGGCCGTTTATTTGGAACCTAAGAGTACTTGGTTATTTATGTATATGGGTTCCTTAGTAATGGCTTTATTTGGTTGTGACAATGAAATTATATCTCATTCTGCTAATGCCAATAAGATCTTGTAAACCTTGATGTAATATTGTATGATGCTGTATATGTAATTAATTGGCTCTCGCTAATTCAAGCTGGAACGGAAACTATGGAGCTGATGTTCAGTTTTTCCAAATTTTCAAAAAATATTCCCTAGTTTAAAGCTCAGGCGGGAGTCTTTTTCTATAAACTCTCTTGTCAAACCATAAACTTTGAGCCGCAAGACAAACAATGAAGCGGCGCTTGTTCTTTATCACTCTCAAATTGAAGTGTTTACCAATGGGAAATGAAAGCCTTTCCCCCCTTTGGACGAAATTCTGTTGTTGAATTTGGTGAATTACATTTATATTAAGTGTGGTATATTTTGAATTATGAAATTGAAAAGTCGTGTTACTTTTTTGAAAATTTTGTAAATATTTTTTCTCGCACTGAATTTGTAAATATAAATTGACAATTTTTGTTATGTACCAGTTTGCGCTGTAAATATAATGAAATGAATTTAAAAACTTTTTTTTTTTACTTACTTCAAGCCCTGTACATGCCTACCGACCAAACGAAAAACTTTCAAGCTAGTGGAAATTGTGTATAGTATGAGTGACTAAAGTTTTTTGTTTCAGCACTTTCTTTTTTTTTGTGCTTCAAATTGTTTCGAATTCTAGCGGCAATTTTTACTTTCAACCCTCAAACTATGCAGAAAAGTGGTTTCAAATTACACATAGGTGATTCGATTTGACTAAAGGACCATATAACACTAAAAGTGCAAGGATGGAAAATATCTTAATTTTTACAGGTTGAACATTTGCAATAACATCCTGGACGAAAGGTTGAGTTTTTTAAAATCAATGAAAAAAGGTTAAAAATAACTTTCAACCAATTTTTAACCCAGTCCAATATGATTATTAATAAATGTTTTATTTTGATTAAAAGTGAGTTTGATTGACAGCAGGGGCTAGGTAACTTCAGCATTGAATTTAGGTGTTTTTTTTATAGAGTATATAGACCTTTCCAAAGTTTACTGGTGCCCACTACCACCTTAGTGCCTAAGATTGCCTTATTCCGCTATTTTGAGTAAAAGTTCTTGGTTTATACTTTCCTCGCAAGAATTTTCACTTAGAGCATAAATTCCAAACGGAAAAGAAGAGAGCTCCGAACCTCGTTTACTCGAACACAGAATTGCTTTCTAATGAAATGGTTTAGAGAGAATTACACGCTTCTTTTTTTATAAGAATAGTGTACTTTGGATGAGGGTCAACTATTCTTAAGAAATTGCCAAAAATGAGGGTGAAATATTCTTAACGTATTCTTACTTTTTTGGACTACACTTTTTTACAAACATGAGAAATTATCAATTTGACGGACTTTTGAATGAACTTTTGGAACTATAAGTACATTTCTGCCTCAAAGTTTAAGTTCAAGTCTAACAAAGGAAGCAGCTTTTTTCTATTAGTCAAATACAAAATGACTGTATTCGTATCAAATTCTGTTAAAATCATCCTAGAAGGTATTCTTAGGGTATTCTTACGATTAGGTGGATTTGGTCAATTTTCACCCTGATATACTTATATAGAAGATATTCTTATAAAAAAAAGCGTGTAGTTGGAATTAACATAATTTAAATATCAGAGAATTGGTAATAAAAATGAAAATATTTTATTATCAAATCGATTGGCTCTTACGTGTCACGTGATGTGAGGCTTAGAATTAGAGGAGGGCATTGCTTATCGAGATTTCATTCACCATATCACAACAGGCATACCAACAAAGTGTTCCGCCCGTATGTTTGTTTTGGCAATGATGGGGCTTGTTTCTGTTTGAGATTTTAGAGAATCTTAACGATATTAGATTTTAGAAAAACTTATTTATTTTGGCCATTAATTTCATGGTTTTGGATTCTTTCATTTGTGTAACTCAAAAACTCGGTGATGAAAATAAGTGTTTTACATTTCGAGGTTATTTAGTCACTCTTGGGAATTCTCTATACCGCGTTAAAAGACGAATGATGTTTCAGAGATTAAAACGAAATTTTATAACACCATGGATGTATAAAGAAAAACAGGAGTGGATTTGTTGGCAATTGGTCGTTAAAAGTCTTTTGATTTCTTTTATGAAATATATCAAAAGAAAATAGCAAGCTTGCCCGACAAAATACGACTTTTTAGTAGAACTCAAGATTTCTCTGAACATTCTTGCTATTGTCGTGTTTCAATGAAATTCTGAACCCACCACCAAATCAACCCTTGGATTCGTGCAGACACCCGAGGTTACATAATCTCAGGAAACCATTTATCCCCTTCCCCATTTCCCCACTTTTGCATGGTTGAAGTCAATATCAAATTATATTTGCTCCTCAGAAGGCTATTTGCCATTACTCCTTTTGTTTGACCCCTTTAACTACTTTCAAACCCCCTATTTAATTACCTTCCTGTTAAGCGTTCCCTATGTTTTATTTTACGACTTTGTTATTTCGAAATGCTAAGGCTAACGCCATTAACCCCAACCCATATTATGTAATCAGGCAATTAAAATTGAATTTATAATTTTCTTTGTAATTAGACAAGTAGACAAATGAAGTTATTTCAACCTTCATCGATTTATTTTCACAATGTAAGTGTAACATTTTTTTTGGAGCTGGTTATATTAAAGATTATTTTTATCGGGAACTAACTTTGTCAAAGTTCATTCTGCACTCGCCGTCGTCGCTCTTTTTATGTACTCTATCTGATCATGAAATTTAGTAAGTTCAGATGGAGGGCCCAGAAATCTCATTACACCACCCATTGAACCTAGTTTTGTTTTTGACACTGTCAACGTTTTAAAAACCTTCTTTGAGTTTGAATTTCTTAAAAGGTGAATTAATGTTTTCAAATCATTTCGACCAATTTATCTATAACCCCTTTTCAGATTTTCTCTGTTCTGATGAAAATTATATTTTTGTAAAGGTAAGACAGGTAGGGCCTCGACACTATCAGTATTGAAGATTTCTATCCTTCTAATATATGAAAATTTTTCTCATTGATTGATTTTTTATTAAGAGTTCCGATTTCGCTTGTGATTGGTTGATATTGATATCCATACATCCCCTGAAATCCGTAAACATATTTGTTGCAATCGCTGTACTCAATAACTGCATTCATCTTACACATCAACAACACCGTTTCTATTTTTGCGGAACGAGCGTTGAGCGCGCGAAGCGCGCGAAGCGAGTGGAGCATCCTTTCTCTAGATCTGCGCATGCGAGATGTGGGAATTTTGTTGTATATGCTTGAAAAATCAAAAAGTCAATCAGGTTACCACGTGAAATATCTCCTTTGCTAAACGAAAGCCAAAAAGATCTCTTTTGCTACTAAACGATAGCCAAAAGCTGAAAGTATCAACCAAATCGTATAGACCTTTTTTTAATGAGGCCACCCTGTTGAATAATTATGTAGTCCAGCAAAAAAAACAATGATATAGCCATGCATAATTATTATATCAACATAAAAGGGGTTGCGGAACGACCGTTCCGTTTTCGCAAAGCGAAGAAATTTCGACACTAACAAATTATTTTTATAAGTCAAACTTTTATTGATAATGTTTTCCAACTCAACTCTTTCTTTTTTATAAGAATTTTATAAGAACAATACGAGGCTCAAAAATTAAATACGCCGGGTTTTGAGCAATTCAAAAACAATTTCAGGCTCAAAGTGCAAAAAAGGCCAGCCAAACCTTTAAAAAAATTTACTGGTTCTTATAAAAAATAGTGCAAGTGACAAAAAAGAAACACCACTGTTTCTTGTGCAATGGCTGAATGACCAACAACAAAGATATTAACATTAGGCTTTAGGCTGGTAGTTTATCTGAATAATTGAAAGACTTTTATCCCATCTTTTTGTGAGCTTTTGAAACAATTACTTAGCTCTCTATAAAACTTTTACAAAGACCAATTTATCAACAATTCAAAATATTATACATTTCCCTTCAAAATTTAAAAGAAAATAGTGCGTAGTTTGAAAGATGATCTTGAGCTTTTCAGCCATTAGAACCTAGGTATACAATCTCTCAAAATGTGCTACCTCTTTATGATATCATTCACTTCAAATGTAGTATCAATTTTCCGAAAAGGAATCAGCAGCCTAGCAATAATTTCCAGTAACATATCAAGACTAGTGAGATTTTTTGCGTGATGAAATTTTGTCTTTTTGTGAGTCTATTTTTGCGATATTGTGTGTTCAGCAAAAAGATGTTCCCAATGTTTCATTTATAAAATCAATCCAAACCAGTCCAAACTAATTTTTTCAAGAATCTTGCCTTGCAGAATAAAATTAAAAAACTTCTATAATAGACCTTTTCGCCTTTGCGTCCGCCATATTGAATTGTATGCAAAAATTATGGTTGCCGAATTGCCGTGGTGAAATTCCCTTAGGCGGTTATAATAACAAGCATTATCTACAATCTACAGGTCAAAGAGTTTATGAAAATATAAGTTGATTTGCCAGTAAAAAACACTTTTTTGTGAAAGATATCTTGTTTGAAAATATATTCGAGCTAGCATCAAAAGTAACATACAGGTACTTTTATCATTTTTAAGTTGTCTTTTGGGCTAAAGTCATCAATCATGCTTTTGTTATCACTTTATCGTACAAATATAAATCGGCATTACCATTCTAATTGTTGATGATGATCAAGCTCCAATGTTAAACAAAAATCTCTCGAGAGTCAGCAGCAAGCGATAATATGGAGGAATCAACAATCAATCAAGCCAAATCAAAAAGATTCCATTTATCGAATAAATATTGAAGAAATCTTCAAAGACGAAAATAGCAACTAGTAATGAGTGATTATCACTTTGATTCTGCTTTCCAGTACAGTCTTCTCTTTTGTCTCGTAAACATTGCACGGAATAACATGGAACTGGCACAATTTATATTCAGCAGGATAGGACCATTTTAATATTCTCCGTCAATCACAATCTGTTCATACAGTCATAATACTATGTATATTTTGGTTTTATGCTGCTTCTTTGTTGTGCACGTTCACCCACCAAAACTCTGAAACACTGCTGATTCAGCCAGTCGGCCGATTGGTAGTTAAAAGTCACCCATCACATCACAAAAAATACTGTGTATCAATGGCTGTGTGTTTGAAAGTTTCATTGTCAAGTTTGAAAATCCAAAAGGGACAACCACCAATTATATCATCATGAAAAATGACCAAAAGTCCAAAATAGATCATTTTTACAGCATAAAATCATGAGTCGATAAGAAAATAACTACTACTACTACTATAGACCTTTTTTTAAAGAGGCAACCCTGTTGAATAATTAAGTAGTCCAGCATAAAACAATGATACAGCCATGCATAATTACTGTTTCATGCATATTTGCGGAACGACCGTTTTGAGGGCGCGAAGCGCCCGAATAGGGAGTGTAGCATCCTTTCTCTAGATCTGCGCGTGGCGTAAAAAAATCTGTATATGTACGAAAATTTCTGAAAATGAGCCGGTGGGATGGCGAAATATCGACTTTGCTTCGTGTTGGATGGGGTTAAAATTAGTTTAGCACTATTTGAAGTATCTGTTTCATAAATTACTTATTTTAATAGAATATAATCTATGTTTTGAGTATTATAATGTAAGATCTTTTATGAAAATTGCAACTTTTGTACAAATAATAGTAATAGTACCAAAACTTTATCTCCTTTGCTTTTTTCCCGCTTCTTCCAGATGTCTGGGCCCAGTCTTTTTTTCTGCGTTTCATTTTCAAAACAACAAAGATGGCCCTGAAAACGGTGAAAACCAACGAATCTCTTCGGTTTTTCTGTGCATTAACTTTTGGACTGATTTATGGCCCATTGAAAGGTAAATCTTCATTTTTTTTTCACCTTTATAGTTTCAACTACCTTTGGAATGTTACATTAGTACTTTTTCTTTGTGTTGACTTTTTTGTATTAAATTGGATTTCATCTCACAAAACAAAATGTTTTTTTCTCGGCCATGTGTTTCATGGATATCATATGGCCATGTTTTCTTTCCACAGGCTTATTTTTATTCATATGGGTCGCGTGTTTATTTCATTTTACTCTAACTATAATTATTTTCATCTCTTCTGTCTTCAGGGTTCAGGTGAAGTCGAGCTTGATTGATGTGATGGGTGACTTTTAACTACCAATCGGCCGACTGGCTGAATCAGCAGTGTTTCAGAGTTTTGGTGGGTGAACGTGCACAACAAAGAAGCAGCATAAAACCAAAATATACATAGTATTATGACTGTATGAACAGATTGTGATTGACGGAGAATATTAAAATGGTCCTATCCTGCTGAATATAAATTGTGCCAGTTCCATGTTATTCCGTGCAATGTTTACGAGACAAAAGAGAAGACTGTACTGGAAAGCAGAATCAAAGTGATAATCACTCATTACTAGTTGCTATTTTCGTCTTTGAAGATTTCTTCAATATTTATTCGATAAATGGAATCTTTTTGATTTGGCTTGATTGATTGTTGATTCCTCCATATTATCGCTTGCTGCTGACTCTCGAGAGATTTTTGTTTAACATTGGAGCTTGATCATCATCAACAATTAGAATGGTAATGCCGATTTATATTTGTACGATAAAGTGATAACAAAAGCATGATTGATGACTTTAGCCCAAAAGACAACTTAAAAATGATAAAAGTACCTGTATGTTACTTTTGATGCTAGCTCGAATATATTTTCAAACAAGATATCTTTCACAAAAAAGTGTTTTTTACTGGCAAATCAACTTATATTTTCATAAACTCTTTGACCTGTAGATTGTAGATAATGCTTGTTATTATAACCGCCTAAGGGAATTTCACCACGGCAATTCGGCAACCATAATTTTTGCATACAATTCAATATGGCGGACGCAAAGGCGAAAAGGGTCTATTATAGAAGCGTTTTTAATTTTATTCTGCAAGGCAAGATTCTTGAAAAAAATTAGTTTGGACTGGTTTGGATTGATTTTATAAATGAACATTGGGAACATCTTTTTGCTGAACACACAATATCGCAAAAATAGACTCACAAAAAGACAAAATTTCATCACGCAAAAAATCTCACTAGTCTTGATATGTTACTGGAAATTATTGCTAGGCTGCTGATTCCTTTTCGGAAAATTGATACTACATTTGAAGTGAATGATATCATAAAGAGGTAGCACATTTGAGAGATTGTATACCTAGGTTCTAATGGCTGAAAAGCTCAAGATCATCTTTCAAACTACGCACTATTTTCTTTTAAATTTTGAAGGGAAATGTATAATATAATTTTTGAATTGTTGATAAATTTGTCTTTGTAAAAGTTTTATAGAGAGCTAAGTAATTGTTTCAAAAGCTCACAAAAAGATGGGATAAAAGTCTTTCAATTTATTCAGATAAACTACCAGCCTAAAGCCTAATGTAATATCTTTGTTGTTGGTCATTCAGCCATTGCACAAGAAACATGTGTGTTCTTTTTTGTCACTTGCACTATTTTTTATAAGAACCAGTAAATTTTTTTAAAGGTTTGGCTGTCCTTTTTTGCACTTTGAGCCTGAAATTGTTTTTGAATTGCTCAAAACCCGGCGTATTTAATTTTTGAGCCTCGTATTGTTCTTATAAAATTCTTATAAAAAAGAAAGAGTTGAGTTGGAAAACATTATCAATAAAAGTTTGACTTATAAAAATAATTTGTTAGTGTCGAAATTTCTTCGCTTTGCGAAAACGGAACGGTCGTTCCGCAACCCCTTTTATGTTGATTTTTGTTATGTCTATTCGAGTTATGACTAAAACAACGTCTACAGCAAGTACTACATTGTTTAAAACATCTCAAATGCTTTTGGATATATTTATTTCAACCAATCAAATGATTTGTTTACGTTTTGACTAAGGATACAGTGAAATTATCATCGAAGAAAGAAAACCTGTCTTGTTTAGTAGCTAACAGCACCTACTGATGGAATTCACTCGAAATCGAAAAGATGGACAATTTTTTTCAAATAGGGAACAATTTTCCTTGGTAGAGGATGCCTTGAGGTATGTATATCTGAAGTTTCTAGTGTGGTCTGGCTCTTTTCACTGTGGTCTGGCTCTTTGAGTTCAGCCCATTTTTAAATTTCATGTACTCAACCCATCGACTAGGTAGTTCTTTCAGTTCTTGTTGTCTTTCACTTTGTTTACGTGATCAGCTAAAAGTTGGCGGTTAATTTCGAAAAGTTTGCTTCTTGGTAATAATGAAGGAAGAGATGGAAGAAGAATTTGAATTTCGTCGCAAACAAACAGCTGCCTTAGTAAAGTAGTGTAGATTATTATGCGGTTATGCGTCCGGTGCGTGATATGATAAGCCGATTCATCATAAAAAGTAAGACTGTAGAAAACTTAAAGAGACAGCTTCTTTTAAAGATGCTTTCAATGCTTTGGGAGTTGATATTACTAATGATGCTGTTGATGTTCATCCTGAGAGAAAATCTGTGAAAAGTGTAGAGTTGTTTGTACGAGTTTGAATCAGCATTGAAAGGCACCCAGAGGCACCCAAGCTGAAAGTAGGAAAAAAGAGAAAGCTAGGCATAAATCAACACAGTGTATATAAAACAACAACAGCATCAGATATTGATACCATTTTATATTTGTTATTGATTGTTTTTTTTTGAATTGGGTGAAATAAATGAGGAAATCAATAAGTTGGAAAGGCAATGCGATGAGGAGGGCCAAAAAGCAAGACAATCAGCCTCGCATGTTTTAGCTTTCATTGTACGAGCTATCTACACTGGATTACTTTTGTTTTTGTTTTTTCCCTACTGCCATCTGCTTCAAGTGATGAGTTATTTCCTGTTGTCTGGGAGCTGTTGAAGTGTTGGAATATTTGAGTTTGAAAGTCAGGTGTTTGGTATCTGATGGAGCCTCTACAAACCGTTCATTTTATAAACTCAAAGAATAAGGAAGATACTGTAATTTCTTCAGCATTAATCTATGTGCTTTGGATAGAAATAAGCTCTGCATATTTCATTTGTCTATTATTTCCAGAGGAAATACCTTAAATGATATCAATGATGATTTGTTTGAAATATTTATCACTACCAGGTGTTGAAATTCAAAAAAAATTATTGAAATTATATGGTCTAATTCCTTTCCTTTTAGCTGGACAAACACTCAATCAATTGGAACCATGTGGTACAACTCTGGGAGTTCAAGAATACTAAAATCCCAGGGCTTTATACATGATCAAATTAACAAGAGAACACATTGACTAAATATGATGAACGTTTAAACTTGCAGCTCAGGTAACTTAGATGATTACCATATTAACTCAAAAAAAGTGCCTATATGTTATCTAATCAGGCTAGGTAAAGTCTGAGAATTAGGTTTGTCTGAAATAAAATGGCCTTTTTATGACAATAAAAATCCCATGATATGTATTCAGGTATTCAGTTGTTGTCAATGACATTGAAATGACTATAGCTACAAGTCTGGTCTCAATAATTTTAGTTTGATGACTAGCTTGATATAAACAGAAATTTTGAATAATTTTTCTGGGCTCAACATCAAAACTTCTTGAGTGGCTTTTTCAGCTGTGTAAACACAAATATTGAATGTTTGGATGGTGACAAAGACTCTAGCTTATTTTCATTATTTGTCCTGGAGGATTCCTTTTGAAAAAGTTACTTCATTTTTATTTTAGTGTCTCAGTACTAGAGCATGCTCTTCAGTATCAAAGGCAAGCCCAAAACTAGAGGTACACAAAAGTTTGTCAGGATCTGCAACAAAATTTTTGATTGCCTAAATGGACAGTATCCTAACCAAGATATGGCAACAAGAAAACCGGCAAAACCTGCTCTCAGACAGTACACAGAAACAAAAGACAAATGTTTTGAGGTAATTTTTATCCTATATTTTTCGATGGGATTAGTTTTTGTAGGTATTCTCACTAGCTGCTAGTTCCCTTCAAGGGTTATGTAGGTGTTACTATATCCAGATAATTCTACTCCATACAATATGTGAATTGAAATAAAATACATCTCATGATTTTAAAGGAGCATTTTTATTTATTAGAGATGACGTGACGAGATGACATGACGGTTCACTTGTGTGTTGTGACCAAATTATAACTTTTTATCATTTTAGTGGCTGACGGATACATTTTTGAAAAGTGGGAAAACAGAGGCACCTACACCTGGCTTGCAAAGGAGGAAAGAAAAAAGGAGACTGTACCTGGCTATTCAAACTGTTGAAAGGCTGCATGCAAACTACAGGTTTGTAATGATTTTGCATTCAAAGGTCTTTTAGTATGAAATAGTACAATGTTAATTTTAAGCAATCAATGTTTCTGCGAGTGCTCCTGGCCTTGCATGTTTTAGAGGTGGTTTTTTTTTTCAATATAGAAAACCGACATTTTCTCAGTCTTTTATACTTTCAATCAGACCTTTTTCACTTTTTATCTTGCAGGAGCTGCTTGTTGAATATCATGGATTTTACATTTTGGATCATGGTCGTCTTAGTCAGCCAACCTCAACTTATGTGGGCAGGTCGTTCTGATGGTTTTTTCTATTGTTTAAATTATTGTTATTTAAAAAATTGTTTTTTCAGATTTTAGCTGAATTTGATTTGGATAAATTCCAAATACTTTTTGTGGAATTTCGAACAAAAATTCATTAAGCAGAAAAAGTAAATAAACAGAAAGGATACCTTTTACCTTTACACTTGTGACAGTCTTTGACATGAGATGAAAAATTTGAAGTTATAGTCTTAAAGTTTTTGATCATCTTATATCTGTATATCTTCTCTCTTTTCTCTCCAAACTGATCTAAAATTATATGATCTCAATACATTTGTTAGTAGATATTTATCTTTTGATGATAGTTCATTATGATCAAAATATATTATGATTTTTGTTGAAAAATATACATTTATAGCTGATAGAAAAAGCTAAAATTGACAACTGGTGCTAGATTTCTCCCTATACATACTTACCTTACCTTATTGGCAGCTATATAGACTTTCATTGAAGTAAACCTTTCTTTAGAACGTGAGAAAGTGAACGGTATATTTCAAGAGAGCTAATATCTAAGAATAAATTTCCAAAAGACTCGAGCTGTCAAGGAAAACAGCAGCCTCCATTTTTTTCATATTTGTCTCTCTGCCCGTTCTACTTTCGTTTTCAAGCACTTTTTTTACGGCATAGATTATATCTTTTTGAATAAAACACCGATTGTTTCAATTTAGTCGGTTCCGTAAAACTTTCCCTCTTTTTTTCTTCCCTCATTAATTATTCATGATCATAACTAACATAGTATAATAGAAAGAGAATCGTGCAACCTCCTCTATTTTCTATCTCTTTGGGTCAATGGAGTGTATAGTCTCGTTGACCTCTAACTAGTTTCTGACGTACTGAGCGCTTAACGCGATTTTTCGCAAGTTCGGCTCAATATTTTTTGCCATTGCTCAATATTTTATAGTATTGCCCCACGGGGGGGGGGGGGTACTTAGGCAAATGGAGGGTACGGTATGTGCCACCCTTAAGGGTACCTTTTTTGGATTTCCAAAGTCCCGCTAAGGGTTGGAAAAATCAGAAAATCAAATTTCAGTCCCACGAAGGGTAGGAGAAGTAGGAAATTTTCAACTTTTTACCCGCAGAAAGATCGAAAATTTGTCAAAATTTGTCCCGGTAAGGGTCTTAAAATTCACAAAATGTTCCTTTGTTTTCTCCTTTTTAGTCCCAGAAGGGTCCAAGGGTCGAAATTCGGACGGCACCCCCCGTCAGCTCGCAACCCTAGTACCCCCCCCGGGTATTGCCCTCGTAAATAGTAAACCGTGTTTAGTGATAAAAAATTTAAGATGTTACAGATCCCTACTATTGATATAAAGTGAAATGGAATTTTAGGCCAGGTAAGAAAATGTCAAACTAGCTGGATATTTATTGTAGCTATCGCTATATTTTTCAAAGTAACAAGACTTTGGTTACTACAAGCACTGTATAAAAACAATCTAAATACAAATTGATAAAACCTAAACACGCAATGTTCCGTCAAGAGGTCGGACAGCAGACGTTCTTTGGTTTGTGTAATTTAAGTTTTTTCCTGATTTTTCGACCTCTTTCTATCGCCTTGCCTTTCCGTTGTAATTTGTTAATCTCCTTCATCACTTTATTGTCGCGTTTGTCGGATGCCTCGGTGCCGGCAAAAACACGTTTTAAATGTGTATCTTCATTTTTATTTTGGATGTTGGGTGAATTGCCTGGCTTTATTTTGTTGCTGTATAATTTGTATAAGGGATTCTTTTCGTTGTTTTTGTTTGTTGTTTGTTGTCGTTGATCTACTTCTTCAGTGAAATCTGTCGAAAACAAGAATATATTTTACAAATGAGAAAGTTTACCGATAGCACTGTCTCTAAACAAAAAGATTTCAAAGTTCAAAGGTGCAAATAAAAATTTTCGGATTGTGTGTGACTGTAACCAATGTGTCAGTGGGGATGGATCTGGTAATACGGGGTATCTAAATGAAGAACATTATGAAGAACAGAAAAATTTACCTCACGGTGGGTAAGAGGACATTCTGCCTATTAGGGTTTCTAAAATCACCAAATCAAGAAAAAAACAAATGGTTCAAAAGAGTCAACTATTAATTTTAAAAGAATTTGTCAACTTTCGGCATTTCGGCAAATCTGACGCGATCGAAAATGAACCATTTTATAGGTCTAAATTTCCTCAAAATTAGTATATGAATTTGACAGGGTCCCTTTTTAATCCTGCAGGTGCATGTGCCATCAGTCGTCAAGATTGGATACTAACCTTCCTCAATATCACTCAGCTGTTCTTTATAAAATCCAAAAGGAGCAGATGTTGTGTTATCTTCTGGACTGAAATATCTTTGCAATTCTGTATCTGTCTCACTCATATAGTCCAGGTCGTCTTTGCTCAATAATTCAATTTTCTCATCTAAAATGAGGATGAAAAGTGTTAAGGAAAGGCTCTTGGAATTTATGGTTCATTTTTAGAAATTACAAAAGTACAAGATGCTCAAATTCATTGAACAGTGTATTAGCAAGTAAAAATTCCACCGAAAATTTATTTTCTCCTCGTAGCTTGATTTAGATTTTCAAGATTCAAGAATATTTTACTTGGGTTGATAAATTTGGGACTTCCAATTATCATTGAGGTGCTCAATTGAAAAAAGTCCCTACCTTTGCCCTTTTCTGTTTCCTTTTTGCAACAACAGCAAATCTTGTAAAAGAAATTTCCACTCATCGTTATTCAAAAAAAGAGAAAACTGAGAGAAAATTCAGGAAAGTCAATCAAAGAAAAAAAATTCTGAAAAAATATTTTGACGTCAAATTATTTCCAGTCAGGAACGTCAGAAAGAGATAAAAAAGCTCAGAAAAGATACCCGAGAATTTGTAAAACTCGCCAAAACCTAAACCAAGGTGCTAAAAGAAAATATATTGATTGTTAAAAAATTATATTGAATAATCTTTTTTAAGAAAATAGCAACGAGACAAAATACGAAAAATAGCGTCAAAGAACAGCGTTCAAGACACTGTACAACAAGCTCCTTTTTTCTTCTTCTTTTTGGAGCCTCTCTTAGCTTCATTTTGTTGTTCAATATCTTGCATAATATCTGTCGTTTCATCTGCATCCTCATTCCTATCCAGTGAAATATCATCCCAACTCACTGGATTTGTTTTCGCATCTTTGTCATTATTCAGTGATTGCGAGTTCTGAAATTCTGAAGCTTGAGTGTTTTCAGTGTCTTGCGATTTCCATGGATCGAAAAATGAGGTGGATGGGTTCGGTTTCCCTGTGTTATTTTCAGGCAACTCTTGATTTTGCAATATATCATTGTCATCACCTTGTTTATTCTCACTAGTTTTCCTTGAACCCTTTTTGAGTGCAGATAAATTCGATTCTTGATCACTTAATAAATCATCGATGACATCATCATTTTCACTTTCCACATTTCTTTGACTTTCATCTCCCTCCATATTGGAGACGAGGAACGTTTCATTATTTTCTTCATCATCCTTATTTTTCGGTGTTTCAATGGTCAGCTTTGGAAGAATATATTTATCAAAGTCTTGCGAACCGAAATGGTTTCCCTCGTTCTCTTCAACATTTTTACTGATCTTTTCACGGTCCTCTAACGTCAACATCTCATCTAGTTTTTCGAGATCGATCAAAATATTTTCGATTTGTGTTGTCTTTGTATCTTCTTCGCCGTGAATGTTTTTGTAACTTTCCCATACCTGTTTATAGAGCATCCTCGATTCGTAAAATTTCTTTTCCTTAAGTAAGGCGGCCGCAACGGACGAGCGGGCTTCCAGAATGTCGGCGTGTTGTGAGTCATCCGGATGCAGATCTTCGTATTCATGTAAAACATCACGGAAAGTTTGAAGAGCTTCAAATAAACGATTCTCTTTCAAATAAACGTGACCGATAATATGCTTCATGTGAACTTTCAGTTCGTCTGTTGTTTCCGGTAAGTTCAAATAAGAATCAAAAACAGCTCGATAGATCTTCAAAGCGTCTTCGACTTTTTCCTGTCTTAGAAGAGCCTCTGCGATGGATGTACGGATTGATAACGTTTCTGCACACTCTCCTCCGTGGCGTTCAATGTAATTGGAATATAATTCAAAATAGGTTCCTAAAGCGTTTTCAAAATCGTCCACTTTGCAATACAAATCTGCAATGTCCTCCTTCATTGCTAAGAGCTCATCTTCGTTGAGTAAAAACTCACCATGTCGAGTAATTGATAGAATCTCACCGTAAAGATCCAAACTTTTTTGAAACTTCTTTAACTTTTTATAGCATTTACCAAGTTTCATTTTTACTTGTACTAAAATTTGTAACGTTTCTTCAACCTCAGTAGACAGCTCTTTGTCTTTCAAACAGTCCTCCAAAATTTGTTGAGCTTCACTGTAATAGTCATGCTTCATGAGGTAGTCTACAAAAGGTTGTCTCAATTGCCAAGGGTCTGTAGCCTGCTCATCAATTTCCTGTTCTTGTAGCTGACAAAAGTTTTCGATTTCCTCAGCAATCCGGTCAACATTCCCTGACATTATCTGTGACAAAATATATTTCTCCGTTACACTGATAGCTTCTGCACTCTTCTCACCGAAATCCTCAGAATAAGCGATTTTCAAGTCTTCGAATAATTGACTTGACTCTTCAAACTGTGAGTTTTGAAACAAACGAGTGGCCAGAATGTGCTTAATATCATTGGTACGTTCATGTTGTGAGCCAAATAAAGTAGTGAAAGTCGAGAGGAGTTTTCTGTAATCGTCAATTTTCTGCTCATCGACTTTTTTAGATGGACCATGATTTGGTTTTGGAGTTTCACCATCTAGAGCGTCATGTTTAGGCGTCATTAAGTCAATCACCTTGCTTAATTCACTGTCTTTTCGTTTAATAGTGCCAGCACGTATCGTGTTTGCCGAGTGGGAATTGTTCGTTTTACCTTCATCATTCGACTTCGAATTGGTCGGAGATTTGTGAAAGTTTTCCGGTTTTATGTCCTTTTCCTCTTCGGCAAGATTGGCAGAAGAATCTCTTTCCTCCTCTTCTTCCCAACTCTCGAATGAAGAACCATCATCCCTAGACATTCCTCAATATAAAGTTATGTGCAAGTCAACGTCTCCAAGTCTTCTATGTATGCATGTAAAGTTCCTTCACGTTCAACTCCAAAAAGAAAACTTTTTTTTATAAAGGAAAAGTGAAATGAGGTAAGCAAGGATAAAGTCTCTTCTCTTAATAAAAAACGTTATAACTATCTTCCCAAAAATTGAATAACTCATACTTTATTCAAAAATACTTTTCATTGAAGGGCCTTGATTTGGACTATGATCAATCGATGAAGGAAAAATATTTTCGAAATTATTCAAATTTGATGTCATTTCAATTCAAGAATCTCAATGGGGAAACCCATCAATGTATCAAAGATTTACAACAGTTCACGCTTAACATTTTGCATTTATAAATCAGTTGCACAGTTTCCCTGTCAAAAGATTTAAAATTCATGAAGGTGTTTGGCCACTGTAAATTTTCAAACGTCGAAAAACACTGCTAAATGGCTGAACTTTATAGAATTATCTTTTGATTAAATTAATTAAGCGCGTCCATTGAGAATATATATGCTTTAGGTACAAAAATAAATAATCGCAAATTGAAAATATTTGCTTTTATAAAAGATTCCACTATGGTAGATAATATTTCTAAAAATGAAAATTCCAAGATTAATTAAAATAAATTTAAAACCTTGATCGTACAGCAGGATAATTCAAAATCGTATATCAAGTAAAAGGTCTAATACTAACTTGTGGTAACAGATAAATACACTATAAAGAGATTGCACTTCCTGGTATACATTATTGTAAAGCTCCAAATCAACCCAAATACTTCAAGGGACAGATAAGTTACAAATAAAACAAAACAAAAACTAGTTCCCAAACCAAAAAACGACAATCCAATCGTAACTAATTAAGTCTGAGTAAAAGATTTCGAACAGAAAATCGAAAAAAGTCTTCTTCTATACAGTATATGGCCCCCAAAACGGAGACGGCCCCCAAAACAGAGGTTTTCATAAAAAAGAAGATTCTGACTTGTAGATTTATCAGAATTAAACGATTTTTGTTTATTTTGAAAGAATGATGGTTATACTTAAAAATGAGCATGTTTTTGCTGGTTTGAGACGGATTCAAAATAACATATTTGCGTCTAAAGGAAATATTTTAACACCAAAATTAGATAAAAATTGCATATAACTCACTCTAGCTCCTTGGATATTGAAAATAAGTTATGAAAATGGGGTATAGGAAACTTTCTACACCTAATGCCGTTCAGAAAATGCAAATACATCTGTGACTTTAGAGGCTGGGTAAAAGATATAGCATCTTGAAGGTCAACCAGTATTTTGGAGCCCTAGAATCAGCATTGACAAAACCGAAAATTCTAAATATGAGAAAAAGCAAAAAATCTTGGAATTCTATACCTATCACCTTGAGTTAATAATTTACAACAAAAAATTAACATTATATATAAAATTTTTCGCTGAATCAGCAAAAACGGCAAATTCTGTCATTTTTTTGCAAAATATAGGAGAAAAATATCTTTAAAGCTTAATATTTTCAGTTTCAGTTAAGCTTTTTTTCTAAAATTTTCACAGCTTATTCCATACATGAATGGAACTATTTTCAAAAGAGATTAGTTTTCAAGAACTTGATTAAGACGTTGTTAAATCAAAATTGTCATTTTGAAAATTTCTAAATTTTCAGTTTGGACATTGTAATATTGAAAATCTTGAAATATTTCATAAAAATCATAAATTTTACATCCATCGGCTCGTAAATTTAAGGGAAAACACAAATATGTTCATAGTTTTCCCCCTTTTACCACCGGGCTTAATAATTTGATTTTAGCTATACCTCCGTTTTGGGGGCCCCAAACCTGCATTTTGACAACCAGTGGTATACTGTAAAAATTTTATCAAATAAATTTATGCCCAAAACCCTCTTAATCATATTTCAAAACTATGGTCAAAATTTTGTATTCATATCTTAAAGATATCTCGAGAAATCGCTAAAATTTCAAACCTCCGTTTTGGGGGCCATTAGAAAAAAGCTACCTATCTTTAAGCGATTGAAAAATATTGTTGAAATTGAAAATTTTGAAAAAGAACTTCCAGGAAATAAAGTAGAGATGTTAAAGGTTTTCATGCAGCAAAAATTTTTGTAAAATCTCTTTTCCTCCAGATTTGAGAGAAGTTTCAAATTTGATCGCCGTTTTGGGGGCCACATACTGTAGTATCCTTCTTCGTTATCTCGACTCGTATTTCAAGATTCAATTCCACCATTTTAGATACGAGTCCTTTGCGAGGATATCCCGACATTAAACGTTGAAATCATAATACCGTTCACTTTTGTAAGGATTTTTCAGTGACATTTTTCAGCTTTTTGTATTCTTCATTTTCTAGTGATAGCCCAAGTTTCTCCATCTGATAAAAAAATAAAATATAACACATGGTTTATTACTCGTTTGAAAAATATTTAAAAAATACTGTATAAATTTGATACTGGGTCAATCAACTCATAAAGGCACAGTATATTTACATCAAGGTATCTGAAAAGTCATAACAAGAACTATCCAATGAGTCTACACAGTTCACATCTTGTGTACATGAAAAAGTCTGTAGATTATTTAGTATTGGAGGAAGAAAAGCAAAGATAAACTACCTGGACACCGAATTCTTGAGCATCTAACAGCAACTGTTTTCGAATCTTATCCTCATCTGATGCCTCGCTGGCCTTGTTTGCCAGGATTGGGCTCGATTGTCCAGCGGCTGCCATTCGTTGCTGTTTCAGACGGAGCAAGCTGTCTTCAGTCTTCTTGATTGATGTCAGTAGCTCGTTCACCGAATTGTAGAATCTGTGAAAGGCGAAAGAACAGTTTAAAGATGAGAGAAATCCCTTCGCAAAAATGAGAATTGGGCGTTCAATGAGAATTATAGTTCCAATAGGATGATATGTTAACAGAAAAGTACAATTGACTTTCTCTATTTCGATCTTCAAGAGACCAAAAAACAAAAACTGTCTTCGAGTTAGAGAAAGATTCGAATTATTTTCCAGCTGAGAGGACCGATATTTTAGCTCAAAATATAGAAATATTCAAATAGCAGAGTTAGATGAATATGGCTTCCCATGAAATTGGTGTATACGAAAATAAGCAGGGCATGAGAATTTCATCATACTTAGAAAGCATGGTGTGAGCAGTATCTTCAGTAATTTTCTTTTGATATTTCACATCTAAAGTGCTCGAAGTTGATTTGAACGATTCCAGAGATTGGAAAGCCGATTGAATGTAACTTGATGGCGTGGTAGGTGGCTAAAGAGCGAGAAAATGATAGTGTGATAGTGAAAGTCTTTTGACATGATTTGTTAGAGATGACGTAATGATGACGAAATGAATATACTATACACAAAAGTGCGGAGAACGAAAAACAAATATCAACTTTCATTTATTGATTGAGATGTAATTTCCTTAAAAAGTTGCTCTTTAACGCCATTCCATTTTGTTTCGTGGAAATGGGATCCATAAAAAAAAAGAGACAGCTAGAAAACAGACAAAACTTTTTTCAAAAGATAACCGTAAAAGCCTAAACCTTTTTAGATTCGAGTGTTTTACAATTAAAACGAGTTTATTTATTAGCACTTTTGAGGCCGGCAGAGTGACTGAAGCGATTTGATACAATCCTCAAGTTTTGACCCAAAATCGGGGACGGTAACCGAGGTCCTCTCCGTTTCCGTCGCAGAAAAACACACATGCATAAACTTGCTAATATCGACAATTTACCTCTTTATTCGTGCGGCGAAATAATCTTGGTACGTTATTAACATTTTCCAGTTGTACAATACCTTCATCACTTAGCCTGTTGACCATATAAAGACATAAGCAATCGCAGGCTATGTGTAAAGAAGCTATACATTCGTCCACTGAATCTAAAAAAAAAAACACAAGGAAAACTGTAAAATACCAAACTTGCCGACACTGTTTTTACGGGTCTGCACTCTGGGCTGTACTCTACTAATTTTTTAGTAGTGGTTAAACGCAGGCAATGACACATAATCTGGGAGGAGTAAAACATATTGTCACCGATAATTGAAGTCCTTTACTTTTATTAGTAAAATATGTTTCGAAAAAAGAACGGATTCTTACCTTTACAACCTTTTAAGTTGACAGGGGATGCAGAATCGTTTAGTTTTGAAACTATATTTTCTTTGAAGTAATCACCAAACTATGGCAAAATGAAAGGAAGTCTTATTAAATACAATCAAGTTATATTACTACTTGATCACAATACGCAAAATCCCAACAAATTTTGTCAGCCACCGAGTTTAATATTAACCTGGAATTAGTAAGGTATGTATGTAGTCTCAATTCGCAGATCACTAAAATACATTTGTACTGTGTAGACACCTTGAAGGATAATTTGTAACTATTATGGGAACTTTGCTATATAAGGAAGTTCGTATCGACCTGTGAGCTTGCACTCTTCATAACATTAACAATACCTTTTTGCTGAAGTAAGAAGAATCGCCGAGAAGTAAAGTCATATTTTCGATGGTTAACCTTTCTTTTTCATCCTGTGAAAAATGATGTTTTATATTCAACATTTTTGTAGTATAGTTGTACAGTGTCTTTCAGATCAGGGTTAGTAGAAGTTTTTTACCTTTTTACCCCCCCCCCTAGCATTCCGGGAAAAATTCTTCAGGTACTTCAGAACAAATATAACTATGAAGTAAGTTATGGATGAGTAAAAAACACGAACCTTTTTCTCTGAAATGTTTTTCAAGAATATACATAAACGATTGGATATCTAAAAAAGCAATGCAAACTCTGAATTACTTCAACGTTACTTACGGGCCGTTTGTCGCTAAAAAATTTTCATCCGGTAGAGAGTTTCCGAATCAAGGGAACGATATACCAGTGTATCTATACCCCTAAATGAAGCGATTTTCAATAAGGCCACTTTATTATTCTAAATTGTTCAAAGTTAAGTAGTGACCGAAACAGAAAAGAAGCAGTTTTGAGTGAATGATCTTACTTGTAAAGTAAGCTTCCAGAACCTCCCTTTGAGTGGTGCGATATAAACTTCATCACACCAACATCTTTTGATACTATTCCAACAAGTACCCACAATATTTGTCATGAAAAGATCTGTAACAAAAATGAGAGGAAAATTACCAATTTTTTCTTAACTAAAGTGAAATGAACACTTCTTTTCTTCCAAATGGTAGTATGGCCTAGTTAGGTCCTATCCTGGTAACAAGACTACAAGACTATATTTATGTTGGAAGTATTTCCATGATGTACGTTCTTATAAAGGGAAGATAGCAGTGTCAGTTAACCGTCATTTCGAAGGAATGGTTCGAGACGAGGAGAGCTGTAAAACGCTATTACCTTCAGGAGATTTTTCATTGGGTCGATCCACCGACATTTCAATCTCGCCTCCTATATCTTGAAACCTAAACAAATTGACGAGGGATTTGTTTATCAAAAATGTTATAATCTTTTTTTTAAAGAATCTACGTAGAACAGACACGTAAAAATTTCCTCTTTTTGAGATATTTCGTTTTGCAGGATTAAATTTACATATGGTTTCTTTAGAATGAGAAGGCTATTACGGGCTTTTTCAGAGTAGAGAGAAGTACCAACGGAAATAAACGTAGTCCGACGTAGTGCACAGTTTTTATGAGAATTTTTATCATAAGAGTCACAAGGCTAAAATTAGCAAAATTTTATAAATCTTCTAAGAATATTGTTGCGCCTCAAAAACGTTGTTAATTTTTTTCATTCAGTTAGGATTTTTTAGTTTTCGTTTTGTTTTGGATAAGTTTTTCTTGCCTTTCACATTTTGCGTGTTTGAGACGATACTATTGAAGGAGTAATTATTCAACTATTTAGCTATTAATTAATTTGCTCTTCTTGAATAGAAAATTTTCGAAAGTCTCCGCTCGATTTATGCAATACTGTACCTGATCTGAAAATAAACCGGTAGACTCCATTTGACCATGAAAGAATGGTATCCGGGGTGGCCTCGTAAGGCCTTGAAGCACTCAGGTGTCATACATTGTTCTTCGAAATTGTCCATGAATCCCATCATTGTTTTGTATCGCTGAAAGAAAAGAAACATGTATTACTTTATTAAAAGAAACTAAAAATCCAACTGATAATTGCACCAATGACGTATGAACCCAGCGGTATTGTTCAAAAAAAAGTACTGTTTTTAGTAATTCTCTCTGTATTCAGTGGTAAAGAGCACTCTAATTTTGAAGAGATAATTTAAAAGACAAGTGACGTTTTATATTTATTTCACCACAAAATCTTTATTTTTAAGGTGATGAAACACCGGCAGTAAATAAGCAGAGTTTATGTGGGTCATGTTTTTTATGTTTCGAAACAACGAGTTAAATCTGGGCTAAAGAAATGATGAAAATTACATGTTGGATAAAAACATCTTTTCAACTTGGTTAAACTGACCAATAAGCCGAAAAAAAATACAAATTAAATATAAGACATTCTAGACTATTTGAACCAGTGAACCTAGCTAAAATTAAAGTACAAATTAAACACCTAATCTTCCAAAAGTCACAATACTCAATAAGAAACTACGAAACCCAATGATAACATTGGCATAGATCAAAAACTTGGCGATGCTGTTAATATAGATGAATGCACCAGACAAGTTTTCGAACAGTTTGAAATTTTGTTGTGAAGTCAATGATAGTTGGGTCATCTTTGAAATAAGTTTCAAAACAGTTTGGATAACAAAGGAAGGGTAAAAACAAAGGACGTAAAGAAGGATCAGGTATTTCAGTGTCTCGGTTGCAATGCCATTTCTTCTTTTGCTAGCCTCCACGAAAGGTAAGATATCTTTGAAATATTCTTGTTTTCGTTTGGAGAGCGAGTACAGCAGACACATGATGAGTGACGGACAGAAGCATTGGAAAAATAACTTCAAAACCTGTCTGATTAAATATTGCGAGAAATCTAGCTCGCATTCTTCTCTCTTCTGCTCGTTTTCATCGACCAAGGACTGTGCTTCAGGGCTATAATCATACACGATAGGTGAGTTAATCAGACCAATGGAAACACGAATCAGCAAAAGAATCAACGCATAGTTCAATTTAGTGATTTTCTTATTGAACGGTTGCACTATACTTCGAAATCGATCGTAAGTCAAAACAACAAGCGACCAAACAGAAATCATAGGGCAAATCTCAGTAGCCAGCAATTTCAACAATCTGCATTTGGGCGGCTGTTCGGGTGGTGTTGATAACAAAAGGGCGAAACCAGTGACGCATGTGGTGAGATCAGCTATGGCAAGATGGATAGTCAGAAAATGTGATGACGTCATTATTTTGATTTGACCATAATTGCTTTTCAAGAAGTAGAGAATGACCAAGAAGTTTCCCATGATCCCGAAAGCGAGGAAGATCGATGGGGTGTTCTTTCCAGGGAGCAAAATGACAGTGGTGTTTGTCTGCGTGGTGGAGAGGTAGTTATCGTACATTGTCCCTACCAGGAGTTTTCCAAAATTCTTAAGTAATATCAGATTTCGAACGAAGGTTGTAATATAGTACTGCGTTGCTGTGATCGACTGACAAATTGAAATATGGGAAAAATCGAGTACATCAGAGAAAAATTATAAAATCAGACCAAAAGAAATTTCAATGGAAAGTTTTGTTGACCTTTTGTTAAAAAACCCGGGACATAATCGCAATCAGCTGGATACAAACATCTGACTAGTCTTTCAAACAAAAAAGGCAACTGTGTCGAACAATAATAAAACAGTTACAACACAAGATGGTGAGCACAGATGTCCCATACCTCTCACTGTGAAAAAGAAAATCAATCGCAAAGTTATATTGGACATATGTACTCTTCATTAGGAATCTTAAACTGATCTCCATTCATCAGCAACAATGCCCAATTGAACAAAGAATCGCCAGAAAGCGAATAACTCCTTACAAAGATTCCATATATAATATAATCTGAAAGTACACAACTTACTGCTAAAAAGCTGTCTGGGTTTCCCGGTGAAAAGATGAGAGGTAAATTCTCTTCAAAGGCTTGAGCGATCTCAACCCACACGCTGTTCACTAAGAAATCGAACCCCTTCACTGTGTGACCTTTATTTCCATCTGCATCTTGGGTTGCCGTGGCGACCGTTACGTCATTTTTCAGCATTTCTACTGACGTCAGCTCGATTATCATTTGGCATTCATCTTCAACGAACTTTAAGAGGTCTGTGCAAATTCCTTCCAGTCCGTGTTGATCGAGGTACGTTTCGCTAATGACTTCATCCACGAACGGTTTGACAACATGATGTTTGAACATCTCCTCGGCGTGAGACGTCTTATCGATGAGAGCGTACGTACGCAAACACCGCGATATAAGTTCGATGTCTTTGCTGGAAATTCCTTGTTCGAAAGTAGTTTCCAGATTCTCTTGAAGTTTGGATGTGATTAATGCAACTCTCTGAAAGAAAAAATAATGCGATGCTTATTGTAAGGTGAATTTTAATCTACAGATTTCCCGGTTTTATCTGAATGTTTAGCTTCCAAGAATAATCTTTTGTCAAATCAATCATCTTTGCGGAAACAATATTAACAAGGACGCCTGAATCTGATATTAAGCAATTTTTAGCAAAAACCATATCACATGGTAAACCATTTTTAAAACTTACAGGTTTGATAGATTCGATTATGGGATGGCCTTTACTTTGATTGACGTGAAATTGTAGCTGGTTGAATTCACCTGCCACTCGCTCAAGAACATGTCCGGGATGAGTTCTGGAACAGAAAGAACCAGTAAAATTGAGCTTTCATTTATCAAGCTAATGTATCATAATTGTCAAAATAATAAAAATCTAGCACCTAAAAGTTTGGATGGATAAACTCAATAAATAGATACAAGAGGCAAGAAATTGGATAAAAAAGTAATATTGCAATAGCAATCCTTGTCAAAAAAGCGAACATTTTTACTTCTCAATACGAATAAAACAGCTTATTTACTTGTCTTCGTGCATAAAGATTTCCATATCAGGAGATTTGAGATCTGCCGTTAACGTCTTTTCGATCTTCTCCACTGAATGAACAACGGTTATCAAATGATGCAAGCAACTCTATGAAAAGAATTTCATCGGGTATTCATAGGTTTAGCTTGAAAGATTTTCTTTAGCCTTTAGCATTTGCGCAACCACAGAGACAGTTTCCCGACCAATAGATGGACAAGGAAGTCATCTTTTAGTCAGTGAACTAGGACTATTTGATTTTCGATCTTACATTACCTTCTTTTCACGGACTTTCCGACGTTGTTCGAGTTTCTTCTCCACAACATCTAGTGCTCCTTTTAAGTCTTTTTGGATTGCCTGTTAAATATAACAGTGAATGTTACTGTGGTTTTAAAAGAACTTTCGTTGGTCGAGAACATACAAGAAGTACCAAATGATTTTCTCGTGAATACAGCTTCGGTGTACTGCATGTGTATTAGTTTAAGTGTTTTGAATAGCTGTTTCAGGTGGTTAACTTCATCTAATTGGCCGAGACAGAACTTAATTTGGCGGATGGCGAAAAAAGTTTTTCAAAGGGCATCTAATTTGTGGATGAAGGATATTTTTAGTCCAAACACGCTATTAAATCAAGAAAAAACCTACTTTAAAGCCAGAAATAACATGCATTTGGAAATGAGAACAATAATTTAAATTTGGTAGGAATTTAATTTGGCGGATGCCGGGAAAAATTAAATTTGGCGGGAACTCTGTTTGGGAGATTTGGCGGGTTTTAACATACCAGGACTTGTTCTTTGAATTGATCAAGAGGACCACATAAGTTTCCGATCGTTTTATCTGTACCAATCTAAAAAGCAAAGTACAATAAGTAGGTAACTTAAAAAACGAAACAAATGATACTAAATTACTTCCATAGTTATTATTTAGTCTTTTCGTGCAGTGTAAAAATTGTTAGATTTTGTATGATTATATCAAAGACTGTCTCTTCATTATTTAGGAATTTGTGAGAAATAGTTTGCTATGTTGTCCATTGCTCAGATATACACTATTGTTCTAATATGTTGAACGGTGAAAAGAATGTGGCTATTTTTCTTGTTCGTATAAATATTACCATACCAGATTAGAGGATAAGCTGACAAAATCAGCATAATCTCGATTGATAAGCTCCACCAAAGCGTGTTGAATATTTTTGTAATGAGCCTCCAAATCTTCACGCAGTTTACTCATAGGAACACGGTCTTTGCATTTCGCCACAAATTTATCCACATTGAAGTTGCGATCTGAAAATTCATTTTCTTTGAAGCATAAGCTTGTATCTGGTGATAATAAGTTTTGCATTTTCTTGATCTTTTTACTTTTATATGATTATTTTTTTATTTGTATTCTTTTCTAAAAATAAACAAAATATGAAATGACATATAATAGAAGAACAATAAAAAGAATGAGAAGAATGGAAAAACTTCACTATGGATAGGAAATTCAGAGCTCGCACAACAAAAGCTTCTGAGTAGATTTTCAACCGTGCAACCACTGCTCTCAAACTTCGGCCAAAAAGAAGAGATATTGTAAAAACTTTCTTTGTAAATAAAAACTACTAAATCTATCAAATAATAAATCTTTACAAAAAAAGAGGTTAAAAAGTTTTTGAAAGTCACCACAAATAAAATACATCAATGAAAGTCTTTAAAGTTCCTCAAGAAGCACTAAAATTTGAATTCTTTGTATTTCTTTGCAGCTTTGCCACTGTCCGTTGGCTTCTTCCGTTTCTACAAAGAGAAAAATAATAAAACAAGTGATACTTTTATGGACCTACCTGGTTATGCATTTAAAACATATATAATTGATATCTACATAAGCGTGACCATTAAACAATCATTCAGAACACAAATAGTGACGATCTATTAAAATTAGTCGTTTGTTTCTTATAAAAAAAACACGTTCAGAAACCAAAATTTCATGCTCTTGAAATATTCTTTCATATTCAAGACTTCGAGAGCAAAAAAACATCTCATCAAAAAATTCAGTAATTTTAAGAACATTGATGTATGCTTATTAATAGTGATTCTTATAGATAAACATGCGTCTTTTGAGCCAATAAAATTTTTTTGCAAAAATTCGCTTAAGCCATCTTTTACCTACGATGGTACCCTACTTTCATGCAAAAAATCAGAAAAAATTAACGACCTAATTTTTCACAAAGTCCAAAAAACCCGTTTTTTAGCCGTTTTTTGGCCCAAATTTGCCCAAAAATTTTTTTTTTTGAAAATCGGGCTCCGTCACATTCGAGGGTTTATAGTTATGCATCTTTGTGCAAAAAATCAGAAAAAACTAACGAGCCAATCATGAGGAAAGCTAATAACGAACGAACGAACGAACAGACGAACGGACGAACGGACAAAGGTTAATTTATAGGACCTCCACCGGGGTAGGTCCAAAAATGAATTCCATAGGAAGGATGACAAAAGTCTATCCTTAACAGGTAAAGGTTTGAAAAGCATGTGACATTAATGCGAACCAATCATAATTAGCCCATCTTTATTAATGACACAGTTGGACCATTTGATTGGTTGAAACGCATTGAAATAGCCCTATAGAATAGCTTTATTTTGTTTTGGAAAATTTCAAGCTGTAAACATTAAAATATAACATACCTTTTTAGCGTTGTGTTCAGCCACCATGTCGGAGAAATCTTCCCTGTTGACGTTCGCTTCTCGTTCTTTCATCGTATCATCGTATTTGGCCGCCATTGCAGATGGTTCCAACTCAAGTTCACTCGGGTCAAGTGTGATCTCTACGCCATCGCCCGCCTTCTTAGAGGGCGCTAAATCATAAGTGTGTTGTGAGCCCATCATAGAAGCTCCAACATTAGTCTTTTTCTCATTCAATACAGTATACAACGCAGGCGTATCTCCGCCCGTTTCCATGGCGTCTTCGATTTCCTTACGTTTTCGGAGTTCAATCATATCGGGCGTTTCGAGACCAGCGCCAACCGATGACATACCGCTCGGCGTAACAAGACCGCTAAAATTGCGAGAAAAATAATCATAATTCAAAGGCTGAACATACAATATCGTTTGGTGTGCATCTGAGAAAGAAAATATAGACAAAAAAGTATCAAAATGGGGTCTGGTTTTCATATCAAAAGTAACGCAAATAAAAGAAAATAAAAGTTAAGAGGGTGAAGCAATTGAAAACATAATCATACGCATCGCCAGGAGTGATCAATCCTGTCTGGTCTTCATCGTCATCTTCTTCTTCCGACTCCATTTCACTTTCACTTTCGCTTTCCAACTCGCCCCAAGGTGTTCGATCGATTGTATCCTCCGTCTCTGCACCAGCATTGGGATCTTCATTCATGGTACCGAAGACATCTCCATAAAGTGGTTTACCCATTTCGTCAACTGGCGGCTTGCCCCAACCTCCTGCGTGGTAACCGAATGATGAACCCTGTACAATGAGAAATGAGTTTTTAATTGTAGTTTTTGCAAAGTTATATTATCTCTTAAGACTATTAATCCGTTGGATCCATCTTTATTCACAATGAATCAACATTAATCGTTAAAAGCTGTTGGAACTATAACATTATGTGACCAATGAAAAAAGTAACAATTTAAGACCTCCGAATGGAAAATGGAAAATTGTTAGGTATACAAAATTTAGCCTAAAAACTAGTTATCAAATGATAGCCTTTATAAAAAGCGTGAAAAACAATAAAAAAGAACAGCTATTTGTATTTCAGCGAAATGGAAAATACCTCAGGAATGGGAGCGTTTAATCCAGCGATTTTGAGATTAGGGTAAGAGGGTGGAGGACCATAACGTTGCATAGCGATCAACCAAGGTGGTGGAATCAACTCTTTTCCCTAAATAAAATGTAAAATAAGAAAGTCGTCAAATTTGCTTGTTGCAGAACAGCTTATCAGCTTATATAACCTTACAATCATGTACCCATTGTATTTCGTCTGTCTGCCTTGTATAGTACACAATACTACACGATGAAGGGATTTGCATTTAAAATATTCACTCTTATGTAAAAATAACAAGTCTGTTAATAAACAGAAGAAATTGAACTTACAGGGCCAACAGGCATACCAAGAGCTGTCCTCAAATCGTCTGTTAGATCACCTGGTTTCTTTTCTTTTAATTTGACTTCGAACTCCTTTCCCTACAAGGTACAAAATAACAGAGAACATAAATACCTTTAAGAAGAATGCCTTCTATAAAAACATCACAAAGAAATTTGCAAATCTGAATGATAACATTTTAAGGATCCTACCCGAATGGCACTTTCTTAAATTATTTCACATTAAGCTTCTTTGATAACATTGAATGTTATATAAAGATGAAGAAATAAAATTCTCAGGAAACAAGCTTACCTCGTAATATAAATCACCGTGTATTGTCATTTTTGGTTTAGTTTGAAATCTAAAAATAAAAGTTTATTTATTAGAATCTCGTTATAAAAATGACAATTCAATACACATCCGTCACAATTTCGATTTTAGGTGGCCAATGTATGTCCTTTAGCAAATCCTGTACATCCGAAGTGAGGATTTCATAGATAAGACAATGTTAATGTTACTTACTTGAAGAAAGCATCATGCAATTTTTGATAATCGATATCGATCTTTCCAAGCTTTGGCCTGATCTACAAAAAGAAAAAAAAACAGAAGGCATCACATCCAAGATTCTTTTTCTGTCTGTGAAAATGATGATTGTAAAGAGCAAAATGCAACCATTTTATTACCTTTCCTCTTTGCTTTGATTTTAGAGTTTTTGCATCTTCTTTTTCTTGCATAGCTGCCCTCATTTCCATGATACCAGTTTGCTGGAAGAATAGAAGAAAGCTGAATAGAACCGACAGATTGGAACAATATGTATATTGGGGAGAGACTGCTTTTATTTAGGCACATTTTATCAATGTTTCGAACTGTCTCTGTTTGTATTCAATGTAAGGTAACATCGATATTCTTCCCTTACACAGAATATCACTTTACTAGGGTTGCGACTTTTGTTTTTGAATCATCCTTTTACAAAATTCCAATCATTGAGAGATTTCCTCTGGACTCTAGAAGACAAAGGATTGATACCTTTATAAATTCTGGTAACTCAAAAGGATTCTTTAAAAAGCCACGTTTGCCAGCAAGGTATTTCCTCTTGAAGCACCAATGCCTGGGTACAGGAACAGTATTCTTGTAAGCCTGAAAAGGAGAACAAAAGTGCGTTTAAATTTCTACGAAAAAAGCTCAATGATAATTATCTGTTAAGAAACTGTTTTTTAACAAAAGTAAGCCTATCCGAGTCAAACAAAATCTTTTAATGAGAACGTCGATTTCAAATAACCTGAGATCACGAAAATGTTCTAAATAAAAAATAGAAAATTTGTACTTTTAAATAAACTAGAATTTGTGGATCTTTAGAGTTGACATCATGCATTTCAACAACATCTGGCCGTGTGACCATCTATAAAACGATAAAATCAAGGATTAGAAGGAATAATGGTCCATTTAGTACCACTATAAAAAGAGGCTACTGGTATTGACAGTAACCCCCGTAACTTTTTGAGCCTAGAGAAGTAGGACAAAGTTTATCTCTTCAGAGCAGAAAGGCCTAATCAGCATAAACATCCCAGGAATGTATTCAGAACTTGAGTCATTACCATGATGCACATAATGAATAGACAAATCTTTGTTTCTCAAGCTCAATCTTAGTTTCAAAAATAATTGTGGGTTTTCTACTCTAGTTGTAGAGAATTGACTGAATATTATTAATTTTAAGTACAATTTACCTGTTTCAATGTTGCAACTTCCATTCTACTTTGCTTCTTTAGTTGCTTCTTGGACATTTTCTCAGGCTCTTCCTTTTTCTACAAAGAAAATCATGTATCAGGGATGGTTTAAAATATTTTCATGCAAATATCTAAATACTTATAAACAAAGAAAAAGCTCCTACCAACGTCCTTTAATTTTAAAGCGTGCACTCTCATATCATTTTAGACTAATTAATAGGGAAAACCCTAAGGATTAAATTACTTATTATCAACATGAAAAATATGAGCAATCTGATTGGCTAATAACGCATACATAAATGCTGTATTTCATATTGTACTGTACAAATACAAGACCGCGTTCAAAAAAGGGGTCTGGTAGCGAGAAATCGTATTTTGTACTTTCTTACTGTAGCTTTTACGTAAATTGATTCTCAGGAACGTTTTCTTTTTCCTCTCAATACTCACAAAAGTTGTCAAAAGAATGTTTTGATATTTAAATGACCATTCGAATCATTTTCGAAAAGTCGAATGTTTTAATGTTGATTTCACCAAAATACAGGAAGTAAAAAAACGGAAATGGAGAGGGAAAAGTTGTTGATACTTTTCAAGTTGACAATAAACCAGTTATCACACAATACAGAGTACAATATGGGATATAATTTTCTATATTTTCCTCGCCTAAAGGAAAATATGACGAAAAATCTGAACTCATCATGAAAAAATATATTCCATATTGTACTCTGTACCGTGTGATAATATTACATATATAGTGGTTCCCACATGGTAGCAAAAAGAGTGTATACTTATTAAAGCAAATAGACTTATACTTGAAAGTCCTACCCAAGCAATTTGAAACAATTCACCCAAGAAAAAAACAAAACAAACCACAAAAGTATACCTCTTTTTCAGGATCTTCATCGTCATCATCGTCATCATCGTCATCGACGGCTGAAGGATTAATTATTGGCTTTTTCGTCTCCACTTTTTTCTCTGTATCTTCTGTCTTGATCACTGCTTTTTCTTCCAGCTACATTAGAAAAAATGACTCTTGATTGTTCTCAAATGGTAAAAAAGTCTTAACCTATTCTTGAATTTGGTTAATAAACATTTAGAAAGAGCTTTGATATTTGATATTGTTAGAATTAAAAACTTTTGGGAAGATTCTTCTCATTACATCCTAGTAAAGCTAGAAATAGGTTACCTTGAATGTCTCAAATATAGACTGGAAAGCAGCATAGTTCGGATCCCATTGTGGAAGATCGATTTTCTCGGAAACATATTCAACTTCAAAGTCATCATCATCGTCTCGTGTAATCTAGAAAAATATAAGTTAAGTTTATTCTTAATCTACACAATGAATACAATATAGTCTTTAAGGAAACTTTTATAAGGGTTATATACAATCGTTTATGAAAGAATTGTGCATGTTGTTCATTAATATAAAAGAAGAACTGTATTAATAATATATTAAAAGGGGCACAACGGCTATTACAGAATACCTGGACAGTTCTTTGTTCAGCTTTTGCTCGTTTCCTCCTTCGCTTCTTCTTCTTTTTACCTTTCTGTGATGGCTTTAAAGATTGAATAAAAATTGATAAATTTTATATTCATTGACTTAAAATATGCTATGAAAGCCACGCTAAATAATGCGACCATCTTATTATTCTTCCTACCCTCAAAAATAACAACAAAATTTTTAGTGTATGCTGAATATTTAGCAGCGTTTTCAATTGAAGGCTGTAGAAGTCAACATTATAGCATACCTCTTTCTCCTCAGGTGTTATTTCTTTAAATGTGTCGATTTTTGTTGTTTCTTCTTGATGAAAACTTTCTTCATTTTGAAAATTTTCTTCCCCTTGGGAACTTTCTTCAGTAGAAGGTTGGACTTTGGTAACAGTTTCTTGGACTTCGGTAACAGTGTCTTGGACTTCGGTAACAGTTTCTTGGACTTCTGGAGTGGTTTGGACTTCTGGAGTGATTTGGATTTCAGGAGCAGGGATGTTGAATTCAATATTTGTCTCCTCCTGTGAAGAAGATTCCTGATCCATTTCCATTACATTTGTATCTTCAACTGGTGCTGATTCTGTAATTGATGTTGCTTCTGTCTCTGGGTCTTCCTCAGTGATCCTTGGAGGGTCTTCCTCAGTGATCCTTGGAGGGGTTTCAGGTTGCATAGTATCTTGTGGAGGTGAATCTGCTTCTTCCATTTCTTGTTGGTGGGTTTCTGTTTCCTCACTTTTGTCGGATAAAGTTTCTTGTTCCATGGATTCTTGTTGTGGAGAGTCTACAGGCCCCTCTACTGAGGTCGGTTCAGAAAGAGCCATTTCAGGGGACCTCACTTCTGTAGGCTCTACATCATTCTCATTAAAAGTCTCTGATTCTTTCTGCGTGTTAACTATGTTTTCGTTTTCGTTTTCTGTTTCTGTTTCCTTCAAGGGTTCTGCTTCAGGTTCAACTATATTAGTTTCAATGTAAGTGTCTTCTTGTTCATTTTCCTTTTCATCTTCTTGTTTTTCCTCTCCTTCATTATTTTCAATTACAGACTTTTCAACATTTTGTTCAGATTGACTTTCTGTTTCAGCCTGTTCTGGTTCAGCCTGTTCTGGTTCAACCTGTTCTGGTTCAGCCTGTTCTGGTTCTTGCTCTTGAGATAATTGGAATTCTTGTGATTCTTGAGACCCCTGTGACTCTTGTGATTCTAGAAACCAAACATAAATTTTAAGATTTAAAGTTCCATGATGTTCTGTCACATAGTTCTCCTAGATGTTGAACATCACTCTCTTGTTTTGGGAGATTTTCATTGCATTGATTATCAAATTGAAAATAAATTCTAAATTCTAAATTTAGTTTACGTTAAGGCATGTTTTTCATGTATAAAGCTGCCTTTTAACAATATTACAATGTTTCACAACAAAAGAAAGTTGAATAAAGAAAATCACCTACAGCTACAATGAGTAAAAGGGGAGGGTGTACTTGATCTGAAATCTACGGTGGTTTGGCCCAAAATTAGGCCTTTAAAATCAGACTCGTAGGAAATTTTTGCCAATTTTAAAGCAAATATGTGTCGCTGCAAGCGATTTAGAGCACATTTAAGATCGGCCAATCGTTTTAATATACCAGTTTGATTCACAAAGTTGTATAACAGTACAAAAAACGATCCAGAAAAATTCTGCTTCGAATAGGAGAAGACCACGAGAAAAGGGAACGGGATAAAGAATAAAAAGAAGACCATATTATGTAAGATTGAAATCATTCTTTTTAATAATTTTCCTAACTTAATTGGAAAATAGATGATTTAAAACTTTTATATTTGAACAATATATATTTGAATAAAGTTAAAGATGAAGATTTTTAAGTTTCTTTGCTAAAATAAGGAATTTAAAATATAAATATTGGGTCCTGAAATTACACGCGCGATCGTAGCAAGTTTTCAAAAATCTGGCCTGAACATTGTCTGAAACTGCGCGGGCCCGCGCGGGCCATGCGCGGGCCATTTTCAAAAAGTATTAATCAAGAGGCCCGAACATGTATGGGCCATGCCGTGGGTTGTGACGTTTTGCGTTGTCAAATGAATATGGACGGCTCCCCTAAAGATTTAATATTTTATCAATTATCTTGGGATTTTCAGCGTTTATTCTAGAACTATTTGGGAGTAGAGAGCTATTTACAGATCTTAAAAAGGTTTACTAATTCTTTAGATATAGTCAAAAGTTTAGACATTGGTAAAACTTATTTCTCCGATCGAACATTGACACACACAGTTCCAAATTAGACACGCGTGTCAGCCTTGCACTCCATCACAGAGCCTATTTGAGATATTTTACTAACTAGTCCAGAGAAAAATTTTAAACCTTTATTATTTGAATGCATGCCTTTTTAATACTCAAATATAAAAAAATTAAAAAATTTTAACTTGGTCATTAGTCAAAAAAATCATTAAAATTGATTAGCCTCTGTGATGGAGTGCAAGGCTGAAAGCCACATGAATATGGTTAATCCTATAAAAGGAAGTTCATTCTATGGTGGCCTATCTTGAAGTGAAGGTGGTTGAACAAAATGTTTTTGGCATATTGACATTGTTATTGATGTCCAGACGGTGTCAATCGAACAACTTCGAACAAAAATTGCAATCGAACCAATCAAATGCAATCGAATGTGATCGAATATGGAATAATTGCGATTCGATTGTCGAACATAATCGAATCTCAATCGAACGCCCAATTCCTGGGCAATATTCGATTGTGTTTGATTGCGTTCGAGTAAGGTTAGATTGGTTCGATTGATAGCTGACTATGTTCGATTGGTTCGATTGATTACATTGGATTAATCTTTGATTTTGTTCGATTACCAGTCAGGCACATCCTGCCAAATGAACGGGGTATTTTTCACTTGCGATTGGTGGCAAATGCAAGGGGTCGAAAACAAAAAGTGATGTAATAGCACTGAATACCACACGCAATTGAACCGGGTTGGAAATATTTTGCTTCATTTCAAAGAACTGCATAGATGAAATTTTTTTTCCATGGGTCAATTTTTTCTTTGAAGAAACTTTTAACGAAAAAATGAAGTTCCCAGTTTTCTTCCTTTTTTCCCATTTTCAGTTTGAAGTTCATTTTTATTCATTTTCATGCTTTTAGCCTGAGACGTACTATCTCATTTACACTGGGTGACGAATACCCCATGCAAATGCTCACCCCGTTCATTTGCCAGGATGTGCCTGACTGATTACGATTATGTTCGATGAGTTTGATTGCGATTAAACTAAATTGGATCACTCTGTTAGAGCTTTTTAGCGTGGGTGGCCGAGAGCTTGAAGTACCATACCAAAGCGAATAAAATTTAATACAATTGAATCAATCAAACGTAATCGAATAGACCTTTTCGCCTTTCCATCCGCCATCTTGAATTCTATGCAAAAATAGAGGAACGAAAAAGCTGTGGTTGGATTTAGTTGGAAAGTATGCAAAACATATGCAAGTTTACGCAAAGATTAAAAAGACAACAAAGCATCCTATGAATAAATATTATAATCATTAGAACAATAAAAGATGGAATTTCTCAATCCAAAAAGAAATATTCACAGAACAGCAAAAGCCTTTTAGGAATTTGTTCTTAAAGACATTGCATATTCTGTTTTCATGCCATAAAAAAATTCCACGAAGACGGAGTACACACATCAAACTTTCTAAACACGCAAACTGAAAAGCAGTAATTATGACGTCACACATTATCAATGTTTTGATTTGATCATTTGGCGGCTCTATTCCCAGGAGCCCGTCAGCCAAATAAGGATTATTTTTTACCTTCGCTGATGATTTTTCAGTTTGAATTTATGTCTAATGTTATTGATTTTTGAAGTGCTTGTTCTAAGAGATGAGCAAATATAATTATTTTAAGTTTTCAAGAGAAGCAAATTTAATCTTTATTCTACAAGATTACACTTTAATATAATGCCAATTATGCATGTAAGTTTTATATTGATACTTTCTTTTTGCATATGTTTTGCATACTTTCTAAGGGAATTTCACCACGGCAATTTGGCCACCATAATTTTTGCATACAATTCAAAATGGCAGATGGAAAGGCAAAAAGGGAATCGAACGTAATCAAATACAATCAAACGTAATCGAAGCAATAGAACAGCAAATCCTGGGTAATATTCGATTGCAATTCGATTGCGTTCAACAATAGACCTTTTTGCCTTTCCGTCCGCCATCTTGAATTGTATGCAAAAATACAGGAACGAAAATGCCGTGGTTGGATTTAGTTGGAATGTATGCAAAACATATGCAAGTTTACACAAAGATTAAAAAGACAACAAAGCATCTTATAAATAAATATTATAATCATTAAAACAATAAAAGATGGAATTTCTTAATCCAAAAGAAAATATTTACAGAACAACAAAAGCCTTTTAGGAATTTGTTCTTAACCCTTTAAGTGCCGATGTCGTATATATACGACATGGGCTATATAGGAGGGCGAAGCCCTCCTGTAATGCCCAGTTTGAGTTAGAAATCGTTATTTTTGGTCGAACTCGTAGGAATTAGATTGTCCTTTATGGTCAAGCAAAAAAAAATTCAAAAGTGAGTCTTTCCAGCGAAATTTTAAGCAAAAAAGTCAAAAAAATGCAAAAAATTGACAAAAATTCACTTTTTTGAGATTCTGACCGTTTTTTTACTATTTTTGGTCAACGAGTGATCCAAGAACCTCCAAATTTGGCCCTGTTTTACTTTATTCTGTCTTCTAGTGAATTGATTTGAAATTTTACCACTGGGCACCTTTTCATCAGTTCAGTCAGGTCCGCGCAGCGGGCCTGACTGCTTTAAGAGCCATTTTCTGTAAGAATCAGGCAGGTCGAGGAAGTGATATCCTCAGATTTTACCAATTTTTGGATATTTTGCTCAAATACATGAAAATAACATCCTGTAAAATTTTTTTTGAAAAATATTTTTTCGTTCCCAAGATATGGGCCTTTAAAATTTGGGCCAATTTGCCCAAAAAAGTGCACTTTTGATAAATCTTTGACTTCAAGAGCAATTTTAGACATGATCAAGCCTAAGTTTCATTTCAAAACATATTTTCCTGGAAGAAATCCATAGGTACTTTGAAAAAATGGCATTTTGAGAAATCTTTTTTGACCCCATGGCTAGAAATCATTGCCTGAAATCACAACATTTCTAATTTTGAATAGATCTTGAGAGCAATTAGCTGGCTTGGCCACAAGTGTCACATTGACATTTTTGTATTTTTATGAAGTCTTTATGGTCATCTTTAACTTTCAATTAAAATTTTCATGTGACACTTAAGGCCACGCCCTAAAATGGCGGTTAAAGATAGCTTTTCGCTCAATTTTTAGTATTTTCAATGAGCTTTTAAAGCCATGGCCCTAAGTTCCATCACTGAAACAAACCATTTTTAGTTAGTGTTTTGGCCATATTACCCAATCCTAAAATCAAACCCATGTGCTCCAATACCATTTTTGCACAATTTATCTTCGAAAATATTTTTAAGTCATCAAGACTTAGCCAATTTTTCCCTTAGCAACGCAATGTTTTTCCCTAGCAACCAGGCATTCAGCTTTATCAAAATTTTCCAAACTGTTTCCTAGTGGTTCCAGACCATGGTAAATGTCTTAGATTGCAATATCAAGGTCTTGGACACAATTTCCACTGAATTTTAGGGCAAATTAGGGTCGCAGAGACAGAAATAGCAGACCCCAACAGGTAACGAGGAAGCAACTTTGGCTGATGCTTGTTGCAAAACCCTAAATCAAATCAAATTGATTCTAATGTTTTTAACATTATTGAAGAGGAAATACTAAGAGAAAATTAAGTGGGGGTACCTAGCATAGAAGTTGAAGGTTCTTTTAACAGGTGAAACGAGGCTTTTGACAAGAAATTTCACCACTAAGGAAAAACGCTAAGTCTCTTGTTTTTCATTGTTTTCAAATGCTAAAAATTATTTGCAATTGATCTTTGAAGGGAAGTCTCTTCTTGCATTTTATACCTTTGTACTGTTTTATCATTATAGATACTACACAGACCTAGAAAAGAACTTTGAAGAAAGTTAAACTGCCTTACAGATGAACTTTAACTACAGTAAATTCTGTATCCTCTCCTCCTCTTAGAGTTCATCTGTAAGGCAGTATAACTTTCTTCAAAGTTCTTTTCTAGGTCTGTGTAGTATCTATAATGATAAAACAGTACAAAGGTATAAAATGCAAGAAGAGACTTCCCTTCAAAGATCAATTGCAAATAATTTTTAGCATTTGAAAACAATGAAAAACAAGAGACTTAGCGTTTTTCCTTAGTGGTGAAATTTCTTGTCAAAAGCCTCGTTTCACCTGTTAAAAGAACCTTCAACTTCTATGCAAAGTACCCCCACTTAATTTTCTCTTAGTATTTCCTCTTCAATAATGTTATACGAGCTTCTAATTCCTTCTAGATCAGGAGATATAAGCCCTTAAAGTTTGAACTAGCGATTTTTTAAAAAAAACTTAGAAAAAAGGACCCTGGCACTCAAAGGGTTAAAGACATTGCATATTCTGTTTTCATGCCATTAAAAAATTCCACGAAGACGGAGTACACACATCAAACTTTCAAAACACGCAAACTGAAAGCAGTTATTATGACGTCACACTTTATCAATGTTTTGATTTGATCATTTGGCGGCTCTATTCCCAGGAGAATAATTTGCCGTCAGCCGAATAAGGATTGTTTTTTACCTTCGCAGGTGATTTTTCAGTTTGAGTTTCTGTCTAATTTCTGTCTGAAAGCAAGCAATTAAGGCCAATATTTTTGGTTTTTCTGAAGGACGAAAGGTATAGGAAGCTTTACTGAAAGAGGAATAAGGCTGGGACAATCTATTTTAAAGATATGGACAAAAAAAGGCACTTTTTTTGGGTGATAATTAAGATTTTACTTAGAAACTTTAATTCTCTTACCCCCGTCTGGGGCCCCCCTGATATGAGCAAGGGAACCATGTTGGCCACCCCTACTGAAAATTTCAGATCAAAACAAACAAGAAATTAATTCCTGTAACTCGAAGAAAATTGGAAAAAGCTGGTTTTTGACTGTTTCTGATCCTAAACAGTTAGTCACACTAGGAAATTAAGCTTTCAGAAAAAACAACATCAGTCATCTACAGGATGTATTTCAACAACAAGGATGAGAGTTACCTGAATCAAGTTCAAGATCCCAAGACAATCAATTAAAACTTGCAAACTTAAAATGAGACAAAATTACCGATTGCGAACGTGCATCAGCCAAATATCAACCAACCAAATTTTGTCATTCAATTCCCGAGATAGCGCTTCGATTTTTAAGGCCTTGTTTATACGCTAAAGTAAAAATAATTCCGCACATGTAAATGGGTCATTGTTTGAGGTCCGGCAAAATTTCCGGGAAAAAGCCTATCCGGCAGTGCGCGGATCTAGGTGGGTTCTGCCTCCCCCGTAGATCTTTTTCTTGGGAAGTTGCTCTTCAAATTAGTTTTCAAGGTTGGCTTGGCTTAAATTTTTTCATCTATGGCTTAAATTTTAGGCAATTTCTCAAAGTTTTTGAAAATGTTATTTTCATTAAAAAGCGCTGGGTTATTTTTTCATGAATCCCTTTAGAAGTTTTGCGGCGCATTTTTTTGCTTGAGAGTCAAGTAAACGATATAGCGCTTTCGCAGCATTAATCTTTGATATGCATTTTGGCGGGAAGCTAGTGTGACTAACTACTAAAGTGCTATTGACAGATAAAAGAATTCACTCCATTAAGCAGGCTTCGGCATAAGAAAAAAGAAGGCGTGTGATCATCGCACGCCTACATAGTAATTTTTAGTAATTTAGGCGTGCGAATCATGGCACGCCTCATTTTCTTTAGACGTGCGATCGCGTGCGATCGTTTTTTTATTTTATTTTATAAACATCATTAACAATGATGAGGCACAAACTTTTGAACAATTCCTACGAATGATCTTTCTTTTATCTACATAAAAACTAGACAACAGGAAAGAAGAAAGTGTATATTCAATCTTCATATTTGAAAAACAAAAACAGAAACCAAAAGAGCACTGAATAATCAAGAAGGAGAATACTTTACTTTAGGAAAACAAATGAGAAGAAGAATCATGCAGCAAAAGTAACTTTTAAGAAGAGCTAGTTTATTGTCATAAACCAATGACCTCATAAACATAGCATGCGAGAGGGAAGGAAAAAGATTTGAGAGAGGAAAAATCATACAGCAAAAGTGATTTTTTTAAAAAGGTTTTAGAGAGACGAAAAATCGTGCAGCAAAAGTTATTTTTGAGAAAGGCTTGTTTATTGAAGACCAAAGCATAGTATGAGAGAAAGAGGAGAGAGAAGATGTGTATCCATTAGAGTAACTTTTTTATAAGAAATTTTGTATACATATAGCAGTTTGAAAGAGTAAAGGAAAGTTTATCTTTCATCTATTTGGTTCTTATGATTAAAGTAGAAAATGATATTTGATCTTCTTTCAACAAGCATAAAAAATATTTCTAGAATAAATTTTTGCATGTGCGATTGATCGCACGCCTCGCTAGGTTTTCATGATTTATGGCGTGTGATAAATTGCACGCCTAAAAGGCTTTTAGGCGTGCGCGTGCGATCGCACGCCTAATATGCCGAAGCCTGATTAAGAATTAGTGAATAAGTTCTAGGGAAACTAATACAAATACAAACAAAAAATATTAACAAAACTGAACTTGTGTTGTGGGCTGGATGATCCATTCAAATCAATCACATAATCCGAAGTCGTGGATGTACAACTACAGAATCAACTTTGACGCTTCAATACCCGGCTGCACTCATCCCAGTGCAGCCTTCAGCTAAGTGGCTTTACTTTTCTGTACAATCCCAACAATACACCACATCATATTGACTTGTTATAATTATGAATCTCTCTCAAATTGCTCCATAACATATAAAGGAAGTACTTTTCTTAATAAACTTTTGCTTTATACTCTCCTGCACTCAGAACCATGGATTTGAGCGATCCTCCTCAGGAGGAGGATCAACCCCCGCCAGAAAACACAAAAGAATTAGAAATTGAAAACTTAATTGCTGAACTATGTTTAAATACCTCATCTGATCCAGTTAAATTCTGTTTGCGAAAATATAAGTATGGCAAAAGTGTACAAGACATTGAGAACGATATTTTTAAAGAACGTCATGATACCCTGAAAGCAACTGCAAATTTCTGAAAGTGCCAAATTTCAACGATAAAAACAAGAGACCTTTATGTCATCTTATTGTGTGCAAAATTCAAAATCTACTACCAGATGACTGCTCGATCTGCGATAAAAGATACAGAATCAGTTTAGAAGAGGATCCAATACTTGAATGTTCAGTATGTGGACAAGGTGTACACAAACAATGTTGGCTAAGCCTTGCAGCAATCTCTCCATATTACAATACTGATATTTCCGACACAATAGATGCTGACACTTTTAAGAGTCTTTATAACCCATTAAGCCTTCCTGGATTGTTTTATGTTTGTCATGCTTGCCAACCAAAAACAATTCCCAACGATAATGAAAGGGATAACAAGAGGAAACGAAAGCATGTCAAAACAACACTGACAATACAAGAAAATGATACAAGACAAAAAGACACAACACCAAATCAAAATAATAACGATCTGACACTAACACATCAAGTAGAGAAAGAAGATGATTATTTGGCAATTAATAATCTTTCTGATCAAACTGATGACAAAGGAAAGAGAAAAACGATCTGTCGCTTTTTTAAAACTGGAAACTGTAAGCATGGCTTAAAAGGAAAAGACTGCAAATTCTTACATCCGAGGATGTGCAGAAAATTTACCTTACATGGTACAAACAACAAAAGAGGATGCACCATGGGAAAGAAATGTAAAGACTTTCACCCAAAAATGTGTTTTGATTCAATCAAAAAAGGTGAATGCTTCTCTGAAAACTGCCGATTTGCCCATGTTAAAGGAACCAAAAGACTACCACAAGGCATAAAGAATAATATGACACATGGCCATGAACTTCTAATGAATAATGACGAAATGCCAAAAAAACTTGCTGAACCTGCCTCTTTTTTAGAGGTAGTTCGTCTGTTGAGGGAAGAAATTCTGGAGACCTTGAATCAGAAGATGGACTCAATGCAGAATCAAATACAACACATTCAACAGACGTACCAATCACCTCTACCAACCTCATTTCCAACACAATATCCAATTCAACCCATATCAATACCAAGACATCTACAAAATCTACCACATCAAAACCAATTCAATCCAATCCAGTGTCAATAAACAATTTTGCATTCTTTAATGTTCAAGGACTTTGCCCCCAAACTGTTCAGAGCAAAGTCCCTTTTATAAAAAATAATATATGCAATAAAAATTTACTGTTTCTTGGACTGTCTGAAACATGGCTTCATAAGGGCCATATGGAAGCAGAACTTAAGATTGAAAATTTTACCCTATTCCGATGTGATTCTTCAAGAAAGAAAAGAAACAGAGGGAGATACACAGGTGGAGTGTGCTTTTACGTAAGAGAAGACATTGGTGCAACATTTGAAGAACTCTATTCTTACTCCTCTAAAACTGTACAACTCCTTTGTATTTACTCGAAAGCTAAAAACATGGCTTTGATGGTAGCTTACCGCCAACCAGACGATAAAAGCAATGGAAATCCATCGACATCCAATGATTTTATCACCCCACTCAATGGAGTAAAAACAGCAATATCAGAGCTAGGAGCCACCCCAAACATCATTTTTGGTGGTGATTTCAACCTACCTAAAGCTACCTGGCCAGATGGCTCACCTAAACCTGGTTGTCCTTTGGATGAAAGAATCATCCTAAACTCATTGAATCAATTCTGCAATGATTATTTCATCTCTCAATACGTGAAAACTCCCACACATAAAGATGGAAACATACTTGATCTTGTTTTCACAAACAATGAAAACATTATCCATAACTGCTCAACAGTTCCTGTCCTTCAAAGTACCTCACACCACAAAATTGTCATGGTATCAACCTGTCTTAATGTTAACACTGTATCAGATGAAGATGAGCAGCCAGAACCTCGTACAGGTTTTAGCACCCTGAACTTCTTTGCTGATGAAATAGACTGGGAAAATATAAAAGAGACCATGCGTCATATCAGGTGGAAGGAAACACTTAGTGACGACCCAAACGAATTATTGGAAACCATAAATGCCCTGTGTTTCAAAATCTGTAAAGATAATGTACCAACCAGAACACCAATAGAAGGCAAAAGGAGATCAAAAGTTGAAAGGTATCGTAGATCCTTAACCAAAAGACGGAGAAAAATCATAAAAAAACTTATACTCACAAATTCTCAAACCCGAAAGAAAAAAATCAAAGAGGAGCTGCTGCAAATCGAAAAAAAATTGCAAAAATCCTTCCAAGATTCAAAAAAGTTTGCGGAAAATAAAGCTATTGAATCAATCAAAAAGAATTCTAAATATTTCTTTGCATACGCCAAGAAGAAATCAAAAGTGAGAACTAAAATTGGACCACTGATAGACAAAAACGGAAACCTTACAATGAAGAATAAAGAAATGGCTGACATCCTTTCAAATCAATATGCTAAAGTCTTCAGTGAACCCATGTCACCTGACGATCAAGCTTTCAACACACAAACCACTGAAATATCAGAAATGGTAGTCACTGAAAATGACATAATGAAAGCCATTGACGAATTATCACCATCCTCAGCTGCTGGTCCAGATGGTTTCCCAGCAATAGTCCTGAAACAATGTAAAGAAGAATTAGCCATCCCATTGTGCCATCTATGGAAAAACAGTTTGGAAAAAGGAATTGTTCCAAACAAATTGAAAATATCAACTATAACCCCAATCTACAAAGGAGGAAACAAATCACTGGCTGCAAACTACCGACCAGTCGCCTTAACATCACACGTTATAAAGATCTTTGAGAAAGTCATCAGAAAACACATTGTCAAACACATGGACGAAAATAACTTTTTCAACCCAAATCAGCATGGCTTTAGAAGTGGAAGATCTTGTCTGAGTCAGCTCCTTGAACAACATGATCTTATATTAAACTTACTTGACAAAGAGACCAATGTATATGTTGTTTACTTAGACTTTTCTAAAGCTTTTGATAAAGTGGATCATTCAATTGTTCTGTCGAAATTCAAAAGGCTAGGAATAACTGGTAAAATCTATAATTGGATAGAGTCCTTTTTGAGAGACAGGCAACAAACTGTAGTGGTTAATGGTGTGAAATCAAACATCCTAGAAGTTATCTCAGGTGTACCACAAGGAAGTGTACTTGGACCCCTGATTTTCCTGATACTCATTGGAGACATAGATGAGAATGTTATCCAATCTATCGTCAAGTCCTTTGCAGATGACACTCGCACAACCAAGTCAATAAAGAATGCTGTTGAAGATGTAAAAATATTGCAACAAGACCTTCAGATTTTATATCAATGGACAATCGCAAACAATATGAAATTGAATGATGCAAAATTTGAATTGCTACGTTATGGCTCAAATACAGAAATCAAAAATGAATCTCACTATACCTCACCATCAGGAGATAAAATTGAAGAAAAGGAATATGTTAAAGACCTGGGAGTTCTTATGTCCAATGATTGTCTATTTAAACATCAAATTGAATCAATAATTGAAAAAGCCAAAAACATAATTTCTTGGATATTACGTACCTTCACTTCCCGCTCTACACATACCATGATCACTCTCTATAAATCACTTGTGATCCCTATACTGGAATATTGCTCAGCGTTATCGAGCCCCAGTACTATTAGTCTTATTCAAAGACTTGAAGAGATCCAGAAATCATTCTTGAAACAAATAAAAGGAACACACCAAAATTATTGGGAAAGTCTAAAGAAGCTTAGAATATATGTTGGGTATAGATTTTATAAATCTTTATGTTTTATCATTGTATCTTCTGTATGTATTATATGTTATATGAAAGTGTTATATATGTACATAGTAAGCTTGTTAGATGTTACATGTATATTATATTTTATGATTGATAGCTAGGTCTACCATCTTGCTCTCTGCAATGGAGATCACATGTTTGTGTCTGAGAGTCTTGATCTCCATTGTCCCCCCCCCTGTGCACTCCTCCTTTGGGTCCTTGCTGGAAGACTGGGCCTGAGTGAGCTCTCCTCCCTGACATGTGTTTTTATAAGAGCCTGTTCTCCCCAGCAAGGATGAGTGGAAGCCTGATCATAACAAGACATGAAGGATGAATCTCTTATACTGATATGTTAACACACGAGGATCAACTTAATATAATATGGAAGTAGGATTTATTCAGACAGATGTCTTTTATGTTCAATATATTCAGTTTTTAAAGATAACATCATTGGTCTCCACCATATTTAAGATCAAAATAGCCACCCAACATTGGTAGCAGAGGGTTGTTATGGTGATATGGCAGGCTTCCTCTCATTTGCAACAGATAAACGTCACCACTGAAAATACCCTTATCACGACAAAGAACATCTACCGCGTCAAAAGAGACATCCATGAGAACTCAGAAGCATCACTAAGGCTGGTCGGGAGGTCGCTCCAAGTGCTGATGGTGGGTTATAGGACAAAGAAACCCGGAGAGCATTGGTGGATCAAGGCTAGACAGGGCCCATCTAGAAGGGGATCAAGCGGATCACGAGCTGAGCTGGTGTGTTGGCTACTGAAGTTTCTGGAGTTGAAAAAAAAAAACACTTCTATTCACGGTAAAAAAATTTTCATTAAACTTTTGGACAGAGGTTTTGAAATAGTTAAAAGTCGTCGGAAAACAAAAGTGATTATGTGAAAAATGGTAGATGCACGTATTGAATTTAATTTGGACAGTAAATTTTAGAACTCTCGTGAATTTAACAAACTTGATGGATCGTGGGAGACATAACAAACTTTTAAATTAATTTTGAATTTTTATTTGTTTACTGGTTACAACCAATATATCAGATCGAATAATGAATGGAATGAGCGTAGTGTAAAGAAAATCTTGTTTGAGGAAATGTTTCGTAGCAGATTAATTTACCATTTAAATTGAGTAGGAGGAGGAAGGGTGTAGAAACAACAGACTGCTGTGCAAACAATCCTCTTTCCCCACCCTTGAGACTTGAGAAGGTTTTAAAATTTCATTGAATTTGAATGTAAGCATGTGCTATAAGACAGGATTCCCTCCTGTTGACTTCTAATCCTGCCGCTGGCTTGGGAAGATTTGATTTGATAAAATTTGACAAATGGACGAGAAATGAAAATTGATAATGTTTAAATGAACTGTGATGTAGGCCATGCTGAAAGAGAGGTGGACCGCCCGTACACCGGTCATAAATTCCTGTCGACTCCCAATCTTGCTTGTTTTGCTTGGGGAGATCTCATGTTTATGCTAACATTATATTTTCTTTTCTTCATGTAAATTATTTGGTGACATCAATGAATCACAATGGTGTTTGATTATGGAGCGATGTCGAGTTGTTGAGCAGGGAAAGCGATTCAAGGACAATTCATAGAAAGATCATGGTGATTTACTTGCTAAGAACACACTGGAATGAAATTGTGAGTATGTATTCGGTCATTGGAAATTATGAAAACTGGATTTGATATTGGTGTTTATATTATATATCTTTGGACTATTATCAATGATATGATGGATTTACGTTCAAAGTGATAATGATTGATTGATGTTGGTACCTTTTAAAAAAGTTGGGGTGAATGTTGGGTATAGATTTTATAAATCTTTATGTTTTATCATTGTATCTTCTGTATGTATTATATGTTATATGAAAGTGTTATATATGTACATAGTAAGCTTGTTAGATGTTACATGTATATTATATTTTATGATTGATAGCTAGGTCTACCATCTTGCTCTCTGCAATGGAGATCACATGTTTGTGTCTGAGAGTCTTGATCTCCATTGTCCCCCCCCCCTGTGCACTCCTCCTTTGGGTCCTTGCTGGAAGAATGGGCCTGAGTGAGCTCTCCTCCCTGACATGTGTTTTTATAAGAGCCTGTTCTCCCCAGCAAGGATGAGTGGAAGCCTGATCATAACAAGACATGAAGGATGAATCTCTTATACTGATATGTTAACACACGAGGATCAACTTAATATAATATGGAAGTAGGATTTATTCAGACAGATGTCTTTTATGTTCAATATATTCAGTTTTTAAAGATAACATCATTGGTCTCCACCATATTTAAGATCAAAACAGCCACCCAACATATACTCACTTCAAAGAAGGAGAGAACGCTACAGGATCATATACACCTGGAAAATATTGGAAAATCTTGTGCCAAATATCAATGATTGCTTCAAATCTAAAGACCATCCAAGATTAGGACGAATGTGTTTTAGCAAATACGCCGGTCCAAACAATTCAAAATTACGCGACAGTACCCTGACTATACAAGGAGCAAAACTTTTCAATGCAATGCCAAAGAGCATTAGAAACTTGAAAAATTTAACTGTTGACAAATTCAAAAATGCACTTGACAAACACTTGCAAAAAATTCCCGATGAACCCCAAATCCGTGGTTATACAGGGTGCAGGAGAGTTGACTCAAACTCAATTTTAGACATGAAATCTCTCTGCTGATCCATTTTTTCCTTCAGGAATTATGGATTGAATGAAGATTGTGGTGTGGATCAAAAGATTCTTGCCAGAGCGGTACGCTCAAACACATCCAAAAGTATCCAAAAGTAAGTATTTTTTGGTAAGAGCTATGCAATTTATGTTTGGATTTCTAGAAAGCTTACCCATTCATTGTTAGTACATTTTTTGTTTGAAAGTAATCTCTTCATGGAATAAAAAGATATAGTCAAATCTTGTAGGGTCATTTTTTTCAAAAAATTGTCACCACATATCAATTCTTTTCACCAGAAAATATCGATTTTTGAGACGTTTATTCCATACAAATGTTACTCGTATATTTCTTTTCCTCCTTTTATCAACTAAGATCTGCTAAAGTCGCATCCTAAAGTATTCATTTCGCTATTTTTTAGAATAATTTTAACCAAAACAAACGACCCGATGTTTGTGTCATCGTGTTCCTTTTGTTTAGACAGTCCTCGCGCGCGGCCCTTGAATTTCAGAGACGGTCAGTCTTTTTTCTTTGAAATGCCGCTATTCTTTTGAGTATGATTACGAAGATAATTAATTCGCCCAACTTTCGGAAAAAAGTTTAGAAATTACCTCCGTTATATAAAGATGTACCGTAGCGATATTAAAGATGGCTGATGAAACAACGATGAAAGTGAAGGAGAAAATTTAGAGTTTCATCGATTTTTGACAATTTTTTAACTTTAGAGAATTTGATGGCTGTTAACGTAGAGGGGGGGAGGGGGTCAGAACCATAACGGCCATCAAATGCCGTTAAAAAATTCGAAAGTCGAATGTTGACGGCCCCCTAGTTGTTCATAAATTCAACTGAATGGGAAAGGTACTGTTCGAGATATTCTTGAGTTTAAAAGAACAAACCTTCAGATTGTGATGCAGAATTTTCCTGCTCAGTTGATTCTTGTCCCCTAGCAGCATTTCTTGCTGAAGAACGTGTTTTGCGACGTCGAGTCTGCGCCATTTTTTGAAATTCCTGACTTTGTCAAGTCGGTTTCATCTGGAATACACTATGATAATAACTAATCCAAAAGGTGATACAATATTAAGAATACCAGTTATCTTTCGAAAGAGGCCGACTGAACTTCTTTATCTTGAGCTAACCTAGCAGCCAACTCTTTCATATTTTCCAATCATTTCGGGTCGATTGATTACTTGAAAAAAATATCAAAATCACAGAGTTATGGTATTGGTTTTCTGGTTATCGTAAGCCTGCTCTGAGAATACAAGAAAATCTACAGACTCAAATTTTAATTCAATATTTATTGATTTGTATGTAATTTTGAAGAATTAAACCCATTTTTGAATTAAAACTTTTAATTTTTGGATTTTTTTTCTAAATAAAAAGGGGTACAATTGAATCTTAAACAAACAAAAAGATATTGTAGCTGGTCAGTACTTTGCGTCTTTTTCCCAAATTGCGTAACCGAAAACACATGTTTGCGTCAGGTCGAGGTTGCTATAATCCTGCAAGTGCAAGTGGCTGGCAAATGAGTCCACCGGTGTGAAAATGTACACCTGAAATACATAATACAAGACTTTGAATTGAAATTAACTTTACAGAAATGGCTTTTCAATGTCGATGTGGAATTCAAGTTGTAAAGAATGCGAGCAAGGTAATATAATAATGTCTGGTGATATTTTTAAGTTTAGGTCTGAAAACACCCTACATCAAAAATTTTTGTGAAGATTTTTCAAATTTTAATTTTTTTCTTCAAAATCTATCCTATCTTGTAGAGCTTTGAAAAAGAAAGAAAATGAGGGGTCATAGGCCTCCAGAGGATACCGTGAAAAAGGGGAACTTGCATCGGTGGAGGCTAACATGCATTATACCCCAATTCACAGACCAACTAGAGCAGTATTATTACTTCTCTTCAAAGTGTTGACATGGAAACATTATGACAAAATTACTTGACAATAGAAAAACGTACCTTTGATCAGATACACTTTTCTTTTCCCACGACAACATGTCACAAGTTTCGAAGAGCGTGATTGTAAATGTCTTTCGCCTGCTCTGCTCTGCACACTATCCCCCGTTTTCGTAGACAGGAACCCGTCTGCGTATTTTTTTTAAATCTGATGAATACTTGACGGGTCAGAGCTGTGAGTCCGATTTTGGACTCAAAAAAATTACAGTGGGAAATTCGAATTTAGCGCTGTCCTCACTTACTAAAATAAAATCCAAATTTCGGAACTTGCCACGTGCGTTTGGTTTGGGAACGCGAAACACGAACGCAAACTACCCATGTCTAAACTTTTCAATATATCTCCAGAACTAACAGATTTTTGAAATTCTGTAAAAAGGTCTAAGTTCCTGAATAGTTTTACTATGTTCTATGGAAAAATCATAAGCAACAGTCAAATACTCGTTCATCTATTTAAGATTGAAGACAAAAATTTGTGAAGAAAAATAAACCTTGAGCACAAAAAATGCTTTTTTAAACACTTTTTTCCACCGAAAAACAAATAACTTTTACAGACTTACCTTCCCAAAACATTGAAGAAGCCTCTACTAATTAAAGTAAATGAGATAAGATAAGATAAAACCTTAAAATCAACCAGAATTTACAACCTTTCGTCCAAAGCAAAAGACATGCTTTTCTCGCCGCCATCTTGAATTTAAAATGAGAATTCTAGAGAATTCCATTCGTTTCCAGCTCCCGCGGTCTTTTTTCATCCAATCAGATCGCGCGATTTCACTTTCGCTTTCTCTAGTCCAATAAGACTGCGGGATTTGAGTCATGTGACTTATCTATTAAAAAACCCGCGCGAAATACAGGGGGTCACAAATAGAAATACAGGGGGTCACACTACTGGCTACAGGAACTGAAAGCAAGCAATTAAGGCCAATATTTTTGGTTTTTCTGAAGGACAAAAGGTATAGGAAGCTTTACTTAAAGAGGGATAAGGCTGGGACAATCTATTTAAAAGATATGGACATAAAAAAGGCACTTTTTTGGGTGATAATTAAGATTTTACTTTGAAACTTTAATTCTCTTACCCCCGTCTCGGCCCCCCCTGATATGAGCAAGGGAACCATAATGGCCACCCCTACTGAAAATTTCAGATCAAAACAAACAAGGAATTAATTCCTGTAACTCGAAGAAAATTGGAAAAAACTGGTTTTTGACTGTTTCTGATCCTAAAGTGCTATTTTTTGGTAAAATCTATACAATTTATGTTTGGATTTCTAGAAAGCTTACCCATTCATTGTTAATACATTTTTTATTTGAAAGTAATCTCTTCATGGAATAAAAAGATATAGTCAAATCTTGTAGGGTCATTTTTCAATTTTTTTTTGCCAAATTCGATTTTCGCTTTTCGCCATTTTACCCTACGCAAACGCACGTGTTTGCGCTTTCTTTAAGAAAGTGTGAGCAGTGAAACAATAACAGGATTTGATTGGCTGTGTTTTCAACCGTTATTAGGATATGGGAAATTCAAACTGTCAGCCCATACCATGCTATATATTTCGCCATCAGTATATATAATAAGAAATCATAGCATGGATCTCCAGGCTACCGTTTTCGCCACTTGTTTTAAAAAAATGTCAAAATGGGGTGGTTTCCATAAGGATGCGTACTTATTTCTTTTTGCCGCCCCTGTCTCTCCAGGGTGGCTGAAGGGTGGTGAATATTTTACCGAGTGGATGGGGAAACCAGGCTCATATCTATTAAAACCAATCATATTTTGGACTAATAACATAATCGGGACTCATTCTTTTGAAAATTCTAAATAACAAGATGTCAGATTTTGAAGCGTGTAAAAGTGAGGTCATTTGGGAAACGCAATTCATGGTAATTATAATAATCTTTCCTCAATCAGTCTGGGAAATCCTCTCAATTGCACGCTTATGTTCCGAGGCCGTAAGCGCGCAATTGCACGGTTAATCAAAATTGCAGAATTTTTATACACGCTTATCGAAATTGTTCTGTAACGGGCGGTAAGCGTTAAGCAAGGTTGACAGGTGACGGCTTTTGCGGTAAGCGTGCAATTGCACGCTTTAAAATTTCTTATATTTTTGACACGCAATTCCTTACGAAAGCTCTGTTGAATTTCAAAAGCCTGTGGCAGTTCTACTCAAAATTTATCGTAGAAGAAGATTCCGTAAAAATGGATTGCCCGTTAAACCATGCCTTCGCCCCAATTAGAGAATTCTGAACCCCTTGAAATCCCTAAGCAATTTCAACCGGGGCGTGAGAGGTAATGATTGACCAAACTGTTACAATAAAAAATATCCAGCGCATTTTTTATCTTCTTACCTTCTTCATCTTCATTGAAGCACTCAAGGTTTACTGAAGTTAAGCACACAAGATATTCTTATAATTATTCATAATCACTGAAACACCGTTTGTTGTGCGCTGCGGCAGAAGTAGTTGACCACAGAGTTAAGATCTACAAACTAATAGAACTCTATTTGAACTCTTAACGGATTAATCAAACAATATATTGTTATTGAACAGTAATTTCCTTAAAGTTAATGAATTTAGATTGTTCGATTACAAAAATAAGTTTAATAACATTTGGTTGACATCGTCTGGAAAAAAGCTTCCCTAATTTTCCAATTTTCAGAAAAAAGATTCCCGAAATTTACCAGGCTAAGATTTCGAATTTCACTTGGAAATTTTTACTACTCTCGCGTAGTTCGAGTGTCATCACTATGCATCATGGTATCTGTGTCTCGCGTGCACAGAACCAGCCGTGTCTGGACAGCACTAAGCATAATCTCTATTCTTTTTCTAATAGTTGTTTTGGAGAACGTGTTCCAAAAATCAAGCAAGCTAACCAAAATGGCAAAAAAATGAGTTGAGTTAGAATCTGAGAATGTCTGTCTGTGTGCGTGTCTGTGTGTCTGTGACAAAAACTTTGGGGCAGGCTGGAGACTTCAAAAATGGTCTGATTTGGCTGAAATTTTGCACACTTGTTCCTTGGGTGAATATCTGGGGGATATTTTTCATTTTTTTGAAAATTTTCATTTTTAAGGGTGTGGTCACGAGTTTTCGCCAAAACGAGGCTAAAACTTTGGGGCAGCCTGGAGACTTCAAAAATTGTTTGATTTGGCTGAAATTTTGCACACTTGTTCCTTGGGTGAATATCTTGGGGTACATGTTTTATGCTAAAAAAAATTTTCTTGTGGGGCCGGGGGACAAGTTTTTAGCCTAAACGAGGCTAAAATTTTGGGGCAGCCTGGATGGAGACTTCAAAAATTGTTCGATTTTGCTGAAAGTTTGCACACTTGTTCCTTGGGTGAATATCTTGGGGTCTACAATTGGGCTTATGAATAATTTGAAACCACTGAAGTTGAGCCCAGTGCGTTGCGCACGTTTGACTATTCAAATTAGAGTAGTGAAGTACAAGGGGCAGTATCTAAACTTATTTTGTTGAGAAACAGTTAATACTGCATAATAAAAAGGTGGTGTAAAAATGTTGCAGGGCAAGTGAAATTAGTGCAGTGTACTAAACAGGTAGTATCAAAACTTAGTACAGTGTACAAAAAAGGTGCAAAAGGGAAGGTAAAGGTGATACGTAATAGTTATCGGAAAGTTGCGAGTACAGGGGGGGCACGCAGTTACTACAAGACATGATGTGTAGTAAGTGCTTTTTCAACACTTTTTTTCAGGACCACCACCCTTTGCAGTTACTACACCTTGGTAGTAACTGTTTTCAGAAAAGACTTCCAGGTACCACCCCTGTTTTTGAGTGATAGTGTGGTCGTGTTACAAAAGTACAGGCTGTTTGTAGGAAAAAAATAATATATAGCTGAAACTTTCTCCAGACCTTCTCTATAGGATGCTGATGCCTCAGGAAAAAATCCCCTAAAATCCCACTGGTGGAACCAGGGGGGGGGTCAGTACTAAAATGTAAGACATACATGAGTACTAAAAGGATTTTCGCTATTTTTTGACATACCACCACCTATTTTTCGAAAATGTTATTTTAGTACACATGTACTAAAATTATTTTGAGCAATTTAACATAGATACCACCCATTTTTTGCCCTTTTACGGCTTTAAATTTACCAAAATGGGGTCATTGTTACAAACCTAGTCGAATTTAGTGCATCAATCTGCAAAATAATATAATTTTATTACTAAACTGTGCTGAACTGTACATAAAAATATTTTTAAAAAATATTTAAAAAATTGGAAAAATTCTGAAAGATTTCTGAAGATTTTTTCGAAAATTCCTGAAAAAAAAAATCAAATTTTTTCCAAAATTGTTAAAAAAATGCTCCATTTTGGCTGATTTTAGAACAAAATACTAAGATTTTTCAAAATTTCTTTAAGGGACCACCCTTTTTGGTATTTTAGTACACATGGTACTAAAATTATTTTTGAGCTTTTTTGCAGTACCACCACGTCACTAAAAGTCATGATGTCTGAGATTTTAGTACCGACCCCCCCCCCCCTGGTGGAACATCCCTTTTTTGAGACATTTCTTTTTTTTCCCAGGCAAAACCCTAAGGGCGAAATATTTTGAAAATTTCAAACTCATTTTCAGACATTATCAAGTATAGCATTCGAAAGCTCTCGAAAAACTATATAGAAGACTTTTAAACGGGTATAGCTGATTTCATTACCTAACTCAAGATAATTCACGCAGAAGATGCTTTTTATTTACATGGTCAATTTTAGACCAAAATGTGGCGAAAAGTGGAACTTGCCTCAATGGAAGCTACATACTTGAAAATATTGGACAGCAAAGTAGCCAATCAAATGTCGCTATTTACACGCGTCGAATAATAAAACAGTATAGATTGATCACTGATTTTGGTAATTTTACAAATGTTTGATTTCTATTTTTTGCAAAGAGAATGAAAGATATAGCAAGTTGTCACCTCGTTTTATCTCAGAACCATCTGAAGAAAATAGTTCATTGTCATTAGTGTCTGGCTGAGTGCGGTTGATATGGATAGCTGTATCAGTTCTATTACAAACAACTTAGTGTTTCATATTTGTCACAGATATTCACCCGATGGTTTTAGGGTTTCTGTTTTAACGTGTTCAATTCTATGCTCAATGTTCATTTTTCTGTAGATTAACCAGGTAGATCCATTAAAAGTATCACTTGTCAATTTTGAAATTTCTGATTAATTCAGCTAATTTTTTTTAAATTAGATCAATCATTTTTTCCCAAAGTATTTTTCGACTTCATTTCAAGAGCAGCAGTTCAGAATATGGACTAATATGTAATTTCGTCAATGACAATTCTAACACTGATCCTGCCAGGGGGGGGTCGGTAGTAAAATCTCAGACATATATGAGTAGTAAAAGGATTTTTACGAATTTTTACATACCACCACCCATACTCTTGGAAGAGGTATTTTACTATTTTTTGGGGCAATTTGTCATGGAGACCACATTTGCTTTTAGGACTGATTTTGCAAAAAAAGCTAAAAAATGATTATTTCTGTGACACATTTTTCACGTAGTCCAAAAATTAATGTTTTACCCTTAGAATTAAAGTCTTTTTTATATTGACAAAAAATTTCGAGAATTTTTTGTTTGCAGCATAACAACTTTCCAACAGAAAATTTTTTCAAATTATAAAAATTTTCAGATTTTTTCAGAAAAGTCATTCAAAAAATTTAAAGAATTACAAAAAATAGCTAAAATTTGCTAATTTTTTCAACATTTAACACATAGATACCACCCATTTTAGTATTTAACTAACCTGGGTTGTAATTTTTTTTTTTCGATTTTTCATCACACCACCACCGTAGTAAACGTCATAGCCTGGATATCCAGGCTGTAAACTATTTCACAGTCTAGTTTTTGATATTTTATGTTCTGGTTTACAGCCTGGTCTCCCTAGAGCGATTTGCATTCTCTTTAAGCTAAAGCCGTAAGGACCAATCTACACAGCGCAGAGCAATTCTGAAGCAAAAATAGGATAGTCCTCCACTAACTAGTGAAGATAGAGTTTTCTGTTACATGAAAACATAAAAAAGAAGAAAACAGAGGCAAATTCATTTTTCAAGAAAACATGGTTGGTGATCATAATGCATGCAAACTTGTTCATGGACTCATGGTGTAATCTTTGGATGTTTTAAATGGTTTTAGATCTTGTAAGGCTGCTTTTTATTAATTTATGTTCTGCTGCCCTGGGTTGGCTAGGAAAGTTTTGGAAACATGGGTTTGCACTTTCATTCTCTAGGGAGACCAAGCTCTTTAATTTTAGAACATTGCATGTTGAGTTGAGGAAAATTTAGTTTTTTCTAAAATTTTGAGCTTGGATATCCAGGCTATAAACGTCATTATGTCTGAGATTTTACTACCGACCCCCCCCCCTGATCCTGCAACTTTTAATGTCTGTCCACCATGTATGTGTTGTTGACTTAAATTCATTTTCGATAATCGTTGAATTCAAATGTAATTCTCACAGCAATTTGATTCATGTAGAACTCACAATTATTGTTATTTTTTCTCAACTTAGTATATTATTATACTTATGGTTATGAATTCTGAAACATAAATGTATCACAGTTATATAAGTTGAAACAAGATTTCCCTACTAAAAAACAGGTGATTCCCTGGGGTTCGTTTTCGATAATTCTATAAATTATATAATGTTGAAGCAACTCTGAGAAATCCTTTGTCTGTTCTGGATGATTGAATAAGTTTTTAACAAAGGGTGAAAGTTTGGAAACAAAGAACATCGAGACAAAGGGATTACGATTCTTTTTAACATAAGTGGTGTCTACTACCACAGAGATTTTCAGTTTTTTATCATTTCCCTGTTGTAAAGGATGTTCTTCTTGGAATACTACTTGAAAATAAAAATTGTTAAAATTGTGGTGTTTTGATGTGATCTTCTGAACATGCAGGTACTTTTTCTTTTTACGCAGGGTATTTTTATATGTTTTTTTTGGGGGCGGTGTGAAATCAATACGAGGATGATTTTCTTTTCTGGGAATGGAATAATGCAATTTGGAACTGATACCCTCGCTTGCTTCAGACTAGGGCCGTGATTTTTTTTCAAAAATGCAGTAAATTGTATGTCTGGCTCTATTTAAAACTCATCTCCTTATTTTTGTAGGCTGCACGATTGGTGGTTGGTTCAAGCTTGAGAGGTGTGATTGCTTCACCATTACTTTCTACACAAAGAAATTTCTCTAACACAGAACACGCAACGAGATCACCTGAAGATCGATACGAGGTACGATTCTTTTAAAGTTTTCTGTGAGTGAACTTCTTCTGGTTGCTCTAACAGTGGTAATGCTTCATACTTTTTATACGAAATATACTTTTATCTGACGCCGTAAAAATTATTTTTACCAGACCCAACCCGAAGATTTAATTAAATGATTATATTATGTGAACTACCTGCGCGCTGACGTTGACGGTTAGAGTTTGCTTCCCATTATAAGTGATGTATTATTTTTTATGTTTTTTAGGACGTTGCCCAATTATTCAGTGATGTCAAACTAAAAGTACGAGGCAGTGATGAAGCCGTACTCGATAGTTACACACAATTCGTTCAACGAGCAGCAACTACTTTGAACCTCGATATATCTGGAAAGTAAGTCAAAAACTTTGTGTTTCAACACCCTCTTTATCATTGTTATTTCTCAAAACGTCTTTTTCACAGGGGTTCAATTAAGAATCACGCGGAAAAGCTCAACTTACGTTTTGGAGTCCGTTCACTAAACCGCTATAGCTCTATTACTTATTTCCAGTTCAAATAAATTGTTTAGACAGGTTCTTATGAAACTGTTTCTAATGATAAAATTCGTGCATTCCAGGTCATAGATGCTTTCATATTATAAACAAAAGACTTACGTCAAAGCTTAGCCAGCTTATTTTGACTTTCGTGGTGCTCACAAGGTGTTATCAAAATAAGTTCACAGTAGGGAAGGAACGGAAATGAAACTCTTACATAATTATAAATCTTTTCTTTTTTTTGTAGGATTGTTATTCCGATGCACATTGAGAAGAGAACGCTCTTGAAATCGCCACACGTTTACAAGACACACCGATATCAATACGAGTTACGTACACATGCTCGCATGTTGCAGGTCAGTCTTCACCCCTTTTGTCTTTAAAAATGTTTTACCCGCTTTTCCAAACCATGATCGAAATAGTACTCTACCTTATTTCCTAGATATATCATATAAAATGTCCCTTGGGTTGATCAGTGAAATTTTCACGGCTAGTCACTTTAAAAAATATCATTAGTCGATCTGTTGGAATGTCAAAAGTGCAGAAATCTTGTGGAATCACTATCTGTAGTCAAAAGCTTTCTTTAACGACCCACTCATTCAGCATTATTCCTAATCCATTTCAGCTACGACAAATGACTGGCAATACCGCTGATATCTTCTTTGAGTACATTCAACGAAACCTTCCTGAAGGCGTCAGTATGAGCGTTGAAGCAACAGAACTTGAATCGATGCCTGACTACTTAACAAGGGCCGCTATGGAAAATTCATCCTAGGAAAAACGACATAACATTACATTTTTATCAAAAATTTAGAATATTGAAAACTAGACAAAAACTAACCATTAAAAATATTTTTGAGTTTAACAGCGCGGCGTTTATTATTTAGTTGAAACAGAATATTGTAAATTTTATGAATAGTAATAAATATACGAACATTGTACAGTTTTTTTAACATCAAAACTGGGATTCCTATTTCTCTCCTATTTCTCTCGTCTGGTTTTTCTTTTGTTCTTATTTTAATAACTATTTCTTTGCTACTGTGATATATATTTCGCTCACCTTATCAGCTTACGAGAAGTTGCGTAATACGACGTCTAGCTAAAGGTGATTCCTTGACCGCGATCGAAAGCGAAATTCTGTTGTTTATATGAAATTCTATAGCAGTTGAAATAGAATCAATTTTAAACCGAAGCTTATCATATTTAAAACATCTTTGTGACCTGTCTCAAATATTTTTGTATTAAATTTTCTAACTTGACAAACCGGTTTTTTGAACCGTCTCTTAATACTTATTGGTCAATGTCTTGAAATTCAAATCATGAAAGAAAGTTTGACCTACCCTACATGTTTTTTTTTTATAAGCAAGTGTCTGTCTCTATGCCAGGCTCGTATTATGCTTAGTATTCTATTGTTCTCAAACAATAGAGCCATTGTTTAGGTACAAAAAACTGAGCCTGCATATGCTTATAAACCTTATGCTTATAATAGAAAAAACATGTATCAGGAAAGTATAGCATATGATTTATTAGCAGAAAATTAAAAATAAATGCAGGCGTATAAGCTTCAGGAAGGCATAAATGACAAATATAATGTATAAAGGGATGGGGGGTTTTCACTTTTACGGTATGACGGTATTGGGCCTTTTTACCCCCGGTAAATCGGTATTACGAGAAAAAAACGACGGGATTACGGTATTTCATTTTCTACCGGTATCGGTAAATTGCCTGTTTTTTTGTCGGTATTTCGATATTTTTATCAATAAAAAACGGTATTTCGGTATAAAACTATTTACCTTTTAGTTTCTTCATGAGTTTCATGCAGAAAAATTTTCAAAAAAGATAAGTCTCTTCCGCTATTTTAACCAGTAAAATTTTCTTGTTCGCTTCGCTCGCACAATCTAGGATGTCCTATTGAGTTATTGTCATGGTAAGGTTATTCAAAATAAGCAAAACTTTACGATAACTAAACAATTTTTGTTATTTTTCTGCGGGCGCATTTTTTTAATGACAACTTTTGTGATGCAAATACTGCATCCAGTAGTTCTAAAAGCATCTTGTGCAGCATCGAACGATTAAAAAATAATTCACATCATGATGCACATGATGCGTTTTCAGGCAATCTAGGCATTCTAAATTTTAAATTTTTTCTTGGGCGAAACTCTTGGAACGCCGCACCGGGTACGGCAGGTACGTCGCTCGCCGTACCATATTTTTGCCAACAAATGGTCAGTGTTAAATAAAATCAAAAATTGTATGACCAAACAAGGCATATACTTGGCTAACAATAGCGTATTAAGGCCGTTTTTCAATAACAAAGGAGAGCGAAAATTCTCGAAAAATTTTCGCGCTCGCTTCGCTCGCGTTCTTTTTTATATATTTTTTTCTTTCCTCCGATAGGGGGGGGGGTTAAACTTTAGAATTCGCGTCCTCTAGTTGCACCACAGCACCACCTCTATGAAGCCTGTGTTAAAGTCTACGGCTTCTCAGACCATGATCGGCCCAAATCTCGATTTTGAATTAATTCTTAATATAAAAGACATCTTATGGGTCTGCGAAGAAGAAATTATTGGGGGAAAGGCTTATTTCTGCATTTGCCTCCCGTAACAAGCAAGTAACTTTGGCGCGGCAGACCTAAAATATTGCTTTATGAAAGCTCAAATAGCTGTAAAAGAGGCCTTAAAAAGTGGGCGATATCGAGAATAAGGTCACAAAACTAGCAAAAAACTTTGTTGGCGAAAATGTTTGGTATAAGAATGGGACAAGCTGGAGTTTTTACAAGCTCTCGTTTGATTTGGTTGGTCGTTAACCTGTAATAAAACAATTTTGTTACTTTTTCTAAAGAACGCGTCATCTCTATTACTTCAAATAACCAATTAGTGAAGTCTCTTGTAAAAACTCCAGCCCATCCCATAAGAATAGGTCAATCTGTTTAAAAGAGACCATAAAAAGGTTAAATTTAGCCCAATAAGGTCACAATCGTTTAACCAAAGATGTAAAAGCAAAAATGTTTTTTTTCGTGCGTGAATACGTGAATTGGCAAAAATTTGTGCGTGAATACCTGAATTGAGAGTTGACTGGGGGGCCTCATAAAGTACAAAACTTGTTTGTACAATTTCTCATTTGTTACTACACAATAGATTTGATAACTGAAAATTCATTATTTTCGAGAAAAAAAACATAAATATAATATCGGTATCGGTATTAGGCTTCCTTCACCGACGGTATTACGGTATTTGACCCAAAATCTTGTCGGTATGACGGTATTTAAGACCCCTGAAACCCCCCCCCCCCTATAAAGTTTCGAAACGTATATTTGTCGAAATAAGCAAAATAATAGTAAAGTTGAAAATGTTATAAAATTCGCTAGTGTGAAATGAAAATAAACCTAAACGTGACATTCTGTTATGCTTTAGGGTGATGTCAGGGGTGTCATGCAATAAAAGACTAAACTTAAACCACTTGTTAGGTGAATGGGTTTTCGAAAGGACCCACATCTCAAAAACGACGACCAAAACTAACCACGCTGTAAATTCCCAAACCGCCATACTCTCGGGTACCTAATAGCCGGGGGGAGGGGCGCTAATTAATTTTTCGGAAATTTTCCACCAAGGACAATCTTATTCCAACCCCCCCCTACTCCGCTTATTCTAAACCTGCCGGCTATTAGATGGAGTAGAGTTTAAAATTAAAGCCCAAAATAGGAATGTTCAACTTTTTCTCAAAAAAGAAAAGAAAAAGTAGAGCCTCAAGACTTGCAGCGCAGCAAATTTAGAATTACGGATTGGATTTAATCTAGATCTTTCTTTGTTTTTTAAGCGAGGTTTTTTTCAAAATCTACTGATGGGTTTTTATTTCCATCTGGTATTTGTGTGAAAACCATGTGGGTCACGCTTTTCAGAATGGGAAATAAGTGGGTTCATTTTCCAACCAGAGAGTTTTCAAATCTAGCTCCTTTGAAACTTTGAAATCAGTGCAAAGCCTGACTCAGCCATAAAGTTGCAAAACTCAATTCTGTGACGAGGAGCTTCATCTAATTACGTCCAAAATTAGAGGATGACACGTGCCCAAACAATCTTAATGAGGATGACATGCAAACTTGAACCCAGTCTCTGATAGCACTAGACACTTCAGTCACGTGACTAAAAATCGCACTTACGATTGTCGGTTAGATTGTAAATGACTACCAAGGCGAAAAATTTTTCAAACTGCGGAAACGTTTAGACGGGGGTATGGTGGTTCCATTTAGACAGGGGTTCTGTAATTATCAGTTAGGTAGGGTCAGGGTTGCTAGTAACGGCTTGTCACTGTGCCGGGTGCATACTCGGCGCCTTGGGCCCCGCAGGGTTGCTAGTAACGGCTCGAATTTCAGTCAGGTTAAAAAAGGGGTACTTTTACCCATATTATAATAACATTACCCCCGTCTTTTTTGTCATTCTATAAGTATTTACAAATTTTGTGTTCTGCTGTGCGAGTGTGGCTCAACGGATAGCGCGCTGGGTTGCTGATCAGAGACTCTTTCATTTGGTGGGTTCGATTCCCGGTCGGGTCGATATTTGGAGAAAGTTTGAAGTATAGAAAAGTTAGTAGAAATCATCAGAAAACGAGTCTCAGAAAGTCAGAAAATAGAAAAGACAAGGAGATAGAATGGAAGATAGGAAGTAGAGAAAGTAGAAAAAATCCTGGAGAGTCATTTCCAATCTACACACGACCTGTTCCAACGTCCATCAGTAAAATCAAAAAGTGGTGCAAGTTGGCCTGGGTACGAGATTGGTTGACATGAGCTAAGAAATCATAATGTGGATGGCCTGGGTCCCAAAAGTCATTAAGTTGACCTGAACCATGTCTGAAGCTAAAAAGTTTTTTCAAGGTGATCTGAACCTAGAACGTCAAGGGGGGGGGGGTTCAGGGGGTACCCGATTCCGCAATTCCCCCAATTCTTTCTCCAATTTCCGTCAAACCGTCTTAAATTGAACCGAAATTCCGTCACCGAGAATTCCTTTGAAATTCAATATTTTTGTCGAAAATTTCGCAAATTTTGAATATCTTTTACCAATTCCGAAATTCCGCAAATTTTTTTGCTAAATTACGTTTTTCCGCACTAAAATTGTCTAATTTCCCGTCTCCGTCAGAGAACCCAATTTCCGTAATTCCGTCTAAATTTTCGCCAAATTCCGCCACTCCGTCCGAAAAAAGGGCCGATCCCGCTCCTCCGCCAACAATGAAACCCCCCTCAAGGAGGGTGGCCTATAAAGTGTCATGATAAAGGTGACCTGAGTATGAAAAGTCATAATGAGAATGATCTGGACTGTTAAAGTGATAAACAGGATGACCTGAACCACGTGAGGGTAAAATTGCTTTACGATAATTTGCATAAGAACTTATATTTGTTATACTAAGGTTGCTTGAGAAAAGAGGGCTATCAACACTTAACCTTTTGTGCCAGGGTGGTAGCGTGGTAGCAGGGAGCAACTATAAAGCCGATAAATCAATAAATCTTGGTCAAAAAGCAACAATGATATGGCATTGGACCTGGGCATTTTCCACCGGGTTGACGTACCGTGAAAAGCACAGGCCGAAATCATATATCGACCTGTGCCGACTAATCAAGATTCTATTCAGCGCGCAATCAACGCAGAGAAAAGTAATCATGACGACAATCGAAGGTCTTGGATGAAGTTCAAAGTTGATATTTCTATTCCCGTCGTTGAAAACACAACTCAAAAATGTCATCAATGCTTTTTAAGAAGAGTCAGTGATAGAGAATTATGACATAAAGTATGTCTATTATTTCGATTCAATTAAAGTAACATTTCCATGGTTGACAGTTTAGTAATTACTGTTATACATCTCTGGGAATCATGTAGAAGAATTCTTTTGAAAGAATCTCACTTCAATTATATTGGAGGTTTTGTGGGAATTCGTCAATAGTAAACTGCATAAAGATACAGTCTGCTAGACATTAATATGGTAATATTTGCTCTTCAACTTTGATTCTTTCTACAGTGATTAGATTGACACATGCGCGATAAAATTTCTATTATTGGTCTTCAGAGGTTGATATATTCTTTGAAAAATCAACCTCTGATACTCAGGGTAGGGTTGATGGATTGATGTAGCTACTAATTTAGGGTTGTTAAATTGAAAAGAAAGATTTTATTGAAGTCAAGTTGCATTTAGTTTTTCAAGATATATGTGCTAAAAATATGAAATAACCTTTCACAAATTGGAAATACTAGGCAATCAATTTTACTAAACAAAAATGGACGCTACTTCTCTGAATTTTTGATTTCAAACTGCAAAGAAAAAGATAAAAGAACAATTGAAACTTTTTGAATTTGTCAAAAATGTAGTATATACCGGGAGATTCTAATCTTTAAAATTTTATTTAAAAGGTTGGAAAATTGGTTAACCGGCTGGACCTTATTACTTCATGAACAAAACTCGTCTCGTTTTCAAATTGATGCCATGACATCAAATGACACCGTTATAAATAGTTCTATACAAATTATGTAAAAAACATCATTGCATGCATCAGATAGACTTGTGGTCGTGTTACAAAAAAATACACGCTGTTTGTAAGAAAAAAATAAGATCTAGCTGAAACTTTCTCCAAACCTTCTCTATAGGATGCTCATACCTCAGAAAAAATCCCCTAAAGTCCCACTGCTGGGACATCCCTTTTTTGGGCAATTTCTATTTCCCCACGCAAAATCCTAAGGGCGAAATTTTTTGAAAATTTCAAACTCATTTTTAGACATTATCAGGTATACCATTCAAAGCTCTCGAAAAACTATATAGAAAACTTTTAAACGGTTATAGCCGATTTCCTTACCTAACTCGAGATATTTCATGCGCAAGTTCCACTTTTCGCAACATTTTGGTCTAAAATTGACCATAAATAAAAAGCATCTTCTGCGTGAATTATCTTGAGTTAGGTAATGAAATCGGCTATACCCGTTTAAAAGTCTTCTATATATGTTTAGTAGAAAGCTTCTCCAGGTATGAAACATCCCTGCGTCATAGAACCGCTGGGACCCATTTCCCACTGGAACATTTGGCCAACATTTCTTCCCTGGTACAAAAATACCCTGGAATTTCAACCCCACTGGGAAATTTATTTTAATTTCATTCACACTCTAATTCAATGTTTAAAAATTGTACTCCAAAACTATCCCCATTGGAATTTTTAACCTTGGGACAACAGAATTTCTATCCCCATTGGAATTTTAATAGCAGTTTTTATTCCCATTGAGGAAAAAGTTCCACTGGGTTTATGAGACAAGGGTGTTATGAATAATCTCGGAATGCGTGTTTTACTGATTGTGATAAGAACTCTAACATGATTGCGATAAGATCTCCATCAGACTGCGCTAAGATCTTAAAATGGATTGCACTATGATTTCACAACCGCAAACCATTCCCTACTTTCAATCTCAACACACGCAGTGAAGTCAATAGCTATTTAGACTGTTCAAGGTATGAATGTAAGCTTATTTCTTTTGAACAATCAAAATAGAATCGGTATATACGAGTTCGTGCTGTTAACTTTGAGCGTTAATATGTTTAACGAAAGTTTTGGTTTTGGGATTCTTCTAATCGATGTTCTTACACTTTCTTCTTTTGACGACGTAAGGTACCGAATAAGTATTTCTTGTGTCACTTTCACCTCTTCTTTTTGTGACTTATCTTTAACTTTAGTCGTAGCAAACAAGAACGGTATAGATTTATATCGCCCACTATCATCTAGATTTATAATATTTTCTTATATAACTACTAATAACGATTATTCAAATATAAATGAAAATAGACGGAAAAAAGCCTAGGATGCTGGACTTTTCATTTAGAGTTGTTGGATGTGACATTAACTACTAGGTCTTGATACAGGAGTGCCCCCTTTTTACAATCGATTTAAACGGATTTAACAATTGATAGCATTTTTTTCTTTTTTAATCGCTTTGACAGCAGCTTTAATTACCACCAATTAATTGGATAGAGCAATTAAAGTCAATCTGTTTTGTATTTACAAGTACACTCACTGACAAGCTTTAGAAAAAATCTTATGTAGAGTGACATTGAAAAGCACTTTGGTAGAGAAACATTTTTGAAGGGTGCAAGTAAGTTAGAGTATGGAATTAAAAACGTAGAAAGGAAATGAAGATCATTTCAGAGTATCAAATTTAATTTTTACTTCTCCAACAGTGAAACTGTATTCGAATTATTTGAGAGAAATTGAGGCAAGATGGCGGTCAATGTATTTGGTAAGTGTGTTTAGCTTTTGTTTTGTATTTATTGAAAGATGAAGTTTACTGGGCCGAGAAACGCGTAATATTAGCCATTAACATCGTTTTGGTGATAACGATTCCACTGACCTTCCGAAATGTTTCGTTTGTTTTTATCGGAAAAGAAAGCCAGAATCGTAATAAGGTTTTTTTAGAATAAGTACGAAAAATAGCTCGTGTTTAGCTAAACGGACTAATTTTCTAAAGCTGCGTATTTGACGTACCCCTCCTAGTATAATTCTTGATAGTACATATCATTTTTTTCAACCTTTCACAGGATCTATTCAGGATATTAAAAGCAACACAGAGCAGGATGAAAAGTCGATATAAATCAACAAACTTCTTACGAATAAAGTTTATTTTCTTGAATGACTTTACATGCATTTTCCTTTTTAGGGCTGGATATATTCTTTGGGTGTCTCGGTGGAAGTTTGGTAATATTGTTGATCATTTACATTTGTGCAATCAAATACCTGAAAGGTGATTTCTCATCAAACAAGAAGAAAGAAGCAGCCTTGCTGGAGGAGGGTGAAGAAGAATGGTCAGACGATGGAGGGTTTACAACTTCGCCATATAAAGGGTTCTCACCCAACGATGCTCGAGGTGAAATCCAACAAACTGGATTTGAAGGTGGAAAGTTCGTTTCAAAGGCTATCATAGTGGTTTCTCTGCGTTATTTTCAAGAGAATCGGCGCATCATTGGTGTTGTAAAGGCAGTAGATAACTGGAACACTAAAGCGGATGATGCACCAAAACAAGTAAAATTCGTGTGTAAAACAATCACAAAGAAACAATATACAGCAAACACTAACTCAAAAGGAACTAAAAGAAATATTCTATCGTTATCGTTTATGTTGGGACCCGTAGTTTATGAGGAAATCTTGAACGCTTCACTTTGTATACAACTTCTTGGAAAGCGAAAGCGATTGAAACAAAAGTGGAAATGCTACGGTGAATGTTATATTGATTTGAACAATATTGTCGGTAAAAAAGACGCCGTGGAATTCCGTAAAAACATTATGCCTAAAGCCGTTTATATCAAAGGCTTGAAATCTTCTAATACAGACTCTTCAGATACTGAAAATACTTCTTAGTGGTCTTTAAATAGACTGCTGTAATGTTTAGTTATTTTTCATATCTGAATATTTAAATTACTTATGATTTTAGGTTTAGATCTTTAAAATTTTTATACTTTAAATCTTAGAATAATGTGAAACGCATTAAAAATGTAAAAATGAAAATGAAAGTTTAACTTTATTGCTATCGCACTGCACACCCTGCACCCCCTGCCAGGCCGCCAATGTTATCGCAGATTTTTTTTATATCAAGTCACACAGAAATGTCACACGTAAAAACAATAAAAACCCATCATTGATTTAGACCACTCGCTTAGGTCATTTACACAGATTTTCTACAGGATTTTTTCTACTTGGAGGGGGAGAAAGTGCCTATTTCGCAACATTAATAAAGGACGACAAATTTCAAAAAGAATGACAATTTTTTTTCAGCCAGTGGGGATAAAAATACCAGACTGAAACTCAATGTTGATTGATTCCCATATTGTTTATGGCTGGGGATTTCAATTCTTTTGTGTTCAAGTCAGAAAATTCAGTAAGGATGGGAAAAAAGCATCATATTTTGCAGTGAGGATTGGTTTATTTGATTATTTTCAGTAAGGATAAAGATCGGAGGATAATTTTCCACCGGGGACAAAATTTTGGACAATTTTTCCAGTCGGAAGGGTTCCCAGTGGGTCTGTGAAAAGGGGGTGTTAATATGGTTATTGAATTCAATGCTTAACGGCACGTAGCTTTTGCTAGTATTAAAAATAAGTTAGTTGAATATCCAACATTTTGATGATCGACCTCTAATGGTTCGATATTCGATACATTCGTTTGATATTCAGCAGGTGTTAAAACCCTATTTTACTGGTACAATGAATTCACGTCGTATAACTGTCCAGTTTGGGGGTGAATTCGATTCCTTATCTGCCACTGAGAAAGCTCTGAAGATCGTGAAAACTTTCAACATCTGGAAGGTTTACAGTACAGAATTTTATAAGACCACGTCAAGGATTTTGCAGCGGGAGGCCTGATAACTCAACCCTCGGCCAACTATTTTCGGGGATTGGCAGGTCCAATATCTTTATGTTTACTTGCAAGGGTTGTTGAACTCGACGGCAGACGCGGTAAATTCTGGTGGGAAATTGGACTTCTCATTTAGAGCTTTAGAGCTGCGTATGCAGCCGAAAATCCGCCATCGGAATATCAGAAAATTCGATTCCATCTACAATCAAAGTGAGACTATCGTACGCACATGACATCCCCTAATCGGGCAACCAGATCACACTTACTTAATTCATCGTATAAACAAAAACCCTCCTACTTTATTTCAGTTTTATGATCTGATTACTAATTGTTTGTTAGCCAATTTCAAATGAATACTATATCAGATCTTTCAATTTCCAGGCCTTCGTCATAGATAACTTGTCGCTAATTACCTACATCGAAGAAAACACATAAAACTATATATTAAAAAGATTTGAGTTAAAATAATGAGCTTGCATTACTAGTTTTTCACCACGAAAGATTTGCTTCCAAGAAGGTTTCCTTAGCCTTAATGTTTATGCAAATCTAAAACATTTGCCCTGGAAAAAACTTTACGGTAGGTTAAAATGACTAGTCAAAATCAAAACTGTACCCCTTGGTATTTCTGCATTTTGTCTTGTACTCCCTTGAAAAATAATATCCATAGATTTCTCTCCCTCTTATAATATCTTACGCCCTGGATATCCTCAACAGGGGGCACGAACTTTGTCTGGAAAATCCCACTGGATCTTGTCTACGTTTCTTATTTGTGATTTGATCTCTGAATGATCATTACTATGTAGTCAATTTTGTATTGGGTGAGTGCACGCTGGATAAAATTAGGATTTGTTTTCACAGCGTATATTAATACACTGAGAGATACTCACGGTAACATTTTTACTCAAGTAAGAACGATCCACCCTCCCGCAATTTTTGCAGCTGGCATTTTTGGGTGATTGAAAAGAGGTTTTTAAGAAACTCTCTAACTAACTATTCAAAGTTCATTTTCAAGTCCTTGGTCAAGATGGTCAATATCCGGTGCTGATAGAAGAAATGGCATCTATATATATATGAATAAATATATATTGTAGTTAAAGTAATGAAAATTATTTTTTGGCAAAAGCGCGGGAAAAAAAGCTGATATGCGGGGTGATAAAATCGATTGTTCAGCTTTTTTAGCCTCGTTTCCATTCAGACTTTCGTCGTCGTGTGCAACTGTCTTAGGTCCCAATATGGAGAATTATCACCTGCACCCGACTGTCTGTTGGAAGCATTACGTAATGGTTTTTTCCAAATCTTTTTTTAAAATCGAGCTCCGGCGTGAAAAACAGTAGGTTTTTTTTAATGAGGATAAAAACGTCATATAATAAATATATATAAATTCCGTACTGTAAACCTTCCAGAGGTCGAAAATTTTTCCAACATTCAGAGCTTTAGCGTGTCGGATGAAAATTTCTGCAAACTGTAAGTCCTTTGCAAAATTTTAGAGTTCGCAAAATACGGTGGAGAGTGACCATTTTTGGTGGGCATAATGCCTATTATTAATAATAGGAAACATATTATGTTGAATATTCAGCTAACTTTTTAATTTTGCTAGTTTATAATGTAACCAAACCTTGTATCTAAATCACCTGAAGACACTCCATTTAAAAACGAACTTACAGTCCATCGGACACTTACAGGGAAAATAGAAAATAGAAATAGAGAAAATTCAGCCAAATTTGAGTAAATTTGGGCGAAAAGTCGACCCTTACGGTGCACTTTCTTCAATTCTCAAAATTTTTGACCAATTTAACAAGGCAAAAATGGTCAGATTATTACATCCTCAGAGTGCAATTCTTTTATCTTTGCTCATTTCAACCAATGCAGTGCACTTTGCAAAGCTTGGAAAATGACGGAAAGCACACGGTGAGTCATTAACCTTGAGTGACCCTCCCCTTTAAAGCAACCTTACACGAGGTACATTTTTAAACGTCATCAGAACCATAAAAGAAGTTGATCAAAGGGAATGTACGCAACCCTCGTACCCAACATACTCTTACAATCACATTTTCATCATAAGTGCATTTGTAAGGGGACAAAATCGTATGTTGATTTTGGAGGCTCGAGACAAGACTTGGACTGGGATTGCTAGTTTTCACGTGGAATTAATTGTTCGGGGTCTTATGTAAAACACTCTTTACTCTTTTCAAAGATAAAGCTTTAACGCCGCAGCAATTTTTTTCCGTAGGCGGCCCAAGCCCTGATTTAGCGGCCCAAGCCCTGATTTAGCGGCCCAAGCCCTAATTTAGCGGCCCAAGCCCTAATTTAGCGACCCAAGACCTGAACTAGCGGCCCAAGACCTGGGAAACTTTGCGACTTTTGAGACTTGCTTTTTTGCCATGATTTTAGAATTTATAGTGGCCCAGACCTGACTTATCGGCCTAAAAAGTCCTAAATACCTAGTAGAACACATTAATTAGAAGATCATCAAATTGAAGTACTTTTCCATAGGATTATAAAGGTTCGTTTATCCTAATTTTCCAAAAAAAAGCAAAGTCTCAAAAATCGCAAAATTCTCCAGGTCTTGGGCCGGTAATTCAGGTCTTGGGCCGCTACATCAGGGCTTGGGCCACTAACGGGAAAAAATTTGCAACGCTGCATTATATTGTCTGTACACAAACCCAGTATCTACAGCTTATTTCAAAATTCATTGCCGTAGAGGCAATTCATTGTACTACTACGGTGCGATAAACTGGTACAGAGGTATGCATTATATGGAACGCAAAAGAACTGGAAAAATAAACTGACATGTGATATTAATTATTTGGTTGGGTGTTTTTCAACAAAATCTATATTGGTTTGTTATGAAAAAAAATATTGTCAATACGACGGCAAATCAAATATTCATTAAATTATAATTTTAACAATACTTATCTAGCACAAATTGCCTTGGGAAAAAAGGGGTAATCATAGCTATATTATTATTATCGGGCAATAACATGAAAATCTTATATCCACGAAGAAGTGAAAGGAAGAACTAAACCAGCTTTTCACCAGAGGTTAGAGAGTGTACCTCATAATACAATATGATGGTGATGATATCGCTATAAATTTGGCGACACGCCCCGGATGTTTGGTGCGGTCTTTAAATACCCCGGAATTCACACTTTTTGACGAGCCATTTCTTCATAAATCCGGAAAACTACACTTATTGGGCGCCGAATATTGAATAATGGATGTATCGCTAAAGGGGAAGGTGTTTGAATCAGGGAAAGGTGAGTATTAAATTTCAATTCATAAATCTTGCAAGAGGTTATTCAAATTTCTGCTGCCTCGAAATGTAAACTAAGAGGTAAACTTTGATTTAAAAGGTAGAGTGATATTGTGTAGATGGAATGTGAAGAAAAAATCAGGATTTTCATTATTTTGAAAAATATTTTTGTTGTGTTGTTTTCCTAACTACTCGTCACTTCACTGTCAAGAGAAGAAAATGTTTCATTCCAAAGGAAGTAAGGATGTTTATTTTGCTTCTTGGTGACCATTGAATACATTGAATATGTCACTTTTAACTTCTGTACAGCCATACAACATGCTTATTATGTCACTTGTCCAGCTCCTTCTGTTACTTTACAGGGCTGGTTTCTACCTTTTTTCTGAGACATATAGCATGATTTTGTTTTGCAACTCAGAATGAAAAAAATTGGTTTTAGTAGCTATTTGTCCTGTTTTGCTTCTTGCACTCTGACGAGCAGTCTCTGAGTCTGTTTGCAAGTGGCTCTTATTCCAGTTTCTACGTTGCTACAGTATCATGAATAATAAAGAGTTAAACTGGGATGTGTACTGCAATCTACTGGAAGATACCAATGCCATACGGTCCCATTAACAATAAAGTATGATGTATAATTAGTCCCTCTAGAGACTATACAAGAGTAAAGTATGAAAAAACTCCATCAGGAAAAATTGTGAAATAGTCGTACATGTAGCCTTTTTTTGAAACCCATAAACATATTTTTTTTTTGGTCAGTAAAAATATCCCCCAATTTGATGTATGAAATGTTCCTAAAATATTCCACATTGATTGACAATAATTCTTGGTTGCAAAATGCATTTCTTTACAACTTCTTGTTCACAGGAAGGAAAATCCTCTGATCTTTCCAAAGGCTATTAAAACGTAAGATTTGTGATCTCAATAAAATTTTAAGAAAATCAAAATGCTTTGTGGTATGTCAATCAAGTTAAGACAGGTTAACATTTAAACAAGATACAATTGTCAACTTATATATCTAGTGAATTTGAAAAGAGACTCAACAACAATTTACTGAAGAGACTGTCACAATATGTAACATAGAATGCACGATATGACTGTAAAAAGAATTGAGCAATAAATGATAGCTTCTTGTAATCTTTTATACTTCAAAACCTTACCATATTCCAAGCTTGCTATTTGAATGATTCTTATACAGTATATATTGATAAAGATCTTAAGAGATGGTATTACAAAATGACTTATTTTGAAACAAAAGTTTTTTTTAAAGCAGAGTATAAATTCCTGTATTTCTGTAAATTCAGTTGTAACTATTTGAAAGTTTTTTAAAAATTGATTTCAGCAATACATATTCAAAAATGAAAGAGAGTAAGTATATAATATTATATTTTTCAGTGTTTTTTTTGTTTTTTTGAAGATTGGATTGAATAACCATTTAATCATAACTTGCTATTGCAATTTTTTTCCGAGCAAGGTTTCTTCACGCTTTAGTTAAGGCAGAATTTTTGCAATACCCTGTATTTATGCTTTAAAGTCATCATCTGCTATATATGTGAAACTTTTTCTAATCCATCTATCTATTTATCTATCTATCTATCTATTTATTTTTTAAAGTATCATAAGCATACTCGCCGAAAAGGCCCATACTGTAAAACATATTTGTGACCCTCTAAGCATTGTCATTTTTCCCTTTTAATCTAATATGTTATTCCAATAAGGGAATTCTTTATAAACTTGTTTAACAATTAAATATAACTGCATGCCCCCTTTAAAGTTGTGAAAATATTCTGGGCAGTTCTTTAAACTTTTAAAATCAGCAAATCCTGTGAGAAAAGTAAGAAGTAATTCCAACAAAGTGCCCTGTGTCTATCCTCCCTTGAGCTTTGTGTTAAAATACTTTCAAAGGCCTTTGAACTTATGATGAAATACTTTTTCATTGTGTTTAGTTTAGAAAACAAAATACCGTGTTGGTCTAAATATAAGATATTGTTCCTGGAAAGAGAAAGAAAACTTCATTTCTGTCTTTACCAATATCCCTTATTATTAAAAAACTTATTTTGTTAATGAGATCTGAAAGAAAAATTAAAATAAAGCCCAAAACACTGCCCAAACTGTCTATTTCCAGAAAATAGTTCATAGTGAGCACAGTAGACTTTGTCTTCTTCATGTACCTTTCTGAGAATATTGGATATTAAAAAGCAAAAATTATTTTACTCGCTAAGTTCTTGAGTTCTTGCTTGTCAAAACTCCTAAAAAAAACTAAATAGTATTAATTGTATTCCTCTATAAGCTTTTAAAAATATCATCTTGAAACAGTTCTTGATTCTTTCTTCAAAACGCCTTTCTTCAAGTCCAATAAAAAAGGGTTTATTTCTCATCATATCCTATAATATGTATAATATGATCCAAATATTGACATCCTACCTCCTTGTTATAACTACAGTAGATAATTAATGAACAAAACTTCACCTTGAATTGAGGTAAAGAATGATAATTTCAATAATCATGATGATAAACTGATGATGAGACCACTCTAAAAACATTACAGCATGAGTCTGTTTGAAACTTTGTAGATGTCTAGTCTTATTGAATAATCATCAATGTCATAAACAGTATATAAAAACAAAAAGATTATGTGATAGTTTCTATTATTACATTTTGAACTGTCTTCCCTTTTAGAATCAATGTTTGAAAAGAATGAGACTGTTACTTTAGACAATATGTCTTGAAACTATCTCTCTAAGATGAAAATGTTACTTTTGAATATAGTTTTTTAAAACAAAGATTTAGTATAAAGATTTGATTTGTGACTTTGTTGTTGAATGCATTTGAAAAGATTGACCTATTTACATAGGGTAGTTGAAAGAAATCAATTAAATATTAGTAACATTTTATTTCACTTGAAAGATTAACATTGACAATCTTAAGGAAACTAACTTTTTTATCTTCTTTCTCCATGCTCTGGCAACCTCTTTATCAAATAAATTTGATTCAACATTAACAGTTGATAAGAAATTCTGATATTATAACTCAACTAGCCCAATCATTTCTCTACGAATACTTCTCTCTATCAAGCTACTAAAGTTAATGGTCCCACTCCTAAGAGCCAACTATTTGCCAAACGAATTTGCTGTCATAGCAACATAGCATAAATGGCCTATTTCATTATATTTTAAATAGCACTCAACAATTAGTTTCTCTAACAACTGTATAGCAACGAAATGAGGTGTGTTGCACTCTAATGTCTCATGTCAGCTTTTGGTTTGTTTTGTAGTAGTTGTTGTGAGTAAAAATAGTTTGAGTCCTAAAGTAAACATTGAACCTTTAGTAATATGCAACAGCTTTTTTCATGACAGTGTAGTCTAGTAGGATGGTTTTGAAAATTATATAAACGTTGAGGGAGTTGTGTTTTGATTTACTTGGTGTCACTCAAATAATGTTAGATTCGTATTATCATAGTTTACATTATGATATGATAGTGTGTTCTCTCCTGATGTGTTTTGATTCTAATGACTGATATACCAGGGCTCTTATTTTCACTCTCTCTTACACTCTGAACTCAAAATATTTTCTGAAAGATATTCCTGTAGTATTTTCAAGTATTATATACCATATACTGTATTTTTTATAACACTTGAATTTTACTTGAATTCTTTGTGAAAACTCAATTTATCATTTTTTATAGTGTAAAGAAAGTTATTATTGATGGATTATCTTAACTTGGTAGGGAGCTAACACAACATAGTTAGATGAAATGAGTTGTTTTTCGGGTTTTAGGCATGGCTTATTTCTCAAGTCCATGCTAAAACTCTAGATTAAAATCATCTTATATTGATTGCAAGTTGTTCATAGTTAGTAGTCTTAGATTTTTGTAACACATAGAAGGATTTCGGTTGCTTTAAAAACTGATACCCAGAACCGATTTTACCCAGGTACCCTCTGGTTTACAAAGAGTTCTTGAGTTTATGGCAGTATTGAACAGCGCACTATTTTCATTTTTTGAACAACATGGATATTTTTTATTTGTCTTTTAATCAAAATCCTAGACTGCAAAAAAAACACAACAGTGGACTTACATTCAAATTATAATAGGGAAAACTAAAGAAAAGAAATAATTTTATATAATTTTCTCACTCTGTAGGTATCCAATTTCATTATCCCCAGATGGGATGAAGTTTTAGGGTTTAGGTCAACTTTTCTATTGATAAAGTCATCTTTATTTTGTTTTTAATTCAATTTTATCAACACTTTTGTGACCTATGTTGCAATCAAGTTTGATAAACTTTGGATGGGCTAAGATTACTTTTGGCGATGAATTTCGAAGTTGTCATCACTAACGACTTCTAAAGTTAATTTCCCATACAGAGCATAACGTTTACTGGCAACCTTAACAACCTAAATCTACTCAAGTTGCTTTTCTCACTTCAAGATTTACCTTTTTGACCTTTACATAAAACTATGGTTCAAATGCCTTCCCATCAGAAAAATGTCTTCTTATATCTTGCTCGGGGTAAATACTTGTATATTAGTGTTTCTTTCTGTTGCAAAATGAAAATTATAGTGGAGAAAGCAATTGGTAGGTCTTACTTTTTGATGAGAAGTTCCAATTTAGAATTGTTTGATTTTGTATATATTTTCCTAAAAGAAATTAATTGCTCTTTTTTTCTTCAGCCTTGATAAGTTTTGTTAATTTATGTGGGTCTTCTTTCAGAAAAGGATTTCGAAATCTCGAACTCTACTTATCTTAAGATCTAGCCACGTTGAAAGTTTTCTTTTTGTCAAAATTGTTCTCGAATACGCTCACGTCAAACTAAAGTTTTCCAGTTGGCGATTTCCTGGGACAATACTACCAAATTCTACAAATGATCCCATTTTGGAAATCTACTATTTTAGTTTTCTCAGATTTTACAAGCACTTTCGTTATAAGGAACTTTTAGAATTGACTTTCTAAGGGCCTCTTGCTCCACTTTCTTGCCCCCTTCAGTGCTCCGTAGAAATTTTTCCATAACTTCACCAGCTTTGAAGAAAAACAGTTATGAATTCCAGAGGAATCGTATAGTGAGAGAATAAAATTAAAACGAATATACTACTTCGTCGGGTCCTCTCTTGGACCCTCTCTGTTTCGCTGTTATTCAGGCATCTGTTTGTAGTTGGCATTTGGTATTTTGTTTAATGAAAGTGAAGAGTTTCTTTGAACGGAAGGATTTTTCTGGAAATATTCGTTTGGTTGGTCTATGTTAGTCTAAAGGAAAAAAAGCTCGAGCTAAATTTTATATTTTATCATAAAATTTATGCAGCCGACCTCAATACGGTTATATATCTTTCATGAACTGTTGGATCGATTGTAGAAAAAAGTTCTTTCGTATTTGACAGTTTAATTTCAATATACAGTGTTGCTCCTTTCAAATCAGTGGAATGGGTACGTCAACTGTTTTTCTTTGAGTCAACATCCTATATACTGTAACATTGATGTCTTTTTCTCTCTCGTTTTCAGATTTGCTTCAAAAATACAAGGGGGCGATCATCTTCCTGTTTGTCATCCTATTTATAACAATCTTGCTGGTCACACTATACCTTATGTTAAAGAAAGGCTTCTGTTGTTGTTGTTGCAACAAAGAGAAAGAGGACGAAGAGAGTCTTTACACTGACCTCGAGCATGATGAAGAAGACGATGAGATGGAGGGTCATATTCCTCCTCCAAATGGTGAACTCCTCCACAGTGGTGAACATCACTTAGAGCCCGAAGAACGTGCCGTAGAGGAGCAGGAACATCACATTCCGGAGATCATCGTCACCGAAGGTCATTTCGTCCCTGAGAAGAAGAGCAAGAAAAAACAACTGTCCGGTATGTTGAAACGAATGCGACCGGGCAAAGGAAAAGTCCGATTTAGCCCGTCTAGTGAACAGATCAGCATGATAAGTTCAGAAGGTAGCACCATTACCAGCGATTACGGATCGACCACGAATTCCTTACCTATTCACAGATCAGATTCTATGGAGAGTTTCATGTCGGCTGTCTCGGCAGCTACAACGAACAATATCGATGAGTTTGGAGATGAACTTTCTCCGAGTCGTTTGCAAGTCTTTTTACATTATGATCCGAAATTATGGACTTTGACAGTAGGTGTCAAGCAAGCTGATTGCTTAGTATCGACCACAGGTAGTGCCATGTATTGGCAAGCACATGTAACAATATTACCCTTCAAAAAACATAGATTCAAAACGAAGTATAAGTCGACATCGACACCAATTTTTAATCAGAACTATGAAGTAGAAAACATCGCGCAACAAGCCCTCTCACAGCTTTCCGTTCGTTATCGGATCTACGGCCGTCCAGGGCGAGGTGGGCGTAAAAAGCTGGCGGGAGAAACAGAAGTTGAACTTTCACATATAACCCAGATGGAGGATATGATAATAAAGGACTGGCGTGTTTTGAGGCGTAAGGGTGGACCTTTCATCCGCCATGAAAGTGAAGTTTAGATGTTTATTTCAAATTCTTATTTTTGGGAGGGCTATAGTGGTATATATTTTATTTTCTAGTTTTATTTTTCTCGTGTTGTTTTTTTATTAATGACAATTTTTGAAGGCTTAGTCCAGAGAGGAACCAGCTTCTAATTTGCAACGAAAACTTTTTCTAATGAAATATATTAATGATTACTCAAACTGTCTCGGTAAACTCTGAAGAAAAATTAAAAGGATAAAGAGCATAAAGATGTATCCCCCTCTTTTTTATAAAAATTACTTATTTTTAATGGGTTATTCACCGTTATGTTCTATTGTATTTGAATTTTTTTACATTTTAGTTTACAACTTGGGGTATTTTAAGTGAAAAGTTAAAAAAAAATGAAAAAGTACATGGCAAATATAGAGAGATTACTTTACCTAGTCAGAGCCCGGAGAACTGGCATAATTTTATAGTAAAGACATAGACTTAAGGGGAAGCACAATTTTGACGTTTTGATTTTTTAATCGTTGAATTCAGACTTTATCTTTTGTTCTATAACCAGAGACTAGAACAATTCTATCATTCTATAAAAGATTCCAAACCTGAAGCTTATACCCGTCTAGTATTATTGTTAGATTTTAGTAGCTAAATTAATTTTAGGGAGATATTTTCGTGTTTTTCTAACCAACATTTTCTTTTTTAATTCGTTTTTATATGTCATCATCCATACTTGTAAAAATAAATCATTAATAGTCTACTACGATAATTACACACTACATATGCAGCAATCGTAATTCATAAAACGTTTATTGGTCAACTCTTTTTCCTGTTATCCTGGGATATACACGCTTTCTTTTATGAGAATACACTTTATAAGAATGTCCATTATGAAAATGGCCAAAAAATTAAGATTATGGTAAGAATATCAGCATCATGGAATTTAGCGAACTGAACCTAAGAATGCCATTTTAAAGCATTTTGTGTTAAATCTAGTTTAATTTTGATCTTAACCTAAGAATACCGCAAGAATATTCTCTCGGATGAAAGGCATGTCCCAAATATATTTTGCGTGACGCGCACCGCTTCCAATACACTCTTCTCGAGATGCATAAATTTATTGTTGTCCTCGTTTTCAAACAGATTTCATTGCTATGAAATTATACATTTAAACCAATTTAAATTCCCAAAAGGCAAACATTAACTCTAAAACAAAAGTACTTGAAATTCAAAATGCCTCATGAGGTGTAAGCAACACAATTATCATTGTGAATATGTAATTTTATAGCAATGAAATCTGTTTGAAAACGAGGACAACAATAAATTTATGCATCTCGAGAAGAGTGTATTATTCCTTAACGTTCATATATAGCTCAAAAGAATCATATCAACGAGCGGATTTCGAGAAGTGCTCGGTCAAAAATTTGCATTAAGCCAATCTCAAGATATCGGTCAAAAATTGATTTTGACGTTATAAAATACATCGATAAAACACGTCATAAGTAAGATTCAAATGACGTCATTATCGAAAAACAGCGATAACTTCAATTTTATTAATGCAAGTCCAGGGGTTATCTCCTCTTCAATCCAACAGAGATAAGCCATGGGGACGAGGTTGAATAAAATCAAAACCATCGAGTCCGTGTAAACATACTGAATATGTGAACGCCGTCTAAAGTAGTTGGAAAATCAGTCACAAACATTCTGGCTGCTTTTTTCCACTATACTGTACAACCAAATGTAGACCAAAAAACAGCTATATAAGGGGTATAAATGGCGTATAAAAGATCCATTTGATTTAGAATTTTATAAATGACAAAACAAGTAGTGAAACTCGCGTGAACTTCTTTTTCAATGTAAAAAATTTAAAAACATAAATAAAAACATAAAAAATAAGTTTCCTATTTATACTTTTGTCGTAATACTGGCGAGTTTTATTGTTCGGTGACTGTAAAATATACCTTGTCTTTGTACATTCCAATCGTTTGATTGGTGTATGTAGATCTTATTTCGATGCGCGTATCTTTCACCAAAAATAGATATGTATTGATCCATAAATTACACGCCTTTGTACAAAAAGATGCGTTTTCAGTAACGGATTCCACTAAACCACTAAATATGTTTCGTATTTGTATCTCTTGATGAGGTCTATCTTCTATATCTCCTATTTCCCTAGGCTGCTTGCATCCACTAACGGACTCGTGCTCCTATACTACCTGAGGTTTTGTAGAGGTCTGCGATTCGGACTACTATTTCCCATTTAGAGAACAGCGTTTTTGCGTGGACGAAAGCAGCACTGACTCTTTAAAATTCCTTTCAATTTTTCTAAATGGTGGGTAGTCGGTTATTCCTAACCGTCCACCCGGCTAGACAAATGTTAAAAAACAAAATATATGTTATATATCTGATTTAACAAATGATTTCTCATATATCAATATGCTTTGCGCATATTAAGCACTTGTGGTTTTGTATAAATAGAAATGTTTGTGGAGCAATCTTTTAAACATTAATTCACTGTAAAGAAATAAAGCAATAGAAATATCAAAGATTTGTTATACACTGAATAAACGACTCATAAAACGATGGAGAGCGATCATTGTATTTTCATTGTTTCAGAAAACAATCGATGTAACTTTGTCCGCAAAGGTCAACTGTCATGGCGGCTCAAAGATGTCTGATTTTTTTAAATCTTTATCAGTCTTATTTTTAAAAAGTTCTCTAGCCCTTTCTTTTTGTACATTTGCAGAAAATAAAGTTTGAAAGTAAGGCTAGCATTCCAAGCCGGATACATTTGTGAAATCTAATGTGAGAAAAACATCATTAGACAAGAAATTCAGACAAAATGCTTATAGTGACACGAAATTTTCAATTGGAAATATCTTTCCAAGACTGTCTCCAGAAGAGCTGAGAATAACATACATAAGACTTGAGTCTTGGCTCCACTGTGGTATGAAAATCCTTTGGAGGCACGCGGTGGCAAGGTGGTTTTTTTTAGGTTGAAGTTTGAAAAATTCCGGTGTCAACATTAAAGTTCTTATACACAACACGTCTTTTGCATCTTTCTCACAGCTTGAAACGTCATAACGACTTATAACTAGCAATTAAGTGGAAGAATCTGACTCTCACAGGAAAGTTTTAAACTGCGGACATAGCTAGTACACGAGAAATCGGCAAAAATATGTTACTTGTATATCCAGTGTATAATAAATCCTTGGAAATATCAAATACATTTATATAGATTATTTTCAAAGTATTCTCTCATTATTATGTTCATGGAGATAATAAAAATATAGATGGAGATACCAGTCCTACTATTCTCAGTGCTGCCGTAGCAACTGGGGGGGGGGGCAAGGGGGGCTATGCCCCCAATAATTTTTTCAAAAATTTGCAAAATGCAAAGTATTTCTTTTTTAATTTGTCATAATTGTCTTTTAAGTGCATATTTTGAGTGCATTTTCAAGCAATCTAGAGCTCAAATTTTCAAAATCCCCCCCTCCTCGGGCCAAACCATGGTTGGCCCTCGCGGTGTCACTAAACTTCAGCCCCCCATTCAGCACTGGTTCTATTGTATTGTATCGTTGATAGCAAACTGTTGCTTTGTTGTTTTGGGAAAAAGCCGTTAATGGGAATACTTGAGTCGAAGAATTTGAATAACATCACGCTACATTTTTAATTTGTTCATTGTGTGATGACAGTTTTGTTTATAAAACATAAGAAAACCTTGCAAGAATAAGCACAGAACATCGAATTTGAAATGTTCGCTGCTCAGGGAGTCCTCAGCAAATTTTGTCATTTTTTACATATTTACTAATGCCAATCTTTCAACTATATTCTATCAAAATTTTGAGGCAGCTGCTATTTTAGATCTAAAGATATCTATAGCAAAGAACCATCCACAAACAACAAAGAATTCGCAAAATTTAAGAAAAATGTTGACAACTTTTCGCATGAAAATGGGACTCGTTTTTTCAGAGATTTTGCCGAAATTTTGCGAAAAAAGTGTGTGGAGTTTTTGCGACCCTACCTGGGACTCGTGAAGGTTAAAAAAGGTACCCTGACCAGCGGTGCATCCCCGTAACCCATTTTGCCCTAGTCAGAATCTGATTCTAACATGATAAGTAGTATCATACACTTCTTACAGACCCGGTAGGATTTCTTCAGCCAGTGGGGGGTAAAAATAACGTTCTGAAACTTGATGGGTCTTGATATTCCCAAATCTTTATGGCTGGGGGTTTAAATTCTTCTGTTTTCAAGGCAGAAAATTCAATGGGGATTTGAAAAAATAACATAATATTTTGCATTTAGGATTGGTTTATTTGATTAATTTCAGTGGGGACAAAAATTGGAGTATAATTTTCCACCAAGAACAATATTATTGCCAATTTTTCCAAAGGGAAAGGTTCCCAGTGGGTCTGGTAAGAAGGGGGTGTCTTTGACCAGATAAATCCATTTTTGTGATTGATAGAAATGTAGCCATTGAGCTATTGAGATCAAATTTTATTATCAACTCAGGAACGGTGTAATGTTTAAAAATCTACACGGCTTAAAGGTCTTCATCATCAGCGCATGTGAGAGAGCATGTCAAAAATTTCGGAAGATAGAACCGAGGTTTAAAAAAAGAAAGGGAAAAGAATTAGTGACTTTTAACAGAAAGGTACACCCATGGTTTGCGCTGATAAAGAAAATTTTGATTTTCATGCAACCCCCTTGCTTGGCTAAAATAATTTTCTTTGTCACCAAATCTTTTTAAGGCATATCTAATCAATTATTTTAAACAGACGGACCCGAAACTGGAAATATTGGGTTAACTGCATTCAATTATCATTAGCAACTTTGAAGCTGATTCTTCTCAACGCAAGTATGCATTCTCAATGTTCACGCTTATCTTTCGTTATTGCACCCTTTGGCATTATTACATTTTCTGTGTATGTCTTTTGCTAAAGATTTTCCATTCCCTCGTGGCAATGAACTTTGAAATTAGCCGTAGATAGTGCGGGCCTGTGGTACAGACAAATTGATCAGCTACCCATTGGATCACGGACCTCGTAAGTTATGAGGATTAGTTTTTCTTCTTTGAATTGAAGTTCCAGAATTGTGAGCTAGAGTTTAAAAGGGGACGACAATTGTTCACCGAAGTGTCAGAATCAACCAATATTTTTGTTAGATTGTTTCTTTATCCAAAAAAGTATCACTGCTTTCAACATTGACCTGTAATTGTTAGAGATCGATGTTTTCTATTTCTTTTTGGTGTCTATATGAATCCTTCTTATATTTTTTGAGTAATTGGCTCTCGGTTGCTAGGCGTTACTATCGTTGATACTAGCATCTAAATTTTGAATCGCTATAAAGAAGCATTCTGCACTATGTTTTAGAATTAAATGGCAGCAAGATTATGTCAAGTTGATGAAGCATGTTATGCATATTGCAAGTCTCTCATTAGAGTAATCAGAGCAATGCACCAAAAAATGAAAGTGTTGTTTCGACGGAATTTTTTTCGACACTTGCAGAAGGGGTCAACTGTGTCTGCAAAATTATGCCTGAATTTATGTTCCTGAAGATGACTGATAACCCATTGGTTAAGGGGAACCACACCATCGTTAACAACTCGAGTTAGCGCTAAGTCTTAAAAATTGCTTGTTTAAAGGTTCTAATAGTGGGAAGATTCCGTACATGTTTGCCCAGGTTATTCCATTCATCAATACAGAAAGGAAAGAAAAAGACACCAGAACGTTCGCTTCTAAAGAAAGGCTCCTCGTACCAAATGACGATAAGTATATGGCCATGTGAGTGCATGTAAAGAATATAGATATTTGACGTGATTCCGAAAAAACTGCTCCTTCACCGATAAAGAGACAGGACTTATCTAGACTCCCGTAAAAAATTCCCGTCTTCACGTTCGTTCCTCTTAGATGAAACTCGTCTTAGACTATAGCATAGTCTAGTACTTATCCTTTGATAGCATCATCGTATACGGGGCTACAAAATCTTGATTAAATTATTTTCGTATACCGATGACTGCATGAATTTCGAAACCGACAATAATAACTGCTTGTCCGCACGCCCCTTTCTCTTAGGTACTATGTATGGATTGAAAATACTTTATTGTTACGAACCAAATCTCCTCTTCAAGAATTATTTCATGGAAGAGTCAATCGATTGATGTTTATTTTAAGATTCGGGATTCGGAAAACGTTTTACTTGTAAAGGTTTTCCGGTTTTAATTGAATTCTTCCGTTATAAATGTGCAATGTACCTTGTGTTTTTATTTGACAGAAACATTATTTTCTAAAGGAATGTGTCAACAATTAATCATGGGGTAATTTTTGATAGCAAACTTCTAAAAAGGAAAGAGACTTTCCTTAACTACTAAACAGTGGCAAAAATACTATTATACCTTATCGGGGAAAAAAATGTCGGGTGAAAGTGACAAATAAATTTTGAGGGGATGGCGAAATTTTTCCCCGATATTTTATCACCCGACCAAAACATTTACCCAAAATTTTATACCGCAACCAAAATTCAAATCTAATTTTTTTACACCTTTATTTACCGAAATTCGTGCTTTAAACGTCGAATTACAAGATCTATTTTCGAGCTAATGAAAGAAACCATTTCTTTTGGACAGTTTAGTCGGGTAATAAAAGTGACGAATTTGAAATTTTGGTCGGGGAAAAGTGACGAAAATGCCTCTAGGTGACAAAATTTTTCCCCGACGAAAAAAAACCCCGACTAAATCAAACCATAGTATAAGAAAGCCGCGGCTGGAATGTGCTGCATTTGTTCCATCTCAGTCTCCGAGCTTTATAAGAACATCAAGATGCTCACTTTATTATTGGTAGATAGTTTTTGAAATTTTTCTCTTATTTTCTTTCACAAGTTTTTTTATTGCTAGATATTTTTTGAATCTGTACCCAATAGAACATTTTAACTGATTTTGGACATATTAGGGGTATTTTGTGGAAACGAAAGTTTTTCACCAAAATTAAAATTATAAGAACTATATTCAATATTACAACTTTCTTGTCAGTTTGAATGATAAATTCTGAAGGTGCTGGCTTGAAATTTTCAAAGAATTATCTTGATGTACTATTTCATTGATTTCTAAAAAGATACACTCTGGTACAGAGTAGAAGACTCTCTAATCACAAACACCTTAATCCCAAAAATCCAAACTTTTTTCCAGAGCCTGGTTTACATTGTATCGTATTTTAGTTGCGATGCGGTTTTTGTGTGTGAAACATAGTAAAGGGTGTTCATTACATAAGGAAGTGATCAAGGTCATCAATTATTATCAACCCAGACAAAATCTATGATCAGTTTGTACATAGATACCTCGTATAAAAAAATTGCAAAGAAGATGTTTTCAATTTTTTTGAGAATTCTTCCAAATGTTATAATATTTACAAATTGTATATTGAACTAAATATTTCCTATTTACATTTTCTACTTTTTTATACTCTGCATCGAAAGATGATGATAAAATTGGGACCAGCCCAATTTTTAACAGGGTAAGATCTTTGAAGTCCATAGCAAAGAAGCGACGCAAAATCTTTAACTTCAGGGTATAAAGATATTTGAAGTCCATAGCAATGAAGCGACGCAAACTTTTTAACTTCAGGGTAAGATATTTGAAGTCCATAGCAAAGAAGCGACGCAAAATCTTTAACTTCAGGGTAAGATATTTGAAGTCCATAGCAATGAAGCGACACAAAATTTTTAACAGGGTAAGATATTTGAAGTCCATAGCAATGATGCGACGCAAAATTTTTAACAGGGTAAGATATTTGAAGTCCATAGCAATGATGCGACGCAAAATTTTTAACAGGGTAAGATATTTGAAGTCCATAGCAATGATGCGACGCAAAATTTTTAACAGGGTAAGATATTTGAAGTCCATAGCAATGATGCGACGCAAAATTTTTAACAGGGTAAGATATTTGAAGTCCAAAGCAATGATGCGACGCAAAATTTTTAACAGGGTAACATATTTGAAGTCCATAGCAATGAAGCGACGCAAAATTTTTAACTTCAGGGTATAAAGATATTTAAAGTCCATAGCAATGAAGCGACGCAAAATTTTTAACTTCGGGGTAAGATATTTGAAGTCCATAGCAATGAAGCGACGCAAAATTTTTAACTTCAGGGTATAAAGATATTTGAAGTCCATAGCAATGAAGCGACGCAAAATTTTTAACTTCAGGGTATAAAGATATTTGAAGTCCATAGCAATGAAGCGACGCAAAATCTTTAACTTCAGGGTAAGATATTTGAAGCCCATAGCAAAGAAGCGACAGAAAGACTTTTTAAGAAAATTGTTGTTTGATAGCTTATTCCACAATACGCCTGATCTGGAACGGGAGTACCGGTGTTGAACCACAAGTTCCGGTAACCCGAATACTTCCCATGCTGAAGTCTGTTGGATTGGATTGAGCATTGCATAATATGGGATTATGTGATAAATCAATCCCAAAACCAGGGAAAGGTAACAAGTTATCAAAAGCTCCAGTTTCAATCTCAGATATATTGTTATTACTGACATTGAATGCTGAGATTTTCAAGAAAGGTTGAAACAAGTTTTTCTGTAATCTGGTGATTCTATTATTTGCGAACAATAGAAATAGAGGTGCTTCTTTGAACGATTTGAAAAGTCCATCTGGTAGCATTGTCAATCGGTTATTGTTCAATGACAATAATCCTAAACCTGATAAACCATCAAAAGCGTCATTGTCAAGACATTCAATTTGGTTTCTCTCCAAATTCAATAGTTTCAATTTGGATAAACCTTTGAAGACATTCTTTGAAATCCTTTTCAGGGTATTTCCAGCTAAATCTAAGTTCAGAATTTCTTCCAGTCCTTCAAAAATAGAGGGTGTTAAATGTCTAATCTTGTTATTGATAAATGTAATAATCTTCAGTGCTGGGAACTTGTCTGATAAACCTGTCGGAAACAAAACAACTCGTCCACCAAGTATCCTCAAATTCGTCAGAGTCTTCAACTTTTTAAAACAATGTACTTGCACGTATTCAAAATCCAGAAAGTCAACTTCCAATTGAATTGCATTCTCACTTATTTCTGCACCAATTCTTTCCCAATCTTTCCTTGTGACTTTGCCAGGACATTGGACAAAAGTTCCACTAAGCTGGCAAGTACATTTCTTCGGACATTGAGAAACTTTCACTGGTGCTGTTAACACAACAGATACACAAACCAACAGCAATAATACTTTTATTAACCCACACATCATGCTGAACAAAAAATTTGTTCTGCTTGTCTCTCTGTTTCTAAATACAAATCTTCTCTATACCGCAATCTCTTATATAGATACATTTCACTCATAACCCAACCCCCGTCTTTTGGTAAGGAATGCATGCAATTACAACGTGATTGTTGTTTGTAAACCGGGGTTTGGTATGAGATAACTGCCCACGCGTTTGTTGCATTTGGAAGATCATTCTGATATCCGTTGGCGCTTCAAAGTAATTACAGTCAAATTTCCTGACGCATGTATCTTTGACGCAAGGTCTTCTACATTCGCACTACTTATGCGCTCTCGCTATATTAGCTTCATTATATCAAAATCGAAAAGAATTCAGTATAAACCAAACGTAATTTAATTTTGACGACGTTTTTATCTGATCTTGAAAGCTATTTCCCTGTTGGAACCTTCGTTTTAGAATATACTGACCACGTGTAAAAAAACAGTAATTTTTGCGCTTTAGAAAAAGAAAAGAGGGATGAAAGACTGACTATTAATTATTGACTATTGAAGAACCTACATGTCAACTTTTCAAACAAATAACAATCGACTTTCTTTCTTGCTACATTCTTCGTCATTATACCCTACACTATTTTCGCATGACACAGAGAACTTCAAAGGAACCAAAAAATCCAAAATAGAAAGGCGGAAAAACCGCAATAACAACACACCAAGCCAAATTCCTTTTAATATTGCTTTGTCTTCAGGAGCAAAGAATGAAAATGATATCTCTTTTAAAAGCGGAAATTCTGCTTGATGCTTGTGTGTGATCAAAAAGCATCGTTTAATTAATGGGTGGTGTATTAATCTGACTTAAACATTCAAATGAGAGTAGCTTAGCTTTTGACGCTTGAAGGGTTGTAAAAGGAAATAGAAATCCAATTCAAACTCTCTTACAAATGTTGAAGTACATTCACCGTATTGGCATAAGGTTTTTCATTTATCTTTGCTGGTTTCTTTCTATCACTTTCCTAGATGCCACAAATGATTTATAGTTCAGTTATTCAAACGGAAAAGTAGATTTTCGCAATTTTACTTTATGTAATGAACGGAGATCTCTTCCTCTAAAAGCATCCCTTTCAAGTTGCGAAACTCATCCCCCATTCAATTCCCACAGTTTTCCTTCGTTTAACGATTGAAAAGTGAAAAGGTGGAAAGTTTAGGCGGAAAAGAGGTTATAGGTAAATGTGGGCTGCTGGCACGGATTCGTGCTCTTTGTAAAAATAATGAAATCTTGTAGAAGTCTGCGAATCAGACTAAGGTAAATGCTTATCTTTCATAGTAATGAATGCTTTGTTACACCCCTGTTTCACAGCCCCGGTGGATCTTTTTTCCTCGGTAGGGATAAAAATCCCTTTTGAAATCCCAATTGGGGAAGGTTTTGGGAGTATAATTTTTAAACTTTGAATTTCGAGTGGGGATGAAATCAAAGTCAATTTCCCAGCGGGGCTGAAATTCCAAGGTATTTTCTCGGCGGGGAAGAAATTTTTACCAAATCTTCCAGTGGGGTTGGGGTTCCAGCAGGTATGTGACACAGGGGTGTTTTGTTTTCTAATTCGCTTGTTTGCAGCTCAAAAGGATTTTAACGGAATGTTGGAATCATGTTAGGAATGATAATAATCCATCCCCCATCTATTGGGGTCACTTCGCTTATAATTGAATAATGTAAAAGTACCTCTCATAAGGGTAATTGTGTTACGAAAGACGTTGCAGCTTATGTAATCTACTATCAGCTGGGTAGAGTTTTCAAATTGTCTCCAAAGCAAAGCAAATGTTGAAAGTTCATTGCATAGCTTTTAATAAAGTAAAGCTAGCTCTTGCTTTGAATTCAAATTCATCCATGATGATAAAATTGACTATTAAAAACCTTCAAGAAATAAGGAACCAAATCTTTGAGCCTCAGAAACATCGAGTGAGGTAAGAATATCAGAAAAATATCGTCTTTCAGTTAAGGAAAAATTTCTACTTTATCTTAGCTTCAAATATATTTAATGTTAGAAATTACTTTTAAGCATGTACACGCGTAATACTCCCTACATATTCATTTTACTAATTTCGCGGTTTCATCATTAGCCAAAATTTTACGCAAAATTCGCTCGAAATATTTTCACACGACATAATTTAAAAGGGTGTACGTGAGGTTGAAAATATATTATTCTTCCTATTTTACTTTTTAGCTCGAAATATTTCTTCTGCTACTTCTACTTTGCATGATGGTCCTTCGAAAGGGAGAGGTTTTAAGATGCCATATCATTTTTGATAGCGTTGTTTACATGAAGCTCATTATATAATTTCCGGTTAGAATTTTTCGTGGTACTGTAACTAATTAGCAACAAACATAAAATGGAACTATACAAGAGCTAATGAATCGAATCATAGTATAAGAAAGCCGCGGCTGGAATGAGTACAGCTGAATTTCTGTTGTTCTATCTATGTCTTAAGAACGAATTTTTTTATGGTGCAGTGACAAATTCCATTGTCAATTTAATTTGACTTTTAACAAACTCCCTCGTTAGACGTAATTTTGCTCATAAACGCAAATCTCTTGATAATTCACGCATTCATAAGATTAAAGTAAAAGAAAAGAATCTCGATTTAAAAGTACTAGAACGTCAGAATGTCAGTGCTTTAAGAACTTGAAGAAAATTGAGTGCCTCGAAATGCCTTCCAGATTATTTTGAAAAATTCTTACTGGTATTAGTAAATAAATATTCAAGCTGCATTCTGTGAAAATTTCATTCAAAAAACAACAGTATTGAGGTGACAGCAAGCATTCAAAGTTAAACATTTTAAAATTAGTTCTTTTAATAAAATGTGTGTTATTTGGTCCTAAATTTATAAAAATTTATTTGGAATTTATAAAAATATACTTCAAATAAGGCGATAAGAGAGTACAGTGAGAAAAATTTGAGACTTGAAAAGTAATTGTTCTTCAATTGAATATTATGAACACTATTAAGGTTAAGGATTTTGTTAGCTTTGACTTAGTTCTTATAAACCACGGAGACACAGATAGAACATCCATTAACGACAAAAACAATAGCGTCGTCATTCCAGCGGCGGCTTTCTTATACTATGATCGAATTATGCCATTTTCTCATTATGTTATCCATTTAGCCAAATGATGTTGACATTATAGCTCTTCGAAACTACCTTTGAACTCCTTCAAAAGTTTATCACCTTAGCTTTATAGCCTTCAATTGCTATCTGTTCGCTTTCGCAACACCCCCACCAACGCAAACTTTGTATTTTGGCTTTGATTTTGTACAACTTTGTTAGTGTTTTGCGACTAACTTTGTTGGTCTGAGAATGGAAAACTGTTCTTAAAGTTACTGCTTCATTTGAAGTCCTGTAGAAAATAAGAAACATCTTGTTCATTGAAATATTCAAGGTATCATAAAATGTTATTCTGAATGTCCGTAAGGTTATTCATTAATTCTGAAGGCTAATCTTCTCATTGGATTCTGGTTTTATGTTGAGTAGGTTGAGCCTATCCCCTTTTTTATCCTCGTACCTCAAAATGTATTTTTGGGTGTTCAAAAACCAAATTGTGTGCAAGTCTGATTATCCATACTTTATGGAGAACTATTATCTCTGTGAAGATCTATTAACGTACAATTTTAGCTAATTAGATCTGTTAACTACTATAATTGAACCAGATTAAGAAAAAACTTGTTTCGGGTTTAAAAAGTTTCTTTGACAAGTTCATTATTCATTGTCAAGATCAACGTCAACTTAAAAGTCGCCGCTAAAGATCAAGTAGAGGAGATAATCAGTAATTGAGTGGTAAATTGAGAGAGCTAAAAGTATAATACATTTCCTCGCCACGTCAGCACGCTTGCTTTTGGCTGTTTTTGTCACATTTCAAAACGTTGCCTCTGCTAAACCATATAAATATGCATTCCTTTTTTGGGAAAAATTGATGTATTTCAAATTTCACACCATTTTTTAATACTTTGACCCTAAATTAGCCCAGATTTCACAATTCCCGGCTCAGCAACGTTCTTTAATTGTTCTTATATTTTGGAAAGAACCTAATTTCCAATATTTTAACAAAAAGCAGGATAGTTAAGATGTAATTTTACCACATACAGTATAATTGAGAGGAAGGCCATAGGTAAACTTATTTGCGGTCGTGCTTGATTTTCATAAACAATTTTCTTCTTAATGAACATAAGTACGTCCGTGTTAAAATTTTGTACATTTAAAACCTCAATTTGTTGATAAAACCTCTAGTTACTTTTCAATGAGATTTTCTGGGCACCATAAATTGAATTCGATTAAGTTGCTTTGGTGATTTCAAACGAGAGTGGGATAAACTTCTAGTTTTGCTATTTAAGATTTGATTTAATCACTCGCTGACGTGTTTGGAAATTATCAGGCGGTCAAAAGTCACACACCTGTTTTACTCATCGAATGTTCGACCATTCCAGGCTAGTGGGCGAATAAAGAAGAGTTTGAGTGATTTATTTAGGAATTCTTTTGGTTCTTTTTAATCTGTTGGTATTTTTATGGTCACGTAGGTGGATTGGATTATAAGGCATTGGTATTGGACTTAAGCCAAGGAAATAAAATGATGAATTACAATTTGTGTGGCTAATCGGTTTTTAAAACGACCACAAAAATTACCGATGAAAAAATATTACAACATTTCTCCAAAAGATATTTACCTAAAACTAAAATTTCTCATTCAGACTCCCTCCTTTGTTGATGCACCATTTTTCGAGCATTTCTTGGATCGTCTGTGTCTACTCTGATTTCCGTTTAGTATACTTAGACCTGCATCAACAACCACAAAACTAACACAAAGAACATATAAGAGTTTAGAATTTTGTGAGAAAAAAATTGAACGACAACCCTTTGATTTACCAGTTCGATGTTTTTCCGTCTGCTAGATTTGACCCATAAGGCTACTGGAAGTCAATGAATGTCAAACAGTGTAATGAAATTCAGTAATTGTTCGTTCTTTTCCAACGCAAAATGACGTATGCACATTATTGGCTCATCTCCGGAGGAATTAAGTAATTGAATTTCAAAAAGTCCATTTCACGAAATGATGAAAAGATGAAATCGCGAAAGGAGAAGCATCTCGGACTTCCTTAAGTGATTTTTAAATACAATGTAAACAGCCCGCCCTCCCGTTTCAAAGTAACATCCAACACTTTCCAATCAAAAAGTCATCTCTTAGTGCTAATCATGAGCGGTATCAACCTAATTTGAACGTCTCTTAGATGCTTGAAATTCGACCTCTATCTGTACCTCACAAGGATCTCCTTTTTCTCAGGAAAACTTGATTATCCGGTCTTGCTGATTAAAAATAAGGAAGCCATAGAATATCCGAAATTATACAACTTGCCGAATAAACACTGTATGGTATACCAATATTTTAAATCTGAAAATTCCACTACCTTGAAAATTATTGTCAGCATATATTGGTATATTGTTTAGTTACACGGAGCAGCCTTACATAAAACATGTCACTTAGCTGTCACTTAGCTTAATCGGAAGAGGGAAGGAAGCTTAGTCTATCAAGATATTGCAAGCTCATAAATTATTTGTTATAATCTATCCATGATGTATAATTCCTATAAATTCAGATCCCAAAAAAAAAACATACTGCCATCACGACCCTTAGAAACACCAAGGATTTATTATACACTGGATATACAAGTAACAGATTTTTGCTGATTTTTCGTGTACTAGCTATGTCCGCAGTAATGATAGTATTGTTCACTCTCCTTCCCTCATTAAATGGTTTTTCGAAGCATTTTTTTGCATTTCTTATCAAAAATCACTCATCCAATTCCCAAAATAGACTTAAAACTTTCCTGTGAGAGTTGGATTCTTCCACTTAATTGCTAATTATAAGTCGTTATGACGTTTCAAGCTGGGAGAAAGATGCAAAAGACGTGTTGTGTAAAAGAAATTTAATGTTGACACCGGAAATTTTCAAACTTCAACCTCAAAAAAACCACTTTGCCACCACGTGCCTCCAAAGGATTTTCATACCACAGTGGAGCCAAGACACTCAAGTCTTATTTATGTTAATTTCAGCTCTTCTGGGAACAGTCTTGGAAAGATATTTCCAATTCAAAATTTTGTGTCACTATAAGCATTTTGGCTGGATTTCTTGTCTAATGATGTTTTTCTCACATTAGATTTCACAAATGTATCTGGCTTGGAATACTAGCCTTACTTTAAAACTTTTTTTTCTGCAAATGTACAAAAAGAAAGAGCTAGAGAACTTTTTAAAAATAAGACAGATAAACATTTTTAAAAATCAGACATCTTCGAGCCGCCATGACAGTTGTCCTTTGCGGACAAAGCTAGAACATCAATTGTTTTCTGAAACAAAGGAAATACAATGATCGCTCTCCATCGTTTTATGAGTCGTTTATCCAGTGTATAATAAATCTTTGGAAACACCATTCGTTTTTACTTTCCAAAATTGATAGAGACTGTGGAAGTTGAAATTCCCTACCCTGAAATGGAGAGACTATTCCAACAACTTGAAGTCGAAATCCCTTAGCAACTAAACTATGGAAGCTAAAATTGTGCTAACGTCGTTTTTATTTTACTGCAGAGCTACAGAGGTCATTAATTTTAAAGCCAGAATGGTTAGAGTCAAATATTCAACCTTTCCCAAGCAAGAAAAGTGAAGTCTTAAAATGCTCTCTTTATCTTCGCTCTGTACATTTTTCATTTTTCGAAACCCTGAAGATAGATTTTATATTTTCAATCCAGGGTTTGTGTAAAAAACCATTTTTATGCTTTTTTCCAATCAGAGATGGCTATTTCAGGATGTCAAATTGTATGAGGCTGGATGCTATATTCAATTCTTTTTAATGGTGGGTAGTCAGCTATTTCTAGCTGTCCACCCGGCTAGACAAATGTTAAAAAACAAAAATATATCTTGTATATCTGACTTGTGAATGTCTCTCACATCTTAGTATATGTTTAATGCATAATAACCACTTGTGGTTTGGGAGAAATAGAATAGTTTGTGGAGCAATCTACAATCACGGTCGAAATATATTGGGATTTTGGTGTATTTTAACGTTTTTTAGAATTTAAAGTTCTGGCGAGAATTGCTATTTTAGCACTTCCAACTTTTCGATTTTGGAGGGGTTTGATGGCTTCTAGGCTATATTCCAAGCCTTATAGAATTTGAGCTTTTAAATCCGGAGCCCGGGGGGGGCACTGGGTTTGCGGACTGACGGTATGTGCGGGCCAAAAATTGGCTTTTAAAATTGCACCCTTACAGTGCAGCAAAAATCAGTGAAAATCATACCCTTAGAGTGCATTTTCCCCCAAATTTTCGATCCCTTTCGTGCAAAAAATGGTCAAAATTCTAGCATTTTTGGTCAAAATATCTAGATTTTTCAAGAATTTTCTGAAATTTCTACCCTTACAGTGCATCTCTAGTTTTTCCGACCCTTACAGTGCATTTTAAACATATTGGAAAAGGTACCCTTAGGACCCGCACATACCCGTCGGTCCTTTTGCCCAGCTGCCCCCCCCGGATCCGGAGATCCTAAGGTCCTGAGTCTTAAGTCTCATGTTGAAACTCAGAGTTACAACTTTCCAATTGTATAGTTTAACGCGCTTAACAGGGTGTAATGATATAAAATATTACGTTTTTCTTTGACACAGGGAAAGGGTATAAAGTTCAACCATGCCTCTTTTGACACAGTGGTAAAATAAGATACATAGTATAACCACTACTCCTTTACTCAGTGGAAGGGCCTAAAATACATTCCTCCCAGCTTTATACAGGGGTATGTAAAATGTACGACCATGTCTCCTTGACACACTGGAAATATAAAGAACAGCCCTGTCACCTCGACACGGATAAGAGTGAAAGTTAAGATCCTGCCTAGTGACACCGGGAGTGACACGTTTGGAGGGTATAAGGTACAACCCTGCCACCTTAACACAGTGGAAGGATATCAAAGAACACCTGATGACCATTTAATAGCAGAATCTAAATTCAAATATGGGTATGTATATGCTAAAATTTTTGTTTTCAGCTGCAGCTTCGTGTGGTTGTTAAAGAATATACAGAGTGTTTTTTCGTTCTATAAACATCTCACTATTTTATCAAAGGGTTATCAAAGCAACACACCCGCTCATTAAACGTATAACGGGAAGCACAGCTATTTCTAATTAATCAATACGCGCACAAAAATAACAAAATAAATTCGAAATGTAAAATATTCAGGAAATCGTAAAATTTAAGATGAGATATTATTACGAATCCAATCAATAACAAAATATCTTTATCTAAAAACATAGCACGAGAGCCACGGCGAAAAAGATTAATGATTAACCCAAGATGGAATTATATTTTTAATTTCAGGAAAATGTATAGATCTATATGCAGCCAATATGAGATTAATACGATTTGGCAGAGGAAGTAACCATCTTGTTGCCAAGATAAACATAGACATAACGATTACCTTTGCCGAAATTTTATTTAAACTTTTGTTGGATGTATTAAGCTACAGTAACCAATCTCGTACCCAAAAACACTGGTTTAGCTAAAACACTGAGTGTCACACCCCCTTCTCACAGACCCACTGGGAATCCTTCCAATCGAAAAATTATCCAAAATATCGTCTGCGGTGGGATTTTTGTCCACTGATAATAATCAAATATACCAAATTTCACTGCAAAATATTATGATATTTTATGCATCCCCACTGAACTTTCTGACTTGAAAACAAATGAATTGAAATCCCCATTCATGATAAATATTGGAATATCAATCCCCATCGAGTTTCAGTCTGTTATTTTTATTCCCACTGGCTAAAAAAATTCTACCGGATCTATGAGAAGGGGGTGTGCTATCAGAATAAATGAAAAAGGAATCGAGGAACTGGGTTCAAATGTATGTCTTACCGATGTTATGCCGCTGGGGGTAATGTCGCCTGACTGTCTTAAATGACAGTCAGCCTGTCCCAAGCCAGGATAAAGACAGAGGGACCCAGAGAGGACTAATTACCCCTTCATTGTAACATCATCTCTCTAAGAGGAAGAGAATTCGGCCACTCTTTGTTGTTTGTAGATCTGACAGGAGTAAACATTTTATATTTTCATACTATATATATAATATCCAACATAGAAATTTCCACTTTAGTCGTTTGAAATAACGCATTGAAAACCCTGAACAAGAAGATGAGAGATGGAAAAAAGAGAGATAGCCCTTCCGATGATGAACGGGACAGGCCCTATCTGGGACAGTTTTCATTATTCTAGGACATGAAAATGGCTGCGGTCACTTGACTCCTTCGGTTCTTACTTGCAACACAGAGAGCTGCTAGGAAGCAAGTATTCACGTTTCAGGTCTTTCCCATACTCTTAGTTACAGTTTTCATGGAAAATGGAAATCAAATGTAAGAATATCTTGCAGTAAAAAAAGTTTCTACTTGCGATTGTTGCTCTATTTGGCACTCTTTTTTCAGATATTTACCCCGGAACATTACAATTCTACTAACGAGGCAATGTGCGTATATCATACGTGCATAACACAAATATCTAATATTTGAGTAAAATAAGGTCACGTAAATACACCTTTTCGACCGTAGCCGCCAATTGCCGCGCGGGCATTTTTTAGCACCCTAAACTCGACCCAATCCTTTTTTTATACTTTTTTCTATTGTCTTCAGACAATAAAAAAAGACTGGGACGGTTTTAGGGTGGTAAAAAATGCCCGCGCGGCAATTAGCGGCTACGGTCGAAAAGGTGTATTCGTTTGTTAAATAACATGGTCGGAAATTGATTATATATTTTTACGAGTAACGTACTTTGACAAATTTTTTTAATGTTTTGGCAGTTCAAAAAAATCCATTACAAGGGTACATACAGTACATAAAACGGAAATGGCGAATAAATTGACCAATAAATCAAAAAACGAATTACCTGCAATACAGGTAATTAAACGGTGCAATTTATCAGTGGCCAGTCCTGAAGAGGGATCAAAATCTATGTAAATACCATGAGTATCAAAGGCCGAGTTTTCAAAAAAGGTATAATCTTTGAACTTAATCAAAGATCTTGGATTGCCGTCATGGTTACTTTTTTCTGCGTTGATTGCGCGCTGATTAGAATCGCGATTGGTCGACACAGGTCAGAATATGATTATTTTCACGGTACTATGTAAACGTAATGTAAAACTAAAGCATAGTGTGTAAGGTGCAAGGTTGAAGGGTTGTTGGTTCAATCTCCCATCAGGTTGTACCAACGAATTCGTACTTAGTACAAAATGATAATTTAAGCCTCTCTGCTTAACATGATGCTCAACGGTAAGAGAAGAATCAAGGGTAAGTGGTACCTTCCCTTACCTCTGAGCATTTAGTTATCGAAGAATAAATACGGATGAAGGTTTTTCCCCTCGTGTATTTTTATGACCTCCACGTCCTCGGATATGTGAATGGTTGTTGAACCTCCTCAAAGTTTAGCTGATTAATGGTCCTATTAAAAACAGATAGGGGATTAAGAACGGACGAAACACCGGATATGGATACTATTGAACTGTATTGCACGAAGACGAATTGGAAGTCAATTACAATAAGATATGCACTTAGGATAAACAGGATACTTAAGATACTCTTATCCATATCTAATGACAGTTTAAACTTTGAATATATATGTCAATTATGCTTGTAGCATATTTCATTTTCCTAGCCGGGTAGACACCATTTCTTTCAGAAGAAATTGAATATATTGTTGTTGTTTTTTCACCCTATCGCAGGATGGAACAAGAGAAGGCAGGTGGCAATAATAAAATATTTCATGCTAGAGATATTTGTTTTTAGAATAATGAAAAGTAAGCATCTTTTACAATCAAGGTCGTGATATTTGAGAAAAAAGGAAAATTTCCACGAAATCCTATAGCCACAAACGATTTGGAAGTGCTCTAACTTAGGCTGAAAGGGTAGAGGTTTAACTCTGAGTTTAAAGGCTAACCTTTTACGACCTTAGGATCTGAGGATTCAAAAGTTCAAAAATGTTCAAACAAGGCTCAAAATATAGCCTGGAAGCCAATGGACCCAATCAAATTGAAATATTCGATTACATTTCAAGACATTTCTGCCCGAAATTCAAATTTCAAAAGACGAGGATATGATCAAAATTCTCAATATATTTCGACGCAGATTGTAGCTTTAAGCTCAGACATCGTGTTTTAAGATTGCTCCACAACTAATTCTTTCCTTGAGAAACCACAAGCAATTAATACAAGCAAAACATCTAGATGTGTTCCACAGCTCTGACCAGTATACACAAGATATAATTTTGTTTTTTAACATTTGTCGAGCCGGGTGGACAGTTAGGAATAACCGACTACCCACCATTTTTTGAGAAATAAATTGAAAAAGAGTAAAGCTAAGGCTATACTGTTAGGTTTCTCAAACGCATGCAAAGTATTTTTTAGTGGAGAAGCTTTTAGAAAAAATCTTCAAATACACACGAAATATTATTGTGACTGATTTTCTACGAAAAATTGGGCAAAACCATAAGTTTTCAAGATTTTGAGACAAAGGGGCTTTTAACAACATTTTCCGAAAATCTGTTTTTAGTTTGGTTATAAAGAAACACCATCTAACGCAAGAAATCATTTCAAAATAATTTTTTCTTGGGTTTTTAGAAATTCTGTGGAAGTGACAAGCTTCCAGAGCTTAAGAGACTTTCAGAGTTCTCAGGCGTATTGTATGCAACCTCATCCCGGCCCGCGTATTACTATTATCGGGTTATTGACTGAACACTACTTGCTGATAGCGCCAGATGATAGTACCATCTTTAATGAATTAAAGTAAGTAAAGTGAATCTCTTAAGTAAGATTTGAAGCCGCTAATCCTACCTAAGTTGCACGGCACGTGTAGTTTTCATACAAATTTCAGATTAAAAGTGAAACTTTCCCTCGGGCTTTAACTTCATTGATCTTCCATCCCTCTTTTCAGCTCTGCTGCCGGCGTCTATATTTACAACGTACGTAAAAATAAATTTCGGGATACAGGAAAGAATTTTCTACATCAAATGCAGTGCGAGGAATAACTACAATCCTGGACAAAACTGTTTGTCCACCCCCTCTTCCAATATCAGTGTTGATGTTGAGTCTTGTGAAGGTGCAAATATTCAACTCCAAAATTGATTTTGGGGGGAGAGGGGGGACTTGTCGGTAGAAATAAGTTATTGGGCATCAGTTTTGACCACGATTGTACCTTATTCTGAGAACCCTCCCCCGCCCCGGCCATGCTAGTCTGTACATCATACACAAAAGTACAGTTGACGCTCTCTAATTCGATCTTCAAGGGGAATTGGATTTTCATCGAATAAGGGAGCTTATCGAATAAGGGAGCGTCGTTTATAAGAGTTTCTTGTTGACGGGGACTTTAAATTTCATCGAATAAGTGAGCCTATCGAATAGTAGAACGTCGAATTAGAGAGCGTCAACTGTATGTACATAACCTACACAAGACCCGATTCTACGCATTGCCGTAGAGCTAGAAGTCTCCGTGCGGGAATCTTTTTTATCAAAAAGACAATGTGCACAGAGTGTACTACGAAACGATAAAGAGATCACTCTGCTGGGTTACAGAGTAAGTACCCTCCCCGCCCTTGCCCTCAAGAAAAAGAGAACGGGGTGGTGGGCGGACGGTATGACGATTATGGCGGTGTGCGAATTCTTTTGCTGACATAAGCAATTCCCATTTTTCAAAATGATAGTCTCGCCGTGAACCATTTCACAAAGTTGACTTTTCAGGTGCACTATGCTAATGCATACACTCAGAAATTTGTAAATAACCTCAGCTTTTGCCATGGACTAACAGTAGGTATACCCTTTTCTTATTCGACTGAAGCATTATGAACAATAAAGGCTTTAATAATATAAGAAAGTTTGAATCACTGATTAAAAAAGGATTATTCCTGTCTGACAACTAAGCAAAGAAAAATAGTTTTGACCTTTCTATCAATTTCAGCTGATAAAAAGGGTGCCAGAATTTAGGGAAGAAGTTATATCGGATCGCCCAAAGTTACCTTCATGTTTTTATTTTAGTTTCTTATCTCTGATCCTTTTTTCTGACTGTCTGAGTTTCTGAGACTTAGTTTCTCAATTCTGACTAAGTTTTCATACCTGTATCATATTTTGACCAACCACATCATCGCACCATGCAGGGTTCAAACCACCATCAAAGAAAGACCTTCGGATTTGGAAACCAACGCCTTATCCGTTTAGCCATCGTCGCACAACAAATCCAGGCAATTCATAACATATTATACCGAACTGGCAAAAGACGGGGGTAATGTTATTATAATGTGGGTAAAAGTACCCCTTTTTTAAACCTGACTGAAATTTGAGCTGTTACCAGCAACCCTGACCCTACCTAACTGTTAGTTAATCAATTCCAAACAGCGAAAGTAAATGTCTTTAAAAATTCTAGGAAGGGCCATTTGCGAAAGTTTATGCTCGTGAAAAATTCTTGACAGAATAGCATAGAAAATCTGTAAAACTTCAAACTCTGAATAAAATGTAACTTTTATGGCACCTTTTAGCAGTGCGTTACAAACAGCCATATAAACAAAACTCAACATTCTCACAATAAGTTGTCTTTTTGATTTCCCAAACATTCGTCTCAAGCGTTCCCTTACACAATAATTTATGTAATTGCAATTGCGGTCAGTCCACAGTCGGCTTCAACATATACACGTGTTTTTATTTACGTGACCGAAGTGCCTACTAAAACAATCCGGGGGTAAATAGCGAGGCAACACAGCAGATTATTCGTAAGTATCTTTTGGCATTGACAATCAAATACAATATATTATACTATATTTCCTTAATTCAAAAATCAAAAATTCATTTTTCATTCGCGAAAAATAAAAATAAAAGAATAATGAATTAATATTACATACTAAGACGCCCCCGTCTTTTACTCTCATTTAATTTCCAATCTCGGAACGTGCAAAACGCCCGTCCACCCAATATCCACCCAATCAGCTTAAATTCACTTTAATTGTCCTTTGACATTCAAAAAATAGTATTTAAAAATTATGAATTTATAATAATTACAAAAAGCAAAAAGTTTGATACTTCATTAGTGAAATATTCAATAAATTCCTGGTTTCAATTTTCAGTGGGCGTTCTTCTAGGGCTTCGTTTATCGCGCAATTTTTGCGTCACACAAACTTTCTCGGCCGCTCATAATAATTATACATTGCCAAATTTGGTTCTCCATTGTCGAGTCAGGATCGATGGTGACGTCACCTAAGCATAAAAAAGAAAGGATTTCGTCAGTTTTATGCATATATTAATTTGCGAGATATTCTATTCGCCGCGCGAGCGCACTTTTCGTAGACTAGTCGGAGTACTTTTTTTTACTCGCGGGATTGATGGTTACTTTTCATCTTCGTTATTTTTAAAATGAAGCACAACCGAAAAAAAACGAAACTTCAGAAAGTTGCGTATTTCCAGTGAGTAAACGACTCTGACAATTAACAAAATTGATGATGATGATTTTTTTTCGGTCAGGCCAATGTCTCGTATTGGGGGTTCTAGTCTTGAGCCCAAAGCCTACGCAGGATTGCAGCGTTTGGGTAAACGAGACAAAACTCTAAAAAAGCTGGTGTTTTGACGCGCTTCCGTGCTCTCGAAATATCGCGGTTTGAGACGCACTGTTTAGCCTGCTAAAAGACTAATAAGTCAAAGGACAAATGTTTCAAGCCAATCCGAGAAGTATTTGTCCCTCTAAGCCATTTTTTCACGTGAAAATTCTCAATTTTACGTCTTAATTCGCGAAAGTTTATGCTCGCAAAAATATTTTTCCGTTAAATTCGCGAAAGTAAATGTCATGAATTACGCAATTTTTTGTCCTCACGAAAGTTTCTGCTAGCGAAAGTTTGTACGCCTAAAGTAGGTAAAAGATTGCTCAAGCAGATATTTGTAAAAGACTGATTTTTCAGCTCAAAGAACGCGTCTTTATCTATAAGAATCACTATTAATAAGCATACATCAATGTTCAAATGTTCTTAGCCAAATTACTCAATTTTTTGATGGGATAGATGTTTTTTGCGAAGTCTTGAATATGAAAGAATATTTCAAGAGCATGAAATTTTGATTTCTGAATGTTTTTTTATAAGAAACAAATGACTAATTTTAATAGATCGTCACTATTTGTGTTCTGAATGATTGTTTAATGGTCACGCTCACGTAGATATCAATTATATATGTGTTAAATGCATAACCAGGTAGGTCCATAAAAGAATCACTTGTTTTTTTTTGTATTTTGACCAGTTATGTCTTATGTGTTTCATTGTTTCAATGTTCATTGATTAGTCTTATATAACCAGGTAGGTCCATAAAAGTATCACTTGTTTTGCTTTGTTTTTATTACAATTTTAGGCCTAGTCTTGTAGTCTTGTAGTCTTGTAATCTTGGTTTTATCACATTACCTTCTACCATGATTTTGATCTCAGCCTTGTCTTGGTCACATTGTCAGAGACTTTAGATTCATTTTTACTCCAATTGATTTATTTAAATTTTATGTTCCATCTCCACATCAGCAATCAGTTGGGTTTAACAGTATAGACCTAACTCTTCATACAAAAATTACGGGAAACACATATTTGAACTTTGTACCCTATGCTGCACGCAAGCACTTAAGCTAAAGTTCCACAAAAGCGGGACAAAAATCAGTTTCTTGAAGTTTGCAAAAAAACCCCACATAAGAAGATCTTTCAAATTCAGTATGTGAATAGAGCAGTAAAAAATACAAATTTTCTATTTTTCCTTTTTTTTGCAAAAGTTCCAGAAATGAAAATAAAGGGATAATAATTAATTGAATACTATTCTCTGATGATCCGCGGCACTATCGTAAAGCTAGAATTGCTTCGCGTCTTTTCGCTTGAGAAGATGATTGAAAGATTAAAGTTTTTCACCCGCACGAAAACGGCGGGCGTTCTGGGAGCGTTCTTGACTCAATCCTTGGACTGCGCGCTAAAATGGTAGACAAAGCTATGGCAGATCATTTCGATGGAAGTTGTTGGAATGTTTACAAGGCTCTTGACCAGTCAGGGCCTCCTTGGTCTTTTATAACATTAGTTCGGATAGAATAAAAACATACCTAGGGTAGATCGTCAAATGGCAAAGTCAAAAAATTCAAAGTGTAGTATTTTTTTGTGAAAATTTAATCTATTGGAAGACATTTTGCGCAAATTTTAACCTCCTAGGTAAAAAATCCAGCATTCCCCAGGGGGGTCTTTGATTCGCACTAAAGCGAAAAATGAGTAAATATGGCATTTTTTGCCCATTTTAAGACTATAAAAGGCCAGTAAAGGGTCAAAATGGTTTCTAAATGGTGTCTTGTACTAATATTCAACACAAAAAGACAAAATAACCCCAGCGAGATCGCTCAATGTTTCAATTTCAGGCTAAAAAGGCTGATTTTCTCCGATTCTGGGTAGCAAAATGCATGAAAGCAGCATTTTTTAACAACTTTTAAACTTTTTAAGGTACACACTTGAAATTTTCAACAATGAAACACTTCAGAGAAAGCTCCAGGAAAAATCAAACTTGAGTTTTCAAAAATTTCCTATAAATCCATAATGGCGCCCTAGAAATTGAGTTTTCATGCTAAATGCCAATATTTCAAGCTAAAACTTGGTTTTCTTGGGCTAAAATCTCAAAAATGATTTCACATGATGTCCTAGAATCTTTGGATCTTGGAAGTATTCTGAAAATACTCTGGGAGAATCAAAATGGTTTGGGTGGTCAGAAATTTGCCCTAGTCGGCCATTATGGTATTGCATTTCCAACTAAAACCCGATAGAGATAAAGTCTAATTTTCTCAGGCTACAATCTCAGAATCTTGTGTTCTCTGTGTTCTTGTGTCCACTACGATGGGAAAAATAAATTCTAAAATAGTAAGACTGAATCTTGTGTTCTCTGTGTTCTTGTGTCCACCACGATGGAAAAAAATATATTCTAAAATAGTAAACCTGAATCTTGTGTTTTCTGTGTTCTTGTGTCCCCACAATGGGAAAAATAAATTCTAAAATAGTAAGACAGAATCTGGTGTTCTCTGTGTTCTTGTGTCCACTACGATGGGAAAAATCAATTCTAAAATAGTAAGACTGAATCTTGTGTTCTCTGTGTTCTTGTGTCCACCACGATGGAAAAAAATAAATTCTAAAATAGTAAACCTGAATCTTGTGTTTTCTGTGTTCCTGTGTCCACTACGATGGGAAAAATAAATTCTAAAATAGTAAGACTGAATCTTGTGTTCTCTGTGTTCTTGTGTCCACCACGATGGAAAAAAATAAATTCTAAAATAGTAAACCTGAATCTTGTGTTTTCTGTGTTCTTGTGTCCCCACGATGGGAAAAATAAATTCTAAAATAGTAAGACTGAATCTTGTGTTCTCTGTGTTCTTGTGTCCACCACGATGGGAAAAATAAATTCTAAAATAATAAAGCTGAATCTTGTGTTCTATGTGTCCTGTGTCCACTACGATGGGAAAAATAAATTCTAAAATAGTAAGACTGAATCTTGTGTTCTCTGTGTTCTTGTGTCCACCACGATGGAAAAAAATAAATTCTAAAATAGTAAACCTGAATCTTGTGTTTTCTGTGTTCTTGTGTCCCCACGATGGGAAAAATAAATTCTAAAATGTGACTCCCCAAGCGATCTGGAGTACACAAAAGTCCGATCGGTCTTATTACCGTTCCTCTTTGGCCTCTATTGGACCGGTCTTTTTACCGCTAAGGCCGTTCAAAAATCGAAAGAGGCCGATGCATGGCCGATCATGAAAAGCGGCCATGACGAAGAGGCTTTGAGGCCGCTAAAGGGGCCCGAGCGGTCCAATGCCCGGTACGCTTCGTCCCGATGGCCGCTATTGATTTCTTTACTTACTTACTTTTACTTAGCCTCGTTTTCGAAAATGTAAACATTGAGTTCGTTTCTTGGAAAACGAGTTGTCGTGTGTTGTGAAATTGGAAAGTAAGATTTTCTTCTTGTAGTTTTAAATCGTTTGGATTTTATTTTGATATGGTAGACATTTTTAACAACCGCTCTCAACACTTTATCGATACGATTAAATTATCGATTCTATCGATACACTTATTGATACATAACATAGGCCTATCGATAGACTTTTATCGATAAGAATTTAATGATCCCAAACAAACTTGTTTTTCTTCGTATGTTTTAACAAGAATAGTCAACTAATATTAACTCGTTTTTTACATTGCTTTCACAAGTATCTCTCATGCTTGGTTTTTCTGAATTTGATTTCTTTGTAGCGTTTAAATGCGTCTGTTATGCTTAGTTTTATCAACTGACTTTCTTCGTAATTTTCACGAACGTCTCTTATGCTTAGTTTTATCAACTCGCTTTCTTCGTAATTTTAACGAGCGTCTCTTATGCATAGTTTTATCAACTCGCTTTCTTCGTAATTTTCACGAACGTCTTTTTTCCTTAGTTTTATCAACTCGCTTAGTTTTATCAACTCGCTTTCTCTGTAATTTTTACGAGCATCTCTTATGCTTAGTTTTATCAATTCGCTTTCTTTGTAACTTTTACAAACGTCTCGCGACCAATTGCTTCGGTACAACCTTATCATTTTTAGCGATAGAATTTATCGATAGAATTTTTTAACAATAAAACTTTATCGAGAAAGATTTTCCAATGATATAATATTTCATAGAACTTCCTTATCGATACAAAATAGCCTATCGATAAAGAATCTGTAGTTATCGATAAAATAAATCAAGCTATCGATAATTTTACTATCGATACACCTTTTCAACATATCTTAATCATATATGGCTCTTATCGAAAGATTTTGAAATGCTAAACGTTATTGACGTCTCTTCAATTTTACCTTCTGAAAAAGATCGTACTTTTGAGGATTGAGTAGTTTTTTAGAACCGGACTTTTTTGGACCGGACTTTCGACCGCTCTAGACGCCGCTCGGAAGTCTCTTGCTCAAGAAGGGCCGCTAAAAGAGCGGCCTCAAGCGGACCTTTCAAAAATTCTCTCGCCCACTTTGAGGCCGATCTTCACGAATGATGGGCCGCTAAAGATTTTACTTCGGCCGCTTTAAGACCGGGATTTTACCCGCTTTTGGCCGATCGGTCTTTTGTGTACTCCAAATCGCTTGAGGAGTCACAAATAGTAAGACTGAATCTTGTGTTCTCTGTGTTCTTGTGTCCACCACGATGGGAAAAATAAATTCTAAAATAATAAAGCTGAATCTTGTGTTCTATGTGTCCTGTGTCCACTACGATGGGAAAAATAAATTCTAAAATAGTAAACCTGAATCTTGTGTTCTCTGTGTTCTTGTGTCCACCACGATGGAAAAAAATAAATTCTAAAATAGTAAACCTGAATCTTGTGTTTTCTGTGTTCTTGTGTCCCCACGATGGGAAAAATAAATTCTAAAATAGTAAGCCTGAATCTTGTGTTCTCTGTGTTCTTGTGTCCACCACGATGGGAAAAATAAATTCTAAAATAATAAAGCTGAATCTTGTGTTCTATGTGTTCTTGTGTCCCCACGATGGGAAAAATAAATTCTAAAATAGTAAGACTGAATCTTGTGTTCTCTGTGTTCTTGTGTCCACCGCAATGGGAAAAGTAAATTCTAAAATACTAAGGCTGAATCTTGTGTCCTCTGTGTTCTTGTGTCCACCACGATGGGAAAAATAAATTCTAAAATAATAAAGCTGAATCTTGTGTTCTATGTGTTCCTGTGTCCACTACGATGGGAAAAATAAATTCTAAAATAGTAAGACTGAATCTTGTGTTCTCTGTGTTCTTGTGTCCACCACGATGGAAAAAAATAAATTCTAAAATAGTAAACCTGAATCTTGTGTTTTCTGTGTTCTTGTGTCCCCACGATGGGAAAAATAAATTCTAAAATAGTAAGACTGAATCTTGTGTTCTCTGTGTTCTTGTGTCCACCACGATGGGAAAAATAAATTCTAAAATAATAAAGCTGAATCTTGTGTTCTATGTGTTCTTGTGTCCCCACGATGGGAAAAATAAATTCTAAAATAGTAAGACTGAATCTTGTGTTCTCTGTGTTCTTGTGTCCACCGCAATGGGAAAAGTAAATTCTAAAATACTAAGGCTGAATCTTGTGTTCTCTGTGTTCTTGTGTCCACCACGATGGGAAAAATAAATTCTAAAATAGTAAACCTGAATCTTGTGTTCTCTGTGTTCTTGTGTCCACCATAATAGAAAAAATAAATTCTAAAATAGTAAGACTGAATCTTGTGTTCTCTGTGTTCTTGTGTCCACTGCAATGGGAAAAATAAATTTCAAAATAGTAAGACTGAATCTTGTGTTCTCTGTGTTCTTGTGTCCACTGCAATGGGAAAAATAAATTCTAAAATAGTAAGACTGAATCTTGTGTTTTCTGTGTTCTTGTGTCCACTGTAATGGGAAAAATAAATTCTAAAATAGTAAGGCTGAATCTTGTGTTCTTGTGTCCACCACGATGGGAAAAATAAATTTTAAAATAGTAAGACTGAATCTTGTGTTCTCTGTGTTCTTGTGTCCCAACGATAGGAAAAATAAATTTGATAGTAAGACAGAAGACTAACCATCCTAGACAAAGCTAGAACATAAAAATCCAGAAAATCACAGCGCTATGACAAATAAAAAAGAAATACAGATATGTCTATAAAAACGGTTCAAAATTCATAAACCCCTCAACAACATTTTTCCATCAGACACAAGAACACAGAGAACACAAGATTTGGATTTGGAAATTCTGTAATTGATAAAATCGGACACAAGAACACAGAGAACACAAGATTGGATTTGGAAATTCTGTAATTGATTAAATCGGACACAAGAACACAGAGAACACAAGATTCAGTACCATTTTATTTAAAATTTATTTTTGCCATCGCGGACACAAGAACACGGAGAACACAAGATTCGGATTTGAATTCTGAAATTTATCAACTTTGAATTAGAATACGGAATTAATAGCCTGAATCTTTGATAATAATTAGCCTGGATCTTTGAAAAAATGGATAGCCAATGAGATTCGAGCTTTACTTCTTCACCACTACTGTTCCCACTACAACGCAATATTTAGAGCTAAACTCTAATTTTCTCAGGCTAATTATCTCAAAAGTGGTTTCAAATAGGATCCTGAAATCTTTTGGTGTTGAAAGTATTCTGGAAATACTCTGGGAAAACCAAAATGGTTTTGGTCAGAAATTTGCCAAAGTCTGCCATTATGGAATTGTATTTCATTCTAAAACACAATGTTTTGAGTAAGCTTGAGTGTTCTTCATAAAGAAATAAAATTCATAATGGCAGACTTTACTTTGGCATATATATGACCATTGTGAACCATTGTGATTTTCCTTGAGTGTTCCCAGGATACTTTCAACACCAAAAGATTTCAGGACCCTATTTGAAAAACTGAAAAACTGTATATCAAAAACGTCTAAAAATACCTAATTTGATACCCCTTTTTTACCTTTTTTTTACACTTTCCGAAAAGTGAATTTTGAGTTTAAAAGCTCATAACTAGGGAACTTGTGCGTCAAATTTAAAAACTAATGGCTCGGAGTTTAAGTTAGGATATCTACTTTCTAAATAATAAAACTCCAAGCACTTTGGGACATTTGTTCGGCCTCAAGACGCCGAGAAACGTCCGAACTTTTTCGTGGGTCACCCGGTACTATGACCTAATAGGAGTCAAATATCTTAGTATATTAAGAGGTTTTAGTATAATTTGTGGTCTTAGTATGGTATTGTTAAACAGGCTAGCTCTAAAGCTCTAAAACAGCATCTAATAACATGAGAACCAGAATATGGTTTTTCAATGGCAATCAAAACTATAAAGTGCACTTACAAACATCAATTTCACTTTCGATTTCAAGCAAAGGTCTTAGCAACGCGCGTACATAGCAATGGGGTTGGGAAGAAAAATCTAACGTTATGGTCAATATTCAACATATTATTCTAAGTATTAAAGTATATACTTGAAGCCATAATTTGTCAACTTTCAAAACTGGACTGAATTGCAATTGTTTTTTTCATCTTCTTGGTACAAACAGTGAAATTTCATAGATTTTTTTTCGAAGAGGTACATGGATTTGTTCAGGGAGAAGTTACCCTATGACCTCAGAACTACTTTTCTACCGAATTTAGCCTCTCCCAACAATTTCAATCTAAATTCAAAGCTAATTTCTAAGTTTTCAAGTTCATTCAATACATAGTTTTTGCCACTTTTAGGTTTTCTAGATCAACATTTTTTTCTTAAAATTTCACATTCTTTGAAGGATTACTTGGCTTTTTAACTATCTTATTATGTAATTCATAGTGTCAACCTCCTGACTTTTGGGTGGGGGTTTACACCCAAAAAATTGCAAATAAAACATAAAACTGGGAGCTAAAATACTGTTTTCACTTGTGTGATGGCAATCTTAAATTAACCATTATAGTCAATAGAATAGAAATGTGATTTTCCTAAAAACGATATTAAACCAACAAATATTTTATACTAGGTATAGGATTGGGGGCTGCTTAAATTTTTTTTTATATTTGGGGACCTAAGTAGATTTTTTTGCCTGGGACCTAGACCTGGGCTGAAAGAAATCACCATTTTTTACCTTTTTTAAAGAATCTTTTCAACAAGAATTAATTCATCAATACATCAAATCCACTAAAATGAGATAAACTTTTGCGGGGAATGAATTTTTCAGTTGAGCTCATCCGCAAAATTTTAAGATTTTGCAGATGGCACTATTGGCAGATAATATTTTCACGATTTTGTGCCTTTTACTGCCAAATCATGCATGATAGTTGGTGAAAATACGCATTATTAGTGCTTCTTTCATGCCAGTAGACAGTAAAAGAACAGTTTATTTCTTGATTCTTTTGAGTTTTGTTCAAAAATATTTTGCAGATAAGGTCTTTCCTAATTTGGATTGGGACCTAATTTTGCGGATGACATACCCAAATCCACGAAATCTGCAAGATTTAATCCCCGCAAAATTTTATCCCATTATACAGTAAAGTACTAAAAATTTATTAACTTGGTTGAGATTTCATTTTTGATTTTTTTTTGGGGGGGACAAGGCCTGTAAAGGTTGGTTATTGCCAAATTTTGTTGAAAATCAGTTACTTCTAACACAATATTCCTCTTTATCTTTGTTTGTGTAGCTTTGGTATTTAAAATCTCTCATATTTTTAGTATTAACAACATTCTTTTGAGGTTTCTTTAGTTTGTTCTTTTTTTTAGGTTTTTATGTCCTTCCATGTTATACGGTCTTTCAAGGTTCATAAATATCATGAGTCCTTTCAGACTTTAAGATCAGAGTTTGATGTGTTTTTCCCTGCATTTTAATTACTCAGGGTCTCAATTACAATATTTGAAATTATCAAGATTTATAAGTTATGATTATTGATCTCTTATTTCTAAAAGTATTCTAAAATAATGTCAAACCTATTAACAAGAATTTGTTGTCGGAACAACATTGGAACTCATTTGAATTTTGCAAAACGTTGCTTTTCTGTTGGAGCATGTCAACGTGGGTTCGAAGAATTTTTTCCACCAGGTGTTTACGAGGGGAAAAATTATGTGGAAGAGGAACCGGTCGTCGGACGACGTTGGAAAATCTCTGAACTGCGTATTCGAAGTAATACTGACTTACATAAATTTTGGTATGTTTTATTAAAGGAGAAAAACATGTTATTGACATTAGACCAAGAATGTAAAAGACTTGGTGTTTTCGTTCCAGGACCAACTCGCTTACACAAAGTGGAACAATCTATGGACCTTGTTGAGAAGGTAATAAATGAACGTCACCATGCTATCATGAAATTAGAAAAGGAGCGAAAATATAAATTTGATGAAGAAGAAGAAAATGAGGATTTGTTGAATTTCAATGATACAGATTCGTTGACCACAGAACAATCTTTTGAAGAATCACGTGATAACACTAAAAAGGAGCAAAATGCAAACACTGTATAAAGTTAGATTTTTTTAACATAGAAAAATAATAATAAATTGAGATGTGAGCAGATGTGAGTGAATATACTCTTTAGAAAATATCCTGTCTTTAAGTATGTCTCAGGTCAAATATACCCTTCGCTACTGGCCAATCTTGCTAATGTTTTTCTTTATCTTTCTGGTTTACTTTCATAAGTGTGAGGTAAAGTCCAAACCAGAACTTGTTCTGGTCCTTGAATTTACCTATAGTTCAAATAGCTTATTTTAAAGCTTGCAGATAAGAAAAGTCTGCTGTTAGAAGTCTATGAAAGTAACATTTTATTCCACATTTATGAAAGTAACACCAATTGATGTCTTATACTGAGTAATAATAGCTCAACTTATTATAATTTGAGAGAGCGATACTAGGACTTCTCATTATGTGTTTATTGTCAAAATAAATGTCATAGAGAAACTTGGAATTCCATTTTATATGTAACTGTTTTCAAATTAATTTCACAACAAGTTTTTTTCAATCAATGTCAATGGTTCTGCGAATCTCATAATATTAAGCTGGCGAGGTTGAAACTTTGCTCTCCGTGCGTTTTATGGTTTTGCATTGTTTTGAAAACTTCTATTATTTTTCATGGGAATTCGATTAATTCCAAACAGAATGATTGCTCATAATATGTAACGTTTCTTCTTATATTTTATGCATGTCAAAAAAAAGAAATTACAAAATGGTGGAAGAATCTAATATTGGATGCGTTGTCAACGTCGACAAATGGCTGAAGGAAAATGAGGAGAGTTTCAAGCCACCTGTTTGTAACAGCATCATGTATGTCCAGGTTATTTAAAGTCCACTATCATTGTTTGGTCAAGTATTCATCTTTTTGTCATGCTTGAGATTTTGATAAATATAATCATAGAGGTCCTGGATGTAAAAACACTTTTTAACCCATTATTTTTCCTTGCTACCTTTAATTGAAAAATTGGAAACTGATGCAAAAATCTATTTAGTAAATGTACTATTTTCTAAGAAAAACCGAAATCAAAACCAAACAATTTTACGGTCTCGAAATCTCTTTTATCGTAAAAAGCTGGAAGTTAGAAGCCTGGAAACAACACGTTTTACTTATAAGAATGTTTTTGCTACTAGCCTTTTCAGATTCTGTTAGATTTGCATGGAACAAGTAGCAATTACGTCTGGTTTTTTCATAAAGACAGTTCTTTTTGTTTTGAAGGGCAGGTGGCTATTTGAAGATCATGTTTGTTGGAGGACCGAACGTTCGAAAGGATTACCATATGGACCAAGGAGAAGAGGTACACAATAGATATTCTTTCGGCCATCTCAATAGTTATCTTTTTCGAAAGAGGGAAGGAGAACTTTGCGACATCAATGATATGAACAATTTTAAGGGGTTAAGGTTGAATTATTGTCATCTTATCATTCGAACTATTCTATTGTTAGCCGGTTTGGCGGTGACGGGCCTACTACACTAAGATATTGAATATTACATAGGCACCATTCTTCTTCATTTTTATGACGTCAGAAATTTATTTCATTTGTTTTTTCTCTTTTCCACTGTATTTTCGCGATAAAGCATTGAAAATTGAAAGAAACTCAAGGAAACATTGAACAAATACAATACTAACCGGTTTAGGTCGGGCTCTAATTATTGCCCGAAATCAAATAAACTACAGAGCATTGATGACCGAATATTTCTTAGTTATTTTACATGTTGAAAGGCGATATGTGTTTGAAGATCATGGAGAAGGGCGAACCTAAAGACATCCATATTCGTGAAGGAGAAGTAAGCTCTCTATCAGGTCTTTACTCATCATCAAGAATTTCTTTAATACATTTTACATTCATAAGAGTATGCATCCCTGCAAACTCGAGTGGCTTCTGAAAAGTTAATTTTTACCAAACCATTTAGGTCATAACTACTTACCTACTAACCTACTTTAAATTCAAAAAGTGAGGAGAATGTATTGTAGGTTAAGGGAAACTTGCAACTTTCTAAAAGCTTAAGTTCTGTTCTGAAGAGATCACTTTATTATTTCAGGTTTTTGTGTTACCTTCACGTATCCCACACTCGCCGCAAAGAAACGCAAACACTCTTGGATTGGTATGCTGAAGCAATTATTTGGGTTGGAAAATATTGATGAGAGATAGCTTCATAAAATCATGTGGCCCAAATGAAGAATTTTATCACAAAGTGAAGAATCGAATTGAAAAATAACCGAGCGTTTTTTGGGAGATAACTATGAGATTGGTAACCTTGGAGGATAGTTTAAAAATTTTCGATTACCTCGAGATAAAAAAGTGGTTGAACAACGTGTAATCATTACATCTCCTTGAGCACTTTGTGAAGGACTTTAATTTCAAGGCTTAACGAAATTCAAAGGTTGAATTGTATACCTTCTAAGTGAATACTAATTGAAAATATTATAATAATTCTTTACCCCTTTCTATAGGTCATCGAAAGGGAAAGAGCGGATCAATGGGACGGGTTAAGGTAACAAATATTCAGTTTTGCTTGTTGTACTGTAGTTAACAAAATTTTGTTGGTTTGTGAGCTGAAGTATTTGGTCGAATCATGCATTTGCTTTCTGTATTAAATTACACCTACTCTCGCTTGGAATCTTTTTATAATGCTGCAGTGGTGGAAATAGCGGTCAGTTATTGGTTAAAACCGACCAGAAATAAAACAACACCGACACAAAAAGTTTCAAATTTAAAGAAATAACCGATCAATATTTGAGTGATCTATATTAATCCGATACTGTTTGGTTAATGTTGGTTCAGTTATCTTTTGGAACAACCATTTTCTATCTAGAATTTTCATGCGTTTGTATTTGTAAGAAACTAATTTAAAAATTTTCAAGGTATAATTCGTAGAAAGAAGGTTAGAAGAAGTCATTTTCTCTGCTATATGCAATGATGCTTATCTTTCCTTCGTTCAAAAGATTCATAATGAAAATTAATTGATGTCATCAAAATGAGACAGTTTTAGCAAATCATGAGCAGGGATAAATTTTCTAAATTTTCTATCTCAGCCAAAACCATGGTCGCCCTTCGGGTGACAATAAACACGAGCGATCTACTAAAATAACCGATCACAACGGGAAAGCTTATTTCGCCCACTGAATTGCAAACTTATTTCCAGTCTCCTTTCCAGTTACTTTCTGTAATTCGAATCTCTCTGTTATTCGAACAAGTGGAATTCCCCTTTCGAGCTCGAATTAGCGAGAGTCGACTATATCTCTAAACAATTATCTTTGCGTATTGTAGGTATTACTGTGAAGACGGGAAGACGATCTTATTTCAAAAATATTTCCATTTGCGCTCGTTGGTTCAAGATTTTCTTCCTGTTATCAAAGAATATTTTGCGTCGGAGCAATACAAAACTGGTGTCCCTATACCAGGTACATACCATAATGTCAAACTCTAAATGTATAGATTTTCGTAAACATCCAAATTTCAAAATCTCCCTTAAGGTTTAAACACCAAAATTAAGTACTCTAGGGTACCTAATAGCCGGGGGGGGTTGGAATAAGCAGCGGGGTTGGAAAAAATCTCAAAATTAAATAAGCGGGTGGGGGGGGGTTGTAATAAAAATGTCCTGGGTGGAAAATGTTTGAAAAGGAGGCTAATACAGCAGAATTAAGACAAAAAAGGGAACTTTCAAAAACATTTTCCCAGAAATTAATAAGCGGGAGGGGGGGTTGGAATAAGAATGTCCTGGGTGGAAAATTTTCGAAAAATTAATTAGCGGGGGGACTAGACGGCTATTAGGTACCCGAGAGTAGTTTCATGTAAGTTTAGACTATGTTTTTGTATTCCATTATGACATGTTTACGGGAGATCTTGAGTTGATGACTGCACTCTTACTCAATTTCATGTTATAAGAGATGAGTTGTATTGCTGGCCTAGAGTTTTTGTCTAGGTTTTAATGTTCAATTTTTCATGATAGGAACAACAGACGAAGACGAAGAAAAATTCAAAGTCGATCGAACGTCTACCGTTAATACGCCTTTCCTTTTATCTGAGGTGAGAAGTGAATGTGTTTCTTATTTCTGCTATACTCCCCGTGTCACGAAACAGGTTGACCACTGTAAAATCACTAATTCTCTGATACCCCCCTTGTGTAATTGAGCAGTATACAATCGAATACAAAAATTCGAACCCTTTAAAAGTAACAAGTGAGCTTTTCCGGTATTTTGCTACTTAATTTTATCCCTGTAATTGTAAAAATTGTTCATGAGACAAAGGTGCCACTATACTAATTCTGTCTCGAGAGTTTTACTTTTTTTTATTTATTTTATATAATCTTCTTTAATCAATCGCTAGTGGGTGAAAGAAAACCGAAAAGAGTTGGATAATCAAGGTAAAGTGTTGTTCGAACAAGGAGAGTTCAAGGTATGTGTCTTGAGCATATTAACTCATCGAGCACCCTGTGAGGAGAAGATAAAAATCCTCTACGAATTGTTAGGAATATACTTTGCTTTATAACCATACGGGAAATTTGCGGGCTGAAACTCATCATTCGCTTGCTTAGCAACATTTAATTTTCAGCCTCAATTTATGCCTTAACATATGATATGTTCACGAAATTTTTTTTAAAACATTGTCAAATTTGACTGATTTTCATCTTCACTTTTTACTTTCTTTATGATTACATCCACTCGATAAAAAGGTGTGTGTACTTGTTGTAATAAGTATTCTTATACGCTTTTAATTGAAGATCATTGTGCAAAATGCCTTTCAATTCAATATATTTATTGTCTACCTCCCTGTCTCATTGATTCTATTTTCAAAACAAAATTTGAATTATGAATCTTCGAGCTATGCTATGCTAAGCATTGTGTTTGTTTTTTTCTGCTAATTTGAGCATCAGTCTGCTTTTTAAAAATTATGCTTATAAAAAAGAGAGTCTCTTCGTTATATCCCTCGTCTCCTGAAATTTAGCTTGTCTCTTAAATATGTGACTTTTTATCCATTTTTTCAACTTATTCGCGATCAAATCAAAATCTTCCTTTGGAGAAATTTACCACATTAACGTTTTTTGAAATTTTGTAAACAAAAGTTTAGAAATCGATCTTCTTACTTTTTTGTTCGCTTCAGGTTTATGCTAATGGTGAAGGTAACTTTTCACAACAAAACCCTTTTGAATCATGGATCTGGTTGATGGTAATATATTTTTCCTGTTTGTTGTATTACTGTTACTATTCTTAAAACTGTGGGGTACTTATTTTGGCGAGAACTTATTTCGTCGAATGTTCAAACTTTTTAATTTCGGCGAGAACTAATTTTGGCGAATAGCAGGCTCAATCTGTCCTATTTTGCCTTATTTTGAGCAACTTTGATGAATTTTTCGGGTTATTTTGACAAAGTGAAAGAAATAATAATAATTTTGGCGAGAGCTTACTTTGAGTGAGTAAGATAATTAATTTTTTGGAAAACTAATTTTAGCGAATTTTGTCTAAGGTCGCCAAATCCCCCAGAATTGGTTCTTACCAAAATAAGTTTCCTTAATGTATGTAGAGATTCCATGTTCAAATTAGACTTTTGTATCAACTTTGCCAGTATGTCGAGAATATCTTAACAAGTCACATGGTCAAGATAATAACATATTACTTAACTTTCCTCTTCTGTCCCATACACAGAATGGTAAATGCAAGTTGCAAATTGATGGTCAAACTGCGAAGCAAATGACGTCAGGCGATTCCATTATCGTTCCTCAAAACCAAAGGTACTTTTTCTCAAAACGAGATCTAAGCATGTTATAGTTTTAACTTAATAACTTAATATCAAATCAATATCCTTTTTACTATTAATATCAATGCAATGGTTCGCTAAATATTTACACGCTATTTTAATTTTGAATATGGAGGTTAGCTCGATCTAACCTCAATAAAGATAATTTAGCTTTAGCGTTAATTTTTTTTGTCTTCTTAGGTTTTCACTACTGATTGAAGGGTCTGAGAGTGTTTGCATGATTTTTACGATGGATCGAAATGCAACTCCGCAAAAATAAAACGAAAATTATTTTCTACATTAAAATTTTAATAAATATTATATATATTTAAATGATATTTTTAGTTTTTAGATTTTTTGATATAGCATATTTTTGAAAATAACTTTTGATAATTTATCCTTTATTAACGCAAGTTTTTACCTTTATTTTGTTGTTTCGTTGAAATATACATCTTATGATAGACGGTGTTCTATACGAGTGGCAAAAGTTCTCCCGGCTATAAATTCTTATTGTATTATTTTGAAATATTGATGTGAGTATTTTTCGTTGTAGATAAAAATAATACGAAACAAAAAAACAAGATGTCCTTCCAACACGTACCAGTTCACCATTCTGAATCCATGGAAGAAATCCTTGAAGATCCTTTTGATGACGAATTAGAATCCACCTTCCCGCCCCAACGTTATTGCGCCACCTACTATCCACGCCCTCAACAGGGCGCCACAAAGCTGAGGCGTGAAAGTTCAATCGAGAGGTCAAGACTTTATCGCGAGCTGGTTGGTCACGAACCCTACCGCCCACCCGCACCGCGCGCTCAAAAGAACGCGAAGAATGATTTCCGAGTCCTGTTGAGTGTCAAGCATTACACACCAGAAGAAATCACTCTCAAAGTGGATGGTAAGAGCATATGGTTTCCTTTTCACTCTTCTTCTTGGACTTATTTTTTTGCTTGAAATTATTTTTGAGACTGGGTAGCCTAATTTTTAATTGTCGAGTTTACTTGACGTTCTCTAATTCGATTTTCAAAAGGAATTGGTTTTTATCGAATACTTGAGAGTAAATATTGGGATGTCTCCTAAAACCACCTTGAAAAACCTTGAAAATAAACCCCATAAACTTGAAAATAAACCCCATAAACTTGAAAATAATCCCCATAAACTTGAAAATAATCCCCATAAACTTGAAAGTATGAATTTCACAGGTAAAAACGTAAAAACCAAAAACTTAAGAAATACGCCAAACTTCATTAAAAATCTTGAAAACGTTTAAAATCAAAATATAGAATAAATAGTGTCATTTATCGCACCCCCTTCTCACAGCCCCACTGGGAACCCTTCCCACTTGAAAAATTGTCCAAAATATCGTCCCCGTTGGGAAATTATCCTCCAATTTTTGTCCCCACTGATAATAATCAAATAAACCAATCCTCAATGCAAAATATCATATTTTTTCCATCCCCACTGAATTTTCTGACTTATAAACAAAAGAATCCCCAGCCATAAAAGATATTGGAATATCAATCGCCATCGAGTTTCAGTCTGTTTATTTTATCCTCAAAAGAATCCTACCGGATCTGTGAGAAGGGGATGTTTTATCCGAATTTTTTAAATATATTAGGCGGTAAGTTTTAATTTGATCAAAATTATCGAGATTATTTTATAGTAGAAAGTCGAATTTAGGAGCCTATTTTTCCAATTCAATAAAATCATTACCTTTTACTTTGACTACAACTACCGGGTGCGCCACAAAAAAGTTTCTCTCTTTGAAACTAATTTTCTCGAAATCTAAAAATTTTAAAAGAACCATTTCTATTTCATTGGAAAGAAGAAAGATAGACTTAAATTTTGATGGATCATTAATTAAATTCTATTCAGTAAATCAAAATTTATGTTCAATTGAATAGAAAAGTTACTTTCGAAAAGTGCTGAAAAACGTTAAAAATCGACCTATCAAATCAAACAGAAGCATCATTACATGATACATCAGTTTTTTCGTTTCAGTCATTAAAAATGATAATTAACTGTCTAAATGACCTTTTGTTGTAAAAGGAAGCTTGAATTTCAATGACATGAAGAAAGTTTGATAGGTCGATTTTTAACGATTTCGAGCACTTTCTGAAAGTAACTTTTCCATTCAATTGAGCATAACTTTTGATCTAATGAATCGAATTTAATAAGTGACCCATCATAATTTAAGTTTATCTTTCTTCTTTTCAATGAAATGGGAATGATTCTTTTAAAATCTTTAGATTTCGAAAAAAATTAGTTTCAAAGAGAGAAACTTTTTTATGGCGCACCCGGTATTTGGCTACATGTTTTTAAATTCAAGCAAAAAAAATCCGAAAACAGGCTCAAAGATGCTCATAGCGTCAGCCCCCCCTGCTGGTTGGGGGGGGGGTTACACCCTAAATGTTTCCCAAAAAAGGAGGGGGCTGGAAGTACACCAATTCTATGGGGAGACCTATGTACTTGGTGGAGCTAAAAACTCATCACTTAACGTGGGGGCTAAAATAACTCAGCTTAATAGTTGGCTTCAATTACTCAAATTGAAGCTCATGAATCTGAAAATTTTTCGAAAGTGTGCAAAATATTTTATCTTAAACCTAGAACTGAACGCAATTTACATTGACAAACCCTTTTTTACGGGATCAATTTTTTGAAAGTGTATAGCGTCAAAAGTCCTGGGGGCTACCAAAAAATACATGAATCTTTGGGGGGACTTAAAACTCAGGGGGGACCTAATTTTTGCCTGGGACCTAAACCCAGGCTGACGCTATGGATGCTTAGGTCGCGCTTAAATTTGCTAAGATTTGAATTTTCAACTAAGTTACAGCAAACAAAACTGGGGAAAGAGGAAGGAAAAGACACAGATTTTTCTGTCATAACTGTCGAACAAATGAATCAATAATCGAAAGCATTTCTTTCATCATCCTTCATTCCTCAGGGTTGGAATACTTGACCAGAATGGGTGTCAGGTATGTGCGAGCCATGCCATAAAGTCGAAAGTCTCTCAAAGGGGTGCAAAAACGATAAATAAAGCAATCGATTCTCTAAATGAGCCCAAAAATTACGAAATATCAAAAATCGACTCCCTCAAAGTGTCATAAAATCGGGTACATGTTTTTTCTTTTATAAGCATAACGTTTATAAGCATATGCAGGCTCAGTTTTTGGTACCAAAACAATGGCTCTATTGTTTGAGAACAATAGAATGCTAAGCATAATGCGAGTCTGATGTAGGGGCAGACACTTGCTTATAAAAAAAAATATGTATAAGGGTCGTAAAAACGTCGAAATTCAGTCTCTTAAAGGGTCGATTTTCGAACTTTGGCCCGTCACTTCGTAAACTTAGTACCTCCGGGGTTTTATAGAAATCTTTGCAATGGCTTCACAAAAAAGTGAGAACAATTCAAATAACGCAAAATTACTACCTGGTATTACAAAGTAACTTCTTATATTTTTCCAGGCTCGACGTAATGCAAATTATAGCATATGCTTAAATTTATCCCATATCTGAGCCTAGATATGCTTATAAGTGCAATGCATATAAAAATTATAAAAAACCCTACTCTTCTGTGCTTAATTATATGGTTGATTACATTTAGCTTAGATTTGTAAAGGACCCGCTTTTTTGTAATCGCCCTGATGTAAACAAAAATTTCTATTGGTTGAAAGAAAAGTATCGTACGATATTTTGATTGGTTAACAAAATATCGTACGAAATTTTTAAGCCAATCAAAATAAGAGTGTCAGTCGAATGTTTTTTTATAGTTTCGAATGTTTTTATAAGTTTCGAAAAGAATAGCGATTGAGTGTTCTTCAATTCTTTTTTTGACCATAAAATTAACGCGGAATAACATGGTATTCTCGGGTGATTTTGGATTAATAACCCCTCGTTTCATTGAAAACACTTCAAAATATTTTGAAATGTTTTCAATGAACCTCGGGGTTATTAATCCCAAATTACCCTCTAAACCATGTTATTACTAGTACTAATTGTAGTGGGGTCAATTTTGCAATTTTTCGGGAAAAAATTACCCCAATAGCACCCCCCCATTTTATGAAATTTCCTGAAAACCTTCATTTTCCTAGGGGTTTTTGGCAAAATCACCCTAAAATCAATAATGACCTTCCCTCTATTTTATGGATCCCCTCCAAGAGTACCACCCCCCTACTTATTCCACTCCACCCCCTTTACAATTTAGCACAAAAGAGTAGCCTATTTTAGTTCTTGCCACGTTAAAACATCTTAAATTTTTGGTATTTTTAGTCCGTTTAGGCCGGGCTTGACATTGTTTCAAAATACCATTCAATGAAAGTAATGAAAGGTTTTTGCTTCTACAGGACAGAAGCTTTACGTCACAGGCAAGCATCACCAAGAACTGGAAAGTGGTTTCGATAAAAGTGAATTCCAACGTGTTTACGTTATCCCCGAACAAATCGACATGCGTACGTTGACGTCCACCATTACGTTAGACGGCGTACTCATCATCAAAGCGATCGCAAAACAAGCAGATCAAAACAACGCGGTAAATTCGGAGGAGTTTGCTGTATTGCCGGCAAACGAGGATGGTGATAAATTCAAAGTGACATTGGACGTTAGTGAGTATAAGCCAAGTGAGATATCCATTCACGTTAACGAACGTTATCTCGTGGTGACGGCCGAACGTAAAGAGGAACGCGTCGACGAACACGGCGCTATTGCACATCATAAACGTTATGAAAGAAAATTCTCTTTAAGTGCTGAAGTCAATTCCGAATTTTTGTCATCGCGTTATCGGGATGGTAAGATCACGATTGAAGCACCACGCAAAGAAGTCAACAACGAAATGAGAAAACTGGAAATCCAGGAGGAGAAGGAATGAGATTTTGTTCCAACGTTTGCATTTCTTTTCCTTGGACCCATACTCAGTCACGCTCAGTCATCAAATAATCATTCAGCATATCCAATGACCTGAAAGTGAATATTCAAAAGTTTAACTGTTTATTTATATATTTATGCTTAAAATCATAGCTACATTAGCTAGTCTACACAGGGGTTAAGGCTCTAGAGTAGGGGTTTTGCGCTGAAGACGAATAGCGTACTCTAATAGATACGATAGCTATAATCCATGCCCAATAAAAACTATCGATAGTATTCGGTACTAAGACAGAATGATTTCAAAGTTTGAAATTGCTGTCCTACGTACGTAGTTTATTTGTTTAAAGACTCACTCTTTCGTTAAGTACAATCAGAGAGGAATGGAAAGAGATGGAAAAACAGCTTCTTGAAAACAATGGAAAAACGGCTCGTTATATACCAGGTCTCTTGCCCTTAAGGGAGTTTATGTCGAGTAAATAGATTTCTTTTGTTGTCGCTATAAAAAATCTGCATAATTAGCGTGTTGTGACAAAATTCTTTTGTTTCAAGCCTGATTATGCGCAAACTTTCAGGGCTTATATTTTGGGTACACCTCTCTTATACGAAAAGGTACCTATATCTTCTTGCTCAGAATTTCCTAGCGATTTTACTAATATAACCGCATCATGACCGCACTATAATATGGAAAGCTAGAGCTCGAGAAAATTATAACTTCATCTTGATTATACTCGACTTCTGACAGTTGACAATTGAACTAGTAATCGGCAAAAAAGGAAAAACAAATTTTCATTTTTATCGTCAAATCATGTAGAAACCGTCCGATTTGTATGGCGAGCCGTGACCTAATCAGCGTTTTTACAATAGAATTTTCAATAAAAGTGATCGTTGAACTTTGAGTGATCAGAAAAGCTGTTTTTCCATCTCTTTACATTCCTCTGGTACAATTGTTAAATCATCAATTGAAAAGATTTTTGATTTAATGGATTTTGCCTAAATACAAAATGGGCTTTTCCAGAATAGATTTGAATATGGGGGTGGATAACATTTTTTAGAAATTTACCCCCTGTGACTTTTGACCCCCGGACAGAGCGTACTATATCCTCCAGTCCCCATGTACGGACATTTTCTGGAATAGCCCAATCGGCTCTGCGATGGTCTGTTAACACAGCTAACGAAATTAGTGACGTCCGTATTTGCCGCCCATCTTAGTGAAACTCCTTGTCATATCTTTATACTGCATTTGTAATACGAATTTTCAATATGCATTCATTATAAATATTTTTCTATTTTAGGGGATTTTTTAGGGATTTTGTATTTTTGCACGTATTTATATGTTTTTCTAAAAGATTCAAATTATTCTTTAAAAAGGTAGTGTATTCTTGAAATTGGATCGAATTACGATATAGTGTAAATCCATACTAACTTTTACCCCATTTCACAAAGCTGTGGACAAATCAGTAAGGAGGGGTGGAGCTATGTGAATAGATTGCAAACTTGACTGCTCGTAAAACTAGAATATGATATCTATTCTAAAAGAATCTGTAATAACTTTTGTCTGAAAAGCAATTATGGTCAGCGCAATACATCCTTTATAACCACAAAACGTTTCTTGGTGTAATTACCAAACGTACATTAAGGATTTGAAAAGTATAAACATCCTCATTATAGAGAACGTCAACGAAACCGAACGCTAATTAACAACCGATGTAAATATCTAAATACCACATGAATGCAAACAGACAGACACCCTCGAAGCATTGAGTTTCAAGCCCGAAGGGCTAGAGGCAAAACTTTAACCCTTCTCAGGCAAGAGAAATTGAAGCCACTTATTTTCCATCCAAAACGCGTTTTGGAGGACTACATTTTTTTAAATCTAGCGATAGATTTTAGTTTCAATCTGGCGTTTGTGTAAAAACTACGCGCGGGCGTTCTAGATGGGAAATAAGTGGTTTCATTTCCCATACCTTGAAACTCAATGCTTCGAAGAGTACTTTTCAAATTCATCAGTTGAGCTTGAATCTGACAAAGGGTGTGTCTGCCTGAAGATTTACAAATAAATTGTCAGATTTAGCTAAAATTTTGCATGCTTTTTGCTTGGATGAATATCGGATGGCGTTTTTTTTAATTTACTGGGGGTCTTTGTGGTAGAGCTTTTACAACCATTACAGTTTTTTCAATACCTTTTAACCTTTTGCACCAGACAAAGGACATTCTTGTGTCACAGTGAAGAGGCCATTCGGAAGCTTTTGATTAGTTTGAATAGCACCACACGTTGACAGAAAACACATTAACTTGCCAATTTTGAAGGAAAAATCTATTCTGAAGATTTACTCGTTTAAAGTTGCATAATGACTTAGCTAAAGTCTATTTCAAATTAGCTGGCAGTGTTTTTTTCAAACCTCAATTTTTGATACAATTTGAATTAATTGGCGGTTTTTTGCTCGATAAAAAGATAATCCGGAGTGGAATATTATAAAAAAAACTTAAAAATAGGAAAGACGGTATATAGGTCTGATACATCAATACTACCAATTTATCACGAAGTGAAGCTGATTCGCCATTAAAAGTAGGCCTGAAAATATGTTTGTCGGGTAGTAATGGATTTTTATCATTGCATTGCATTGAGGTTTTCAAAGGTTCCGAAACGCCCCCAATATTTGATTGCCACCCCCTGAAAGATCTAGTCCTTTTCTACAAAGTATTTTTATTCGAATGCCAAAATATTTTTTCTTTTCAATGCCGACAAATTTGTTATTTCTGAAAACCGCGAACAGCTTTGATCCTTTCCTTTTGATAAATGAACGAAATCCTGAGGAAAATCCTGAGGAAAATCAAAAAAACCATCAAATCCGCATCAACTGACCAAAAATTATTCCATTCGTTTCCTTATGATGTCTAGTCGAAATACAGGCCCGGGGGGGGGGGTACTACCCTTGTCGACCGACGGGGGTGCTCCGCTGAGGTTCGAAAAATGGACCCTACGTGGGACTTCAAATTTGTGAAAAAAGTGACCCTGAATAGGACTGAAATTCCAAAATTTTCTCAAATTTTCTACTTTTTCCCCAAATTTTCCAAAAATAGGCACCCTACGAGGGACTGATTTTTCTATTTTGGTGTTTTTACAACCCTACCTGGGACTCGTGGAGGTTAAAAAAGGTACCCTAACCAGCGGAGCATCCCCGTAGCCCATCTTGCCCTAGTACCCCCCCCCCCCGGGGGAAACAGGAACATTTTCCCATCCTATTCGCCTGAATAATGTAAATAATAGTCAGTAAATACAGCCATCTTTTCTAATGAAATACCCAATAGTCACTCGTTCTTTCAGTAGCAATATTTCCAGAATACATTTCTGTACAGAGATTTTGATAGAAATTACTACTTATAAAATGTTATAACGCGAAGCTCCATGCAGAGGCTATGCTTAGAATTACAATGCTCATAATTCACCCCGAGCCAAAGTTTTGAAAAGTCTCAGAAATTTTGCAAACATTTGATTTCAAAAGCAGTCAGATTTGGGGAGCAGTGAAATGTGGCTAATTGTGGAAGTTTTTTTTTATTTGACCACATTTAAATCTTTTGGAACAAAAAAAAATTGACTTGAAAAATATTTCAGGCTTATGAAATATTTTATGCTTACGTTATGCTTAGGAAATCTGCAAATCTGAGACTTCGTATGCTTATAAGTGTTATGCCTATAAAAAAACATGCATCTCGAACGAGTCGCAATGGACACTTACATTTCAAATTTAGCGGCGAGGAAAATGACCCTCACATTGCTCAAGTGTATTGTTTATTATCGCAGGTTATCTGGTCCTTAAGAGCAATAAGGTGATTAATTACGCTAATGACGTCATCATTGTCAACAAGTTTGTTTAGATTAGGTGAATTTTGGCAAAATAAAAAGTAAGAAATGGGTTAGTAATCCTCAAAACATTTTACACCATTTACTTGAGGAAAAGTATACCATTCCACGCAAATAATATCAGTCCGATGTCATCACATCGGAAAATATGGGAGATTCCTGCGGTAATGTATGCTTTACTACAATGAGTTAAAGCACCGAAGGGACTAGAGTTGAAACTCTTGGATAGGAAATGAAGTAGCTTCCCATCTGAAACACGCGTGTACTTTTCACACAAATGCTAGAATAAACGTAAAATAAATTGCTAGATTTCACCGAACATGTTACAAAAAAAACAAAGAAAGCGCTGTATTCTGATTTGATCCGTCATTCTAAGAGCGGCGCAAATCTTCACTTTTTTCTTCCTTGAGAATAGTTGAATATTCCTCTCTAGCCATTCGGGCTTTAAACTTAATGGCGTACTAAAGCTTCGTTCATTTTTTAACTAACGACATGGATTAAACTACTCTGGGCCTTTTTGACCAGGCCCGCTTCGTTTGGAGAATCAAATAAATGAATTGGCTATCTCATAGCTTGTACGGAACATCTATCACCAATAACTGACATGACCAATAAAAAAGAGCTTTTCTGTGACAAGGAAAATTTTTTACAATCATGACATTATTCAAATGGGGTGTGTACTGGGAAAGTTAATGTTGATTCAAGGAGTTTCCAGTTTCCCAAGTGATCTCGCAAACCAAAAATCGCCTTTCTCAGCATTAGAGCCAAGTTTCCCTTAAAAGGCTGTATGGTCATTTGTGCGATCAAAAAACCACATCACTACAGTAAAGCAGGAATTATAAATAAAAAATCAAAGAAAAAAATTGGTCTTTAGAGGCCATGTGATCAAAAATACACAATTTGATTGGTTCAATCCAAGCATAGAATAGGCTTGACTAAGACGGAAACGGTTGAACAATTTGAATTATGATCAATGAATGCTGACTAGACTCGACATACTGTTTCCTTCTTGAGACCAAGATCTCAAAAGCATTGCCATATAAAGCTATAGATTGAATTTTTCCTTTTACAACAATACATCAATAATCCTTCCTTTGGTTTATACAATTCTAGAAAATGCCTCAGACACTTTTTCCTGATTTGAAATTCATCTGAAAACTCTATAATACTTATGGGAAGGATATATATTCAATGACAGAATCGATTCTTTCTACCCTAGACTATTTGGCTACTAGGTACTTGTATACTAGCATAGAAACCCACTTCCCATTCAGGTCAAATTTCAAAAAGATTTTTGTGGTGAACTCTATATCCTAAGCAAAGTAGAAATGTGGTTAATACCATTTGCAGAAGATTGGTTAGAAAGACATTCGATAATTAGCCGGTGATATAGTTTAGATAGACTTTTCCTGTTAAACTTCGATTTGTGAAAAAAATGGAAGAACTCAAAACGTGTAGATCATGAAACTTAACAAAACGAGGAACGACCAAAGTGAAACCATAATCAAAGAAATCACTATTTCTTTACTGCTCTTTGTTTTTAGAACCTAGTCACTGCAGATCCTTCCGATTGAAAAACCTTGATAAACCTTCCCTCTAAAAGTGAAACAAGAAACAAAAATATCTCTCCGCATAGTACGTGCATTAAAAATAAATAATCTGTCTGTAATTACCGTCTACTGAGAAGCCGCTGAGAAGAAACTGCACCAAAAATAGCAATAGCAACAAAACTACGGCTGCAAATGGTCAAGCCATGGTCACAAATGCGATTATGGTTAAACTTTCTGCGAAAATTTGCAAAAAACTTAAAATCAAGACACCACGTTCTGTGACCTCGATGACGTCATCAGTCCCACGCAGCACTTTTATTTTGTTCAAATTGTCTTTCGAGATGGAGGAATGTTAATCTAGTGTGTCTGAGGTCTGGAGAGAGATGCTCACACAGAAACAAACAAACAAACAAGTCTTTAAAGCGTATTTTTCAATTCAAGAGCCTCAAGTTTAAGGAAGTGCAAAGGAAAGAACTTTCCCGGAGAAATTCAGGTTAAACTTTCTAATGGTAAGAATACTTCCCGGGAATACTTTATACATCAAGATTAACTCATTCTTTCATTCGAGGTGGATGCAGGCGTGTCCGAAATGTTTCCCCACAAAGTGGACAACAGGTGAATAAAAATACACAGAATATGCAAGAAGCTTAAATGCTGCTTTTCATTTTCCAAGTTAAAGGTGAAAAGTAAAATCTATTTCTTGACTATGTGGAAGACTAATGGTTCCTTCAGAATCAGGAACTCAGGAAAAAGGACATTCGCATAACACAAACCTCTTGGTGAATTCGAAACACCCACCAGTAGTTTTTGGAGATTGACACTGAGTTGAAAAATGGTAAATGGCGAGCTAATTACTATGAAAAACAGTAAGATAATGCATATTTTCCCTTCCTCCCCATATGTTAATCCTTTGAGGTTGACGTAAAGGAAGAAAGTGTTTTCATCAAGTGCGTTCTTCAAAAAACATGAGTGGAACGAGGAAAATTGTCAACTCTGAGAATGGAATGAGAATTTTATCTGACTTTAGCTGACGTTTAGTCGTAATCGATAGAGAGGTGTAAGAGTCTTACCCGTCGTATCTTGCAACTTGGAAATTTGGGTACCTTTCCTTCATAAACTCAATGGTAACCTAGCAACGCACTAACAAAGACGAGGCATATCAACAAATAAGTTTTAACGAATAAAGTAAGCACTTGAAAATCATGGTTTGTCGAACCATAAATAGGATACACTATATTCATAATTGTGCAAACATTGCTCTGTAGAGAGGATATATTTAGTTCAAACTGACGGAAGTTCGACCAAAAGCCGGATGCTGATTTGAGCCGTCACTGACGACCTTTTGACGTCACTGAAACATCTTTTGAACGTTACCGTAACGGCAAAGTCTCCAAACACTGTTTAGTAATGACGGTAAAATGTCGCTTTCTAGATTTTGCGCTGAATTTGCATTTCTTTGACCACCTATGATAAGCTCGGTGACATTTTATGCCATTCGAATGTTCTATCTGCAGAGGGATATTTTAGACTTTTTGTTTTTCCCTCAGGAACTTTCAGAGTAAATTTACCAGTGAAAAACTATTTGAATCGCTTGTAAAAGAAAGGTGTGCCAAAAAAAAATGACGTTAAAATACAAGGAAAGCTTGGTGAAGCCGGCTGATTAAAATCAACGTGATGTCGAAATGACGTATTTTTTGTCGGTAAGCCTGACCTGATAATTAAAGAGATATCAATTTTGTAAACAAATGGTTAATTTGATGCAGATTATGGTTAATGATAACTGTTTTTAATGAGATAAAGACCGACGACGTCATTTCATGAAAAAGCAGCTCAACAAAATAAAACCGCAGAAAAGTTGAAAATATCGATATACGTCCTAAGCTAAAGTTTAGAACAATTTTAAATGATAGAAACCTGCCCCACTCACAACCATTGAGCGAGAAGAAAAGAATTCTAGAAGAATTTACCATGATAAAAAAGTTGATAAAAGCCAGAGCACTGTTGAACCGTTATATCGTATAAGAATTTTCGCCATTATCCGAATATTTTGGAATTCTTTTGCCTTTCACATCCTGAGGCACTTTTAAAATAAAAACAAAAATTACTGAAATTATTGGAATAAGTTTAGTTACATGGTTACAAAAATACTTCGAAATTTTATCTAAAAAGTCATCAGTATTCAGTGTCCACGGTGATGCAATCATGGATACTCGAAACACAATTTCCATACTGATACTGTGATTCTATTTTTAGCACCAATGTACTATTATTTCAAAAAGAAACAAATCTCAACTAATTTTCAATAAATTGTTCCACATATAGAAACACACTACATCATTTTGTTTCCAAAAACGGAATACTGTGCAAGCGAGACACAGCTCACGCTCGCCCAGTCACGCTGTTCATACTTCGACATAGTCATGTACTGAGAAAGCGATCGATTTATTCGATAACTCGATGAATGGAAGTCGAAAAAAGTCGTTCTGTGAATCACGGTGCGTATAACTGATGCATTTAGAAAATTTGAAAATTTGAAAAAAATGCTGAATTCAGAAACATTATTCGTTTTCAGTCCATGATAATGGTTCAAGTCTTATTGTTTAAGTCAGTACCAGCTCATCGTAGATAATTCCTCGATGCTAGCAAATCGTCAAATCTTCATCATAACACAAGAGAAACGAAAACATCGCCCTGACTATTATTCATAGCCCCAACCTCAATACGACCAGTTTGTTTCACGAGCAAACGAACTGTCTAATTAATTCACTGCTTCTCTATAAATAGACCTCATCAAAAAAAATCAATACCATTAAGGATCTATTTACGGAGATGAGAAAATCTTGATAAAAGCTGCGTGTTCTTTTGACAGTGCAAGTGTCGTGGAAGTTGTCCTACATGCAAAAGAACTGTGCATCGCTATATGATTTATAAGTTCATTCACAACTTATTACTGTAAAGCAAAGGAAAAAATAGTCCATTCAATATCGGATTAACTGTCTCCAGACCTGGCGTTCTTTCAACATCCAAAAGACATCGACATAGAACTGCTAACTGTTTTTTTCTAATTTGCTAAGACACTGTTACACTCTCCAATTATCAAGGATTGCCTTTTATCTTGTTGATCAATAGTTGACACCAGGTTATTCAATAGCTCCATGAAATGGTGAGATGAGAACTGTTTCATTGATCGACTACCCTCGAGTCAAGGGGTAGCTATTAATTAACATATAGTGAGCTTTTCCTGACTCCCTTCTCATCAGTGACGACATTGAGGGTGGGGTGACTAGCACTAGTGAGATCATGACTAGCCTGTCTTGGAACAGGAAATTCACTGTGGTTCACAAGACCATGAGTCTTTCAACAAAGTGTCGGAAACAGACTGTCATCGGTCATCTGACATTTTGACCACGTGGATAGAAAGAAAAAAGTCCAGGACGCTTTGTCTCGCTTTCACGCTGGTACTTTTTACACAAAAGAGGAAAAAGTTACCAAAAAAGTTCAGTGGATTATGTAAAGTTTGATTCAAAAAATACAAGTCTATTTCTGTCTTCGAACTCACAGCATCTTAAAAAACCAGCACCTCTACTTAATTGATATGAGATTATAACTGTTCCTATTCTCAACAAAAGAAACATTGCCCTACCCTAACTACTGCAAAGTGAGAGAGATTTAAAGAGCAAAAAATCAGCAGACAACATTTTGGATAAATGGATTAAGAAATTAAGTAACAACTAAGCACAGCATCCTATCGTGTATTTTCTCAAGGTCAAAACACACTAACCAGTAGACTGATGGAACTGCAACAACTTAGCAAGAGGTCCTTTCACGCATGCTCATTCAACAATTTTTTATAAGAAACAAACAAGGGAGAAAATAAACATCATCAAGGCTACGATAGAAACTAAAAGGTCAAGACTTCCCTAAAAGATGCAGGAAATAATTATAGGAGAGAAGATTTTAAGGCTTTCAAAGTTGCCAAGAGAATCGGGGAAATTACTAAGGCAAGGTCTTATTTTCAAGTATCATGGTACCTCCAATCAAGCAGCTCTCAACTTAAGTGTTCTTAATAATAGCAAGGTGTTTACTACATCTCGTCAATTTGCAAAATTGAATGTCTCATCTAAGGATATGATTATGGATGATGATATCATTTTCGCATGAGGTGAAACAAAAGATCAGTAGGCCTGTGACCCGTTATCCTGGTTCCATTATCTTATCCTTTCCTGGTAATCCTATTTCTCACACCAGTGCACCATTGAGTGTTGCGATAACAAAACTAATACGAGAGAGCTGAAAATATGAGTACTCTAGTAATTTAAGATAGCATTCAAATTGATTTTACTGGTGAGACCGTTACATACTTCCAGTCTAAAACGTTGAATGAAATATTAGAAAATCTTTCTAAATGACAGTCTTACATACATGACCCTTTCACAACGGGGGCCAGGGGGTCAATCCTCCTGATAATTTGTAAAGTTTTCTTTTTTACATAAAAGAATATTTTTCATAGTGCTAAGTTTTGATATACCGTTTAAGGAGCAAAAGAAGGGTTAAAAAATCGAAAAACTGAAAATCGAAAATTATCTTTGTTGAGCGAACATGGTAGCCGACATGATTTATTTGCCCCCTCAATCTGATTCGCACGCTGGGGCCATTTTTTCGTCGTATGCGAATAATGCAGTTCCAGGAAAACTTTCATGAAATGCACAGTATATACGTAGAGGAAATGATGAATTTGAAATAATTTCATGGTAAATCATATAAACATTAAATCATAAATTTCACAATTTTAATTTCCCTCCTACATAATACACGCGGAAAGCCACAAATTTGCGAAGATGATAGAAACGGCTAAATGTCAAAAGAGATGACGAAAAATGAACCACTATTTCAAGACTGTTATATCATTTTGATTAACCTATCATATCTCACATTGGGAGAACGGGTCCTAGTTTAGTAAATGAACCAAATTCTCTTGCGAGGCTTTATATGTGCACGGACCTCCAGAATTTATGCTTCAAGCCTGAATAATACACTAATCTAAGTTGAGCTTGAGGATGTCAAGAAAGCAACACACCCACTTCGGCAAATTCTTAAAACAAAATGAATTGAGCAAAATAAGAGGAAACAGAAAAAACGAGATGGTTTCTTACTTTTTGGAGAACCGCAACATTTTTCTCCCCTTCCCTTCTTTCGCAGCCGCAATAATTTGTTGGCAACTTGTCCAATTGTGCAATGAAATACCAAAGCCATTGAAAGGCTCGCATTTCTTTTGATTGGAAAAACAAGATACTCTACCGCACAGGTAAAAAAGACCATTTCTACGTCTTCAAATCTAAAAGATTGGTACCATCCGCTCGAGGTTAAAATTTTTCACTGTCCCATATTGATTCTTTTTGGTCAATAAAGACTTGCTCTTTCCAGATATTTTCTTAGGTTCAAAAGGAGTCACGTCCAATGTATTCTTGCTTTCCTAAATGACCCCAGGCTACGCCTGAGTGCCGCACATGTTAAGGGCTCTGACCATAGTGAATTTTTCATAATTGCCGTGTTTAAAATGTGTTTTCTGACTGATGTGACCAACAAAACTATGGCATGTTATACATTTTCTGTTAGACAAACTATTCCTGAATCTGAAAATTAAAAAATTGCATTGAAAAAGTTTGATGAAAAAGAAAATGAAGACTTTTGCGAGGAAGAGTATTTCAACTTTGAAGAGCTTAGTTTCGGCGAAGAAAAAATATTTTGAAATTTTTTTCGCAGTAGATGGTGTATCTTTTACCAAACAATAAAAATTTTTGCGGAAAATTTTTGTAAATGCTTCTTTGTCTCGAAATCTTCAAAATAGTGGTTTTTCATCAATTTTTCATCTGGATTTTGCTTAAAAAACAGTCATAACTTTTAACACATCTTTTTAGAAAAATTTTCCGCAAAATTTAAAATAGTTCAATTCTTTACGAACAGTTTGAAAAAAGTTCGAAAAAAAAAAGGTTAATTACCCATTAAAACTTAGCACTTTTTATAAAAGAAGGTGATGCAACATATTATTAACGTCTTTTTAAAGTTCATAACGTCATTTTTGCAATTATATTCTTAATTACTCTTAAGGGATTTGATTAAAAAGCAATTTATAAAGGCAATTCTTTGTTAAAAGTGTTAAAGAATCTAAAACATAACTTTTATGTTCAGATACTAAAATCAATTTTCTGACTATGGTCAGAGCCCTTAAGTATTACATAACATTGTGTTATTTCAAAACGATATTTACAAAATCCGGTATTTCACGATAAAATACAAAATAACTGAATTTCTCATTTCTTTACTTCGAGCTTCCTGGCAAACTACTAAGCATCAATTACAAACCGCAAAAATATTTCTAATCACTTGATCAAGTTTCTTTAAATATCATACTGGGAAAAAGTTTCGGAACTCGAACTGGGTAAATCAGAAAATCGGGGTACAAAATAAATGCGATTGAATTCTTTAAGTTTTTATGGTTCTCTGTTCATTGTCTGAAAAGACGAGTATTTTATATAGTTAAATATTTTCTGGTGGTCTCATAGTCAGCCCTAGCCTGGGTATCCAGACTCAAAATTTCAGAAAAAAAAACTCTTACCTCAACATACAAAGTTTCTAAAATTTTAGAGTCTGGTGCAACTAAAAAAGTCTGATACAGTTTTGAATGACACAGTCTGTGAGTAAACCCTTGTTGACAGAATCTCAAAACTTTGGAAACCCAGGCAGACACACATAATTACTTACCATGAAACCTCTTTTACAAACTCAATAAACTTTCAAAACCACTTTAAAGTACATCAAATCAAAGATCAGCCACATTCATAAAGGCTCCTTTCCTTTCCAGCGGCCATTTTGTTTAGAAATGAACTTGTGTTTTCTTTTTCATTTGTTTATCTTTTTTTGCAAGGTCAGCTTTTTCCATAAATTATGCGCGCGCATCGAAAAATATCAAAAACCCCGCGAAAATTCTGCTCAGTGACTGGGCACGTACTGACCAATTAGCGACACTCGCATATGCAGGGACAGATATCCCTGCAGACGAGTTACTTGAACCAGACCGTAAACCTGAGACAAGATTATAAAAAACTAGACGGTGAAATAGTTTACGGTCTGGATATCCAGGCTAAGTCAGCCCTACAGATAGGTAAAAGCGGCATTTTCACATTTTTCTCGGCTGGCCGTAGTTTCAAAAACACATGAAAATAGAGAGACGAAGAAAAATAAAATCAAAAGGGTAATTAATCAAAGAGCAGTCAATAAGACATCATGACCATTGCCAAGAATTTTCTCTTAAAAACTAATTAGAGATTCCATATTTAAAAACAAACAGATTCTCGATGACGAAGAGAGGACAGTAAATAGAACCTTCAGCCCGCCTTTCCATCAAAAACCTGAGGCTGTGCGAAGAGAGAGAGAATTGACCAAAAATAAACTTCAAAGCGGAAATCATCAGGCTATAAAAATTTGGATAACGACCTATTTAGAACGCATGCGCGTCGATTAGAATGATTGCTTTGGCATTTTTGAGGAAGTGAATGAGAAAAATAAACAGAAAAGCGACGTCTGAGGCGAATTCCAATGAATTATTATGCGACTTTGTGATGAGCGCCGTGCCGTGTGTAAATTTAGCTGTTGATGCATTTAATAAGAATTCAGGGAGAATCTTCCCTTAAAAAAAACTATAGAAAAATTTGAGGCATGCACTAATGGGAATTTTTGTGGAGGCGAAAAACATGCCTTCTTTTGGTGAAATCAGTTTTGGAAAATTGCAAAAGGTAGCAAAAGAGATTCTACGAATCGTTGATGAAGTTTGTTTCGTAGTATTGCCATGGCAGAATGTGAACTTTCGTATCAAACGAAAAAAGTTGGTAAAGGAACTGAGAATAAATATATGAAAAATATAGAAAATCAAACCTTTCAAAGAAGAATATTTTCTTCTCAATTGGAACCACACCCTCGTCGAATAAATCTTTCAAATGTCGAAGTTACATCCTTCCATTGCGCTATAAAAAAAGCGAAATAACATTCCAAATAATGATCCATCACTATTTTGATGTCAAGTTCATCCTTGCAAACTTCAATCAAACTGCAAATCGAATTCAATTTAAGAAACACTGAAGTAACAGGAGGCCAATATGAACTCCTCATCAAATATCAAAATACACTCCACTTGTTATGCAAGTAGTGTTGATTTTGTCTTTCGTCTAAAACAAACATATCGAATCTTATGGAAAAGTCAGACAGACAGCATCCTTGATCTTGAGTTTTGATCTTCACAATATAGGCAAAGGAGGTGGTCATTAGGCGATAGAGCAGGTTGAAGATACATCCGCTAGTCGCCGTGCAAAGGATTAGACATAATTAATGAGGCGAGCGCACCCTTTTATCTTTTCTTTTTATGGAGGTAATAGGTTTGAAAAATAATCGAGGAAAAAGGTTAAAGAAATGCAATGGTGGAGTTTCTTAATGTCTTCCTGTTTATTGGATTTGACACTGTATTGCAAATGGTGTGGAGCTATCTTTATCTCTTTTGTCAAACGATCTAGCAATCTGTTACTTTGTGAAAAAGTGAAACTCAACATATCTGACAAAAACTAAGATTGACTATTATATATTTTAGGGACAACTTTGGCCCTTGTGATTAAGAATGACTACATAGTGGACATAGTGCCAGAGTTGTGGAATTAAGCCAGGTCGTGGTATTTGTTTACAGTATAGTGCGTTCACCTAGTAAACTCATGAATGAGTACCACACGCAAGCATACTTGCTATACGTGAATATAAAAGAGGTTGGTTCAAGGTTGTTGAAACTCACAGAAAAACAAACAAGCCTACACGAGAGTCAGAGAGGGAGATATGCTATGCGAAAAAGATACTTTTGAGAGACCACATTTTGACGTCATTATGTTCGAGTTCATTACGCAGTAACCAAAGCGCACTTTTTTGTTGAGGGGGATTAGCTTTGAGTACTTTCCTTTGCTTCCAGAACTTCTACAACTTCCACTTGAAGCGCAAAACAAACTAGTCTGAGATATTTGGCTCGTTCGACAAATCATTAAAGAGTATCAAAGAAAAAACTCAGGGCTGGAGAGTTGTTTCTATTCCAAAGGAACTCGGGTCACTTTCAATTTTACTCAGCCTGTTTTAAAAACGAAGCGAAGGACGAAGCAATGTTATGCTCCAAACTCTGGTATTGTTGGTGTTAGATTTCTTTGAAGCGTGAGAACAAAGGTGATACAAGATTGACCTATATCACTTCTTGTGCAATATTTCTCAAATTATAGATAATACAAGAAGTAAATTTCACTAAATGGTAACAAAAATGTAATTTAAATCACCAAACAAGTTAGGTTCAATATACTCCAAATCTCTAATTTGAGCCAGTGACTTTAAGCGTCTTTCAATCTCGATCTGCTTATATTTGCAGAATATTGCGAACACTTGATGTGTTAATGCGTGCAAAAAATAACGTTTTTAGAAATTGGATTGGGTGTAAAACGTTGGATATTTGAGCTATCAAGGAATTAGGGTTGGACATTAAAAGGGTGTCATGAAAGTCGATATTCATTTTGAATTTCGGTGGGACGATTAAACTAGAGGCACATTAAACTTGATGTGGGTCTTTCGCGACAGAAAACAATCGGGCTTATTTCTTAAACGTCTAAGCCAAGCTAGAATTATCTCAAGCTTGATGAAAAGCTATCATTTTTATCTTCAAAATAAGTCAGAGATATGCCTCAAGCCCTCAGACTAAAGCAGAAATAGAAAGTCTGTGTTATTTTATCAAAAGATGCATATAAAATATTTCTCATTGACGGATTAAGATACTTGACAGAGGGCGAGCGACAAAATCTACCAAAAAATCCATTATTGAAATGATAAGGTATCGTAACTATTCAAATTCCTCAAATAATTCAACTGATATTCATCTGAAGACATTGCAATGTAAGAACAACCCTCTTTTTCTGCACCAATCGTACAATTAGAGCAAAAAAAATGATCTTTAGTTTAGTTGCTTCCCGGTTGACTCATGAAAGTATTTTGCTACAAAATGAATCTAAAAAAAGGTCTAACAGCACTTTTCCCTTAAAAATTACCATCCTTTTCTGAATTATTTTTTCCTGGTTCTGTTAATGATTCATGGCCTGAAGACCAAAAGATTGGAAACAAGTGTAATTCAACAAACTGCTGGTACGTGTCTCCCTATAGCAGTACGTGATCACGTCCAAAAAGTAGAAACAATATTTGTAAAAGTGTAAAGTTGAGAAAAATCACTGTCTAAAAACGCTATCCTCGATTTGTTACTAAATATTTCGAATACCGAAACCAATCAAAAGAAATCCTGGAAACTAGAAAATAAGAATATTCTCAGCCACAGGTGGCTATTGAAGGGAAATTGAAAGATGAATACAACTCCCCTTGAAAACCCGGTGACGAGCTCCTTATACCAAATATGCATGGATGAGCAAAAGGAAAATCAAAAATGGCGGAGTAGTGATGAGAGAGTTGAGTAAGACGAGATGACAGATTTTATGACGAAACCAGAGAGAGAGAGTTTGATCTGCTTTTGATCTCTGGAGCGGAAATCAAGGTAAAAGCAAAGCGCGATTGATATAGTTTCTCTGTGGACAGATACCTGACGTCAGATCTTATTTGTCCCGTCAGATTAAGCCCGCCTTATTATGCATGACTTTTAATTACTGTTAAAATCTTTATTTTTTAAGAAACTGAATTAATATCAAGTGAGCACCACTCCCTTTTAAAGCAGACCGGGTATCTCCCGTTCAGGCATTGCGTGATTATTATGAAGTCTCTATTTCCATCATTTCTGCTCCCTGCTGTTCATCAACGACTTTTGTTACTTTTGTAGCGAGCACTTGAAAATATGAAACGAGTCGAGAAAGAGGCAACCGAGCAGTTTTTTTCTTTCATTCATACATTGTGATACGAAGTCGGTCAAAAGAAAAAAAGAGAATAGAGGAGAAAAAATTAATTCACCGAACCAAGTGACCGAGAGCCGTAGATTTCTTTATACGTCTATTGTCGACTATTGCTGAGCTAAAGGGGAGGTTGTCAAACAGTGCTTTATCAAAGGACCATTAAACTCTGTGGTGAGATACAAATTATAAGCATACGTCGTTCGAGTGTGATCTACACGCACAGCTAAACGTAAAGTGATGCAATGATAATCAGAAACTGTCAATCAGTATTAAGAACAGAAAAACATGGTAACGTTTTTCTTTTAAGAAGAATTGGTTAGTTACATGGAGTGAGGGGTTGCGACGCCCAAAAGTTGACCGTAGAACAGACTTTCAATAAAGGAGAAATGCGCTTTAACTATTCAAGAAACATCACGAAAAGTTGAATAAAGTAAGATAATATGCAAACTAGTATAATAAGGCATAGGTATGGGATGTTCTTATATAAAAAATGTTTTTGATAACAAAATGAGACATAGAAAACACTATCCAACGAGTGTCAGCATCATAAAAAATAAAAACAAACCGAGAGATAACGAGAATTAATTTATTTCCTGCCGAGAACGAGATGGCCTATAAATACTTTGATCGAGTGAACCATCAAATCATTTACAATCAGTGTCTATTAAATTGAGTTGTAATACACACGTGCACTCAAACGACAACTACCAGACCGAATTTATTTTTGAGATTATTTTTAAAGAATTATATTATTAACAATATGACTTGCATCATGGAAATTAGTGGAAGATTTTTATTGACCATTTTCTTGATTTTGGTTGCTGTTCAATCGTAAGTGATTTGAGGTTTTTTGTTGGAAAGATAATTTAGAGATGAAATTTTTGAAAGTTTTTGTTGAATAATTTTTTTTGTCAATTGATCACAAAATAGTAATTAAGAAGAATAATTTTAAAAATCTTTCATGCAATTTCTTAAGATTTTTGTCTTTTTTTTTTCATTAACAGATTGGCATTGTGCAGACCAAGTAACAAACCAGCGGTAAGTAGTTTACAATTTAAAAATTTCTCATGAAAGCATAGCTTGATGATGACTTATGCTTGGTACAACCGCACACTAGACAGGCGACCAAATCTCCACTTACTTGACTGCAAGTTCAAGTGGCCTGTCTACATATCAAAACATTAGAAATGACTTTAGTACCAACCCACCTCTTCTGTTTTAATATCTATTTGATGAGATGGTTGACACAAGCAAGTTGCAATATATTTATTATGAGTCCATTTCTGTTATGAGAGACAATCCAATCGCATTTTTGTGATCAATCTTACAAGATAAGACAATGTCTAACAGTTTTGTGTTTTTAAGATGGAATTAAGTTAGTTTAATACCAACTTCAATTTTTTCAAAAAAAGTAAAACAAACCAATTAGCCAGTGTTCGACTAATTAAGAAAAACTTTCAATACCGGGAAGTCAAGAAAATTCTTTGTGTCGAGTAAAAAAAGGAAGAGGAAAAATTTGAGGATTTTCATGTCTCAAGATCTTTCGAGAATCAAGAAAAAATTTATCAAACCAAAAAGAAAACCATGGGAAGAATTTTTAAGACAATCCCCAACAGGGAAATACAGAAAATTTAACGAAACATGAAAAAGTAGGGTGACTACTACTAAACTGTCATAGTAACAACAAAACATTTCGCCTTATTTTTTGATTTGGCAATGGAAAGGACAAGAAGGAATATCAAACGACAAACCTTCGGAAACCACACACAAGCAATTCTCATACTGCTTGTACAAGCTCAATGTTTTCATATCAAACAATTAAAATATACTTTCGCCATTTTGAATTCAAGAGAACATGACATTCAACTCTTTCTTTTTTTTTTTTCAACAGAAAACTCACTTATTCGGACAAGAAGATCTAATTTTGGACGATATCATGAAAAGAGGAAAACTGAACGTTTCACATCGACGCAAAATGAAATTATTTTCACCCAAAAGTAAAGCCTACCTTCAAGTCAAACAGAATAAAGTAGACGCTAAAGGAGATGCTAAGTCCAAATTTGGTAAGTAGAATCTTCCGAGTTTCAAAATCCAAATCATTCTAATAGACCTCAATTTGAAGTACTAAGGGTTAAGGATTAATCTTCTAATTTGACGTCACAACTCATTCACTGAATATAGATCAAAATTATACAATACTTCCAGCAAATCCGACAGCTTTCAAAAATAGAATGAAAAGGAGGCATCAACCTTTACTACGCCTCCACTTTCCTCTCCCCTGACATGACAAGAAGAAGAAACGATTAATAACTTTCAATTTTATTTTTTCAATCTTCAGTTGATTTAATCATTGAATCTGTCAGTTATGACGTCATTCGCATCAAAGGACAACACACGTCGAATTATATATGTTTCAACCCGAGAACGTCCAAACTCGTTGCTCAGGTAAGGAAACCATTTAGCACTTCTTTAGAAAGATTAACACTTTATGGTGTCGCCACCTTTAGGTCTGTACTGCACAGATGCTTTAGTATCAGGTCACGTGACACTTGTCACACAAATAAAGAGAGAGGGATGACGATTTCAACCAAAGACCTATTTGTTCCGCATAAATTTTGATTATTGCCTTGACTTGACCTCAAGTAAGGTCTGTCGACAAGGTGAGACTTAAACAATCGGAAGGATGAACGTGAAGGGTCCGATATTCTCACGGTTCGCGTCCTTACCTGCCTACAGATACACCTTACTTCATGTGCTTTAGTGTGGTCTTTTCTGACAGGTTAATGAGTTTGAATCATAGTCTAATCAAACTTTTAATTTTATTTTACAGGCTAATGGCAACGATATCAACTGTATCTTCAGAGAAACATTTGGCGAAAAAACAAAACGAACCATTTTTACATCAGTAATGCATAAAACCTGGCAGATCGGAATTAAGAATAACGGCAAACCACGATTGGGCGATCGTCCAAACAAAACAACCTTCCATAATAATACGTATGAATTCACACCATTGAGAGGTCGCAAGAGAAAACTTTGAGAAAATAACCAACCATTCTCATACCATGCTGTGTAGTCTTAGACAAAACAGTAACACAGGCGCCTAGTCTTCGGCAACGACAAACTGTGACGACTAACGACTATTTTGCTCGGTTCAATTTTTCTCTGCGGGCTCGGAGGAACTCGGTGACCCGAACACGTTTGTTTGGAATGAGATGATACGTTCAAAACTTTGATTTAGAAACTTTACAACAAATTTTCGACTACCTTGGCATTTATGCAGATGTGAATATATATTTTTTTGTGTACATTTTTTGATAACTAGTTTGAAGATAATTTTTTTGTTCAAGACCTTTCAACGCTTTTTATTATTTATTATATATATTTTTCTTGGTCTTGAAACAATACAGTTTTATATAAATATTATTTTTTTACCATGTACAAAGTTCGATGATTAAAAACCCAAACTTATTATTTATTATATTATTGAGAGAGAAAATGAAAAAGTTTAATTTATTATTGACATAGTTTAGTACAAAATAATTTGTGAAATATTGTTATTATTGAAGATTTTATTATGATATTTAGTTGGATAAAAAGATAATGACTTGAAGATAATTTATCAAGATATACAAAAAATGAACGTCTCGAATTATTAGTCGACTTCTTTAGGGTTTAATGACAATGTCACTTCTAGGACACTTTTAAGATACCATAGATAGGCTAACTTCTCTCAAAAGGAAATGGCATTGAACGCACTGCTCTTAATTGATGAATTGACAATAGTCAGGTAATATTGATCTTGCGTTTTGAGAAACCGATTTATAAAAAACATGGAAATTGCTGAGCTAACCAAGTGGCGTGTCCAAATGAATTGACGGAGATAATTAACAAATGACGCTTGAAAAATTTCGCGAAGAATGCAATAAGGCTTGTTTGTCTTTTATTGATTTTTCGAATCACATGATCTTGCGAAAATCACCGTATGATTCTTGGGAGAACAAAAAGTAGCGTCATTTAAAAGTGATAATGAACGCACTAATGACCCGTGGGAACTTTCGAGAAAAAGATTTAAAATCACAGTCGGGGGGTTTTCCGTTAACTTTGAAATCCCCTTGATCGTTTTCCTGGTCATTTACTTCAGGGAATTTCCATCTGTGATTCTCGAAAAAATATAAATTAATGACGATGCATCATTTTGTTCGCAGTTGGTTCAATCCGTTATTGACATGAAATTGAAATGTAAATCTGAGTTCCAAACAGCATATTGACGATAATTTACTTATACCTAGAAATCGATACAATCTACTCTCAGCGAGGTCTAACTCAGGGTCGGATACAGGAGGTAGGCTATCTTATTAATGGAGAGTAGTTAGTTTCCATATAAGGTAATACGATAAAAAAGTCTCCCTCTGTATCCAAGTCTGTAACTTTAATGTTGTCGATCAAATTGTTACATCATGTCAACCCAGGAAGAGCCTACAACCTTATAAGGAAATTTTAAATTATTTTGTTTATTCATTAAGTGATTTCAGGTAATTACAAGTAATTAAAGAATCAGATGGACCCAATTTTCGTTATTTAATAGCAATGTTCCGTCAGTCCATCCGTTCATTTCCCGAGGCATCCATTTTGTAATAGAATTACTCCCTTTTTCCGATTTCATTTTACCACACCTCTGTGAAGGGAAAGCAGAAGACTTTCGAGACAAAACATAGATATTGAAGTTATATCATTGATAAAACTAATCAGAATTTCTCAATGATCTTGTAGTAATGAGGAACAGATTATATGTTATTGAAGTGTTGACAAAATGGATCACCAAAGTTAAGTTTCATTGACAGAGAGTTCCCAAGAAATCGAGTAATTGCTGGCAAAGGAGAGACATACGTCTGACTTTAACAAACCACATTGGTACGGTCGGGGGTACGGCTTACATGCTTTTCTTTAAGTAAATGTCTGCCCTTGGTCATACTTGCATGCTTAAGATTGTGTAGCCTTAGAGTTAAGTTTATACTGCTGTTGCCAAGCAGTGTACACAACATAAACAGTAAGTATATGCAAAATGTCTGACTTGGGGTGGTCATTAAGCGTCTGCCAAAAAACACCATTACTCTTCGTGTTGGCCAAAAATATTGAGGAGAGACCAGGATGTTTATGAAGGTTGCGGATAGCTTTCAAATGCCACACAACACAGCTTGTGCCGCCATATTGAATCGAGGAAAATCAAGAAAGAAAAAAGACACACAGAGGAGAAAGTTGACAACAATAGATATAAGAGGAAGGGGGTGGAAAGACCTCATTATGAAACGTATGAAAAAGAATGACAAAGACGTCATTGTTGGATCATCAAGTCACACCGCTCTACTTTTCTAAAAATGAAAAGCCAAGGAAGGAATTCTGTTTACATATCATAATCAACGACTGAATTAATTACAATTTTTCAGACAATCATTCCTTATTGCGTTTTCTGTGGAAAGTTTACAAAAAGAAGAAGTAGAAAGATCATGGAAAATCAGGATTCCAACGAGGAAGGAAGATAAGAAAATTATTCGAAAATAAATCAGCCCACGAAACTTCCTATCCAATGACAAATCAGCCTTTAAATAATTTGATTGACAAGAAGTTCAAGATCGTGAAAATTTAAAACAAATTTAAAGAGCTGTTGATGGCTCAGACAATCAATATCTAAGAGCCATTATTCGATTTATAGGGAGAGACAAATCCATAAAAATCTCTCGCAAAAGACAAAATTGTCAATGTGTTGTAGAAAGATTCGCTAAAAATGGATAACTATCAGGCACGTACAGGATGAAGAATTATCACTCAACCATTCATATTTCTCTTGGAGCACAGAAATAGAAATATACTTGATATTGGTTTAAAAGAAGAATGCCAAGAGAGATTGAAGAACGATTATGTAAACGATGGAAGGATATGAAAGAACTTTCTGTCTAGTACCTCCTTCTTCGATCACCACCTGATCATTGCCTGTGTTTGAGACTTGATATGTATCGATTTCTAATTGCAAAAGGGTCAGTATGACTCAATGACTTGACACACAATGAACTTGTAAATATAGGTGTCAGCAAGACAGCAATGGCCAACTTAACCAATTGCCTAATTGTATGCATATGCCATGGGTTACTGGTACGACTGCCTAAAATCTCCAATAAACTAAACATAAGAGTAATGGAGCAGACATGGATAATTTGTCTAAATAACCTTGGGTTGTGACACACAATCCCCACACAATATAGCACATATTGAATAGAACATATTTAGACCCAAATAAAACGGGATATATAAATATACAGATCACTTGTTTTGAAAGATGTCTTCAAAAAACGTGGCAACACATCAAAAGAAAGATGTGCCAAGAGAAAACATCATCAAAACAAAACCAAGGAATGCGGATATCCCGAAAAAGACTTTCTCTTTTTAATGAAGGAAAATCACTCCACTAATTAACCAATCAATCAAATTGAAAACCAAATACAGTCGGCTTTTTCGTAACAAAAATATACCGACTTGCTCAAGGTGAAGTTTGATGGTAACTAAGGTTCAACAACAAAAATATTGAATATGGGCTAAGATTTACGTTCATTGGCGGTCTGGGTATAAGGCTGCATGGCCTTTTCAACAGATTTGATACATAATAAAGAAGTAATTCCTTTTCAGGAAGTGAGGAAAGCTTTCAATAAAATTTATTTCATGCTACAGGTGTGACCCTGTTGCTACCCACCGCAGTTTATTTCGAAGTTGATGAAAAACAGATTAAAACATTTTTTGATGCAATTTCATGACATGGCAAAAACAACAAACATAGGAAAGAAAAACAGCAAACGTAGTAATGAGATTGAAGAACTAACTTCCTGGAATCCGTCATATCAGGAAGCGGTGAAGAAAGTCAAGTTATAAGAAACTGCCTAAGGATCACATTAAAATCTATCAAAACTGTATACGTGAGCAAATGAGAAGTTGAAGGCAATAGTTAAATGTTTATTTCCAAATCACCAACAAGACGTAAGAGAATCAACTTCAGCATTAGATAGCATTATTGAATTTCTCCGTGCTTCCAAATTTAGAAATGTCTTGATTTCATAAAGAAACAAACGTAAAGACAATTGATAAAACTCGTTAAAACCGAGAAAACTCGTCGGTACTCCCCCGAACTATTCGATGATTGTTTTTTTAGAAACGAGTTTTGCAAAACCGTCCAACTAACATAGCTGAGAGATAAGCCTTCGACTTCTGCAGCAAAATCAAACATAGTGCAAAAGCATGATTTGTTTGAAATCAGGACAATTTTAAGCTAACATTTATCAACACAAATCTGACCCTGCTAACCTTCAAAAGGTTTAAAAGGAAAACAGAGAACTTTTTAACAAACTATCATTTTTGGCAAAGCGTCCAAAACTAATGTTTCAAATGATAATAGCCGAAAGCTGAGAACAGATATAAAACCAGCATGAATCAAGCTCACACTAAGGTGCTCCAACGCGCAAAAGAAGTTTTATATTACAACACAAGGCACATAGCTCAGGAATACTAAAGTAGACCATGGCTAATTAAGAAAACCAAGTGTGCCAGTAACCTACAAAGGTTTCCAAAGGAGTTTTTTCCTGGGAAAATTGCACTGTAAATTTAATACTCCATGGGTTAAGAAAATCGAAGTTAACAAGAATTGTCAATAAAACTACAGACCAGATTCTATTGGGAAAGTTTTGAACTTATTAGAGAATCTTTTTAGAGCTGCATACTTCCAGTCGGAACCTTTGAGCAACGGTTCAACCTTAGAAACATTGTTTTTAAAGGCCTTCTGCTTCGTTCTTACAGTGAAAGTTAATGCCTAACCTTTAAACAAACACACACGTGGCTACGCCTCAAAAGGCGGCACAATCGACCAAAAATTTAACATTTCCCTACCGTAAAGGGGCTCTAGAGACTTCCCTCCGACTTTTCAATCTCGTACCCATAGCCACTCACACCACTTCTTATTTTAATACTGGACGTGATACAATCGTGAGTGTTATCAGAATCATAAAAATGCAAACTAAGGGACTGGGTTCGAGTTCCCCTAACAGAGACTTTTCACTCTTATTGTCATGGCAACAACGACAAATCTTACATTTGGAAAATAGTTTAGTCAAAATGTTTATTTAGGTTGTGAAACAGGCTCTGATTACCCAGAATGTTATTACATTTATGATATCAATATGTCACAAAATCAAAACCCTCAATTTTGAATAGGATGAATATGAATGGCTTTGATGATTTGGATATTTTTAATTCAGTTTTTACAATTTTCAATAAATAAGAAATAAATTAGAGAAGAGTATCAAACATAATATGAAGAAGGAAGGAGAAACATAAGTTTCGAAAGATCATGAAACAGTGTTTAAAAAATGAAGTTTGGAGTGAAGAGTTTTATTATCGCATGGTTAGTAGCTTTAGTTCAAGCAAGTTACAAACCCAAAGAAGCGAAATTTCTTGAACCAAAAGAACATAAGAAGGTTGCTGGTAAAGAGTTTCTTCATTTGAAAGGTTTGAGTGAGGTACAATGTGTTGGTCATTGCACATTAACTGATGATTGCCATTCGGTGAACCACCATGGTGGTGACCAGATCTGCCTGGTGATTGATGAACCATTGGAAGGTGTTGGAGATTCTCATTTGGTCGATGCTCGTGGATGGAGATATTTCAAGAAAAGCAAGGTGATGTATATTGTTGTTGAACAGAGAAGAGAGAAGCGGACCCTCCGATATAATCGGACCGGGTCCTATCCCGGGATAGTTTCCTACCCCTAGAGAGGGAAATCACAGCGCTTACCAGACATTGTACTCTGTGCTCGCGACACATCAGAGCCGTGCTGTATCGATGATGATACTCGCACAGTACGAGAGAACCTTGATGTTGTTGAAGATCATTTAATAAATTTGCTTGATATTCGACTGTGCGTCGTATCATTGCCGTAAGGCACGAGTTATACAGTACTTCTACAGTCCTTTCCTTTTTTGATTCCGACATTTTGAAATAATTCCAACAAAAGCAAGGTGAATTATTCGTATCCCCATTATAATCAAGTCAGATAGAACTTGGCTCAATTCGAATGAAGTTACGGGATGATAGAGTGCTTCAAGGAAATCATATTTTACACAGGTCTACATTAAATAATCAGGGCAGTTAGTCTCTATATACAATAAGACCTGTTTGACAAGGCTTTTTTTTATTAGGATATTCCTCTTTCGATTTTTAGGTGAATCAAACTCCAAGAAGAAAGGAGTTCGAAATGCTTGATCGTAAGTAAAAGAATTTAATTTTTTTAATTCAAAAAATTCTAGCTTCGGCCAAAAATTTTGTTTCCGGTAATGTAGGTGACGAAAAAAGTATAAAATATTTTTTGAACTAGGTTAGATTCTTGCAAGTGATTTAATAACCTAATTAATTCGCAACTTTTTTCATAACGCTAGAAAATGTCACATATTAAAGAAATATAAAAGTATCTTTAGTAAAAAGGTTTCGCAGGGAACGGGTGAAGACGAAAAAAGTTCACCCGGTCGCTTTCCTGAAAAAATGTTATTTTTTGGTCTATTGGCTATTTAAACAGTTCTTCTGTTCCATTTTGTGGCTTGAATTATGTGGAAATATACTGAATGCTTGCTTTTACCATAGCCATCAAACCATCAACTAACATGATTAACGTTGTGCCAATACAAGGTTCCTCATGGGAAATCTCACTCGAAGCTATCATCTATAGCCGTATTGATGGCCTTCAAAATGACATCATTACATGGACTACGGGAGAACCTAAGGATCTTGGCTCACGGTTACCTCTCATAACTGTCGGTAAAGCTGCCGATAAAATCTTCATGATGGTGCACAGTTCAGTACACAGAAACTACAATTTTCAATTCGAATATCACAAATGGTACAAATTTGAAGTCAGACAAGCTGCAGTTGGGATGAACAAAATTTTAATCACTTTCTATGTCGATGGTAAGGAAAGAAAGCGATTGGTACAACCAAGAGGTGCATTTTTCACTGATGTCAAATGCTTTGTGGGAGGTCCATTTATTGAGCGTACGGTAGTCAATGGGTTAATCCGAAACTTGAAATTCATACAAAGCCGGGAAAAATTGACAGGTATTATTTTTTTTAACAAAAGTTAGCTGTATCTAACCTGAAAAATATACAATCCTTGAAATAATTATTTTTCCCCCTCATCTTCGGTGTTGATAGGGAGTAAATGGAAGTTGCACGATTCCTCCCTCACATTGAAAGTTGGGGAGGGCGACTCAGCAATGGGAAATCGGACAGTAGTTCTGTCCTCCATAGTAGATTCATAGTATCATCAGTTTAATTCCTTCACTTTCATCTGACATACGGTTTTTATTCAGGGTTCGCACCAAATCTCGGACATTTGATCGAAACTCTGAATGTTTGGCCGAAAGAATGGTTCGTGCACCTCAACCTGACAATCCACGCAACCGGCACACGAGAAGCACCTACAAATTCACAAAGCAATGTTCATGAGAATGTCCTACAATTTACAACTGGTGCAAACAATGGTTTTTACGAATCCAGGATTCCAGCAATATATATAGATTCAAATCTTCAGGATATCCAAACTCACGTTTATACGCGAACCAGTCAGCGAGAACTCCGCGAAAAGATCTTCGAGGTGATTTACCAACTTGGGCGGTCGTACAACATCTCAATCGAACACCGGCATGTGACTGGAAACCAGTTCCAATACCATATTAAGGTAAATGAAAACGAGATCAAATATGACGACTTTCAAACAGAAGATATGTACAATGTCAAAGTATACGCAAGTAACCCATGGCACAGAGTGAGCAACGCAACAATACATTTCCTGGAGTATGGACCTTTGTCCCAACTTAACTAATCGAACAATAATCGAATTCGATTTCTAATTAAATCAATTAAATTCAATCGAAAAATAAACAAATCTATTGGAATTGGATAAGTTTAAAAATTCGAAAGAAAAATTGAGTTTGACATTAAAAGTAAGAATAGAAAAAATGGTTTACTTCAGATGAAAAAAGAAACATTTTGCATTGTTTTTGCAAGATCAGCACACAGCCCCGTGTTGTATACACATTGACTTTAATAAAATCTTTTTATGGCGTTCGAAAATCAAACACATTTTAATTGAATGCTTATCGCATTTTATCGAAAAGTTATCAAAAAATAACAACGTATAATATGAACAACATACACCATGAATTAGCGGTACTATCTCTGTTTTCTCAAAGGACGTCTTTATCACTCGGTGATGAATAGGTTGATTGGCAATTGAGATTGAGATCTTTCGATTTCTTCAATTTATTTTGATATCGACTCATCAATAACAATAAAGAAAAATGAACAAGCTATCATTTGAACGAAAAAAAAAATCAATTCTCAATTCTTACCCACTTTTCACTTGTTAGTAAATAACATTTTGAGCACCAATCTAAAAAAAGAAAATTATATCGATTTGTAAATTAATTATTAATGAGGAGTGGTTAATGAATATTTATGAAGGAGAGTATTTATTTTCATACATTCAGCAAGGGATAAAAATGAAAACAACTCCTCATGACACAAATTTTTAACCCCTAAATGGGCTTTTCCAGAAAAAAGTTTTACCCCTCCCCCTGTTGAGGATATTAATTTTTCGAAGTATCGAACCCCCTGGATATCCTACTTTATTAGTAAAGACTAATCACTCTTAAAAATATGCTCAACCCCCCCTGGATATCCTCTCTTAAAAAGATGCTTACCCTGAATATCGTATTTTTTACTTGAAAAGACACTTTACCCCTGGATATCCCTCCCTTGTAGATATCTAACCCCCTGGATATCCGATATCCTCAACAGGGGGCACGGACTATTTCTGGAAAAGCCCAATCCAAGGGTGGTGAAATTATATCAGTATCAACAACTGTAAATATCCAAGATTAATACATAAAAGAACATTCATGTTATAGAATTCAAGCAATTGTGAATAAATAATTCTTACTGTAAAACCACTTGGTAGTGAAGTCTCTTAGAGAAGAAGTTCATCCAAATACCATTGCGTTGAGTACGGTCATTCTTAACCAAAACAAAGCATTTTTTGTTTAGTTCTTCTGAAATGAAAAAGTTAGTTAACTTTACATTGCACTTGTCAAGTTTTGCTTCAAGACAAAAGATACAAGAGAATAAAGCATTAAAGTCAGATGAAACCTAATCTCATTTTCCATATTTCTAAATCAATCAGCACATTTCTTGTTAAAGAAGTTCTCGTATAATATTTTCTGGTATCTAGACACATTTAGAGTCAATACGATCTAAAAAATAAACTGCATATCCAATGAAAGTTACTTGAGTTACTTTCCTACCATACTTGGCTGGTAAGATTAAAGTCCAAAGAAGGGTCAGTAAAATCATAAAACAAGAAAAATCCTCTTAAGTCGGTATAAAAAGAATTGTTGAAAGATCAGGATCGGGATCTTTCCTTCCATATAAATTCATATAATTGGAATAGTGACTGGGTTTATATCACCCATATATTCATTATGCTACTAGTTGCGAGTATGCATTTTCAGAGCAGTTGTATGTAGTATATACCCAATAATAAAAATTCTGACATTGTAGCACTCTTTGCTAGCATAAAAAGATGCTAAGAGTAAGCCTAGGGAATTGCTTAAAGTAATCCCTGTCGAGAGAGATCTTCGAAAGTTTTCTTATTAACGACATTTCCCACAGAATCTTCGAATTCTTCGTCCGCGTCAGGTTGGAACCTCTCTTTAGCTTTCTCTTCTTTCAATTTCTCCCAAAGAGAAAGGGCGTCTTCGATCTTTGTGACGTTTGCGAAATGCGCTGTGTTAGGTATGTTCAAAACACGCATACCATGCGCATGGCGCCACTCTGAGAAATGTCTTTGGAAAGCTTTTGGACCTCTGTATTTCTGATTGCCACAAATTTCGCATGGGTAATAGAGATTCAAGCCGTGTAATTTGTAAAGCCAGTAGGGTATTGGTTTCCCGTCCCAGCCTGTAATGAAATGGAAAGAAAAATACAGCTGGTTAGAATTTTAAGAGACCAGTCCCAGCTAATCGATAGTACTAGATATAATATGGAAATTATTAAATCTGAAATTGAGAACTGAAAATCAAAGAATTTGTCTGCAAAAATGTAGTTGAATTGACTGTTCCACAATTATCGAATCTTCATAAAAGGCTGTTTAAGAACATACAGTATCCGAGGTCAAAAGAGAGATGAAACAATGTGAGACATACCGAGAGGGAGTTTCTTTGGATTGTAAAGCGTTTGTTCTTCTTCATCGTCACTTTCTTCATCCAATGCATTTTCTTCTTCGTCATCTTCTAGTTCGTTCGCCGTACGCGCTTGTTTCCGTTCAACGTTCTCGCGCGTCGCTTGCCGTTCTTCGCCAACCAACTCAACTAGCCGGTACACCTGATGGAGAAAAGCTAAATTGATTCATCAAATGTGATCTAAATGCGAACTTAAGTGCTCAAGAAAAAAATTTAGAATTGTAAACATAGAAAGAAGACTTACTTATGAAAGCGAGAAAATATTGCAAAATAAATTGAATGTGCATGTCATAGTATCATAATACCTATATTATCTATGAAATGAGGTCTACCCCTGAATATGTAGAAAATTATCGAACAAACAATGTAAAAACATGGAAAACTAGAAATAGAAAATACTGCTTACCTGAGATTCTAGAGCTGCTAATTCTCTTTGCCGTTTGGCGTTATCAATTCCTTTACTTTTACCACGCCCTTTCTTTCCGCCCTGTGTCGACTTTAAATCTTCCAGGCTGACACCTTTAGTGCCAAATAGTCTTTTTGCTCTTTCTTCTAATGTTCCGCCACATTTCATACTCAACGCCTGTAAGGCTGATTTCAATCGATCCAAACCAAGAGACATCAACTCTTCGGGTGAGGAAAAAGCCGAAAGGTCCAAATGTGCACCTGAAAAAATGAAGCATAACATAACATAAAACCTACAAAAAAAATCAAATTTCTAACACTATTTGTTTGCTAATGCAGTTACCGTATTTGCCTTATTTTGCCACTTTGTTGCCGTAGTTTAGCATGCTAGACGACTTAATATAAAAAGAAGGAGAGGTATCTTCAGAAAGGTTGAAGGTATCAATTGTTTAATACAAACATATATGATCCCATAACAATTATTGCATCGAAAATTAACACTACTGTATAACATGTGTTAAAACTCTATGGATTTTAGTATAATGCTTTGAGTTAAAACTCTTTGGATTGCTTTAAAAACATCTATTATAAATATATACCACCAAAAGGATTTAAATCTTTAAGTACCTGAGTGAGCAAGTGCACTTCCAGTTTCTTTGGGCCAACCCATGAAATTTCCGTGTTCGTATTTGCTTTGAAAGTCCTCATCAGCTTCTTTCAGTTCCCTCTCCAGGTTCAAAAGAGGTTTCGTTCGCTGCAAAAAGCTATACAAGTAATCAAGCACTTTGTTCAAATATTTCTTGTATTCGTGGTTCTTCTTTTCTTTTGCGATTTCAAACAAACGGTCAAAAGACATGAGGAAAGTGAGATAATCAATGTGTTCGATTCCTTTGAGATTGATGTACATGTTGTATGCTTCGTGGAGGTCCAGGTATTTACCGAAACCTTCTTCGTCTGAAAATTCGACCAAAACTTCTTGTTCTTCGCCAGGCTTTTCACGTAAATCTTTCAACCTGCAGAATGTGAAGATACAAAGTTTCGAAATTATCAAGCTTCCAGTGTGGACTTAATAGCTCAGTCGGTAAAGCAGTTGCACTAGTGATGTAAAAGTCGCGAGTTAAAATCTCATTGTAGACCTCAACTTAGTAGTTTGCTATCAAACAGAGTTTAATGAGCAGATATACGTCTTGGTACCAAATGGTGACCCCTTGAAAATGATTTCGTCGAATATCTCTCAAAAATACTTGACATATCACGATGTAACTAAATAAATAATCGAGCACTATAACACGGCTCTGGTATCAAATTTTTACTATTCACGATATGCACCATTGCAATGATATGACATCACAGACCCAATATCTGATTGGTTGTAAGTGACGTAAAATCAGTCAATACGTCACTTTCAACCAATTAGCTGTTAGGTCTGGTTGAAGACATTGCAATGGTGCATATCATGAATACAAATCATTCATGTAAAATATACAGGCTTCGTTGTAGATCCAGTTTAATGAAGCCGAAGACCCCTTCATAAGGATAGATATTTGACGAGTACTTTACAGCTTCAACCGAATGCTTTAAAAGCTTAAAAGAAAATTCTAACCTGAGGAACTCCATTTGCATGGGTTCAGCAACTTCGTTTGGGTATTTGCGGTGATATTGTTTGATGGTCCTCAAACGACCATAAAATTCTGCAAATTCATTAGGACCAGCGATGGAGTTGATTTCTTCTTGTCTCAGTGAGTCGTCATCAGTGTAGTACTTCTTCAATTTATCTGTCGATGAAAAGAAATCAAACATCGTCTCGCAATGATCTGGTCAATACTACACACTTCTGCAGAAAAACAACATCATTGCAGGCCTCGTTTTCAAACGTAACAACTACGTTTCTTTAAAAGACATTTACACACATGTCATGTAATATGTTATCCCAAAAGACTGTTATCAATTATAATACAAAACCGCGAACGCTGGCAAACATTGGCAATGCCGGACGCCGTTGGTAACAATACTTTGAAAATGAGGTTCGCAATAATTTCATGCATTTCAAAAAAGAAAGTATTCTCTTCTGCAAAATGATGTAAATGTAATCAGCTAAAGGTGGTGAACCAGGAGTCCATAGTTTTGGTCTTTTCCAAACCAGTTTCACAATATGCATAAAATACAAGTAATTCTGACGTACAAACCTTTGTGTTTAGCTAAAATAGTTCTCCTGAAAGAAAACCTTACTTCACATAAAATAATGAAAATAATACATTCTTACCAGTGACTTCCATATATCGATCCAACAGAAAGTGAACCCGATGATCCGAATTGATTTGTTCTTTCAAATTGTTCTTTTTCAATAACAATTCTTGTGTCATACCGCCTTCCAGTCGTTCTCTCTCTTCGTGGCATCTTCGTTGTTGCTCAATGACGGTCTCCATTGTGTAATTTATATGTATGTTTTATGTTTATTCACAGCTATGGAAAAATCAATGGATATAATTGTAAATAACGCTCAAAGGCAAAGAGATATCGCTATGCATGATACATATAAATGGCTAGAGAAGAGGATGATAATGGGAATCAAGTCCAAATCTCGCATGCTTAACTTGAAAAGGTAATTTTCCCGAGAAATGAAATTATTAATATTATCAAATGTAAAAATACAAATGGTTTAATATCTACAACGGTTAAAAATGCTTAAAAACGAATCAGATCACAAAATATCAGATTTTCCGAAAGTCAAATTTGTATGAAAGATTGTCAGATATTCCTGTGCAAAATCAAGATATTTACTCTCTCATAAGATATATTTCATTTTCTTATAAATAAAAGATCCCATCTCGTCGTAACCATAAGGGGTAAAATGGACATTATCTGACCAAAACTTTCCCCTTTCGTCTTTTTTGTCTGTTTTATCGGAAACGAACTTCTCAAAGTCTACTAAAACAGTTAATTTAGGTGGCAGTCCATTAGCATAAGATCGCAATTGGTAATTAACAATAGTTCTACAGTGTTTGAATTTTTGAAAAACATCCCGCTTGTCATCCCGTTCGTTTGTAATTTCAGGTATTGTTAGTAAAACAGTCATGATGCTTTTACTATGACACATGTTATGAAGTGCTTGAATTTGTCTCGCTAAGTCAACACAACTTGCGTTCAGATGTGTCTCACTCTCACCAACTTTTCTTATTATGTCCATAAAGTCGTTAGTACCAGCAAGAATAATAGCTACCGTAAACTGTTGCGATGACACAAGATGAGACAAAAGGCGTTTGTGAATTTGTGAAGTCCTTTCTCCACTAACACCTGCATTGATTAAAGTTAAATCATCTTTGATTTTCTTATTCTTGGACAACAGCCTCTTCAGTTCGAGTGTATATGCATGAAATAATAGTTTTTCTCTATCGTATAGTCCTTCTGTCAAACTATCACCGAGTGCAAGAACCACAGTACCTGTATGTTGAGTTTTGTTCAAAAATTTAACAGATGACCTTTTCTCCAGAAAATTAATCAACACATAGTAGCTGTATAGAACAATGCCAATAAAGATCAGTATTTCTATCTTATTCATGATATGTAGTAAAATCTAAATTTAAGAAAGATTGTATCAATCTTTGAAAACATTCTTTTCATATAAAATCTTTAACTGAATGAATTTTGCAAACTTAAAACACATACTCTCCTTCCAGCTAAAAAAAAAGAAAAAAAAAGAAAAGAACACAAGCTGGCATTCTCCTTACAAACAGGATGGTAAGGTTCCTGTCATGTCTGACCACTTTTGATGGCTTTCACAGCCATTTACATGAATAGATTGATTACCCAAACAAATCTTATTTTACCCTTTCTCCAAAAAGCTATGTCCGTCATTTGTGTCTTGAGTTCAGCAATGGATTCCAAGCTAGTGATTTCAATGAGTCACTGAAAGCAGACTTTATGTGGTCTTCCAGCATTCAGCAGGTGTACCATGTTGTTTGATTAGGATATAAATGAAACAATGTTTTTGAGGATCAACTACCAACCATTATCCCACAATCTGCTCCTGCCTTCACCACTAACCTGATCAGACAGCTTCGGGTTACTATGCCTTGCTGAAGGGCAAACCTTATAGATATCTTATACAAATCAATAAATTGAGCTATTTTGTCTCTAGATGAAGCAAAATAATGCACCTTTAATAAAGTTGGTAGCTCGATCTAGTGCTTGAAAAAGATGAAAAATGTTGAAAATGTTGGCAAAACGTGATTTTTGTCCTGGACTACTCCTTTCCATATTTGCTTCATATACCCTCAATTGGAAAGTGTTCCATAAACACAATCTGTGGATACTCCTGTATGGGAGTTATCACCACAACTCAAAAAATGGATATATGCCTTAAAGTTTTGGGCCGACTGATTAAATCAAAATATTCAGATTAAAGCAACTAAAGTTCATAGAAGACAAAAATGGTTCGAAAAGAAGAGAAACAAGCAACATGCTGAATGGACCTACCTAATGATTAACATCAGATGAAAATAAGGAAAAAGTGACAATAATTGTACAAAAATTCAGAATGGAAAAATAAAGCTTGTGTGTTGAATAATGTAAAATGGTAAAAAGGAATGTCCCCAAATACGAAAATCACTTAAACCATTCAGACCCAAAAAACCTTTTAAGCTGTTTTTGGCCCAAATTTGCCCAAAAAAATTTTCCTTAAAAATCTGGCTCCGTCACATTTTGGGCATTGGCATTTTGCATCATTGTGCAAAAAAATCAGAAAAAAATTATGAGTCAACATTGAGAAAAGCTATATTTTCTTATTTGGTTAAAGGGAATTTCCCCAAAATACGAAAATCTGTCTTTTAAGGCGAATAAGAATTTTTCAGGAAAAAACACTTCAGCCATTCTTTAAAGAATCTTGCCCTCCATCTTTATACAAAAAATCAGAAAAAAGTAATGACAGGATTTTGCACAAAGTCCAAAAAACCCTATTTTTAGGTAGTTTTTGGCCCAAATTTGCCCAAATATATTTTTTTTCGAAAATCGGGCTCCGTCACATTTTGGTCATTGCCATTTTGCATCATTGTGCAAAAAATCAGAAAAAAATAACGAGTCAACATTGAGAAAAGCTATATTTTCTTATTTGGTTAAAGGGAATTTCCCCCAAAATACGAAAATCCGTTTTTTAAGGCAAATAAGAATTTTCCGGGAAAAACCACTTCAGCCATTCTTTAGAGAATCTTGCCCTCCATCTTTGTACAAAAAATCAGAAAAAAGTAATGACAGGATTTTGCACAAAGTCCAAAAAACCCTATTTTTAGGTAGTTTTTGGCCCAAATTATTTTGCCCAAATAAATTATTTTTTCTCAAAAATCGGGCTCCGTCACGTTCTGGGCATTGCCATTTTGCATCATTGTGCAAAAAATCAGAAAAAACTAATGAGCCAATCCTGAGAAAAGCTGGTAACAGACGGACGGACGGACGGACGAACGAACGGACGGACGGACATGGGTTAATTTATAGGACCTCCACCGGGGCACCCGGAGGTAGGTCCAAAAAGCCTTACATGAGTACCAGTGAAACACTATGAAAAAAATCTAACTCTTACAAGAATAATCATGAAGCCTTCTAAACTTGAAAAAGCTTTTCAGAGCTGAGTTTTTATAAGCTTAGAATAACTCAGGCAGATGGGCTCCACCAACCATAACAGTAACTTAAGAATAATAGTGAATGTCATACTGTTATGTTTTTTTTAATGGTTTATTATTGAAAGCTTAAAAAAATAAACATGTAAAAATACAAAAAATATATTATTATATATAATATATTAATTCAACCCTGAAATATCCAACCGTGGATATCCCATTCACGGATGTTTGCAACAAGCAAAAAATAGAAATATGGGAGGCACAATTTCTGCATTCAAAGGAAATAACAAAATTCAAGATGGTAGACAGCGAGTGAAAAAAGAGAAGCGAGATAGGATGTTTAGGATAGCTTTCCTCTATCAAGAGGTGATTTCACATGGGATTTTCATGAGAGTGATACTAAGTTATCATAGAACATACCGGGTGCACCAAAAAATAGTACACAGGTTTGTCAAGATGTTGTGAGCTTCAGGATTTAAATTTTTCGTTCATTCTTTTTTATCGTATAGAAGATGCTCTAACTTGAATTTTGAGCTATCATACATTAGGTTTGAAAAAGTAGTTCGAAAGTTGTAGTTTTTTTTAATGTCGAAATTTCAAAAAACCATCAAAAACAGCGAGCAAACTTTTCTCTTGACACTTACCTTCTACATATAGAAATACAAAAAAATGCAACTATGTTCATTAAAACTCATTACAGAATTTAAAAAAATGGTAAAGCAAGCTATTCCCATGTGGGATAATATTTTTGGAAAAGCTGACAAAAAGTTTTAGAAATCTCCAAGAGAGGTTTTGATGTTATGTGTGAGCTATGTGAGGAAACTTTTTAAAAAATATATCACCATTCCTTGACTAGTTGCTCAAAGAACTTGGGTCTGCTTTGAGTTTGCTCTTGTTGGAAATGTTCAAGACGGGCAAATAAGATGGAGAAACTGTTGGCAAAATATAAATAAGAAAAAAAAACAAAAAAAAACAATAAAATTGTGTTTTTGCCATTTTGTCTGATGGCATTCAAAAATTGTGTGAGGTTTTCAAAAACAGCGAAAAAAAAGAAATTTTAATATCCTTTTTAAAACTAACTTTTTTCAAACGAAACTTCACAATATTGGTTCTAAAGTAGGTTGAAGTAGGTTGAAAATTTTTTTTTTGTAGAATGGGCCAAAATTGCGGCACAAGTCAAGAAAAACACTATGTTGATAAAACAGCAGCCACAAATTTGTTCAATGAGTAAAAATCAGATGAAACTCGTAGCAAAAGCTTTTATCCACAAAATATCAAAAATATTATCCAAAGTTATTGGGTAATTGGGCTAGAATTGCGGCTCAAAGTTGACGATTTTTTTCATATATGCTTTGATTGAAGCCACATTTCAAGCCCATTGAAAACCCTGCAGCCACAAATTAAACCCATAAGTATCTTAAGACCTTAAACTACCAATTTCAAGAAAAACGGTTAAAACATATTCAAGTCTTAAAGCAGGACAGCACATAAGACAACCCTAAAAATGCCAACTAATACCTAATGTAACAGCTCAGAAGGTTATAGTTACAAAAAATGGTATTTGCAGCCACAAAATGTACACTCCTTCTTAAAATAACACTGTATTGTGTCAGATTGTGTTTGTTTTGTTTTAGGCTTTGCAAATATTCATGTTTCGAAAACAAAACCCAACCTGGAATGTGTAAATTGATAAATTAGTGATTGAAGTATGATTGAAGCCACATTTTAAGCCTATTGAAAACCCTGCAGCCACAAATTAAACCCATAAGTATCTTTTCAGACCTTAAACTACCAATTTCAAGAAAAACGGTTAAAAAATATTGAAGTTTTAAAGCAGGACAGCACATATAAGCCAACCTGTTGAGTGAGCCACATGACATATAGGATCGTAGTCAAAAATAAAAGGGGTAAATGTGACATTTCGAACTAGTATCCATTTGTGGCTGTGTAGGTTGGGTTTTTGAGGTTACCCTTAGGTGATTGATTTAAGAGCCACCCGCTAAGGCCAAACAATCTTTTAAAGAAAACACGGAATTTTGAGGTTGCTCCAAACTAAGGCTATAGTCAAAAACTCAATGTTGGATTTTTGAGGTTCCAAAATCGAGGTTACCTTTTCTAAACTCAATATCTTTACTATTACAGGGCAGATTATGATAAAATTTCATATCTAGACAGCCAAAAGGTCAAATTTTCATTTTTTGTTTGTTCAATGAGGTTACCTTCCTAGGAATGTTGTGAAAATGAGGTTACCAAAATGAGATGACTTGTAAAGTCAGGTGAATGACTTGTTAAGTCAGGTGAGATATTATTTTCTATCATTTTGACTGGAAATAAAATAATGTGACCTGTTAACATCTTTCCTCACATGAAAAGATAAAGTTATAAGTCAATTATGTTGAGTTTTTGAGGTTACTTTGACGCTATTTATGTTGTATGTTGTAGCAAGATGAACTCCATCTTGCTATGATGTTCATGACGTAAAACAATAGTATCTAGATTAGTGTCATATCCTTTGCTAGTTATTGGCAAGGCTCTCTCTTCTCAAAGGAATAGTCTGAGACTTTGAAAAATGTAGGTGTTATGAGGTTACTGCACTTCCAATTGAAAGTAAAAGACTTTACTATTTACATTTGGCGAAGAAAGTAAACCTTTTTATATCATTGAAACATTGAACATCGAGATTCTAAATGAAGTATATAGACCTGATTTTTGTATTGTTGTAGGGTTTTTGAGGTTACTGTTTTTTAAGCACTTAAGATGTGTGGTTAGGAGGAGTATAAGACAAACAGGGGTGCACAGGGAATGTTTCTTCTTTTTTTTGGTTTTACATCATGTTTCTAGCACCCAATTATTTTAGAGTAACCCAGAGTAACCTCGATTTGACAACATTTTGTCTTATAATCGTTATGTTATATTTTGATCAATAATTAGGAAAGGTACTATATTGTTCCCATATGCAATCATAACAAAATTCTAATAGGTGTATGATGATAATGCAAAGGTTTATTTGATTTTTCACAAGGTAACCTCAAAATTCCAACAAGATAACGATTCTAACTATTGAATAATAATGCATAACACATTTTGGGCTTATATTTATTCAAAAATCTAACAAATTTGATTAATTTTTCACAGATAAAGTTGGTTTTATGAATGAATAGCTGGCAAATTTGTTTAAAAAGTAACCTCAAATATCCAACATTCTGCTGAATATTTCGCCCACATTTTTTGATATGTTGTTGATTGAGGTTTTGAGAGTTGTGTTACAAAATTCTAAGTTTCTACAACAATCTCTAAGAAAACTATCATGAATAAAAGGAAGGGGTGTAGAAATGTTGGTAACCTCAATTTTCCAACATTTTTCAAACATTTAAAAACAGAAAACGCAATAGTAACCTCATGGAAACAACATATCTGAATTTCAATGTTTCCTTTACACCGATGAGGTAATTATTGTATTTTTCGAAAAAAAATGATTTTTTTCGAAAATAGAAATGTCACACTATTTTTGACTATGACCATAGCCACAAAACCTGCCTTCACTTTGCCATCTTATATTTCAAGACTGAATCACTCAACTTCAAAGAGGGCCACATTTTTGGAAAGCTCATCATTTTCCTTATTTTATGGAATTTTGTACTACACAGCAGCCACAAGAATGTCAACGCTGTGGGCTAAAAAGTGGTTGTGATTGAAAACCTCACTTTTTGGGGTTCTATTTTTGAATGCAATCGTCTTATTTATAGTGTGATTGCTGTTTTCAATGATTTTTTGAAATTTCGACATGGAAAAAAAGTATAGTTTTTTTGGATCAAAGATAAAAGCCCCTTCCCAAAGTAATACAAGAAATTTGGTGCAAAAATATTGATCCAATCAGCACGCCTATATTGCGAGCGAAAAAGAAGATACAGTGCAATATCCACAATATTGAAAGTGAACGGTAATTTCACTGGATTAATTTACGAAATTAAAGATAGCGGACATGGAAGTGTGTTGATTCCTGTTTTTGGGGATGCCTTGGAGTTTTTACAAGATGCTTAACTGATTGGTTATTTTTAAACAATAGGGATGACGCGTTCTTTAGAAAAAGTAATAAAATCGTTTGTCTCAACATTTAACGACCAACAGAGTCATCAAAGAACTTGTAAAAACTCCAGCTTTACCCTGTTTTTGCAGGTTCGTTATTTCACTTTTAAACAGCCGTGGCATCACTGTCCACTGGGTGGCTACCAAAATCACAATTTTTACCTGATTTCGACTACGAGGCAAGAGTTTCTGAAGTCTTTGGAGATTTAGAGGTTGTTATTGAAGATCCAGAAAAGTCATCACATTGCGCTGAAGACCCAAAACACTTAGCGCGCAAATTACTTTGATTAGATGACTTGAAACGTAATAGTAGTAAGATTTAAATTCCAACGAAGCCATATTTTGGTTTGTACAGAAATTTCGCCCGCTCAAATCTAAACAACAAAATGGTCAATCTCACTAAAGCAAAACATTGCGGCCACGGCATTTCCCTAGATAATAATTCTGATCCGTGATTCTAGACCAATGAAAACGCTTCATTAGTTTAGGTATAAACTTATTTCTTTTTTTATGATTTTTGTTGGCGAAAACGTTTAGAACATCCCAGACTTAGTCAAAAATTGCAAGAAAATGAATGGGCGAATCAGAAACTTCTCTATTGTTTATTAACTGTATTAATTATTCGTAAAACGTCCCTTTAAAAATGGCGCCTTTTGCATAAACAAAGATGGTGGTTCAACAGAAAACCGCGATAAAAAAAGCTCATTTTCTAGCGTTTTAGAGCTGTTTTCTTCCTAAAAATACAGCCTTACAGCAATGTTTTTAATCTTTGAAAGTTTATATGGCTGCTTTGGCCGCAATCTTTACTGTTATGTTTTTATTTTTCTTTGCATTTTACAGAACGTAGAATCTCTTAGAATCAGAGTAGCAGTGTGAGTGTCGATTTGTTAGGCTTTTTACATGTTTTTGAAGAAAAAGAGAAGGCAAGAACACGAAAGAGATCAACCTCTTGCTATTAGATTTACATAAACCATTCGTAAGGTAATTGGCCAACAATGGAAAGAGCAAACAAACCATTAGCTCAGCGAGAGGAGAATACACTCTCGGTTCTTTTTCTAACCTTTTTAAAGTTTAAAGGGAAGATCACAATTTAAAGGCTCTCCGGTGAAGCGTTTGGCAGACCTTTTACATCAACTAAACAGAAGTAAAATATATAGATCACTCTCTCAATCACGACCTGAAAAGTTTGTGAGGATCAAAGAAGAGAGCTTTAAAAGGGACTTTGTTCTCAATCAACATGATTTTGCGAAATATTAATGATAACATACGAGAGGGAGAGTGTGAACGCTTACTTATTTTGTTACAAGGTTGCACTTCTTTATTTCAAAGCAACTGGTCATACCAATTACTGCCATGAATTGATTAAGCTTTTCTACCAAATTAATCTAGGTGATAAAAAGATGCATTTCCACTTATATGGGGCCGTTTCATTAATACCCATGGACTCATCGGTCGAAACATAATGATTTACATATAGAGCATTTTAATGGATATTTAAAGGAGTTGTTTTTAAGATCATTACGAGGAAATTTGAATGAAAAGAACACTACAAGGATTGCAAAAGCTTTAAATAACACAGGCAATCGTGAATAGCTTTGAGAAAGGTCTACTTATTGAATCAAGGATTTGATTTGAATGTTTTGATTTTCATACGTTTACCGTTGTTACTCTTTCTAAAATAAAAAAGCCGCGGCTAAATGATATAATTGCGCATAATTGTTTAGTGAGTGAGTTCGCGGCTCCGATAATTATTACAAATATTTCACAGTTTTTTTCAACCAATCAGGTTCAACTCGCTATATTATAGCGAGAGCAGAACGGTGGGATGTTCTAAACGTTTTTGCCAACAAAAATCATAAAAAAAGAAATAAGTTTATACCTAAACTGGGGCAAATTGTTTCGCTTACACTTTTGCCACTTTTGCCCTTGTTCCCACTTCTGCCACCATCATGTTGAAACATTTTTAAAAAGTGCGAAAAGTGGCTCCTTCAGCTAACTTGTGTCAGGCAATGTGTAAAAACGAGACCATGTTCCTTCTAATACGGGCCCGAAACAGTGGTCCTTCTAGGTAAAATTCCGACGGCAACAGAGCCTTATTCTAGGTCTTTATATTACATTTTCAATCAGTACAACATAAATTATGCCTTCTGCCATCTTTGAATAAATTTATTCTCTAGTTACATAGCGACGGATAATTAATGCAAAATTAAAATCAAATTTATGCATTCGAAAGCTGCCATTTTGTTTACCACTTTTCACACAAACTGCGCGAAACAAATCAAATTTGTTTTTTGCTTGGTGGAGAGTGAGAATTTACCACTTTTAACACAAAGGACACAAACGATCATTTGGAATTAGGTGGCAAAAAATGTAAGCACTTTTGCCACTTTTAGACACATTTTGTAGAAACAATTTGGAACCTGGTGGCACTTGGGGCAAAGATGTGAAAAATAGCAGCGAAACAATTTGCCCCACTAACGCTTCATTTCCCCGGATTAAAGTTGTGTCTACACGGGAACTAGCCAGAAAAAGAGAGAAAAAACTGGGGGTCAAATTAAATTTTTCTCCCTTCTTGCGGCAAACATAAAAGACTTTAAAAGAGTCCATTTATTTAAGAAAGGGGTGCTATATCATAAATAAATTATGTAAGTAAGTGATATTTTAAGTAAGAAGTTCATTAACAATTTTATTTTGAAGTTTGTTTTTAAAAACAAAACCCCCGTGCTAGATGATAATATCATTTTCTCAACTTATGGACCCATTGGGAAATCTTTGTAATACGATCATTTGGCAGTGTAGTTGCAGCCTATACAAGAATTGGAATCTGAAGTCTGAAGTCGTAACTCCTTGCCAGTGACCCCCCAGAGAAATTTTTAGTTGGCAGACACTAACTTTAGGTTGGTTTGGAAATCGTTTTATTTTGAAATGTAATCTTCACTTTAGATGAATACTTTTATCTATTTGGATTCATCAAAGGTTCAAGGTTTGTTTACTTTTTATTTCAAATTATTTCATTGATTTATTGAGCTGCAATAGCTGATTGAAAAACAAAGATTTTTGATAGTTATCAGCGTGGGCTTGGCCGCCATTTTGAATTTCACCATTTTTTTTCTCCTGTACTTGTCAATTTAGAGGTTGTTTGTAATACGCGATTTGGCTTACGCGTAACACTTGTGCCAAGCAAAGGGTTTTTCTTAGGAGAAGAGCGCGGATTCTAGACTGTTCGAACCAGAGCTGGCCTTTACACTCGTACTGTAATTTTCTGGCGCATTTGTGTCGACAACTTGGTGCGACAAGAGCGGAAGAAAATTTGAAGGCCTTCAGAACCCAGTTGAAATTTCTGAAAGTTGAGTGAACATCAAAACTTATAATTTGTAATTATGGAGCGAAGAAAGAGTTTTGCATGCTAGTTGTGTTTCATATGATTATGAAGTGAGTGTCTTGCTATCATTTTTAAGCGAGGGGTCCCTTTAATGATATCAATGAAGATTTTCAACATCAATTGCTAAACAATAGATTAAAATATATAAAACATGAAGTCCTGGAATTACACATAGGATCATAGAAACATGGTCCGAACATGGTCTGAACATGGTCCGAACATGTTTGCCCGAACATGTTTGCCCGAACATGGCCCGGGCCCGAAAAAATCAGCACATCATGTCTTCATTTTCCTTCAGAATTTGAAAATGAGTACTAGCAGGTGAGTTTTTTCAAAAAAATTCAAAAATTTTTTATCCGGGGGTTCTAAAATCCAAAGCGCTAGCCACCCGAAACAGCTATCGACCTGGAATTCTTTGCATCCTTCCCCGCAATAGTCTAGCTCTTGAGACGTACCACGTTCGTTGGTTGGAGCAACGTATATTTTTCAGGAAGTCAAATTATGTACTTAAAATGCGTTTTTTTCATTGAAAAAATCAAATTTTTTTATCGAACCTGAATTTTTTAGAAAGAACAATCTTTTTTCTTTCCAATGTGAAAAAAGTAAGAATCAGGCTGTTTCCGCCCGGTGGCAAGCGCTAAGGCAGGGAAAGATTATGTTGTAATTACCCCCATTTCAGCTACATCTACGGAAAATAAAACTCGCACCAAACCTCCCGCGCGGAATTTTTCATGAAACGCTTTCGCTTTTGGTGCCGTAATGAAGGTACAAAATAGCTGGCGATGCGTGCACGAAAATGCTTGAAAAATTGAACTTCAAAATGGAATATCTTTTGAACTTTAAAGAATTGGAAGGTAAATGACCCCTCATTTTTCTTCTGATGGTTATGGCTTTCCATTAAACTTGGTTTGGTATTCTGCAAGTAAGTTTGAAATTTCCTCTGACCACCCTACTTTTAGATGAAAAAATCTGCAATCTTGTTGTGGTCAAAAATTGCAATTTCTTCTATTTTTCAAAATTCCAGAATGCCTGTATTTTCAAATAAAGCAGCATGTGATAGTTTGTAGCCTAATCTTACTCTGGGTTTATACAAAAAAAAACTGTGATTGAAAAAAATCTACAATGAGTGGAAAACCATAGATGCAAAAATACAGGAACGAAAAGCCGCGGTTGTATCAAGTTGTATTTAGTTGGAAAGTATGCAAAACATATGCAAGTTTACACAAAGATTTTAAAAAGACAACAAAGCGTCTTATAAATAAATATTATAATCATTATAGAACAATAAAAGATGGAATTTCATATCCAGACGGTGTCAATCGAACAACTTCGAACAAAAATCGCAATCGAACCAATCGAACGTAATCGAACGCGATCGAATAATTGCGATTCGATTATCGAACGTAATCGAATCTTAATCGAACGGCCGATTCCTGGGTAATATTCGATTGCGTTCGAGTAATTTTCGATATTGATAGTTGACAATGTTCGATTGGTTCGATTGATTGTCAATTACATTGGATTAATGTTCGATTACGATTAGCTATGTTCGATGAGTTTGATTGCGATTAAATCAAATTGGATCACTCTGTTAGAGCTTTTTAGCGTGGGCGGCTGAGTGCTTAAGTACCATACTGTACTAAAGCGAATAAAATCTAACACACAATTGAATCAATCGAACGTAATCGAATACTATGGCGCGCCAAAAGGCTTTTTAATACCAACTTTTTTTTATAATACCAACTTTTTTTTATAATACCAACTTTTTTTATAATATCAACTTTTTTTTATAATACCAACTTTTTTTTATAATACCAACTTTTTTTATTATAATACCAACTTTTTTTTTTATAGTACCAACTTTTTTTTTAGTTCGAAGTTTTTTCATAACACCAATTTTTGTTTCGCTTACTATGCGTGTATAATCGATCAAGTGTAGAAAGAGTCTTAGCGCGATGCAAAGCGTAATGGGTAATCAGGACCACTGCGCGCTGATGACGACTTATTATTGGTCCAAAGTTTTGAAAAAATTTAAAGATTTTCGAAGTTTCCATGGAGACGATAAAAAGTTGCGCTTGAAATCGAAAGTGCCTTCTAGTCTTTACTGAACTCAGCGTCATTGAAATCATCAAAATGCAAAGTTAATCCAAAAGTAGACTCTAGTCTAGATTACACTAGGCTCGATACGCCAATACGCCAGCCAGCCATCGAAATGTTAGACTAGAGTATACTTTTAGACCAATTCCCTTCTTGGGATGGTAATTATTATTAGGACTTAGTTTTGGACGGGTATTTACTGTCAGTATTTGGCCTAAAAATGCTGACTTGGGGAATAAACTTTTAAATCTGATACATACATGATACATGATCAAAACGCTACCAACAGCTGGAAACAAAACCTTTAACGATCGATTCACCTATCGACCTATTATTTTAACGCGAAATTTAAGACATTTACTTTCGCAAAAAGGGCGAAAATTTGTACGTATTAAGTAGTAAAAGACTCCACATGTAAACAAAAAAGATTTTCCAGTGAAGAACCGTAAAGGTCCGTCTACATGGTGAAAAAAGAAAATTGACTAAGCGAGACCAAAAAAATTTATATCATAAAAATGAAAGTTAGTGTTATAAAAAAAAAGTTGATATTATAAAAAAAGTTGGTATTATAAAAAAAAGTTGCTATTTAAAAAAAAATCTGATATTATAAAAATGAAAGTTGGTATTATAATAAAAATTTGGTATTATAAAAAAAAGTTGATATTATAAAAATGAAAGTTGCTATTATAAAAAAAAGTTGATATTATAAAAATGAAAGTTGGTATTACAAAAGTGAAAGTTGGTATTATAAAAAAAATTTAGTATTATAAAAGAAAGTTGATATTATAAAAAAAAGTTAGTATTAAAAAGCCCTTTGGCGCGCCATAGAATACAATCGTACGTAATCGAAGCAATCGAACAGTAAATCCTGGGTAATATTCGATTGCGATTCGATTGCGTTCGACAATCGAATTGCAATTATTCGATTGCGTTCAATTGCATTCGATTGATTCGGCGTTCGATTCGTTCGATTGACACCGTCTGGTCATATATAATCCAAATAGAAATATTTACAGAACAACAAAAGCCTTTTAGAAATTTGTTCTTAAAGACATAGCATATTCTGTTTTCATGTCATTAAGAAACTCCACGAAGACGGAGTAACACACATCAAACTTTCAAAACACGCAAACTGAAAGCAACAATTGTGACGTCACACATTATCAATGTTTTGATTTGATCATTAGGCGGCTCTATTCCCCCAGGAGAATAATTTACCGTCAGCCGAATAAGGATCATTTTTTAACTTCGTTGGTGATTTTTCAGTAGAAGTATGAGTTTATGTCTAATGTTATGGATTTTTGAAGTGCTTGTTCTAAGAGATGAGCGAATACACCGTTTAGGAGTGTCGACTGCGCACGCGTCAATCAGTGCGTCTCAAACCGCGATATTTCGAGAGCACAGAAGCGCGCCAAAACACCAGCTTTTTTAGAGTTTTGTCTCGTTTACCCAAACGCTGCAATCCTGCGTAGGCTTTGGGCTCAAGACTAGAACCCCCAATACGAGACATTGGCCTGACCGAAAAAAAATCATCATCATCAATTTTGTTAATTATCAGAGTCGTTTACTCACTGGAAATACGCAACTTTCTGAAGTTTCGTTTTTTTTCGGTTGTGCTTCATTTTAAAAATAACGAAGATGAAAAGTTACCATCAATCCCGCGAGTAAAAGAAAGTACTCCGACTAGTCTACGAAAAGTGCGCTCGCGCGGCGAATAGAATATCTCGCAAATTAATATATGCATAAAACTGACGAAATCCTTTCTTTTTTATGCTTAGGTGACGTCACCATCGATCCTGACTCGACAATGGAGAACCAAATTTGGCAATGTATAATTATTACGAGCGGCCGAGAAAGTTTGTGTGACGCAAAAATTGCGCGATAAACGAAGTCCTAGAAAAACGCCCACTGAAAATTGAAACCAGGAATTTATTGAATATTTCACTAATGAAGTATCAAACTTTTTGTTTTTTGTAATTATTATAAATTCATAATTTTTAAATACTATTTTTTGAATGTCAAAGGACAATTAAAGTGAATTTAAGCTGATTGGGTGGATATTGGGCGGACGGGCGTTTTGCACGTGCCGAGATTGGAAATTAAATGAGAGTAAAAGACGGGGGCGTCTTAGTATGTAATATTAATTCATTATTCTTTTATTTTTATTTTTCGCGAATGAAAAATGAATTTTTGAGTTTTGAATTAAGGAAATATAGTATAATATATTGTATTTGATTGTCAATGCCAAAAGATACTTACGAATAATCTGCTGTGTTGCTTCGCTATTTACCCCCGGATTGTTTTAGTAGGCACTTCGGTCACGTAAATAAAAACACGTGTATATGTTGAAGCCGACTGTGGACTGACCGCAATTGCAATTACATAAATTATTGTGGAAGGGAACGCTTGAGACGAATGTTTGGGAAATCAAAAAGACAACTTTTGTGAGAATGTTGAGTTTTGTTTATATGGCTGTTTGCGACGCACTGTCAATCCAATTTTCCATTGTTTTGATTTTAGCGACCACGGAAAATTCACTCTCCTCTGTAAAAAAACGGTAGGTAAACATCTAGTTCTCATAAGGAAACATAGCAGAAAAACGGTAGGTAAAGAACTCCTTTTAATCATAACTTCTTTTCCTCTTGATGAATTTTTGTGAAATTTTCAGGAGAGACTTATAAAATTATCATTGATATCATGTTCAAATATCTAAATCATTCTCTTTAAAGGAGAGAAAAAAATTCACAATGTTTACATTCCTCTAACCTTTCACAGTACTAAAGTGCGCATTTTTACCTACCATTTTCACCGGCCTCTACAATGGAGTACCGTGAAGATAGCGAGACTCCTAAACGGTGTATTTAATTATCTTTAGTTTTCAAGAGAAGCAAATTTAATCTTTCTTCTAAAAGATTACACTTTAATATAATGCCAATTTTACGCATGTAAGTTTTATATTAATACTTTCTTTTTGCATATGTTTTGCATACTTTCTAAGGGAATTTCAATATGGCGGATGGAAAGGCGAAAAGGTCTATTTAGGAATAGGTTAGGTACCCAAAAAATATATATGAAAATAACCTGTTCAGAGCTTTGCAAGGCTCTTGCAAAGATACTTTGGAGCCATATTCAGACGATAATGACAATGTAAGACTAAGACATAACATTGGACTGTTGGATGCAAAAGTTTGGAGTTTTGGAGTTTGTCACTTGGATGGAAACGTTCTTTCACAGCATAGGGTAGCCTGTTTAGATCTGAAAGTGCTGACGCTTGCGAAAAAATTACCGCTTTTACCAGTTTTACGGCACCGATCTTTCTTTGCTCGTTTTTATCAGTTTTTATCATCATTTGCAAAAATTACACTAGTACTGATGAACGCCAGATAATATCCGGGGGGGGGGTACTTAGGCAAATGTATGGTACGGCATGTGCCGCCCTTAAGGGTACTTTTTTTGGACTTCCAAAGTCCCGCTTAGGGTCGGAAAAATAACTTTTTACCCCCTGAAAGATCGAAAATTGGTCAAATTTGTCTCACTAAGGTTCGTAAAATTCCCAGAATTTTTCTTTGTTTTCTCCTTTTTAGTCCCGGAAGGGTCCAAAGTTCGAATGTCGGGTGGCACCCCCTGTCAGCTCGAAACCCTAGTACCCCCCCCCCCCCGGGAGAATATCTATTCTATCTAGCGCCATAATCGTTAAAGCATAAAAAAGCGGATGATACGCAGGGAACGAGGTTGCGGACTATGATGATACCTTAAAGGAAGAAATTTTAGCGGGAAGAAAATTTGGCGGATTTGGCGGATTTGACTGAAATCCGCCAAATTAAGTTCCCGCCAAAATTTCTTTTTTCCGCCATCCGCCAAATTAAATTCCCGCCAAATTAAACATTTTGAAAATATGATCTCTTTTAAGGTGTTTTTACTATTTCTTCGCTGTTTTGACGCCATCTTAAGGTTAAATTTTTAAGCGACCGCCAAATTAAATTCCCGCCAAATTTAGTTTTTTCGTCCATCCGCCAAATTAAATTCCCGCCAAAATTTCTTCCTTTAAGGTAGCCAATTTGGGATGTTAGCCTAATTAGGCCAGGATTAGGCTTAGTGACAAAGTACGCAAGGTTTTTATCCCCCTTTTTCGGAATTCATACATGAAAATGAAAAAATCAAATTTGCTGAAAAATTAGTCAAAACAAGAAAAAATACCCAAAATTATTTGGGTATCTGTATTTCGGAAATCGAGTTTTAGATAAAAATTATTTTAGAGCGGAGTTAAATAATATAAAACTGTTTAAAAAAAGGAAACCTAATTTGACCATCCATTGCCTAATTAGGCCATATTTTACGAAATAAAGTTTTTTTTTAATTCAGCAAGCTGATCTTCTTCAATCAAAAATGACGTGATTTTCCTTTCTGATTTCCAAACTAGGCTATGAATTCGAGTCTAATTTGGATCTGACTGTTTATTACCCGTTTGCCTAGTCAGGCAAGTTATATTTATATCCTTGGTAGGATATTAATAGCTTAATTAGAAAATATTGAGAAAATTCAAACTTTGAAATATCTGGACAACAATTAATACATTAGTAACACCCACGTCGTCAATGTTACTTTATTAGCTTGTTGTTTTAGACTATAAAGAGTTTCTCGGGGCATTAAAAATAGGTCTCTTTTTTTAGAGCCGAGCGAAAAGATATAGGGGAATTTTACGTCCTACCTACACTCTTATATTCATGCAATCTAAAACCTGTCAACGTCTCCTCCCAACAATAGAAAAAGATGTATCTATTTTCACGGCCTCACAATTCTGCATGGGTGTTGAAAAAATTCGATGGTGCGAACTCAGACTTCAGAGGTCAAAAAGAGTTGATTGCATTTCTTTGATTAAAGTGAGAGATTTTCTTTGTTGTTTTTTTCAATCACAAGAAAGTAACAAATAAATTTACAAGTGAATCGTTTGTTCTAAAAAAAATTACTATTTTACAAAATATAATATAAGCTCTAAATAATTTGGAAACCAAAGCTCGCATAGAAGACAATTTTTGGTAATAGCAAAGCGATTGAAAGTATGCGTGTATCTAGGCTTGGCCTTTAAAAAATACCATTATAATCCCAGAGTATAAACAGATTTATTGAAATCCTAAAGTATTACTATTTACAAACAAAAAAGTAGAAAATATCTTTGTATCAAAATTACATGAAAAAACAAAATCAAAAACTGAATATCCATTACATAAGCATTGTTAGTGACCAAATGTGAACAAAACATATCTTATTTATACGAATATAAGGCGTGCAACAACACGAATGGAAAGGTTTCGTTCTAATAAAAGCCTCCTTAATTTCGACACGCCGTAGCTAACAACAAGTCAATCGTGTTAATTTCATAGTCATTAAATACTTTCCTAGTTCGTGTGATAAGATAATCTCGTATGCATCAAAAATTAAAACTCTTTGATTAGACAGTCGATTTCTCCCTTACCTCTGTTCGATGTAATACACTCATTTCGTTTTATAAGCATAACGTTTATAAGCATACTGAAGCTCAAATTTCCAGAAAAATTAAGCATATGCTAAGCATACCTTGAGGCTCAGCCAAAGAAATTTTTAGAATCATAATTTCCAAAACTTCAGAAAATAACAGAAGAATGAAGAAGAGAATTACAAACAAAATTGGTGATTTTATTTTTGTTTAATCTCTTATAAATAACACAACTTATAATAACAACAACATTCGAAAACAATAGAATGTCTTCATTTCTCTCAAGATTGAAGATAGGGGAAAATGCGCGAAATTTTTTACCCCCCTTTATAATTTTTTTACCAAGCATAGGGTTAAGCATAGTCGAGGCTCAAAATTGAGCTTTACTTAAGCATAGTGAGCTTCAGCCGAAATTTACCGTATGCTTATAAAACGAAATGAGTGTAATAGACGGCAGAATGTCGACAAACATCAAATAAAGGCATTGAATTGATATTACAAACCCGGAAATGTAGCCCAGGGAGTAGACTGCCTAAACAAGAGTAAATGGAGCAACAAAGTTTTTTCACAAGAGTGGCTCTGTGTCACCATCGACTTCCTCATCAAAACTCAAAGAAGAAGCGCTCACATTGTCCGACTCTGGTTCGTCATTAGTCGCGTCATCATAAAGAGGAGATTCTGAATCGCCGGTAGCTTTGGTATCGTTATTGGAAGACAAATCTCCGTTCTGAGCCTGTTCATTATTGTTTCCACCACTACCGCCATTGGCGGCGATTACTAGAGAGTGCGAGAGAATTCTCTGAACTGAAGCATAAATCGGTTCTTCAGAAGGTCCGTCATAAATACCAAATCGCGTCGGTGGTGGAGGAGCATCGTCATTCGAAGTTGGTTCTGCAGGTAGAGCACGCGGTGGTACCATTGGGACAGATTCATCCGTATCGATTGCTTGTTCTTGGCTGTTTTCAGCCGTTGTGGCCGGTTGACTGGTGCCGGATGCTAAAGAAGCATGGACCGCATTAACTGTTGTTCTTATTTCATCGATGGTTTCGTAAATATTAGCTGGTGTGCTCCCTCCGCTGCCACCTGATATTGGTGCAGTGCCTGTGAGTGGAAGAATAATAATTTACAGGTGTTAGAGTATAGGAAAACCTTCAAAAAGGCAAAACAAATTTGTTGAAATCAGACAAAGAACGTCAAAGACAAAACAAAACGTCGCGCATTTTAAATGTAATGTTTCAATTTTCTTTAAAATGAAAAGGCGAAACCATTCTTAACTGAAAAAATCAAATTTTAAAATCAAGACTACCTGTAGGTCTTGTGATCGCATTTGCTGCAGCTGTGCTTAATTCGACTTCGTCAGGGGCGTAAGGGGGCGGATTATTGATGCGCCTGGCCTGCATAGCTTCGTCATACGACGGCAATACGACGTGGACATCGTTCGAATAGTAAACAAACGACAAACGATCATCGTCGGTGTTTAGTCGATGGCGACCAGAGTGTTCTCGTTGGAGACGAGCGATACGTCGGCGTTGGCATGCGACAATAGCGATGACGAGGAGAAGAAGCAAAAGAAGACCACCGGCTGTCGATGTAACGATGGTCAACGGTTTCTCCGTTTTCTTCAACGACGATTTAGTGGGCACGACGGTCGTCTCTGGAAATGAAATGAGAAATGTCATTGATCGTAGTTGTTATATTAAGTTGTCGAAATAGACTGCACGCGTCCCCTCTGCTATGTTTTGATGTAGGGGATGCGTATCGTGTTTAAAATTTCTGTCCCGTCTTTATGTTTTTGAGATTTAGAAATTGGTTAGCTTTATTAGTAAGTTTTGTATAAAAGATCTTTTCATTAAACTCTAATTAATATTTTGAATGGCTAGGGGTTGATACAATCATTCTGAAACCTTTTAATAAAATGAATCAGGTTATCCCAAATTTGGGGTAGCTCTCGGACAGGAAATTTATACACGATACGCATCCCCTTGTCTATATCAAAACATATCAGATGGGATGCGTGCAGCCTATAGACAAAGGGGAGCTTTAAACTTTACTCGGAGATTTTGAGATATACTGTAGAGAGAAAAAAGAAACTTTCATAAAGGACCAAAAGACCGTTTGAGTGATTGAGTCATCATTTATAGTTGTCTCGATCGAGAATTCTTTTATTGAGCCTGCCTCGCCCAATAGCGCACCACTATGCAAACGTCATAATTATTACTTTCAAAATTTGACCGAAATTCAATTCCACAATCCTTTTCATCTTGATTTTCATCGTAATGCGTGCAACTTATTACTTTTGTATTAGACTGGAGTCGATTGTAATGCGTGTAATACAGTGATATAGGCGTTATACGATAATACAATTATTGTTACGGGATTTACCTTATCGGCCCTTTTTACGCCGGCCCTAATTTAACGCCGGCCCCTTTTACGTCGGCCCTTATTCCGCAACAGTCTAATTTTTGGATTACACCAATTAGGGCCATAAATAACACCAATAAAACTTATAAAAATCCATATTCAGGCTTCAAAACAGTAAGTATTAACTAAAATTTAAAATAAAATGTCATCTTTCAGTATTAAACTTTTGAAAATTCCATTGAAAATTATTGATTTTCGATGATAGTTTTCATTGTTTAATCATGCCTAAAATCCTTTAAATTGAGAAAAAATGAACAAAAATTAACGCCGCTTTTAGGTAAAAATTGCAAAATTTTGGCCCTTTTTACGCCGGCCCTTCTATCACCGGCCCTTATTAAGCCACGAGCCCAGAAATAACGCCAATAAGGGCCGGCGTAAAAGAGGCCGATAAGGTAAATTGTATAAACGACTGGAAGAATCCGGTGTTCCGGCCTTATAGAATCCCCAGCTAGCTACGCATAAACTTTTACTTTTTTTGTTTATTTCTACTTTGTCTATCTTGCTAAGCTACTTTTGTATTATCAATAAATGTAATTGACTTGTAAAAGCAATTAATGCAAAGCATAATGGGATTAACAAAAAACAGTAATTTTGATGTCTATTTTTAGAATCACTGTGGTATGCTATTGAAAAAAAGGCCTACAAGCGTTAAAGCAACAAGCGATACTTTTATGGACCTACCTGGTAAAACATGTACATTTAACTATGAACATTATAATGAAAGAATGAAAATTTAAGGCAGCAATAAATTCTTTAAAACATGAAAGGTATAAATCCACAGAGCATAAAATCTTGAAAGAGACAAACAGTGTTTATTAAAAGCAAAAAAATACTGACACTGTAAACAATCGTTCAGAAATAAATTAAAACTGAAGTAAGAATAAACTTGATTACATTTTTCAGTTTTCATTTCATCATAGATTGCGATTCATGTGGCGGAGTTGGGGATGGGGAAGGGGGGAGCAATAAAATTACAAACTCAATTCTATTTATTTACAAAGTCCTATATATACATTTTACATTTAAACAAAATATACATTAAAATATACAGATGAATTACCGAATTTTTAATTATCAATTATGAAAATTCTAAGAGTATGGAATGAGGTTAACAAAAATAGCAAAGTGATCACTGAAAGGAGATGGCATCCACCCTGCTGCATCGGAGCAATTATTTTGGAAGATGAGATCTAAAATATTTCCATCGATATGAGTGGGATATTGACAACGCTGGTGAAAGATATGCGGTGGTAATAATTCATTCAGATCATTTCTGTTATCAGGCAAGTTGAAATCACCAAGAATTACTGTCGAGTATGTGGCAACGTCAATTTGCTGTCCAATTTGATCGAGTTCGATTTGCAGCGACTGTATAAACAAAGGAATTGAACTTGCCGGAGGTCTGTAAATTAAAACGAGTAAAATATATTCACCATTGACCATGACCAAAGACGGAAGTAATTCTATGTTACTAACTGTATTTAATAACTGAATTATTTGAACATGATTCGTATCATAAGTTATTGCTAGTCCATGTTCAGTTTGTTTGTGTAATGTTTTCCAAGTAGATAAGTTTGGATTATCCTCTACCCTTTTGGCAGTATTTCTACCAGTTTCTGTAAAACATAGCAAGCAGCATGTAGAGGTGTAAATTTCTTGAGATAGGAAATGCTCAATATGCATATTCCATGATCTAATATTGAAAAGACACAAGTTTGGACCGTGCATTCTTTCCAACGGATGAGTTAACAATAAAGCCTTATTCGATCTCATTTCCTCCATTGTTTTAGGGCCTTATTATTTACAACAATATGTTTATCAGGCTTGAAATTCAATAAATGTATATTGTTACTAGATGTGGCACGAGAAAGTAGCGTGTATAGAAGCCCTGGTCCAACTGGTGTTAACCCTTTCCCACTTCTAGTTGATTGATCTAAATTCCCACTAGCGTATTCCAATGTACTACCTTGTGCTTTGTGAATCGTAGTAGCAAATGCAACAATCAATGGGAACTGTTTTCTTGTAATTTCAATGTCATTGAATTTAAAAGTTTTTGTTTCTGGGTAAATAGGAACGCATGATTTGTATTCATATTTTAATCTCGAGTCTTTCAGTTTGTTACCAGATGAGGGATTGTCAAATTGAACCAATATCATACCTGAGGGTTTGTTGTTTCTAAGCCCTTGAATGTATCGAACTATCCCGGTTGAGCCATTAATCAATTTATCTTCAACATCTTTGTTGATTGTGAGCATGACTCTAGCTCCAACACATATCGTCAATTCCTTTGGTAGCCCTGCAGTCTCATTGATTGGCATATCTTTCTTTAAGCTAACTTTAGTTCTTGACTCATCTTTGCTAAAGAGGTATGTTTATTACCCCATTCTTTACATTGTCTCAAGCAAAGAGAATTTTGCTGATCTTTTAGTCGGTTAGTTATGTACATTTTCATGAAATTCTCAGGCCATTCAGTTGTATCAGTTTGTTCGAAAGATGAAATTTTTTCGATATCAGCTGACGTATGGTTACCTTCACGAAGCCTATTAAGTAATTCAGCGAATTCGGAATCTCCACTTTGTCTAACTATTTCCTCTAACTCGTAAAGTTGGAATTCGTCCCATGCGAATCTTAAACCTTTTGGGTCGTATATTGAGTTTTGACCAACAGGTGTCAACTGAAAAAAGTCTCCAATCAATAACAAGGAAATGCCACCAAACGAATCTTTATTTTCTTTGATATTTTGCAATCTTAAATTCAAATCATCAAAACTTTTGTCACCAATCATAGAGATTTCGTCAATTATAAGAATCCTTAAGTATTTAAATTTTACTCTCAGATTTTGCATATTTGAATTGCTGAGTGATTTATTAATAACGTATGTCCCCTTTCCATATATCGGTGGTTTAACACTGAGTGCAAGGTGGTTCCGTCAATGCTTGCTGCTGCTTTACCAGTTGATGCAGTTACAAGAACAGATGGTTGTGTGTCACAATTTTGACCAGGCTCTTTCAAGATCTTTCTCAACTGTTCAGTCAAAGCTTTTACTAAGAAACTTTTTCCAACACCTGCACCACCATTTAATAGAATTCTAAATGGGTTTGGTTTTTCAAGGGAATTGTTTTTCTCAGCTAATTTAAGAGTCACGACATATTTAAATATGTAATTAAAAAAGTTTTTCTGTTTTTCGTTAAAATTAGAACACATATTGTAAAATAAATCACGCGGCATAGCAGGATTTTGATTTGTCACAGTAAAAGGTATCAAGGGGTTCTCATTCGATTCATCATTAGATTCCTTGTCTTGATCAAAGTCTATCAAATCTGGATGAAATACACCATAATCGTTGCCTTGTTCATCTTCACTGCTACTTTCTGAGTCAGAGTTATCATAAACGGGTATTTCGTCCAGGTCTATTTCATTTGGTTGGTTAAAATTAGAATCATGTTTTAAAATGTTTGGCATAATCACCTCTTCAACTTCAAAGAATTTTTCTTCAAATGTTGCACAATCTCCTTTAATGGTATCTTCATTTTCCCAAGGCATGTATAATTGGAGAAGTACAAGGTAGTAATTATTTCTATCTTGAAGTTTACTAACTTTATGATATCGGATTACACACGCGCGGCTTCTTTTTCTCATTTTCCCCATGCCATTTTTCAATGTAATTGTTTTGGATAATTCAGCATTAATCTCGATAGTTTCTGTTTCATTGTCAGATTCATTTACTTCATCTTCTTCTTCATTTTCGTTTTTCTTTGGATAAGTATACGTGGAAGCAAAGTCAGCATAGCACATGTCTCTTAAGTTATTAGGACGATTAGCATACTTGTCAATTAAATTCTTTTTGTAAACATTTTGGACTCTGGATCGAGTTTAGCTAGCTCAGATGGATTTTTTAACATCCTTAATCGCTTTTCTTTTGGTCCTGATGGAATATATTCAACATCAATATTCGAGGTTCGCATCTTTAAAGACAGAGTCCTTTTTATCGCTTCATGAGTCGATACTTCACGTTTAGTCAAAAACACATTTCCTATAGCACGCAATTTATCTTTTACAGCTTTTCCAGATGCCTCTTTGTGTGCCTTTTTCATAAGTTCACTCATATTTCTTTCTGGTTTACACATGTAAGAAGTAATATACGCTAACACCGCATACATATTTGTAACGTACTGAATGTTCATGTTTGATTGTAAAAGGCTAATTATGACAGTATTGTATGGGCCGATGTTAGTTTCATGAGGTTTCCTTTTGTAAATCACAGTCAGCTTTCTTTGAACTATATCTAATGCAGAGAAATATTCATCTCTTGAAAGATCACAAGATAATAATAAATCATCAAGAGTAAACACTTTCAAGATCTGTACTGCAATTATTAATTTCGTCAAGTACCTTATCTAAAATTCTTTTGCTTTGTCTATACTCATTTTTATCAATGTATTTTCACGTATAATACGAGTTTCTTCACAAGGTGGCCAAGGTGCTTTAAACCTACATCTTGATCCACTTTTCTTTCTACAAGTAAATGTGTGATGATGTTTTTGAACTGTGTTAACTAGATGATAGAGCTCAGGATATTTTTCTTTATCCGGTAGCTGACACGTGATATATTTGTCAATGAAATCTATAACCTCGTTGTCTTTGCTACTGTCTCTCTCATTGATTTTAGGCGCATCTTTAATATGGACTTGTGAATGGACGTGTTCCAGCCCCGTACGATGTTGAAATTCTCTTCTATCGTCATAATTTAAAATCTGTCCTATTGGATGCAAGCCGCTCATGAGCATTTTTGGAAAAACTTTATTGAAAATGTGATCGATTTGTCTGGCTACTGTGACAGGGTTTCTTTTTAAATATTGAACTTTTTCACTCCAGCTCATATTATTCACCTCTTCATCTGTTAGAGTTTCTCCGTATTGTGTAGCGACTACTTTGATAATATTAGTCCATTTAAATAATGCTGCACTCCATGTAAGAAAGTATGTGCTAGGTCCAAACACACGACATTTAGCTAAAACATCCAACATCATGTTATGGCACCACTGTGGAGTTCCTCTAATATTCTTGAATGAGTTTTGGAAAATTTGGTCATCATTTATCATTTGTCTAACGTTATCAGGGTTGGTCAATGATCCTGCAGAAATATCACTTTGAAAGTGTTTTTGCTGTGAAAAACTGATTGCACTAGCAACATTCGAGCTTTCCGTCCAATGCAAAGAATGAAATATGTACTGAGGATCTGAAGCAAATCTATCATCTGACGATTTCAGCCTGGCATGGACATATTTTATTGGAGTTATATTCCTATCTCTAGGCGTATTGAAGTAATTCTTAGCATCAGGATAATGCCCTGGAAAAGCTAATGCTTCCCAATCTGGTTCAGAATAGAATGACACAGGCAATTCGTTTTCGCACGGTGCAATATTGACAATTTCATCAGATGATATAGGGGTGGGTTGTTTATGAGCAATCTCAATAGCTTGTTCTGAAGAAATATTTGCGCCTTCATTTCATACATTAGAGTTGGCTGGGAGGAATTGTTATCTTTAATTTGTTTTTCGTGATTTTATCATTGCCTTCAATGTTATCATCACTATCACTTTCATCATCTTGCTGAGGTTGTGCATTTTTATCAGTAAGTAGTGACCATAATTCAGGGTCTCTTCTCAAACTTTCATCTTCCCATCTCGCATTAGGTACAACATTTTCATAAAATTTATTTATTTCAACTAACTTTTCTAAAGCTTTTGTAACAAATGCAGGTCGGATATTTTGTTTATTCACATAGCTTTTATCTGTAAGACGTCGCTTTAAAGCAAGTGATATTAAAAATTCTTCACTGCAAACTCTTGGTAAAATCTTTTGAATTTTGTCTAGATTTGCCGGAACCATTACGCACTGTCCTTTGAGACCTTGCTGCCCACCTTTATGTTTTGGTACAATAAACATGAAGGGAATAATTTGCGACACAAGCATCATTTCTATGGGGCACAAATCATCTAATTCAGGAATTCTTGTAGACCGTTGCAAATTATTTGCTTGAGCCTGCACTGGTAACTTTTCTTTTTTTATTGCTTTATCACATGGGTGGCAAATCCAGTATTTTTCTTCTGAATCACAATGTAAGTTGACAGCATCACATTCTTCAAACATTGGTAAGCCTTCATATTCTTATGGAGGAACCGCTTGCCGTTTCCCTTGTACTCCCATTTTAGACATATGTGACATTTGTTTGTCGGGCCGTTTTGTGTAGCTGTTAAAATTTTTGCTTTACGATTTCAAAAGCTTTGGTTAAAGTTATCGAAGGGTCAACCATGCTTGATCTTTGAACTTTATCAAATTCTTTTTGTTCCTCTATTTTGCTAAGCTGTCGAAATTTCCCCTTTTTTATCCGATTATTTTTTTAACACTTTCTTTTTCAAAATCATTTTGATTCTCCCGCAAATTTTGCATTCTTTCCGTGCAGATTTTTGGTTTTCTTTTTTTTTTTAAATCATTTTGATTTTCTCGAAAAAGCCTTTTCTTTGATTTATCAGATTTTCGACTTTCATCTCTTTCAAAATCATTTTGATTTTGCCTCAAATTTTGCATTCTTTTTGTGCAGATTTTTGGCTATCTTTCTTTTCAAAATCATTTTGATTTTCTCGAAAAAGCCTTTTCTTTGATTTATCAGATTTTCGACTTTCATCTCTTTCAAAATCATTTTGATTTTCCCTCAAATTTGCATTCTTTTTGTGCAGATTTTTGGCTTTCTTTCTTTCGAAATCGTTTTGATTTTCTCGCAAATTTCGCATTCTTATTTGTGCAGACTTTTGGCTTTCTTTCTTTTCTAAATCATTTTGATTTTCCCGCAAATTTGCATTTTTTTTCGTGCAGATTTTCTGGCTGAATCAATTTGAGTGTTATCAAAATTACACCGCATTTTCTTCATGACAGATTTATTCGAAGAAACTGTTAGTTTACGTTTTCTTTTTACAGGTGTGGTGGAAATTGACTCAGACGGGTTTATCGTTGTTTTTCTGCTTTGTCTTTCTAGCTCTAAAACAAGAGATCTCTTTATCATGACTTCAGGATTCAACTCATTATTATCATCAATTTTTGAGAAAAAAGAATTTTGATTTTTTACTTCGGGAGTGTTGTTTTCAGCTACATATTGTGTGGTTATATTTGCTGTTGGGATATTATCTTTTGAAGAATTGACATTTGGTTCAATAAAAAAATCTTGACTCGAAGGAGTAATCGGTATTATTTCGGTTGTTTTTCTATAGATCAATAAGTAAGGAACAATATGGTCATTGACCGTACATCTAAATACATTATTTCCAATAGCCACAACACGCTCATCGTCAACTGAATACCACATTTCTCCGTATCTTACAGCTGCAGTGTAGTGACCACTATTTGCAGTATTCCCATGGTGATAAATAATGGCCTGTAAATGAAGTTTCCCTATAAGTACATTTTCAATGTCCGTTTCGATTCTTAAATTTGGAGCTAACTTTCTAGAGGTGTTGGTTAATCGGTCGTAACCAAAAATGAGTAATTGAATGATTAAAGTATCTGAAATGTTGTACAAAGTTTTGGCTTTAGTTGCTTTTGTTCTAACAGGGCAAGTAGAACATTCGTACAGCTCATCGAGAAATTCCCCATTTGGATTGTTGATACGTCTAGAGATTTCTACTTCGATTGAATTTTCTTTAAAACGATTAGGGAATTCGATATGGCATACGGTATCGTATAAGGATCTTTCAGAGGCTTTGAAGCAAGTTTGACATAATATAGATTCTAAAAATGATATTTGGAAAATATTTTCGGGTACGTTATTATTAGCATTGAAAGGGTAAATGAGATTCACAATGTGCATTAAACATTCTTCAGCGTCAAATTGTTGTCGTAGGGCAGGGTCATAATTTGGTAACTCGATTGATGAAATAAATTTATATGTTTCGATTGTGGTAGCAGAATTTTCCATCACTAAGAATAATTCTTTAACTTTCAATTTAGCAGGGTTGTTGTATCAAGATGATTGACAAATCTCGAAAGCTATCGATTGAGTAAAGTACTTGGAGGACTGAATTAAAGAAGCAAACATTTTGCTGTAAATTTTTCAACCCTAAAGGTGATTTTCCTCTCAATGGTAACAAGCTACTTACACGTTCTAGATTCGAATCATCAACTTGCTTCACTTTTCTAGGTGTTTCTTAAAACCCTTTTTCTTTTTTGATGTTCCTTTTGGTCTCCCTTGGCTTTTCTGAAATCTTTCGTCAGCCATCTTCAAAAAATCGAACTCAAACAAAGTTTTAGATGTAATAATTTCAGATTTCGTAATTTCAAGTCTCGTAATATCAAATTTTGTAATAGCGTAATGAGCGTAATGACAGCCAACACTAAGGTTGGCAACTGATTTAATAACCTCTCCACCGCTTTATAGGTGACACCAGGTATAAATCAGTAAAAAACTAATTACAAAAGATAGATATAAATGTTGCTTTTATTTGCTTTTTTATTTATTTTTTTATGTTTTTTATTTTTTTTATTTTTTATTTTTTTTATTTTTTTTTTCTGTTTTTGATTTCTTTTTCTTTTTTATTTTATTTTCAATATTTTTTTTCAATATTTAACAACAAATTATATCTATCAAATTTCCTAATAAATTTGTTTTTCTTTCTCTTCTTCTCCTTCTCCTTCTTCTTCAGGTGACTTCTGTCTTTGCACAGGCTTTGCACCACGGTAATCTTCTTTGAAGAATGTCAGCAGTTTTTCAAATAGCAAATTGATTGGAAAGTTGTTTGTTTGTGTTTGTATTTTTCTTGCGACACTGGAATTTTAATGAAATCGCCTATTGTGGTATTGATATTTTCTCTTGTTGTTTAATATTATTTGGTTTTTATGCTAAATAAAGATTGAAAAAGACTATATTGTAATGAAATATTAAGGAGACGATGAGTGATCCGATAGTAATACTTAATATCACTCTGTTATTTTCAATGTCTTCAATGGTTGATCTGATTGATTAGAAACTTTTAAAATTCATAACAGTAAAACACCAGAAACATCTCTCTTCCACAACGCGTGTCTCAGTGTCATAACATAACACAAGCACAACACAAGCAAATATTTTCAGGAGACAAACTGAAAAAAATATGCAAGCGAAACCTCTCTCCTCCATAGAGACTATTCATCCTTTTGTCTTATATTAATATTAATTGAATGGAAAATATGTCGTACCGGTGGAGATTTTACTTTCTCTTTTTCTTATTTACAAAAACGCACACAGTCGGTCTTATTGAAATGATAAACATTTTTTCTCATCAAAAATACGTAATTAGTTTTTAAGAACATTGATCTATGAATAGTGATTCTTATAGCTACAAATTCATTTTTTGAGCCAAAAAATTTTTCTATTAAAATCTGCTTCAGCCAACTTTTGAATGTGGTGGTACCCTACTTTTATGCAAAAAATCAAAAAAATCTAATGATAAAATCTCGAGAAAATCACAAAAAACCCTAATTTTAGACATATTTGGCCCAAATTAACCCAACATAATTTTTTCTCGAAAATCGGGCTCCGTCACATTCGAGGGTTTAAGGCTATCTATCTTTGTGCAAAAAATCTGAAAAAACTAATGAGCCAATCATGAGGAAAGCTAATAACTAACGAACGAACGGACGAACGGACGAACGGACAAAGGTTAATTTATAGGACCTCCACCGGGGTAGGTCCAAAAACTAAGAACTTTCATTATGCTCACGTTACAAATCTTAGAATGTGGAAAATTCAATCATGTTTTCTTGCACGAATAAAATACTTGACCTTGATAAGTGAATACAACACTCACCAAAAACACAAGATGCATCACCGTTTCCATCCACTTTCATAATTTTCCCTTCAGTCTGGCATTCGTCGTTAAACTCGCTCAGTAAAATACACACGCCAGGTTCTGATGACCATTCCACTGTGGGAGGGCCTACACATACAATCTTTGATGAAATACCTACATGCAATGGTAAATATGATATCACAAAGGATTGCCCCTTCTTTCATAGTGCCCGTACGCTCGAAAATGGAAAATTTTTAAATCCCCCTCCCCTTGTACGCTTTCGTACGCTTTATGTGTACCCCCCTTCAGCGTACGTACGCTTGTTTAGTACACCCCCCCCCCCAATTTATAGCTACAAATTCATTTTTGAGCCAAAAAAATTTTCTATTAAATCTGCTTCACAACTTTTGAATGTGGTGGTACCCTACTTTATGCAAAAAATCAAAAAATCTAATGATAAAGCTCGAGAAAATCACAAAAACCCTAATTTTAGACTATTTTGGCCCAAATTAACCCAACATAATTTTTTCTCGAAAATCGGGCTCCGTCACATTCGAGGGTTTAAGGCTATATCTTTGTGCAAAAAATAGAAAAAACTAATGGCCAATCATGAGAATCTAATAACTAACAACGACCGACAACGGACGAACGGACAAAGGTTAATTTATAGGACCTCCACCGGGGTAGGTCNTTATATAGAAAACGTTCAACTTAGGAGAAATGAGTTCTCACATGTTCTTTTAATCTTGGAATGTTCCTCAAATCAGCATTGCAAATATGACACTTTAAACTAGATTCTAAAAGTTGTTTGTAATATAAGGTATCAATAGTTATGCAACCTTTCTCTGATAATTCACTCAAAATTGAATTTGCTGGTCTAAAGAAATCAGTGGTGAAAGAGTTCCAATGACGTTTATTTTTCAACGATGGTGAATCAAAGTCTGTACTGATTACATGCATATGTAAGAGTGTCATGCTTGGTACTGCATGAAATCCCATTCGAAATCTGATGGACGGATTAGTGTCTGATTCTGTTGATTCCAATTGTCGACCGATTTTAATCATTTCATTTATCAGTGGGACATGGCTTCTATTCAGAGATTTCATACTTGATACATCACCTTTTGCAATCACCAAAAAATGTTTTTTCGCTTTTGGATATTTATCATGAATTACAGAGCATTTTTCAGTTTCTAGGATGATGTTTTTAGGATTTTGCAGAGCTTGTTTTAAACCTTGTGTCCAGTGACCAGGCTTCACTGCTCCTGGTAAATCAATTGTTGACTTCTTCATGATTTTATTGGCAGGCTCAGATGAAGCTGTTTTTACAGGCCTTTTCATTCCTGTCTTCTCACTTCTGCCACTTATCATTTTACCTAGATTGATAAATGGTTGATTTTCAGTATTCTCATTTCTAAAGAAATCAAAAATTGAATGTATCAACTTTTTATTAAAGATAACTGTTAACTAAGCTATGCCTTCATTGCCAGACGGTGTCAATCAAACAAATCGAACACCAAATCAATTGAAAATCGAACGCAATCGAATAATTGCGATTCAACTGTCGAACGCAATCAAATCGTAATCAAATATAACCCAAGATTTGCCGTTCGATTGCTTCGATTATATGTTCGATTGTATTTGATTATGTTCACATATTTGATTATGTTCGATTGCTTCAATTGCATTCACTCACTTCGATTACTCTCGTCTCGTGCTGTACTTATGCGCTCATCCATTATATCTGATTCCAATGGCATAATGGCTGCTGCCAACACTAAAGCTCTAAGAGAGCGAGATAATTTAATTGCAATCAATCTTATGAAACATTATCGCAATCAAACTGATCAAACGTAATCAAATCTAAATTGAATTCAATACCAATCGAACATAATCGACCCAGGAATCAGCTGTTTGATTGAGATTCGATTGCTTTCGATAATCAAATAGCAATTATTCGATCCTGTTTGATTACATTTGATTGGTTCAATCGCGATTTTCGTTCAAACTTGCTCGATTGACACCGCCTGCTCATTGCGACCTCCCTTGAATTTCAGAACCTCAGAATCAGAGTGAAAAACAAGTATTTGTAATACACTCCAAATGATTGATATCATAATTTTGTAAGATTCTTTAGGAGATGACTTATCATTTAAAATGATACTAGTGAAAATATCTTTTTGGAAATAAATTGAAAGGCTACAGTTTAAATTTTTTGACTCCCTTGCTTTAGGGTAATACTAAAACACAACGAGCCACAACAACCCACAAAATTGCACAACAAGTCAGAAAATAGCATCATAAGCCACAACGAGCCACAATGAGCCAGAGAACGGCAAAACAAGCTACAACGACCCACAACGCGCCAGAAAATGGCACAACGAGCCACAATGACCCACATGCCAGAAAATGGCACGAGCCAGAAAATGGCACGAGCCAGAAAAAGAAGAGCTACAAAGAGCCACGAGCCGAAAAATTACACAACGAGATGGAAAATGACACAATGAGCCACAACGATCCAGAAAACGGTATAGTTTGACCATGGTTTTCTCATTTGGTTGCTCCATGAAAACAGGATGTGTGTCATGGTAGGTCTATCCTGTTAAAAGGATTGTCTTTGCCTTGGATGTCATTTCATTGGTTTGTGAATCAGCATGGTCACACTTTCTTGCTTCAAAAGGATTACATAATAAAAAAATAACAAGAAATTTTGGTTCATGTTTTCAAAAATCAGTTCAAAAATTGAACTACTACCACGAACTGCCTTGATAGTAAAGAAAAAAGCAGATGAAAAGAAGAAATGTATGTAATTATATGATATCTCAAAGTTTAAGTATCTATAATACAGTATGGAATGTCGGCCAACAACTAAACATAAAATAGTAAAGTAGAGTCAATTTCACGTACACTTTCTGATCTGAGAAGTAAATACCTGCATGTAATTTCCATTCAAAAGTTTTCATGCAATGTGGTGTCAAGTTTTCACTTTGTCATTCAAAATTACCGTCAACCGCTCTAGCTTGGGACAATTGGTTGTTGAAACATGGGACTGTTCAGTGAGGATCTGATTTTTGCCTTGATTACCCAAAACCTGGTACCTTTTTAGCTTGAGGGAAGAAAAAAGTTAGAGTTTTTGGGTTTGCCAAAAAAACGCCTTGTCAAAATTTTTTCATCTTCACAGGATCCATTCCCAACCTCAAAAGACATCTTTTTGTCTAGGGTTTTTTTTGGCAAGTTCTTCCTTCGAAGAATATCGATCACTTTCGTTTCCCCCAGAAGGCCCCGAGAGAAATTCAATGTCCATTTTAGCCAATTTAGAGGGTTAAAATTTCAAAATTTCTTGGTCGGCCCCAACTATGGTGGGGCCTCCTATAGATCTCATTTTGAAACATTAAAGAAACGGTGCAAACAGTTTTATTCATCTGCCATTTATCCTTGTAACTTCCAATTGTCTTTAGCACTTGCTGGCTAGTCTTCAAAATAAAGTTGAATGCTACAAGAGGGACGAAAATTGAAAATTTCTCCCGTCGGCGCAAACCATGGTTGCGCATCCTCCGTAACTAACATTTTCCTCTCTTTCTTAAGTGCTTATTCTTAGATGCATCAAAGACATCAGGTCCTTTATTTCAGGAAAATATATATTCATAGCAAAGCCTTAAACAAAAAGAAGCAACAGATTTATTTATGAGGTGTAATTTTGAGCAGATTGGCATTGGAATCCTGTGCAGTCCTGTGATGTTTAAATCATATTTTGGAAAAAAGAGAGTAAATGAGGACAATTTTAGCTATTCTGAATTGAAAATTTCTCCTCATTCCCCTTTTCAAAACTATTCTGGGGAGAATGGCCCTCATGTTTTACCAAAAAAAGCTACTTATACTTTTGAAAGATTTCCATTATTTTTACATGAATTATTTTTCAAATCGAATTGAAATGGGTCCTAAAATAGCACTTTTAACCCTTCAAAATTCAAAAATTTTCCCCATTGCCCAACCATGGTGGGCTTTGTCAATTAACTCAAATATACCTCAGCCCTCGAAAGGGGCCCTTTGATGTGATCCATCAGTTGTCAAACTATTTTTGATATGCATAAGTCAAAATTACGTCATCTTTTCTATCCGAAAGACCCTCAAAAAACTGGAATTTGACCCCTGTGACTGTGTTACTAAAAATAGAAAAACAGAGGTCAAATTCCTTCTAAATTTTTCGGGTGTTTCCGATAGGAAAAATAATATAATCTTGACTTACACGTATGACAATGCCAAAACACTGATTGACGACAATACATACACCTGAACATGGTCAAAAATACCCCCTGTTTTTGTGACATTTTGTATATGATATCTTTAACCAAAGGTTTTTAGGTGATATAATGTGGCTGACACTAAGTTTATATATTCCCCAAAAGGGGAAAAGATCGAATTTCAAAGTGCAGAAAAAACGGTTACAATATCTCTTCTAGATATCCCTAAATTTCACTCTAAATCAGGTGATTTTTGTGGCTTACATTGTCATGTGGCTTACGTCAGTCACAATTTTTAGAGAACAATTGTGGCTTACCAGGTATGTGTAAAAAAAATTTCAATGAAACGATAGAGAATTAAAATTTTTATTAATGGGTGATGGATCGTGGTTAAAACTCGACGTGAAAACACGTGGTTGACATTTCCAAGTAGTCAACTGTAAATGGTTGTAAGCCACAAACCATCACCTAACAGAACTTTTCAAACTACTACAAGCCTAGGTTAAGCTTTGAACTTGAAGTGTGTAAATTTTCAGCTGTCAAAACAAATGTCAGCCACATTTATCACCTGAAGTGTAAAAAAATTGAAAAATTGTCAATTTTCAAATGTCACACTATTTTTGACCATGATCACCTATTTGTGGGCAAAAATTAAGTTTATATAACGGCATTTCATCCATAACAATGAGTCTAAACGTGGTATACGAATATGAAAATTAAATTTTCTAAGCATAATGGCGTGAAATCGAAAAAAATTGGCGTTATTGTTAAAATCAAATTTTTCAGGGGTGATGGCGTGAAATCGAAAAAAATTGGCGCGATGGCGTGAATTTTGGGTCCGCTGGGGGGCCTCATTAATAGTACATGAACCATGTCCAGTACACCTGATATTTATTGAGGCTAGTGCGCGTGATTTGCGGCTAAAGACGGTATTGCTCCACAATAGTGTTTTTTCTTCAATCGTTCATTTCTACAATGGCGACTGAAGCGAAGAAAGCAAAAAGATTGACCAGCTTTGAATGCATGTATTGTTTTTAGCCATTCCTACCATGGCGATCTTTGATTAAATATAAGTACATTCTGTGAAAATTTCAAGTCTCTAGCCCTTTCCTATGTGGAATTATCAATTCCAATTTAGAGGGATCTCAACCGAGATGAGGACGGGATAAAAAATTCCACCAAGACGGAGTACACACATCAAACTTTCAAAACACGCAAACTGAAAGCAGTCATTATGACGTCACACATTCAGAGGGTTCAGATCAATGTTTTGATTTGATTGTCTGACGGTTCCATTCCCAGGAGAATAATTTACCGTCAGCCGAATAAGGATATTTTTGTACCTTTGCGGTAGATTTTTCAGCTTGAGTTTATGTCTAATGTTATGATTTTTTGAAGTGCTTGTTCTAAGAGATGAGCGAATTTGATTATTTCTAGTTTTCAAAAGAAGCAAATTTAATCTTTCTTCTACAAGATTACACTCTAAAATATAATGCCAATTATGCATGTAAGTTTTATATTAATACTTTCTTTTGCATATGTTTTGCATACTTTCTAAGGGAATTTCACCACGGCAATTCGGCCACCATACTTTTTTAATACAATTCAATATGGCAGATGGAAAGGCGAAAAGGTCTATTAAACCCATCGTTGATCCAATTTACACGCTGGCCCTTTTGCGCCAGTGACGAGAAATAGTGCCTTATAAGGGCTGATGAGGTTCATATCATATGACTGACGCCCACAGCATCGGAAAAGCACAAGTGTTTCAACCGGTATTCCAACGAAGCCATATTTTGGTTTGTACAGAAATTTTGCCCGTTCAAATCTAAACAACAACATGGTCAATCTCACTAAAGCAAAACATTTTGGCCACAGCATTTCCCTGGATAAAAATCCTGGTCACGTGACCATCCGTGATTTTAGACCAATGAAAACGCTTCATTTCCCCAGATTAAAGTTGTGTCTACAATAACACGCAGGAAAAGGCTAGAAAAAGAGAGAAAAAGAGAGAAAAAACCGGGGGTCAAATTAAATTTTTCTCCCTTCTTGCGGCAAACATAAAAGACTTTAAGAGGCCATTTATTTAAGAAAGAGGTGTTATATCATAAATAAATTATGTAAGTAAGTGATATTTTAAGTAACAAGTTCATTAATAATTTTATTTTGAAGTTTGTTTTTTAAAAAAAACCCTGTGCTAATGATAATCTCATTTTCTTAACTTATGGACCCATATTGGAAGTCTTTTTAATACAGATCATTTGGCAGTGTAGTTGCAGCCTATACAAGAATTGGAATCTAAAGTCTGAAGTCGTAAATCCTTGCCAGTGACCCCGCAGAGAAATTTTTAGTTGGCAGACACCGACTTTAGGTTGGTTTGGAAATCGTTTTATTTTGAAATGTAATCTTCACTTTAGATGAATACTTTTATTTATTTGGATTCATGAGAGGTTCAAGGTTTGTTTGTTTACTTTTTATTTCAAATTATTTCATTGGTTTATTGAGCTGCAATAGCTGATTGAAAAACAGTAGATTTTTGATAGTTATCAGCGTGGGCTTGGCCGCAATTTTGAATTTACTTTACGTCAACACTTGTGAAAGATGGTGGGAAATTTATCTGATATTCCGATGGCGTATTGGCGGCCGCCCACGCTAAAGCTCTGAAGGAGCGGGCCAATATACCATCGGAGACTTCTTAGTCATCGTTTGATGTACCGCATCACAGTCGTGTCTAGCTGTCCTTACACTTTTCGCTTGACAGTGTAGCTCTAAAGCTCTAAAACAGCATCTAATAACATGAAAACCAGAATATGATTCTTCAATGGGAATCAAAACTATAAAGTGCACTTACAAACATCAATTTGTCAGATCTAACAAAATTTATAACGGCACTGTCATCATTGACAATAAAACAAACAATATTCTGTCAAGAGCCTTGTAAACATTCCAACAACTTCCATCGAAATGATCTATCACAGCTCAGTCTACCATTTTAGCGCGGTCCGAGGATTGAGCCGAGAACTCTCGCAGAGCGCCCGAGCTCCCGCACGGCGCGCACTGCGGGGATGAAAAACTTCAATCTGTCAATCATTTTCTCAAGCGAAGAGTACGCGAAGCGATTCTAGCTTTACGATAGTGCCGCGGATCATCAATGGATAGTATTCAATTATTATTATCCCTTTATTTTCATTCCTATAACTTTTGCAAAAAAAAGGAAAAATAGAAAAGTTGTATTTTTTACTGCTCTATTCACATACTGAATTTGAAAGATCTTCTATGTGGCGTTTTTTTGCAAACTTCAAAAAACTGATTTTTGTCCCGTCTTTGCGGGATTTTGGCCCAGGTGCTTGAGTGCAGCATAGGGTACAAAGTCCAAATATGCGTTTCCCGTAATTTTTGTATGAAGAGTTAGGTCTACACTGCTTGACTATCGGTTGCACCCGAGTGAATTTAGCATGAAAATCTCTGCTGCCTGAGAAACCTTACAGAAAAAAAGAAAAATGGTAACCCAAAGGTTCCCGATGTTAAAATTTTCCCGACCTTCCAGAGCTTTTTAGCGTATCGGAAGAAAATTTCTACATCGAGTACCAGATAGGTAAGTGGGAAATAGTATAGGGCGTAAAGCCAAAGGCCCATCAGGCGGTGTCGGGTGTTCTCACTAAGATAGGAATTTTAAGCACCTGACTGTCGGGTGCACTATTTTTCGGGTGTTTTCGCAAATTTAGAAATTTCAGCACCCGACTGTCGGGTGCACAGGCAGGGGGTCATGCGGAGAATACTTTTTGACACTGTGGATGGCAGACAAGGACAAGATGTAAAAAGGACATCCAAATAGACCTTTTTTTAAAGAGGCAGCCAAGTTGAATAATTATGTACTCCAGCATAATAAAAACAATAATGGGCCATTCCAGAAAAAAAAAATTACCCCCTAATGGATGACATCAATTTTTGAAATAAATTTTGGCATGGAATTCCAGGCAAACTTTAAAGAGAAAGTATCGGAATTCCATGAATTTTACTTAATTTTGCATTAAAGTATTGGAATTCCATGATTTTTTTAGGTTACAGTAACGGAATTCCACGGTTTTGATAGGTATTTTGTAAATTTGTTACGGAAATTCCGGACTTTCTTGAAAGCAATTTGCTACGGAAATTCCATGTCGTCCATTGGGGGGTAACGAACAAAAACTGGATGGAATGGCCCAATGATACAGCCATGCTGTATCATGGATATTTTAAAAATTATTCATGGCTGTATCATTGTTTTTATGCTGGAGTACATAATTATTCAACATGGCTGCCTCTTTAAAAAAGGTCTATTCTAACCCCACTCAACTCTTCTCTCCGCTCTGCTGGTGTCTGGTGCTATGCGCCCTAAATTTTCAAACACGCAAACTGGCGGTGGTGGTGGAGGGGCGGGCGGGGGCTACGTGATAGGGTGGGTGTTGTACAAAGTGAAAGTTACTAAACTTACAAATTAAATGGCTTTCCTAGATTAACTTTCAGCTTGCCAATTTACTGTCTAAGGTCTGTCCACACAACACTTACACTAGAATCCACTTCAATCACTTTCACTGTTGATTTTGTTTCTTGCTTTTGATGGTAGGCTCAGTCGGGTCTGACTGTAGAATATCGAATGCTTATAATAAATAAAAAAGTCAATATACATATTGCTATCTAAACACTATCTATAACACACGTATTACTATATCGTTAACCATCATAATTAATCAAATACGGACCCGACTATTTTAAAGCCAAGCCTGGACCTTAGACTTCCGACGCTGTCATGCCTCGGGGGAATCCGAAAGAGGGGGATGGTAGCTGTGGGGTGGGGGAAAGAAGGGGTACCCGCCCGGGGGGGGGGGCACTCGTATGGTCTGATCCAAGATATGTGCCGCCCTTAAGGGTAGGTTTTTCGAGACTCTCAAAATACACTATAGGGTACCTTTGATAGGTCGCTACAAGGGTCTTCTTTTTAGGGGTACTTTTTCTCGAGTTCACAAGTTCAATGCACAAATGTTCCCAAAATGCGAATTCTTTAATCAAAAGTTAGTCGAGCAACGAAGAAAAAGGATTCGGTTTCTCTAATTTTCAAATACACTTCTAAAGATAGCCGTGTGATTTCATTATGTCATAATTTCTGCAGCCAAACGTTTCTTGAAATCGACTTGAACAATGTAGAGAGGCCAATGGCGAAAAGATTGTGCAACTTAGGGTAAAAGCAGAAATTTTGAGTGATCGTCAATATTCCTTTATGGACCTACCTCGGAGGTTCTTTGAATTAACCTTTGTTCGTTCGTTTGTCCGTTCGTTCGTCTGTTATCAGCTTTTCTCGGGATTGGTCCATTATTTTTTCTGATTCTTTGCAGAGTGATGCAAAATGACACTACCCAAAAAGTGACGGAGCTAGAATTCAAAAAACATTTTTTTGGGCAAATTGTCTCAAATTGTGCCTAAAATGGGGTTTTGAGGACTTTGTGTGAAATTGCTCCATTAGTTTTTTCAGATTTCTTGCATAAAGTTAAAGGGCAAGGTTCTCTAAAAAGTGGCTGCAGCTGTTTTTTGGGGAAAACTTTTTTTGACCGTAAAATCGGATTTTCTTATTTAGGAAAATTCCCTTTTATCATTTCTAGGGAAAATGAGGATTTGTCGCGATTGACTTGGCATTTTTTTGGCAAATCTGGGCCAAAGAGTGCGTAAAAATGGGTTTTTTGAAATTCCTTCTTTAGTTTTTCCTGAATTTTTACACAGGGGGGGATTTCATGGTTGGCGGAGGAGCGGAATCGGCCCTTTTTTTGGACGGAGTGGCGGAATTTGGCGAAAATTTAGACGGAGTTACGGAAATTGGGTTCTCTGACGGAGACGGAAAATTAGACAATTTTAGTGCGAAAAACGGAACTTAGCAAAAAAGTTTGCGGGAATTTCAGAATTGGTAAAACATTTTCAAAATTTGCGGAATTTTCGACAAAAATATTAAATTTCAAAGGAATTTTCGGTGACGGAATTTTGGTTCAATTTAAGACGGTTTGACGGAAATTGGAGAAAAAATTGGCGGAATTACGGAATCGGGTACCCCCTGAACCCCCCCCCCCCTACACATTGATGCAAAATTGCAATTCTAAAATGCAAGACTTCAAGACTTTTTTAAAGAAAAAGTTTTAGTCAAACTTGGGCCAAATTTTGGATTTTTGGAACTTCATTAGATTTCATCTTTATTAAAGAGCTAGAGTTATCTTTACATGAAAGAAAAGATTGTTTTTCGTTTGTGCCCAAAACTAAGGCTCCTTACCTCTAAAACTTCAAAAAGCCAGTGTGAAACAAGTACAAGTTTCATTGTGTTTTTCGAGCTTACATATTTCTTTGCTAATGCTGTTATCTTTTTTTCTTTTTTTCGTTCGAACATTTTCATCTTCATTCAGCATGTTGCTTGTTGGCTTAGAGGTTATCTCAAGAAATATGGTCATATTACATACCGTTGAATCAGAAATTCGATCTAGATTTGAAAAAAGAATTATCTTATATCACAAAAATCAAGTCAATTAAAGCTATCTTTCTCCAAAGTGAGTGACGCTTTCATTCGATGTTTTTGCCAAGAGATCATTTGTGTCTTCTAAGTATGGTCAGATTTGTAGTCCATAAGTGGCTCGAGCAATTTCAAAATTTGAGGAAATTACAGTCCTTAAAGAAACGAGCAATTGTCAAAAGGTGGACAAATGCGTTCGGGAAATAAATCTGACCTCACTAAGTGTGTTCAACCAGCAGAAGTTGTATCCTCTCCTCCTGAAGTTGGTGGAGCAGTGCTTGAAGGATTAGTCATCGTCAATATGACCAAACCAAAGAAAAATCGAAGATTTCAGGATTATTGCAGACAATCCTAATATTCTCAGGTCAAGAAGCTTCAAATTGTGGACGTGGTTTTTGATACGTATTAGAATCTTAGCCTCAAAGTAGCAGCACGAACAAAACGAGGAAAATGAATCCGTCGGAAGGTTCTAGATAATTCCATCGCACCGACAAACCGGAATGGATTCCTTCGTCTAAACCAATATAAAACCAAACTGTTGTTCTATCTTTCCAAAGGAGCTGATGACGTGTACTGATGATGACACAGTACTTACATGTGCTTATGCTACGACTTGCATCACCAGTAGTGGTCTCATCATTTCTTCCACCGTGCAACCACGAAGAGCAGACACACGAGTGTTTTTATGCACGTCAACGACATGTCACTGCAAGGTCCACAAAGATAACCATTCGAACCATGGACAACGACGTCTATACCGACGTTATACCTATATCCATATTCACTCGTTTGAATGGTCAACTCGAAGAATTGTGGATCGATTTTGGTAATGGCAAACATCGACAGTTCTTCCCGATCCATTTGATTGTGAGCGATGTTCGGCAATCAAAAGCTTTAGTAATCCCGTTTTTCATGCCTTCACAGGATGTGACCAGGTCTCTTTGTCGCAATCCTCTAAAAGTTCTGCTTGTAAGATCTGGGACCCCGTCTGGGACTCATTTGATGAAATAACCCCAATTTTTGAGATGATTAGTCATAAACCAACCCATTGTGATGTTGATGAAGCGTTACCGATACTCAAACACTTCACAGTGCTATTATACAGCAAGACGTCTTTGGGTTTGAGACAGTTGATCAGATATGGATGCAATCCTCAGAAAGGTTGTAAAGGACGTTGCAAGTGTGTCAGTTCAGGGTTCTTATGTACCCGGCTTTGCAAATGCAAAGGCTACTATTTGGCTACTTGTTTTTCGAAATGTAGGTAAATTTCCGATCTAAAGGTATATAACTATGACAATTTGCTTAAGATGCAACTTCTAAGCCAGAAAGTTTGATGAGACCACCACTCACTTTTGGGACAAATAACATTTGCTGGCTTGATTTTTACGGTATGAGATAATCCTTTTTTGGAATTTACGTTGAATTTCCGATCCAATGGTATATGATAAGACCATATTTGCAGAGATTTCCTCTAACCCAAAAAATTGATGACGTCATCACTCACTTTGAGGATGAATAACTTTTGTTGACTTGATTTTCATGGTATGGGATAATCCTTTTTGGAATCTACGTTGAATTTCTGATCCAACAGTATATAATATGACCTTATTTTCTGGGATGACCTCTAAGCCAAGATTTCCCTGATGACGTCATCAAAAATTGGCCCAAAAATTGGACAAAAAAGGGGGAATTTGAGTGGGTCCCGGGCTAAAATGTTTTATTGAGGTCTGTGCCAAATTTCATGCTTTTAGCCAAATGTGCACAATTCCATCAAAATTATGCACCATTGGTTTCTACACCAATTGCCATGCGGGCATTTTTTTGTCCGCTTTATCCCACTAAAACCGTCCTAGTCTCGCACCTATAGACAATAGAAAAATGTGTCAAAAAAGGATTGGATCGAGTTAAGGGGGATGATCAAATAATTGTGGCAAGCGCATGGCCGCGCGACTACGGCCAATATCTGATATTCCGATGGCGCATTGGCAGCCGCCCACCCTAAAGCTCTAAAGGAGCGGACCAAAATATGGTTTTAGTAAAGAAGAATAAACTTTAATTTATCGAAAATGTCTTCGACTCGATTAATCAAAGTAGATTATTCATGATCCCTAAAGCTCATGGCATGATTTAAGTTTCATGTGAGGGATAGGTTTACAAAGTAGCGGGTGTATTCGAAAATTGCTGATCCTTTGAGAGACTATTTTCGCGATTTTCAGCCGAAATTTTCAAACTTTAGCCCACCTGACGAGAATTGACCCTTTGAGGGGGTCGATTTTTGATATTCCGTAATTCTAAGACCCTTCTTTCACCGGAGACTCAATGTCTTTCGTTTAATGGTTTTCATTCGTAAGTTTAAGCCTAAGTACCCCCTCCCCCTGGTTCCGAATTATGTACGAAAACGACCACTAACGTGATAAACCTTATGCACCATGTAACCAAAACAGCAAAAACCACGCATTTTAGGGGTCTAATACTTTGTTTAATATATTTTCATGTTTTCAATTTTTTCTTTTTCATTTTTCCCTTTTTCTTGAACGAATTTTGAAAAACAAATCAATGGAAAGTATAAGCGCATTTGAATATTTGAATATCTTTCCATCGATACCAAATTTTTTATCATACTACAAATACTATACTATGATGGCCATAAATAAAAACACCTGCGTACCTTTTGACACAAAAGGGCTTTTCCAGAGAAAATTTGAATATGGGGTTGGAGGATATAACATGACATTGTGACTTTTGACCCCCGAGCAGATCTAACCCGGACAAGCATTAGTTGACCCCTGGACATTCAAAATTACCCTCAAACAGAGAAAGTTCACCCCCCCCCGGCCAAGGCAAGTTTCGTAGATTTTTCATTACCCTTGGTATTGTTCAAATTGGTCTCGCATCTTTTTCAAATCAGTATGCAGATTCAAGACCATGAGGAAAATCTGCATAGTTGAGTCGACAAATAAACTCTGAACGGATGTTTGCTCTCGTGACCCTCGTCATTATCAAGACTCTCCCTCTCTCCCCTTTTCCCTCGACCGTATATGCGGCTCAAAATTAGGACTTCAAAATCGGTTTCTTAGAATGCAGAGAGAATTTAGCCAACTTAGAGTAAATTTGGGCGATTTACCTTTACAGTGCATTATCTTTAAATTTTTTTTTGAGCTAACTTGTTTAGCTCAGGTTAATTTTAAGAAAGACAAATTAACGCCCGCAATACACCCTTCCGCCCTGATGTTACTCACTCTCTAGAAGCTATTGCTTCAAAACCCAGTATCACTATTTATACGGGACCGAAGCCATGCTCAGCCTTTCTTAGCTACTGTGTTTATCAATTTCCCACCCTCCCTTCCCTTCCACATATGGAGTTAGGGTGGGATATGGTACTTAGTATGCGCCAGTCTCTGCTTGCCTTTTTCTCTCTCTCATTTCAGGATGGTTGGCGATGACGTTCACGTCCGATGTCGGGGATGCACAATAGCAGCCGCACCGCAACTAGGTTTTTTCCCCAAAAGGTGTTTTTAGTCCAGGGACTAATTTTTATGGGATGTATCACGTAATATAATTCCATTGGTGCGAGTTCCTTCGGAACCCCATACACCAACCTTGTGGCTAGCCTATATAGTATCAACATGCACATACAACACTTCCTAGTGGCTAGCCTATATAGTCTCTACATGCACATACAACACTTCCTAGTGGCTAGCCTATATAGTCTCTACACGCACATACAACACTTCCTAGTGGCTAGCCTATATAGTCTCTACATGCACACATGACACTTCTTACAATGCGAACCCCTGTTCTCCGAGGACAGGGCTAATTTCAGGCTACCGTCCCTGACGGTATAAGGTTAGGAGTAGAGGCCATCCTCCTTACATTTCACGCTCGTATGACTGTCATCATAGTATAAGAAAGCCGCGGCTTTCTTATACTATGCTGTCATCACAGTCCTTCGACAGGCCGTCATTCTCACGGTCTTAGGCGCTTAAGTTAAATCTTACAATGCATGGTACATCCTCATCATCTCAGCCAAAACAAACAATATTTCACAGATTTCAGCAAATTTCACAAATTTCAGCAAATTTCATAACATTTCAAGTTTACTATAATTTACCATGAACATATAAACGACTGGACATCCTCCTTCGTCTTTTTGTAGAAAAGGATGCCGCCTCGTTAAAAGCATAAAATGAAACAATAGATTTTGATGATATACCACTTTGATGATATACCTTGCTATGACAACGTCAAAACTTTGACAAATGTCTCTGTTGTTCTACTCTTCTCAAGTCTTTTATCTATATCATAACAAAGATAACAGAGGCAAAATCATCGTCAGCTTGTCAAAACTCCGACTAATATTTCTAAATTTTGGCTTGAAAATGTCTAATAATTTTTGACTAGTGTTACATTCTAATTTCGATATTCTTATTACACAGGCTCTCAACCATGGCAAGCTATTTTTTTCAAGTCATAAAAAAAATTATTGGAGTGACAAAAGGGATTCAAAAGTATACACGCAGTTGAAATTCTGCATTTCAGAGTTGAAAATGTTGATAAAATATATCACAAACTTGTAAAAAATTCGAATTGTCGGATTTTTCATACCAATTTTGAAATACAGGCGGCAACCATGGAGCTCGCTTCAAAGAGACAATAAAAGATAGATGTCCAGTCGTTTATATGTTCATGTTTAGACTGATTTTAATAAATTTTCAATTTTATCGATTGCGACTCTTGGTTGGCCCCAGCGGTTTGATTGAATGCGTGAATGATGGGCTTTTTCACTTACATGAATGCGTGAAAATAAAAAAAATTACTTGAATGCGTGAATTGGAAAGCTTTACGTGAACAAAAATTGCGCGAATGTGTGAATTTGGGAAAAAGACTTTCGTGTTTGCGTGAATTGAAGGTCCGCTGGATGTATTCTTGGTACTAGCAATTCTTAAGAAGAAAAAAATGCGTCAGCCGGGAATCGAACCCGGATCTATTGCTTGGAAGGCAACAATGCTAACCTTTACACCACCGACGCTGTCTTGATATTCTTGACTATTTAAGTCTCATTGACAACCGGAAATCTGACAAATATAATCATTAAGAGCTATCAAAATAGTTTCTCTATTTTGACACAGTAACCAATTGAAACTGTCAATCATGTCATCATCAAACTAGGAAATAGTTGACGACTGATATATGTGACGAGAAACAAACCCGAAATAAGATATTCGAAAAAAAACAGAGTGGAATGGTCCAACCGTAGGCCCTCCGTGTGCCCATCCTCCAACGTTTAGAGCTTATTTTAGAAAGATATAGGCCGATGTTTCAGACAATTATATATGGGCGCCTTTCATTAAATGAGGGTGGTGTTAATCAAAGAAGGTTAAAAAGCCCGTGAATTTCCTTATCTGCTTGTCTGTTGTTTGATTGAACCATTCTGTTTTCGAACGTTTAAGAGAAAACAAAAGATAAACAAAAAATCAAAAAGAGAAAAATCAAAACATCGTAAACAAATTAGAAGAACATCGTTCGAAAAATGATTTAACTGCAATCAAATACTGATCTGTTATTTTCAAAGGAAGATTTTTATGCAGCAAAACAGAGAACATAAATTATTAGGACACGCTTAAATGAACATGTTGTCCTCAAGATGTGCAAAAGACTGTCCGGGATTGGAAACCCTGTTTCGAACGTTCGCTGTCAAACTGGGTTCAACTGTTCGTTAGTGATTTTTGTTTATATCAAATTCATTCAAGCAAATAATTTTTCTCGCTGAGAATTTTTCATTCTTTTAATCGTTTTATGATGGGTTTTATGAGGAAAACTTTTGATTTTTTGTGTTGTTTTTTTTATATCTATTTTTGTTGGTTTTGCTATATGGTATATAAAACGGGGTAAATGACACGCCCGCCGTGGGCGACCGCGTTTGTCTGGAAACTCCACTTTATCAGTAAAATATTTGAAAGTCATAATTAATAAGTCTGAAGCAAAGCCTAACTAAGTTAAGGTCGATTGACCTTGTCTTTCAACAAATAAGCCGAAGAAGTTGAAATTCAATCCACAAAAGTCAGTGGAGAAAATATGTTTGATTGCTTATTTTGATTCGACCATAGCGTCATTGAAATGTAGTTAGATAGAAAGTGACGATATTTCACGTGGTCACTGATTAGGAACTTTTCGATTGCAAAAAATGCGAAAGCGGTTTTCGGTTGTTTTCACGAAGTCCAAGGCTAGTGATGAATTGAACTTGTGTGGCGTTGATACCCATAACAGGCCCGGCAGAAGCGGGGAGATTGGGGAGCCTTCAGCCTCCCCACGTTTATGATTGTTCCGCCGGGTCTGTATAACTACTGTACATCACTCGCTCCCAAATGTGTAGTGGAAGATTGACAATATTTTCATTTTTTTTCAGAGATAAAAAATAGAAAGATATAGAAGCCATACTAGGCTTTCTTAATGGGTGGTCAACAATAAATCCTCCGAGTGTAGAAAAGCAAGATAAAATAAACAAAACAAAGCGTAATGCGCACTTTTTACTTCGTTACCATTCTCCTGGTAACCATCACCTTGGCAACATGTAAAAAGAAGACTGGGGCTGGATTGTTCACTGCCAGTATCGTTGAAGATTTAGTGAAAAATGAAGTTCAAAAGAAAATGCCATCTGCTGCTCACACTAAAACTATGACAGGTGGGTAGTTTTGCTCAGAACTAATGAGAATACAAAACACACAAACAAGCCATCTTGGCTAACGCACATATCATAGTCAAGTTCCTAAGCTTGGATCAGGACAAAGTTCCTCCCTGGAATTTGCCATTGAACTATATAACAAGTGAAACTGTAAACTAATCAAGATAAATCAATTTTCCTAACACATTTGTTGCCGACTACGAGTATACAAATCACCGTTAGTTCTTCAAAGGGTCATAATTTTTGATTAGACATTGGCTTTTTTTATTGCATTTCTGAAATCTACGTGAAGTTGTAAGTCAATTAGCGTACAATTTGAAGATATTTGAAGGAAACTGGGGCCATAGGAGCCTCTAAAAGTAGAAAGAGGTCAAATTTTCCATTTCTGAAAAGGGCTCGTCATTAAACAAAACCAATAGTCAAAGCAATATTTTTTTTCTACAGGCGTGCATTTGAAAGAAGCCACAGATGCCATCAACAAATTGGTCGACGAGTCCATTGGTAAGTTTACGATTTCCAAGAAAACTTTTACCTACAGCCCAGGCTTGTGGTGGCTGGTAGCCTTTAGAAAAGATTTACTGTGCAACTAACACGCTGTTGTGATGGCTTGTAGTCCTTAGAAAAGATTCAACTAACATAGCATTCTTCTCAAATATATTGTCTTTTCACTTCCCACAAAGATGAATCTGTAGAGCTTTCGCAACAACTGTTCACAATAAATGTTTTGTATTAAGACACGTAAAAACGCTGACTTCAACCTTAAACTCCTGAATTGGAAATGAAGTCACTTATTTCCCATCCAAAATGCGTGATCCGCGTGGTTTTATACTTTACCTTACACAAACGCCAAATTGAAAGAAAAGACTAGATTCGATCCGTCATTCTAAATTTCTTGCTTGAGAAAGATTAAAGATTCTAACCTCTTCGAGACATAAACTCAATGCGTAAAACAAACATTGCTCATTTACCTTTCCAGTCGATCGAGTACAAGAAGCGGAGAGAGAAGTGTCCAAAATGTTATTGAAAAGTATCGAACATCACATTCAAGATGCTGGAAAAGCTCTTCTCAAAACTGACGAAGGTAACAACATGACTATATAGTTCTGAAGATTACTGGTTTTATACTGGTCCCTTTATCTCAGCGTGATTTAGTAGTTTTTTTGTGGGAGGTTAGGAACCATTAGGATCCATGTTATACGACTAATTCAGGTAAAGTATAAGATTTATGGAAAGAACAAATTGTTTATAGAAACTGATAATTTTTAAATACCTTTCCTTTACTACATTAGACTCATGCAAAGATCGCATCGAAGGTTGTAAAGAACTTGCTAACAGTAATGTTTGTGAAACTTCCAAAGATGCTATGATTGTCAACTGTCCACACACTTGCAATTTCTGTGGTAAGAGAACATGATGCTAGATACATATGTAGGTCTGTTTCAAACAAAAAGAAATGAAAAAGATCGTCTAGGGATAGAAGCACTTGAGAAAGTTGTCATTTTTTTCTTATAAATATAGCTTTTTATAGGGTCGGAATTTATATGTCGTACTTAATTTTGTCTTTTAGTGGGTTTTAAACCAGTAAAATATAATTTTGAAGCAGATCACCAAAATATTATGATAGGGTGCTAAAATTGTATTTATTCACAGGACTGCATGCTCGCTTTATAAATATTTTTTGGACCAACAGCCGTACGCAGTTCAAGATATAGACTTTAGTTAGATCTCTACGGTTAGTGGTTAACTTTCTCTTTGTAAAATTTTGTATTTAAAAAGGAAAAGATACTCAAAAGAGGAAATATTTTTGTCTTTTTGTGTTAACCACTAACCAAATTACCATTGTTCATCTAAAAATATTTCCTAGAGAAACTCTCTAAGTCTAAGCCTATTTTTCGAGGAAAAAGTTCTTGCACCAAAAATTTTTGCAGAAGTTTCTGGAAAAATTGAAGATATAGTTTTTTTTCTAAATAAAAGATTAAATTAGGAAAGGAAAAACACGACAAATTTTATATCTTTTCGGTCTGTTTTCTAGGCATGTTGAGTGAGTTGAAAGACCAAAGCAAACAACAGACACAATCACAAGCAGAGCCAGAACGAAAGCCAAAACGAAAACATAAAAAGCGAAAACATCGACGTCACAAATCAGCACGTTTATCAGCTAATGAAGCCAACATGATCCATCAAAGCATGCTCGATCAGACAATCGATAATTCCAATCTACCAAACGCTGTTTCATCGTTCGGCCAAGAGAGCGTCCCACAAGCAACCGCTTCGTCTTCATCACAATCTGCTCCCGAAGATACTCAATCCCAGGACGCAGCTGATGCGGCCGCCCAACAACAAGAGGCGGACGAGGCGCAGAAAGAACAAGAAGAGGAAGAACTGAGAAAACAAAAACAAGAAGATGAAGCGCGAAAACAGCAAGAAATAGAAGAAGAAGAAGAAAGACAGGCGGAAGAAAGACGACGAAAACGTAGACGAAGAAAGAAGCTTATTAAACAACACCAAGAACAAGCTGCTTTGGCCACTCCCGAGAAAGGTAAGAAGAGAACAAAACCTACACGACCAATGACTGACGACACCGACGAAAAACGAGAAAAAACGACAACTTCTAACGACGATGACGAAAAAATTGACGAAAAGGTTACAAGTGACGAGACTGAGAAACGAGAAAAAACGACAATAAAAAAGGATGCTTCACAAACATCCGAGATTAGCTCAGGGTCAGGATCGGGATCGGGGTCGGGAGAAGCAGAAGAAAAGGATGAGAAACTGGACGATGCTGCAGAATACACAACGAGTAATGTTGCGTCTGCTTTCTCCTCTCCCGACGTCCTTGACGACGCACAAGAACCTGAGACAAAACAAACCATCACAAACGTCATAAAATCTGTACAGAAAACCGACGATAAACAAACGAAGATAACGGCTAAACCTCAGCCACAAGCTGCTATTAAATTAAACCCCGTCTACGCTAAAGCCAGTCAGAAGCCTCTTACATATCAACACAAAGCAGTTAGAGTAGCGAAACCAATAGCTTCATATCGTCCCGCAGCAGTATCTTACCTACCTGCAGCCTCCTACCAGCACCCCGTTGCTGCCTACCAACACCCAGCTGCCGCCTACCGCCAGCCATTGACATACTATAGACAACATGTTGCGACTTACAACAAGCAACTCACTACAAAGACCCAACAAAAGCCTCTTACATTCAATCGAAAACCAGCCCATAATACTCGACAAAAACATATATCAACTAAATTTCTGGGAGCAATTAAAACGAAAACTCCAGTACAACCGAAAACAAAACATTCAAAAAAGCTTAAGAAACATTTGAAAAGAAAACATAAAAAAATGAAAGCGAAAAGCAATTCAGTTCGAAAATCGTCAATTAAGAGCTCACATCAAGCAGCAGATATCGTCGATGACGTTCTTGATAACATGACACTGTGAGAAAATATTGAAATAAATTTTGAAAATGTTAGCTCTAGTTTACTTAGACGGCTTACTTTTCGCCCTGTCTATTCTAATCGTTTGAGTTGGCGAAAAGTGGGCGCAAAGTTGAACAAAATTTATCAATCAAGCATTAATAATATGTAGATATTGAAAACAAAAGGGACTCGGTGTGTATATAGCCAGGTACGGAAATAAACTAACATTGACGGAGCCTTAAAGGTTTTGAAGCTGGCGAAGGAGTTATATGAACTTGGAGGCTGAACATTATCTATAAATTTTCTTTTGTAAGGACCTTTAGTCATTCTAATTATTTTCCCATGTTGGGAGCACTAATACTGTTTATAAAAATCACTGATTACAAGTATTAATTTTGTACCATTTGCTTTTTACTTTACTCTCATGAGGTATAGCCCAGTAGTGTCAGTAAAATCTCCCTCTTTCCTGCAAAAAAACATTTTCTTCAGTCTTTACCTCAGCAAGGTAAAAGCTACTTTTCAGTTCTGTAAAGATATTGAAAAAAGAATAATATGTTTAGAATCAGGAGAATCCAACATACATCAAAATTGAAGTTTCTAAATGAACAAATCAAATCTTTATTTCCAAGTTTTTTGGAAATTTTCTTTCTGAGCAAAAGACAGTGCGTGACTCCAGCCTATTATAGACTTAGGTATTTGACATTCTTGCCTTTAAAAATACCAACCAGACGTGGCTAGTCTCTGTTTGAGATTTTAAGTGAGTCTCACATCCTTGGTAAAGGTATTATGTGAAGATGTAAGAGGCAGAATGATAATAAAAACAAAGCGAAGAAAATTTTAAGAGTAGACGAACTGACAACAAATAATCGACTTACAACTAAGACACCAATGACAAGACGGACACCAACGACCAGACGGACAACTTGAACGAACGAATCAACTCCAGTCCTTTGCATCTCCAACACAATCCATTTTTCTTTCAGAGGATTATTTTACTCTCCATTGTCACCCATTGTGTGCCAAGGAATGTATTTCGTCATGTGCACCAGGATGTTGTGATCACAGAGTACCTGAAATCACCAGGAAGGTGAAAAGCAAAAAACGATGTCACCCTATGTGCAAACAGTAAGTTCACCAGATTTAAAGGTTTTGTTTTTAAATAAAAGCGATATCGTTTGCTTACTCATCAATTATAATTCCGATCATGAGATATTTCATTTTTAAGGTGGGTAAAGACTCAGCTAAAAAATATCGATAATTTTCAATATTTAAACCAAAACATCTCGAGATCTAGGCATCAAAAGTTGACAAACCATACCATTTTCGGATACTACTAATTCAGGGCTATCCAGCTGTTGGAATGATTTTTTCTGAAAATGCTCACAGAAAAATGACATTTCTCGGCACCAGGTGGTCGAAAATTTACAAATAACCCCATTTTCTTCGTAGCATAACATAACAATAGGCAGACACTGTCCTGGTATGAAATATGTGTCTGATATGAAACGGGAACGCTCATTTTAAAAATAAAACCTTTAAACAGATTCTAAAACATTGGGTTTAATCACCATAATAGCACAAAAAGGGTACCTTTCAATATTCTCAAGGGGAATAAGGCGGGTTCGTTGAGGTCAAAATTCTTGCAACGTTACAAATCATTTTCAGAAGCTCGTTTTGGGCTCAAACGAAGCGTATAACTAATTAGAATAAGATTCAGTCTAGGGAGATGTTTTTTCATTTTGAAATTTTGCGTAATTCGCAAAAATCCTCAATTTTGCGCTATTTTGATGACGTCATAAAAATTGAAATTATAATAACTTTCAATAGAATCATCAAAATAATTTCAAACTTTCACCAAAGGTGCATTTCATTGCAAATTTTCAAAAAATTTCAAAAAATTTTCAAAATCTTGATGACGTCAGCATTTTTTAAGGATTTTAGTTTTTTTCCTGAAAAGTGATGACGTCATCAAATTTCATTAAATTTTTTTTTTAATTTTGAAAACATTAATAATATGCATCTTTGGTCAAAATTTGAAATTATTTTGATAATTGTATCAAAAGTTATTGGGATTTCAATTTTAATGACGTCATCAAAATAGCGCAAAATTGAGGATTTTTGCGAATTACGCAAAATTTCAAAATGAAAAAACATCTGCCTAGACTGAATCCTATTCTACTTAGTCATACGCTTCGTTTGAGCCCAAAATGAGCTTCTGAAAATGATTTGTAACGTTGCAAGCATTTTGACCCCGCCTTAATCCCCTTGAGTTGTCGAAGTCGCTTTCAACTACAATGAGAACAAATTCTAAACCTGGTATTATACTCCATTTCAAGCAATTGGGTCAGGGGTTTTCACTGTCAGCGATATAAAATATTGATTTTTCTTACCTGTCACTTTATTCATTTCCATAGGATCTGCTTGCCATCATGTGGAAAAGATTGCTGTGCAGCAGGTGTTCAACCCATGCCACCACCACAAGCTGGAATGTGCCCTCCTGGTTGTCCTTTGGTGAGTGCTTGGTGTGGTTTCAACTATAATTTATATTTTTCTTTTATTCTTGTATCTGTTAAGGTAAATATAAGTTCCATAAGATATACATGTTAAGATATGATCCTTACATGTTATAAAAGGCAACGGTTTCCACTCATGAGTACACAGCTCAATTCTTCTACAGAGCATTTTGTGTTCGAAAAGATTTAGAAGTTGTACAAACACGTCCTTATTAAAAAAAGACTTCAAAGTCTCGTCAATACGGTTGAACTCATGTAATTCGAATTCTCAAAGGACCGAGAATTTTGTTCGAATTACATGAGTTTCGAACTAGATGAGTTTTCGTATTTTTGACCTAATTCGACGAAAAACTTTTCCCAGGTTTACTTTTGAACTTGATGGATGCGTCTTTCTTTGACACGATTTGACATACCATCCTCCAAGTAACAGAGAGCTCCGTATTTCGTTTTTAAAGGGACTTCTTTATGTTTTCTTTTTCCCATCTTGTCTTGATAAGAAATAGAAGGCAAAAGCAGTATGGACGAGCTCGCCAATCGAATGTAAAAAAGAAAATATTCGATTGGCAAACAACGTAAAAAACGTTTGATTGACAAAATATCGAGTTTGTCAGCTTCAAAAACTCAAAAAATTCGAAAATTCGAATTAAATGATTAAAATTCCTTGATGGGACCTGAAAATCTGTTCGATTTACATGATTTTTCGAATTACATGGGTTCGAATTATAGGAGTTCAACTGTAAATACAACTTTTTTGACCAATTTGATAGCACAAGAGCTAGTCTCCATTTCCAATTTATAAAATTGATTGCTTGTTTTGAAATTGAGGATTTAGGCGCGATATCAATATAATTTTTACCTTAACTTGTGATAGCTGACCATAACATCTTAAATTTACTCAAAAATAACTATATGGAATACTATATGGAATATTGTTAGGTCTTAGAAATCATTACCGAAAGAATTATATAACCTAGCATTTGTCCACCTTGTCGTGCCAATAACTTACTTAATTTTCAAGGCACAAAAATACACGCAGAACAATGGTCGAATGAAATTTGAATTTGACAAACTTTATTTCAGCTATTTCCATCCACTTTACAAACAAAGAAATCTTTCTATTTCCTTAAGGAGCGTGCCAACGCAAACATTCGAAAATGTTGGTTTACTGCACGAAACCATAAAAAATGACCGTGATAATCACAGTTCGATTGAAAGCTTCTCTGGAAAATTGGCATCTACTACCCAAAATACAAAAATTACCCCCCCCCGTCTCATTCAAAGAGTGACCCATGATTGGTTTTTTGTCCACTGCTTGCCTGATTCTGGCTGCAAAATTTACCACAAAATGTAGTGTAGTTGAAAATAAAATGACGCCATAATTGCGGATGCGAGCGCAACATATATGTAAAACTGATATAACTAAATAACAAAAACTAATTTCTATTATTTTTTCCAGGCGTGCGCTCCAAGTTGTCTTGATACATGTTGTGGTGGACCAGCCGCTCAAGCGCCTGTAGTTCAAGCACCTCAACCTGTCGCCCCTATGGCGCCCGCTCAACCAGCAGGATGTTTCGGAGGGTGTATCAACTCATGCGAAGCTTCGTGCCCCGCACAGTGTTGTCCTGGTTACATGGAACCTGCACAAATCTGTAACGCACAATGTCCTGCATCATGTGCACCCGCTTGTTCACCTGACTGTTGCGGAGCCATGATGCCCGCAATGCCACCTCCACCACCACCACCTTCACCACCGAAGAAGGAAGAGAAGCAGCCACCAACTTTACCAGTAGCCGGTCCCTCCCCCTTCGACACATGTCCAGGATCATGTCCAATGTCATGTGCCCCTGGATGTGATTTCGATTGCTGTCGACCGTTCTTGGACCCAAACATCGTACAAGAAATGAGGTCAGAGGTGCAACCTTCATCCGAAGCTGACAGTCCACAACCCATGACAAGAGTCATCCATGTCTCACATGTCCTGAGACCAGAGCAACCTCCCGTCCTTGCACAGCGCACATCTACCAATGCATCTCCGGCGAACTGTCCAAGTGAATGCAAACAGCATTGTAGTCCTTCATGCGCCAAAGATGGATGTTGCACTGATAAAAAGAAAAAAAAACGTAAGAGAAGTCACATTCCTCATTCACCAAGGATTGCCAGAGTTTATGAAGACATTTATGATAAAGAAATGAATATGCCCGAGGAAGAGGGTACTACATTCTATGACTTTGAGCCCGACTACTAGTTCAATTGATAAAGTGCAATGAAATCACAAACTGTTATAATTCTTCAGTAGAAGTGCAGTACTTTTTGAACTACAGTTTAATGAAGGTCAAACTTTTGTATAGTTTTGTATGGACGAGAGTGTTTTGATGTAAACGATTATGCGATGCTCTTTGCGTCAAAAAGTCTTGGAAGATGTCATATCAGGAAGACTGGACACTTTACGTCCAGGAGATAAATACTATTTAGGGACCCTGAATATGGGTATGAACGACGGAGAACTGACGAACGTATTTTCTAGAGTTTTGACAATGAGTCATATATCAACTGAATATTTTCCTTTTTGATTCATTTTGCAGCCAAAGGGGACTGTTTTCAAGCAATTATGAACCATTCAAACATCTAGGGTGAAGTTTAGAAATTAGATTATACAACAAATCTAAAGTTTGTTTTTCAACATTTGATTTTCCACAAAAATTCACTTGATTGAAGGTTATGAAGGTATCATTGTTGTTTTCAGGCAAACAGAGTCCAATTTATAGAAGAAGAAAATTGGGTTTTTTGAAGTATGAAAAGTCAATTTCACAATACCGATTTCGAAAATTTGATTTAATTGCGTCCACAGTAAAACAAACAATCGTATGAACAGGCTCTTGAAAACTTTCGCAAACACTTTAATGTGATTATTCTTTCGGTAGAAAAAAAAATTTCCAAAGCGTCCCTTTTGACATGCTGCTTAAGACAGAATATTCTGGTTATCATATATCATTTTAATCATTGACGTAAAGCTATATTTTTGTATTAGATTTTAGTATTAAGCTACGAAAGATAGAACCTAAACATATTATTATTGACGAAAAATCGACACAATACGAATTAGGGATCTTTACTTTCCCAGTTTCCAATACCTTAATAGCCTATACTAGACGTCACCCGCGTTTTTTTACGAAATTAACGTCTATTCCACTTTGCGACTTTTTCGAATGTTTTGAGCCCGGGTTTTCAGGCTCTAAACATTCGATTTTTTGACCTCACTTTTAAATTTCGAAGCTCCTGCAGTAGCAAAATAATCGAATTTGCATCAAAGCACTTGAAAGGCTTCTATTTTTCGAAAAGCGTCAAAGTGGAGCTCATTAAGTAACGAGATGAAAAATCCTGGTTTTTAGTGAGATATTCGCTAACACCTTAAGCGCAATTTTTAGAATTGGGAACCTTGCGACGAAGTTAAAATTTAGTCTCAAAAAGACCCCATACAAAGTTCTTCTTCGACCCTCGTGAAGCAAAACTTCATTCTTTGTACTGAGAACAAACGTCAAAAGCTGATTGAGCAAGACTGTATTTACGCGCCAAAATATAAAATAAATAAATGTTTAATCCTTTTTGGAAGATTTGTAATTGGACCTCACCGACCACACTTCCAAAATTAGTTTTAATTGATCCTTTTGTTTCCTATTCTTAGCGAAAACTTGAAACATTACAGTATCTTAGAATTTACTTGAAATTTTCAAACAAGGATTCCTATTGGCACGTGTGAAGCGGGTGTTGTGCTAAAAATATTTTTCATAGTCCCGCACTTCTAAGAAGGTCGTAAAAAATTTGTAAGAGAGGGATTGAGAGACACGTGTTTCGGCAAAATGAAGCTACTCCTATTTTTTCGCGCTAAAATTCTTACATCCGCAAAAAACTCGAGTTTTGAGCGCGCTCCAAAAACGTGTCCCCAAACTTTTGATTTAAACCGAAGAAGTTATAGATGGTTATGGGGTTCCTCTTTTCCCAGGTATAATTTCTAGGGTTTGTCGGTCCCTTGTTTACATCCGATCGAAAAAATTAGCAAACCAAGAAGATAAGAAAATCTTTAAACTCATTACCAGAAAGATCTGAGAACCCTCCCCCACAGTGAGTAGGAATTGATCAAAAGTTACAAAGGAGGGGGGACTTTTTAACAACACGGAGAAGAGAGAGTGAGCTTCACAAGAAGATGTGAAAAAATGTTCGACAGTCAATATTAAAGTACTCTTCGTCTTTTAAAGACTTTATAAACAAAAAGTAAACACAAATTTTAGAGGTCTTTCAATTTCTTGTAAAGGGGATCGATCGGCACGCGCCGAAATCCTATTGTATTAACAGGTCTCATGGAACAATGTTTGCAAACTGACCCCGAAAAATTAAGAGCGTTCAAAATATAATAGAGGTCATCTTCTATAACAGAGGATTTCCCCAAATATTTAGGATGAATAACCTTGGTAACTATTAGCCTTATCCCTCGACAATGGTATGCCTTTATGCCACAGACACGCTGGGACCCCAGCCCCACTGGAAAATTTGGCAAAAATTTCGTCCCCGATGGAAAAATACCCTGCAGATTTCAGCCCCACTGAGAACTTGACTTTGATTTCATCCCCATTCGAAATTCATTGTTTAAAATTTGCACTCCAAAACCATCCCAACTGGATTTTTAACCTTTGAACAATAAAATTTTTATCCCCATCAGGATTTCAATAGGAATTTTTATCCCTACTGAGGAAAAAAGCTCCACCGGGGCTGTCAGACAGGGGTGTAATATTAAATAAAATTTTATTGAAACCTAATTTGACCTAATAAGTATACAGTATCTAATCCTGAAAACTATTTTACTTTCAAGCACAAGTTTTAGGCCTAATTCTTATACTTTCTCTTAAAATGAAGAACTTTTAAGGCCTAGCATTTAAGGAGATATTATTTGAGATTTTGGTATGAGGAAAAATTACTTGGAATTGAAAGACAAAAGCATGTTTAACCAGACGGTTTATAAATGGACCATCATGGGGAGAACATGGGTTAAATATTTGATTGAAAAAAGAAGGAAATGATACGCATTTATAAACAAACAAAAAGCAGGAAAAAAATCAGGGTCTTCTTTAGATTTGTGAGATTTGTCAATATATTTATACAAAGCGAACAAATCTACCCTAAAAGCCAAGCGGCAATTCACTGGAAAGCCAAAATAGAGATATACGTGGCTGTCCATGATCTTATAGTCAATATCCCAACAGTTGGAGCCGTGATCATTAATTAGGTACACGCCCAGGGAACACGTTTTTTTTAATAAGAACAAACTATAAGAAGCCTTCGATGGCGAAAATGTTAAGTACAAGTTTCGGACTCGGAAATAACCAACTTCTTAGGAAAATGGGTAAAAATGTTCACAAAATTGATAAAACAAGAACATTTCAAGATTATTTTTAGGCTCAAAACCCAAAAAGTTAAGAAAATCCAAAACTTTTGGATGTTCTAATAAAAAAACGTGTAGAGATAAATGTGGCTGGCCATGATCTATAATAGTCAATTAGTCATGATAGTCAACAGTTGGAGCAGAGACGAACAGAGATCATCAATTAGGTCGTGGTGTAAGGTAAAAAGTAATGTTATACAATTTTCAGGAAACATGATGGCACGCTTGACCTTTTCCATATCTCATAAGGTAAATATTTGATAGATCAAGGAGAAGCCTTTTAGAAATCGAAAAAACGTCAAGAAAGTTTTTAAAAGGATCGTCTGTAACACGTTTAAGAAAGGAAATTACCTTAAAAGCCATGAGTTGCACGGATGCATGGCTCGTGTCAAAACCATAGATTATACATGTTTGAGAGGGAAGATAAGAAACAAATATTTTTAAAAATAAGATTGACAATGAAAGGTTCGTCGAAAAAGTAACGGGGAAATTTTGGAGGTCAAAGGAAAGTTTAAGAAACCAAAAGAAAATACACAACAAAACATTTTTCTCGGGACTTTCAGGTTCCGGGTTCACAGTAGTCAGAATTGCGTCGAAGCAAGCAAGAAAATGGGAGGAGGGGAAAAGGGAAAAAGGATGGATTTTTATTTGAAGAGATGGTCCGAGAAGACCACAAACAAAATCTGTGTTTGTGGATATGAATGAATAACAGGCGTGGTACATGAAATGGTGTGTCAACAAAGAGATGCAATCAAAGAAATGGATTGCACGAAAAATTTCGAAATTATGTTTTTTGTAAGAACAATTTGATAATTTATGAAAGGTTATATAAGTAATCTTTCACTGTCAGGGGCCAGAACACATGACTGAGCAAGGAGAGAAAATATGCTTCAAGGAAATTCGAAATAGAATGTTTTAGGGGTACAGTTTTTATTTCAGAAGGATTATTTTTCCACCCACGTCATTTCTTATGGTTCCGACCCTAAGGGTTCTCTCTTAAATTCATTGCATGTTTATATAATGAAAATACACGCTTTTTAAATCAAAATTCTGATACATCATAACATGTGGTAGCAGGTCGGAACTGTTACAACTGTAGTTTGTTTGGAACGGTTTTAAAAGATGTGATTTTTATGGTCTCTCCCTCTCTTGTCGTTACCCCCGGTACCAACCGGAAAACACACACTAAAACAATAATGAATCATAGTCATTTGGTTCGAGTTAAATTCATCACTTGTAAAATTCACGAAAATATCAAAACTTTTTCAAACGAGGTTCAGTTTTCTTCCAAACATGTTACAAGTGTTTCATGAAAAGCTTCTTGACAAAGTTTACTACATATCTATCCTTCAAACTTTGACCCGAGGTCAAACAGAGGTAACAATACCCTAGTCGGATTAACCACAGGCTTATAAAGCCAAAAGGCAAAAACTATTTGAATATCGGGAAAAAATATTGTTTTTATTGTTTTCGAAAACCCGCAAAGCTTCTGATTGGTAAAGCGCTGAAAATATATTGTAATGTCACGTGACGTAGGCAGGATTTCCTGCTTAACCACGGGAAACTTTCCAGACGAAGCACGACATTTAGCCCTTCGGGCTTTATAAATCTATGGGGTCAACTAGTAGTAAAGTTTTCTTGCTTCTAAACGGACCCAAACAAATGATTTCAAAATTTGTTTAATTTTCTTATGAGAAAAGGGCCAGAAGACATGTCAAACATTGTCCTTCTGTAATTATTTAAATTTGACGTAACTGTTTTTCATGCGTGGTTAAATATTTTCTTAGCAAAATCTTATCTCAAACCTTTCAAAAACTTTTGACCTAACTGTCCGCTGTAAAGAAGGTGTCCGAAAAAGTGGAGTCCCTCTACGGAGGCATCAGAATACAATATCGCGAAAAACGTGAGTGGAGCGGGGGAGTAGTTAGATAATTATTACTCATATTATTATGCAGATTAATTAAAAATGGTGTGCTAACTATAAACACCTGAAAAACAGAAAGAAAATTGAAAAAAAAGGAAGAAAAAAAGTTAGCACGTCTTTAGAAATGATTTCTTTAAAGGTGTCAATTAGTTCCAACATTTTCGTTCCTTTTTCTTTGGATGATTTCACTTTTTCTTTCTTTTTATTTTCTTAAAAGTAAAAGACCGCATTTTTCCAATTTGGAAAAACATCAAAAATAATTATACATCAATTCTTTAAAAACATGACACGTTTTGGTGTAATTGTCAAAATTATTCCATTATCTTTTACAAATTTTGGATGTTTTGGAAAACTTGATTGTGTTTCAATCCTTTTTAGAACTGTGAAAAAATGTTTCCATAAAACGGATTGATTCTTTTTCTGCTTTTAAAGGTCTGTCTGGAAAAAGTTGGGAATATTGTATCATATTGTATCAATAATATCCCCAGGCCTACAGATACAGATACAGTATCATACGACCAATCGTATGGACATAAATACTGGAAAAGGTTGACAGTTATTTCTATACATAGACCCCTTGTGGGTGCCTCTTCATTGTAAATTTGAACAAAAAGTCATTCCAGTAGGGATAATCCAGTAGAAGGGAAAATTATAGCATGAAATCATCCCAAGCCCAAATTCCCCAAAGAAATAGACCTTATTCCATTGAACTTTGCTGGAAACAAAGATTTTATATCTTCTAGGCTCTAGGAATTTTGAAATGAGAAGGTTCCATTAAACACTGAGACAGGGATGTCCGCAATTAGAAATTGTCATTTTTCATATGGTGCGTTACTTAAGATACTTAGAGATAATTGGAACTTTTTTGAACTTGAAGGGCCCTTGGCATACCAGAACCCAAAAAGTCTAACCCATTAATATCTTTTGATTGACAGCCTATCAAATGCATACTTAAGGCTGAATCCCGTGTAGAGTTTAACTGAAACTACACGTTTTTTATAAGAACAAACTAAATAAGAACAAATGGCCAAAATCTTGTGAAAATAAGAACATGTTTAGAACAATACGCTTAAAACTAAAAAAGTTAAGAGCATCCGCGGGCTCAAATAATTTTGGATGTTCTTATAAAAAAAACGTGTAGCTGTTCAAAATTGCGAAATCGTACTTGGTTAAGATTGGGGCACTTAAATTTAATTGGAGTTGATATACTATTAATTGGAGACCAAACAAATTGAAATTGTATCAAATTATAACATTTAATTAAAAAAATGTGTTTCAGATAATGGTACAATGAGATGGATATTTAGCAATAACATAACAAAATATGGAAGTTTTAGAATGATATGAGTTTTTGAGTTTGGGTCTGTTTCGAAATAGAAAATTGGTTCAAAGGGGACCAAGTACCTGCATAAGAATAAACTAAAAGCAGACCCTACCGCGATATATTTGTGAAACATCCCCCTTTTATGAAATTAAAGAAACTTGACTGCCTACATATTCATAATGAGGTGCCAAATAATACAAAAAAAAACAAGACAAGCATCATTTTATAAGAACACGTAGACCTAAAAATACTCTTTGAGAGTTCCAGTAATTTCTCTCAAAAAGTTCCTTTGAATCTGGAAAGATTTTTAAGAAGGGCGATTGCACAATGTAGAGGATGAAAATGTCTGAGTCAAAAATATTGGTGTAATAATAAACTACCATAAGATATTGTGAAAATATTTTTAAACGTGTTCTTATAAAAAAGATGAATATTTTCTTCCTCCTCCGGTCTTCACAAGTCTATTGTTTGCGAAGACAAAAGGAGTATGTATTTAAACTATTGTTTCCAGTGAAAAACATTTGGTCGTATAATAAAGTTCAAACAATACAAAAAATCTTTCCGCCTTTTTCATTTCAACTTATTATTATATCATGGTCAAACAAAACAAAGAAAAATAAAGAATGAATTGAAAAGACGGTAAATATAAAATGCCATCCATGATTTTAATGAAATCATGATACGGTTTTCAACTCATTAATCTTCCAACCTTCGAGCAGTGAACTGGTCTATCGAGCAAAAACTTCAACGTAGGAACTACACTCAAAAGGGAAGATGAAGGCTGACATAAGTTATGGAGGCATCAGCCCTGGTGAAAACCTCATTAATTTCATCAACAATGCGTCAACGTGCGTCAAATCGGTTTTATCAAAACCCGGTAGCTTCAAACGGAATACCAATCACCGCCGTTTCTTACAAAAACAGTTACGGCAGAACGTTCAAGATAACATAAAGACTTTACGTGAGAACGCGACAACGGCGAAACGTACAAAAGCGCAATCAACGCAAGAACAAGACACTGGTGTAAAACTCGATGAAAACCAACCACCAAGTCCAGTAAAACAGATCGAAAGTCATCCAATAGCACCAAAGGCGACCTTCAAAACTAAACAGAAAACGATTCGTAAAAAACGGCGTTATAATCCTATCAGGTTATCACCACCACCGATGCTTCAGCCGCCGGTGGCACTTTTGATTCCGTCACCAATGGCCGAATGTGCACCTGAAGTTAATTTACCAAATCTACAGAAATACTTCCAACATGCCTTAGCAAAGGAGACAACTATCTTACCAAATCAAACATTTTTTAATACAACACCTAGAGATATTGGCAACAATTATCAACCTATACCTTCGCCAGACAATTCAGTTTTTGAGAACAATTTACAATACTTCGATATGGGATTACCAGCACAGACATTCTTAACCATACCAGCACCACATGTGGCCCGCAAAAGTTCATCATCTTCTTACGCGTCATCCGTTTCAACGACGGAAGAGGATTTCGGATTTTCGGATTTCTTATCGGGTGAAGATTTAATGCGTAGCTTAGAATTCAATGACTTATTTATCCCTGAGAAATCAGGAAATGCAGACTTTTTGATGGGATCATCAAATCCATTTGAACAGGCTTATGAAAGACAGATGCAATACTTAGCACAACTTGAAGCAATCGAGGCATGTTATGAAGCACGAGAAAATGACTTGCTTATCAATTTCATTGAAATGAAAAAGTATGGAGTGTAAAAGTATATATATATATTTAAATGAATAAAAGAAATTTGTAAATTTTGAAACATTTGTAAATGATAGACAAAATTATATTCGAATGAGGATAAAAATGAAAACAATATGTATCAGAAATGAAAATTTTTCAATTCTTTGCTCCCGTACAATTTCTGATCAATTCGAGTACGATCAATTATTTGGTATTTCTTCGGGGTAAAACAAGGATGATTTGTATATGCCAGGACTAGATCAAAACACCCAACTAAAGAGTCTGTAAGTAAGATTTGCATTAAGTTTTAAAACTTGAGAAGCAAATTGTGAACAATTCCATCGAAGATGAATGCTTTTGTGAAGAATTGGATAAAAACCACTTTTAAGGTACTAGTTACACCAGCCAATAAGTACGTTAGCCAGTTTACTTCTACTTCGGTCAATTTCAAAGCATTTTAGATCCGTCCCTTTAACAAGCTAAGCAAAATGAAGACCTTTTCCACTTTATTCAAGAAATTATTAAGCAGTCCTTGGAATCGAAATAATTAAATAATTGATGCAACACATTCTATATACGGTTGACTCTAACTCGGTCTTCAAGGAGCCAAACATTTTATTCGAATTAGAGAAAGTATCGAAATACAGAGAGTAATTTAACTTTATCTAAATCATAGAGAGTAATTTGAACAACTTTGCAGCTGAGGGGGTCAATATGTCACATCGAATTACAAAAAGATTTGAATAATAGAAACTCGAACAAGAGAGAGTTACTCGCCGTGTCAATTCAAGACAGACTTAAGTCCATTTTTCGAAAATTGACTTAAGACCATAACCCCCTATTTCAGCATGCACGCTTTCCAAAAACGGCCTTAAGTCCACAGAATTCTAATGGGAAAGAGGTGTATTTTGCAATTCAAAAAAAATAAGAAGTTAGAATGTTCCATAATATTATATCAACCATAAACAGCTTAAATTTTAGTGCAAATTTTATTTTCAATGAAGCATTGACATGAAATGTGTAGTCCAACACATCTCAACCTTTAAAGTCAATTATCTCAATATGGAAAAAATGGACTTAATAGGCTGTCTTGAATTGGCACGGCGACTGTACCTTTATAGTGGAAAAAGACACGGCATCCAAATTTTCAAGAAAGGGTAGGTCAAGATTTGAAAAATTTACCCGACCAGAAAATTTCCTTCGAATTTTCAGAATAATGTCTCGACTAAAAAAAGAAAGTTTCGAAATAGGTTTCATAATTAAATCTAAGCTCTCAACGTAAAATTAGATCGGAAAACGGTTTGGTGGTAAAACGACTAAAAAACATTGACGCAGATTGTTATCCGACCTCATCTCATTTTAAAGAAATTCATTGGTGTTCAGAATATGCACCCCTAATTTTTACTCAATTAAAAAAAAACTCTTCACTTTTTACATCTTCATTTTCAAATTTTTAGAAAATTCTTCAAAGCTCACATCAATCTGCTTAAATACAGTATATCTTTCCAACGAGGAATAATTCAAAACTTTATCTTTTTCCCTTATGGGCAATAATTAAAAAAGTGAGAACTGTCATTTTTTAAATACATTTTAATTTCTTAAAAAGTCTGTATAGAAAGAAGCTTTTATGGCAGAAAGCTAAAAAAATGAGAGTACGACAACCACCAGAGGGATTCCGAAATTTCGCATTTTAGATTTTCTATATTCTATTTCTAACAAGATCCTGATTGAAGAAAGTGACTGGCTTTTCACATGACACCCCTGTTTCACAGCCCTGGTGGAACTTTTTCCCACAGTGGGGATGAAAATTTCTTTCGAAATCCCAATAGGGATAGATAGTCTATTGTTCCAAGGTTAAATAAAAAACCAGGGGGCTGATTTTGGAGTGCATGTTTTTCTTTTGAATTTTAAATGAGATGAAATAAAAGTCAATTTTCGAATTTTCCAATGGGGCTGCAAATATAGGGTATTTTTTTTTTCAGCGGGGACGAATTTTTGGCCAAACTTTCCAGTGGGGCTGGAATACCAGCGGGTCTGTGTCACAGGGCATCCCATTCTCCCTTCTTCTTAACTTACGTCCAAGTTCAAAATAGATCAGCGAGAAAGCTAGACAAAAAATCAACATCGAAAAACCAACAAATCAAAAATTGAAAATATGGAAATGAATTTGAAACCTAGAAACTAGGGTTAAGAAAGACAGGATAATTTTTTCAAATTTTAATACTGCTAGGTTAAATGGTTAAATGTGAGCTTCAAAATGATGATTCATGGCTACTTTTTTAAATTTGGAGTCTCGACCAAGTCTTGGTTGTAACAAGTTTTAGAACTTTGAAAATCTTTTTGAAAAGGCTTGCGTAAGGACAAGAAAACAGGATTTTGAAGCAGTCTTTTTTTCAAGATCTCGTTTATTTACTTGTTGACTTTAGAAAGCAAACAATGATGCTATCAAAACACTTAATAGCCGTATTGTTCTGAAAAACTTAGAGTCTCTGAACTAGTTTTAGCGCTGATGAGGAATTTTTTCGGACACAAAAGTTGAAAATAGCGGCCGCATGTTTAGTGAAAGTGACAAATATTTGTCAGATTATTTCGGTCTCAAATTGACGGAAGTTTTATGGTTTAAACACAAACGCTAGAAAAATCCACAGTGTCGCAAGATTTTGAAGAATATCCCACGCAAAAATAAAAAACGACTTAATCTGTTGTCCTATACGTTTTTTTTAAAGAACATCCAAAATTTTTAAAGCCTTCGGATGTTCTTAACTTTTTGAGTTTAAGCCTAAAAATGTTCTTAACATATTCTTATTTTGACCATTTTGTGAATATTCTTGACCATTTTCCTAAGAAGTGTCCACAAAGCCTTAAAGTGTGCTTAGCTTGTTCTTAAAATTTTGGCCAGCGAAGCCTTATGTTCTCATATACATAGTTTATTCTTATTAAAGTGTATATGCAGCAGCCCTTCACCCCGGGGGGGGGGGGTACTAGGTTTGCGAGGTGACGGGTATGTCCGAGCCGAAAATCGAAAATCGACCCTTTGTGAGACAAAATTTTGGTGATTTTGGGACCCTTTGAGAGACTTTTTCCAAAGTTTTGGTCCATTTTTTCCAAATTTTGGTTTGATTGTCACCAAATTTTGGTCAAATTTTTTAAAATTCGTGACCCTTTGAGAGAGAAATTTTTGATTTTCGTGATTTTGGGACCGTTTCAGAGACTAACTTTTGAATTTGTACCCCTTTGAGAGACTTTTGAGGAATGAGAAAAGGTACCCTTATGGCTCGCACATACCCGGCACCCATCTTGCCTAAGTACCCCCCCCCCCGGGCCCTTCACTTTCTCTTCCTTGGGAAAAGATATATTATTCAGATATCTTTCAACTGGAATGAAATATAATTGTTTACCTAAAGAACCATAATCCGCATGTAGACAATATAAATTCACATTTAGAGCTTTTACAAAATAGCCTTAATTCTATAGGAGATCATGACCGACTTTTACTACTGGGGGATTTCAATTGTGAAATCGACAAACATAAAATGCCTGAGTTTCTTGCTAGCAGGGAGCTTTCTAGCTTGATAAATGAACCTACGTGCTTCAAAAACGCAGAAAATCCGAAATGCATTGATCTGATGCTAATAAATTACCAAAGAAGTTTTCAGGGCTCTTCCTCTGTATCTAATAGCCTATCGGACTTTCACAACATCACAATAAGCGTCTTAAAAACCACTTTTGAAAAGTGTCCACCTAAAGCCATTAAATATAGATGCTACAAAAATCTTAACGAAGACCTTTTCAAAAATCATTTAACACAAGTACTAGAATCGAATCGCAACTTTGAACATAAAATGAAAAGTGTAGTAAATCTTCTAAACGCTGAAGCACCGATAAAAACTAAAATACTAAGAGGTAATGATAAAACTTTCATGACAAAATCACTACGAAAGGCCATGATGCATAGATCTCGACTTAATAACATTAAACGAAAAGACCCCTCTAACATCAACAAATATAATTACAACCAACAGCGAAACCGATGCTTATATCTCCTGAGAAACACTAAAAGAAGATTTTATGAATCTCTGGATGAAAAGCAAACCACTGACAATAAAAGATTTTGGAAAACTGTGCGCCCTTTTTTCTCTAATAAAGGACCAATAAGTGAGAAATTAACCTTAGTCGAAAATGATGAATTGATTAAAAGATGTAAAGAAATTTCAAAAATGTTTAATGAATTCTTCATAAATATCACTGAAAAATTAGATCTCAATCAACCACCAACAGAACCAGTGGCTCCCAATGAACTTTCTGATAATATTCTTCAAAATGAAATAATGCTTTTTAGAAACCACCCTAGTATACTCAAGATAAAAGAAAAGGTATCAAACAATGAAAACTCCTTCAGGTTCAGAAACGCCACCGAAGACGAAGTAGAGAAGATAATTAGTAACCTTAAGACAAACAAGTCTCAGGCGGAAAATGATATACCAGCGAAAATAATTAAAAAATACTCTCACTTATTTGCAAGCTGCCTCTCTATAAGCATAAATGACTCCTTCAGCTCAGGCTTTTTTCCCAACATTTCCAAGTTCGCGACAGTCACCCCAGTCTACAAGAAAAATTCTAAAAACGATAAAAGTAACTATAGACCAATAAGTATACCGCCGGTAATATCCAAAATTTACGAAAGAGTATATCACAATCAAATATCAGAATACTTTGAGCACTACTTTGATGAACAACAATGTGGTTTCAGGAAAGGATGTTTCACTCAAACCTCTCTTCTCCCAATGGAAGAGCTCTGGAACCTAGCCAATGACAAAAAAGATGTTTTTGGGGCACTGCTCATCGACCTTTCTAAGGCCTTTGACTGCATGTGCCACAAATTACTTGTAGCAAAGATCAATGCATACGGGATCGATGACCTTTCCACTGGGTTAGCCAAGAGTTATCTAGAAAATAGGCAACAAAGAACAAAAGTAGGCAACGAACTGAGTAACTGGATCAAGATCAAGGATGGTGTCCCCTAGGGATCTATCCTTGGCCCGCTGTTTTTCAATATTTATATCTGTGACCTCTTTTTCATCATTGAGGATACTAAGGTTGCGAATTATGCGGACGTTACGACACCCTATGTTTATGCTCCTACCTGGATTGAAGTAAGTGGTAAACTAAGCTCTGTAGCAGAAAAAATCTTCACATGGCTTTCGATTAATCAAATGGTTGGTAATGCTGACAAATGTCAGCTAATAGTTAACATCATTGACGACTCGCTCTATCTAAATATTAGAGAAGAAACTGTTTTCAATACCAAAACGTCAAAGATTCTTGGAGTAACCTTCCAGGCTCGGATACAGAGGGAGGCTATAACCAATGGAGGAGAGTGTACTTTATTATCGTATTACCTTATACGGAAACTAATTACTCTCCATGAATAAGATAGCCTACCTCCTGTATCCGATCCTGCCTTCGATAATCTTTTGACGTTTGAATCGCATATAGAAAATCTTTGCAAGAAAGCTAGTTTGAAAATAACCGCCTTAGCCAGAATGAGCACATATCTCACTTTAGAAAAAAAGAAACGCTTGATGAATGCTTTCATTAAATGTCACTTCAATTACTGTCCTCTCATATGGATGTTTCATAGCAGAGCTCTAGAGGATAAAATCAACAATCTACATAAAAGATGCTTGAGAATCGTTTACTCAGACTACTCATCATTCGATGATCTGTTGAAACTTGACAACGGTTCCACCTTCCATCAACGAGCAATTCAATCCTTATCCAAAGAGCTATTTAAATCAAAACTCAATGAATCAAAAAGTAAAATATTTCTCAAAAACCAATGTAAGATCAAAACGAGAAAAAGGAATTCCTTTCGTAGTAGAGTAGCTGAAAGTGAAATGAATGGAAAATCGTCTTTAGCTTTCCTGGGACCTAAAATCTGGGCTACCCTTCCCGATGACTTTAAAAAACTTAAAAACCTAGATGAATTTAAAAAAGAAATCAAGCAATGGAGGCCCACTACTTGTCCTTGCCGAAACTGTCGCACTTTTATGGCGTTGGTTTCATTGATTGAATTTAAAGGGATAATCAGATGGTTTGAGATATTTTGCCTATAGATAGCTTCTAGGATTTTAGGAAAAACTTTTTCGGTGTACTTATTTTCCTAACTCAAGTTATGCCATTTTGAAATTTTGAACCTTTGCTTGAAAACAATAGAAATAAACCAGCCGAGGCTGGAAGGTCAGCCAATAGAGCTTGGCTAGATAGCTTTAATAAGTGGGTTAACAGATGTAAGAGATGTACTGAAACAGAGTAGACTAAAAATGTTGAATAATGTACAAACTGTGAAACATTTGATAACTTGATTTAAAATTATTTAAAACAAGCCTGAGAGCTCCTCCACACCCCCCCCCCCCGACGAGAAGCTCAAAGTATACTTCTCTTTAGCATTGTAGCACTGTTTCTATGACATCAAACAATTAAGCTATAGTTCATTACTATAAAATAAAAGAGAAACATAGTGTAATTAAACTTTTTGTTAATTTCATTCCAGTCAGTTATGATACATTTTTTCTGTTGGATGTAGACAATCAGAGACAATATCCATTATCTGACCAAAGTGTTATTTATACTAGAAAAAAATTAGAAAATTGCCAAAACGTCACCAAAATAAAGATATCCATCAAATATACATAGAAACTGTACTTTTTGTTTTACTTGATAAAACTCCAATAACACTTTAAACCAACAAGCTACAAACTTTAAGTCACAAAGCGCAAACTCCAGAAAAACACAATTTGCATAAAAAATTCAGGAGAATCTCATTGTCATGAACAGATTTTCTACAAAAACCCTATTTTTGGGCCTAATTTGGCAAAATGACAAAATCTTGAAAAACATCCAGTCTGCGTAAAATTTGTTTGTAGTTTAGTACCGTCAAGTTACACGACATGCACACAACCATCTTGAAGACTTTGCTGGTCGCAAATCATAATCGAAAGCAAAACTTAAAATTCATAGCTATGCGAGGAAGCTCATTTTCCCCCCGTTTTGCTTTAAACTCGCTTTTGATTGGTCTATGAATTTGGGTGATTGCTTTACCGCCTTGGCGGAATAAACACACAACCATAATAAATAAATTCAACAGGGCAGCGGAGTAGCAATTAATTTCAACTGGGAGTCCTCTCTTCTGTGCCAAGCACTGGCAGTATTTTTTAAACTTTAAAACAATGTTAAATGAAGACCAGATGGATCTGTTTGTTATGGCTGTGCAAGTTGTGATGAGAGTGTGCATGTTGTGTAACTGGACGGTATAATTCATTAACTTCTAGAAACCATTTTTCATAACTTTCTGCAGTCCGCTTTCTGCAAGTCTGATAAGAGATATGTATAAACTGTTATCGCCATTTATTCCATTCCATCATTCAGTCAAAACGTGCGCCAAGGTTAGAAAAGGTTAGAAAAACACAATCTGCGTCCGGAACTGCGTGAAAAATAGTTTGATCAATTTCAACAAGAACTGTTTATATTAATATTAATATAATTGATCAAATTCCAAAGACCATTTGTCATAATTTTGCAAGTCCAATAATAGGAGATGTGATGTCATCATTTGGTTCCCGTCATCTGACCGACCCTGATTTACGGTCAGCAGGTAGAGTTGGAGAGTCGGAAAGCTTTTCGGCTGCTTTGCTGGATTTCCACTGTCGACCTCTGCACACTCTGTGTTTACAAGTTTTCAAATCGAAGTAGAGTGCCGCATGCTAATGGAGTAAACCGAAAACCGGTATATCCACGGTTTCTCAATTTCTTAATTCGGATCAGTTCACACGGATTCCCTTTCAACAAGATGCAGCTGCTTCTTAAAAGAAAAATATTTTTGACCGACCGACCGAATGACCACCACTTTTTAAAGTAGAAATGACGAGAACCAAACTATTTTTTGCGATTCGCCTTATCAAACACGTCCAAACCAAGTCTAAAAAAGCACGATTGCATCCAGTCTTTATCAAATTTAGACAGTAGCTGTACTTTTGTAAACTTTATCAAATTCCAATAACATTATAACACCATCAATCCCACCTAGAGGCAAACAAGAAAAATATGTTTTTATTGCAAAAACTAATAAAAAGCAGCAATAAAAAGTATCAGAAAATTCAACATAAACAAAAACTTGAGCAAAAGGCTTCAAACCTTCAAAAGATGTAGAAAAAGAATCCCCTTGATGAAAATCATGTGTTTGATTTGCCGAGTTAAAAAAATAAATGACAGAAATTGAAGCTCGCAACAGATTTACACTGGAAATACTTTGGCACAGCACTGACTTATCACATCTGACTTATCGCTTGAGCCGCCATCTCGAAACACCACATTATGATCTGTAAAAACAACGCACGCTAAAAGTACCCCAAAAGTTAACCCGATATCAGAAGAAAGTTTAGAAATCAAAGTGAGATCGGGACATCGGATTTTTTTTTGCCGTCTTATGATGATGGAAGTAGAAGTAGTAGTAGAAGAAAATTTTACCTATTTGAATGCTCAGCTTAGGCTGACCAAAAAGTGTGAAAAGTCCCTGAAAAGTCCCATTTTTCGAGATTTCAAATTGGCATAACTTGAGTTAGGAAAATAAGTACACTGAAAAATTTAGAGGTTTTTCCTAAAATCCTAGAAGCTATCTATAGGCAAAATATCTCAAACCATCTGATTATCCCTTAAAATTAATTTGTAAATAATAGATCTTGAATTTCAACCTTCTAGATAGATTTGTAATTGATAGTTGATATTGATTAGCCTCGAGCTAAGTACACATTGTACTACTTTACATCAACTTTAAAGAAAAGAAACATAAACATAAACATAAACACCACACTGGATACTTCTGACCACGTGACATGCGGTCAAAAAGACTGAGGAAAAGAAGATTCGGTTATGATCATTAGGTATTCGAATGAATTACGCGTTTGTCGAATACAAGTTATTTTTTTGGAAGAACAAACGAGGAACATATGAGAACATAACGCTTATGGGTGGCCAAAATATTAAGAAAAAGTTAAGAACATTTTAAGGCTTTGCAGACTCTAAACATATGAAGGCTTCAAAAATTTCAAGCTTTGAGTTTTGTATTATAGATGGCAGTGGATGTGCCATCTGGACCGTAGTTTTTCACATGCACTTAATGTGCATTGTTTTTGATGGTGAAAATAAAAAGTTTTCACTTTAAATTCGTTAACGATTATCGAAAGAAAATGGACAGACTATTACAGGGGGGTTATACTAGTACACGGCCTTCGTGACTTTAGATCTAGATGAGCTTTTCGTACCAAAGTTGGATGTTGCCTACCATGATAGATGAACTCATGAAAGATTTCAACAGGGTAATCAAAACGGTGACGACGCCATCATAGGAACAACACAGTCGGCGAACCAGTTTTTCAATTTTAAATCTTAAAATCCATTTTGAGTATGAGTAAGATTGGCTAAGGAGTCCGCCTGGCGAAGAGAAAGAGGCATGGTGAATTTTCTTTTCATTACTTTCTTAGGAAATAATTCAGAGTTTTTTTGTACAACTCCGTCTCATAGCATAGCATATCCGCATCAAGATTCTTGGAAGCTTCTATGTATTTATTTACCCTTAGGGTAGTAGCCCCATAGTAATAAATGTGTATTCCTGTCTTCCGAGAACAGGAAATCGGTTCATTTCTTGATTTTTTTAAAGTCAATCTTTGTTTCTTTATTGTATTTGACTGTTCGAGGAATCCGAAAGAAAACAAAAGCCACGTCTACTTCGACTTTTGATCAAATTTTCCATTCGTTCTCTCGATTGTATTTTAGGGGATATTTCGTTCAATTCAAAAACTCCCGAACTTCTGCTTTCTTTTTCCACCTCGTACGAAAACTTCTTGAGTTTGCTCTCAAATTTTGACCACGCAAAGCACTGGATCTTTTAAGTTTTCTACTGATTTAAAAGTGACTCAGAGGAAAATGTCCAGAGGGTACAATATCTTTAAATTTGTACTAAAGTTTGCTTCAAGGGTACACTAATAAATTTGCTAACCATTTTTCATTTTGATTTAGATCTAACAAATTATATATCGTTGAAAAGATCATTCAGAGCACTATAATTTATAAAAAAATAATTGAAAAATTTTCAGAAAATGAAAATGAAAAAATGAAGAAGAAAATATTTTTTTGGCTTTTAGACGTAAAGGTCTTTCAATTTCTTTCCTTTTCATTTTTCATCATAATCTTCGAAGTTTTTTTTTTATTTATTTTTTTTGAAAATTACAGTGCTCGGAAATATCTTTTCAACAGTATATGAATTGAAGGATTTGACTTTAATTAGAAACGAAAGAAAGGTATAAGATGCCGACTCCAGTTTGTCCGATTTATGTCAGGAACATTTGAAAAAGAGTAATTATAAGCAATTACGTCTACATAAATTCAAAGTATCGCATCGCAACCTTATACAAAATTGCTTAGTTTTGACGAATGAAAGAACGCGAAGATTTTTATTGTTGCAATTCGCAATTTATGGATATTCTATTGTAACAAGCACCGTGGCATATTCTATCGGATTACTGCTACTGGACAATTTGCTAATCGTTCAAAATTTGTTTTAATAAGTTCAAAAGGTTTTAATATTTAGATACTGGTAATTTTTCTAAAATCTGAAGATTTAATGAAGCAACAAATAAGGATTTAAAAACCATTTTAATAATCTAAAAACAATAAAATGACAGTGCATTCTTGAATATGCATGTCAACGAAAGTTACAGATTAATTTTTTGAGATCTTTTAGTCCATACAAAACCATGCATACACATCAGAGTTTTATAAGAACTAGTCATTTCAAGTTTCTTCTTAACTTTTTATTGTTATTTGTATAGGAATGATGGGCAAGACGTCGAAGTTTAGCAATACTTAGCTCCAAAATGTGCATGTTTTGACCACTTCAAATTTTTCAACGTTGTCGAATCTCATAATTGTGCGCTCCGTCTCTTTTTACCTTTATTTACTAGCACTAGTTTTTGTTTTTGTTAAGACCACAAATCAAATAGCCCGAAGGGCTAGAAGATAGAGTACCTCTGCTGAAAAGTGTGCCTTTTCAAAAACAATAGCAACATTTTTTATAAGAACAAGCTATATAAGAACATTTTAAAGCTTTGCGGTCACCAAAACACCTATTTTTATGGAAATTACAAAAAATACTCACGAAATGACAAAAATAAGAAGAAGGTAAGAACATTTGAAACTGAAAAAGTTAACAATATCACGGAAGCTTCCGAAATTTAGAACGTTCTTATAAAAAACACGAGGTTAGTTCCGAAATTAGTCTTATTTTTCTACGTTTAAGAGCCTCAATTCTTATGAATTGTTGTATGAATTGTTGTAGTGAAGAAAAAAAATTCTTCCTTACGAGGAATTACGAGTAATCAAAATTGAAAACACAGTTATATTTTTAGTTTAATATTTTTTGAACTCAAGTCATGAACCTCGTATGTTTTAATCAATAAGCTTTAAAAATCTCAAGTCTCAAATAGAATAACGAAATAGAATGGCAGATGATTTCCACAAATAGAATCGATGTGGTTTGGCCACACAAAAATGAAGTTGGTTTGACAAAAAGGTGTAAACGAATAAAAACTTGGACACAAACAATCGACTTTTCTATAGAGAAAAATATTTTTTTAAGATCTTCATGATAACAAGGACGTTCTATAACACGATTATTGGTTACTCTTCAATAAAAAAATCATAAAAAGATCACGTGGGGGGTTGTTTGGAAACAACATCAAAAACACAAACACAATCTTTGAAAGCTGTAAAAGCTAAAGTATATAATAAATAAAATATGACTATGAACGTGCCTGAAATTCTCTAACGAAATCGAAAATTCTGAAAGCTTCATAGAAGTATTGGTTTGGGTACACCGTGCCTGAGATTCTCTGAAGAAATAAAAAATTCTGATATAAGTTTCATAGAAGTATTGGTTTGGGTACGTGCCTGAGATTCTAAAACATTTGTAAAGACACAAGTATCTTCTGAAAGCGAACTAAAGCATCCAAGAATCGACAACATTTATAACGACACGTGGAGTTTATCAAGGTACTGGTAAAAGTGTTCGAGATGGCGGGTTATGAGTCCAATAGAGACAGTGTGAACGATTTCTGGTTTGCTCCAGTCAAGTTTATCAATTTGAAACACGAGGTTGTGAATAATCGAGGCAAAATCCGCCATTATCATTCAGTGGCACGTTGCAAAATACAAATACTAAGTTTAGAACAACAAAGAATGGTTAAGAATTTCCAAAAAAAACTTAGTCAAAGCGAAAAGATTATTTTACAGACCGAACAAACTCGGGATAGAATTGAACGAAAACGATACTCAATGGTTGCTAAGCGACACGAAAACAACGAGGAGATGAAAATTGCTCGCGCAAAAAGCTTCGAAGATAACCTAGTCAGGCTTAAAACACCACCATGGAAATCACAGCCCCGAGCGAAAACAACACCTACCAATGTTCGGGTTAATACACAGACCACCCAAAGAAATACCCGATCAAAATCGAGAGAAACGATTCGAAAAACGAAAGATCGATTCGATGATGGAGCGAGGACTGTGTCCGCTTCTTTCCCGAGGATCAAAGAAGCATGGGTGGTCAATGCCAGTGATGTGACGTCACACACCTATTTGAAACGGTTCGAGAAGAATTTAACTGAAGAGACATATACAAGACATAATTTACAGTTATATCAATTGAAATAGAAGATAATTTTCATCATTGAATAATGTATTTTGTTTAAAATCTATTTACCGAAAATTGAGTTTGAAGTCCCGAAAATAATCTTCAACCTTTCTCAAGCAAGAAAAAGTCTTAGGTTGCCCCGCAACCTTTTTGTTTGAAAAACACACGGGTCACGTGTTCTGGATGGGAAATAAGTGGCTTTGTTTCCCATCCAGGAGTTTTGGTTCTAGTCTCTTCGGGGCAAATCAATCCATGCACCCCTTGTGAAAACTTTAGCCCTTAGTATCCTGATGTTGTTGTTGTTGTTTTAAATGTTTACAATATCCAAGTCGTAAAAATAAGAATTTTTCATCCATGAGGTTTTTTGTTGTTGTGAAAATTGATCTTTAGAGTAAAAGTTTAAACACATAAGAAATCCTGCGCCAGAAAAAGTAGTCGAATCGTAAATTCACGATAGACCTAAATCTGATCTCGCACTAAGTGGCATCCATAATGGATATAATCATTTTATAAACATCCGAGAGAAAACAAAAAAAGAGAGAAACATAGAAATCAATATACCTGCATTTCACGACGAGATCTTATCATCCGAATGGAGTCGATAGATCAGCACGAGCTCTCCTCGATTCCTCCTCGTCGAACGGTCTTCGATAAATAATGTTTCCGATTCGTTGAAAATCTTTATCCACAGTAAAAAGTAAAGACTCAAGAGTGTCTACATGTGTTTGTAAATCTTGCAATGTTGATTCCATTCTGTTGGATAAAACATCCATCATATATCTGTACGATTGATGCCAACTTCTCTCGTCCCTAGTGTCTTTATACTTGATATACAAATATTCAGCGTGATTTTCGGCTTCCGTAGAATTAGTTCTATTCAGATGACCAGATCTGGTGTTTAAAACTCGTTCTTTTTCTGTTTGATCTAATAATTGATCTCCTGTATGAGATACAGAGCAAGGAAAGCTGGTCGACTGTCTGACAATCTCTGCCATATCTGGGTTCATTTGTTTAGCAATGTTGTTGAATATATTGAAGTAAGTTTGACACGATTCATGATCATAACTTTTCTCGAACGAGCTCTTCTTTAGTAAATTTCTTCGAAACGTTTCACGCTGCTTAAAACTACCAAAAACGTCTTTACAGCAGAAGTCGATATACAACGTGAAGTCATCGACATATTTCAAATCTTTTTCACAGAGAGGGATTCCGTTACGTAATTTAGTGACCTTCTTTTTGAAGGATAAAGCAACCCATCGTACCCAGGACAATTCCACTGGTTGGATATCAAACTCTTCCAAGAACCAATTTCGTCTGATATTGTTGCTATAATGATATAAGAATGTATTTGATTTTAGTGTACGGCTCGTGGCTCCCAGGATTTTTTCCTTGTTTTTTTATTCACCCTGAATTTTCGACCTCGTTTTACTGACCACTCACGACCTGATCTCCTGGAATTTTACACTAGAAAAATCAGACCCCCCCCCGAAATTTTATTTTCCAGACCACCCTGGAGGTCACACCCCTCAACATAGGAGGTACAGACTATTTCTGGAATAGCCCAATGGTAGAATTAAGACCATTTTAAAACTATTTTTAGGCTTGAACTCAAAAAGGCTTCAGAAGGCTTCAAAAATTTTGGATGTTCTAATAACGTGTATGATTTTGAAAGGAATCAAATTCAGTTGGATTTTTAAGAAGTGGAGCGTTTTAACCCTGATTGTTCTTTTCGTGTTATTTTATGATCCGGTGTTCTGATCGTTTCCATTGAAGAAATCTTTGTTTCAGCTTTGATTAGATCGTTAGAAAGAATTCAAGAAAAGTAGGTAGGTCATTTGGCTGGTTCCTATATTTGCTAAGTTCATAAAGTTGATGTTTTTCATTCTCCGCAGAAATATTGACAATTTTGGGTATTTTACCGTTTTTCAGGATTTAAAGCTCGAGCTAGAATTGCGATTTCTCTACTTCCACTTTGTTTCATTGGATTTCTCGATTTATTTTTCGGTTATATCCTCAGCCTTATTGGAAAATTTTTGCGCTTTCAGATCCTAAAGATCCTAAGGTCATCAAAAGTTAAAACTCAGAGTAAAAACTCTACTTTCCAACCGTACTTTTTGCGTAGGCATATGTTATGCAATTGAGGCTCGGCTCGGCTGTTCTTACGTCTTGGTGAAAAATGACTGCTGAAAACCTCAAAAATGTACCGTGTGTTTTTCACGTTTTCGAAGGAAAAAGAGGAACGTGATTGCTTTTTCTGTGGCACAAATCAAGTTTTAAAAATTTTCAAAATTACGTTCACTCTATCGGTTCTAAATTTCGAGAAAATCTATTTTCAGGAGTTATTAACCATCATATTAAATTTCACACCATTTTTTCTTAAAGACGACAAGCATCACTTACAATTCGTGAAAGTCATCGAGATAGTAGACTAACTTGACGCCAACGACAATGAAAGCTGCCACACATCCATCCAAACTTTTAAACATATTTCTTTTAGTGAATTTGTATTCAAAATGTAAAGTGTCCATCAAATGTGAAACCAAATCCAAGAGAGATCCTAAAAATGAAAATGAAGAAGAATATATTTTAGACTTTAATAACTAAAAACATCCGAAGGCCTCAAAATTTTTTAGATAATCTTTCTTATAAAAAAACGTGTAGTAGGCACTACTAGGTCAAAAATTGATTAGGCCCATTTTCAATGTTTTTCACTGAAAGTCAGCAAGTTTTATCGTGCGTCAACAGTTTTTATTGACCGTCAATTGCAAATTATTGACAATTAAATTGTTTGCATTGACCATATATTGACAGTCGATGTAAGATATTTTCTGTCAACAAGTTGTAAATGACAGTCCATCAAAACTGTTGACGGTCAATAAAACTCATTGCAGAATGCATGTAAGATAGCTTCCTCATCGCAAAATGCATGAAAGATTGCGTCCTCGTCGCAGAATACATGAAAGATTGCGTCATCATCGCAGAATACATGAAAGATTGCGTCATCATCGCAGAATGCATGAAAGATTGCGTCCTCATCGCAGAATGTATGTAAGATAGCTTCCTCATCGCAAAATACATGAAAGATTGCGTCCTCATCGTAGAATACATGTAAGATAGCTTCCTCATCGCAGAATGCATGAAAGAATGCATCCTCATCGCAGAATGCATGAAAGATTGCGTCCCCATCGCAGAATGCATGAAAGATTGCGTCCTCATCGTAGAATGCATGAAAGATTGCGTCCTCATCGCAGAATGCATGAAAGATTGCGTCCTCGTCGCAGAATGCATGTAAGATAGCTTCCTCATCGCATAATGCATGTAAGATAGCTTCCTCATCGCAGAATGCATAAAGATTGCGTCCTCATCGCAGAATGCATGAAAGATTGCGTCCTCATCGCAGAATGCATGAAGGATTGCGTCCTGATCGCAGAATGCATGAAAGATTGCGTCCTCATCGCAGAATGCATGAAAGATTGCGTCCTCATCGCAGAATGCATGTAAGATTGCGTCCTCATCGCAGAATGCATGAAAGATTGCTTCCTCATCGCAGAATGCATGAAAGATTGCATCCTTATCGCAGAATGCATGAAAGATTGCGTCCTCATCGCAGAATGCATCAACTTACTAGGGAATTCAAGGTCAACGAGCAAGTTTGCAGCAACTATCTTCGCAGTTGTGACGGAAAATTTAAGCTGAACACCAAGTTGTGTGATGACAGATGCACTTCTTCGAGCAAAAGCATCTGAAGTGATATCTCTGAAGTAATTAAGTGATTTCGTGTCGTAGCACGAGTACTTCATTTCGTTGGGTAGTATGTCAGCGATGTTGTGGTATGGCAAAAATCCTTCTCTTACCCACCTAAAATAAGTAAAAGAAATGACAGATAAATAAAGAGGGCATTTTACAGGTTAAAATATTTTCGCAGGGTGTTAAAAAATAACCATATTTATTAGTTCGAATACGTATTTACCCCCAACTACCTGCAAATCGGGGAGCGGGGTATGATGAATTGGGGCTTCGGAAAACGTTTCAAAATTTAATCAGTAAGTCCCTAACTAAACGCCTTCTTAATGAACCAGGGGCCCTAATTGCCGGGAGGAGGGGTTGGAAGTTGTTCGTCTAGATAGCCCCAAATAAAGGTAAGCATAATTTTTCTTGAATCCTCAATGAAAATTGCAACACAAAAAGGATCTTTACTTTTGGCAGCTAAAATTACAAAGCAAAAATGTCAATTATCATGTTCTCGTATTTTTTTAATTTTGACAACAGAAAAAACGTCCCCTTTTTTCTTTTTGCTTCTGCGAATTTTGGTAAAATGCACAGAACTACAATGTAAGAGGAAAATCATCATAAGTTATTTTAAGACGAGACAAATTTAATTTATTGTTCTACGAAGAACTTCAGAAAAGTATGGGTCTAACATCGGTATGATAAAAATAAATTTCTAAAGTCGTGCCATTTCAATTATCCTATTTCATCAAGTTCTGGGAAGAACTTTTTCAACTTGTTCCGTTAAAAATATGATTAAAGTCCATCCTACATCTTTTCAAATTCAATATTGTTATTTTTTCGACAAACAGGGTCGGTCGGGCCCATAGAAGAATAAATTGATTTGGTCTCGCCTAAATTGTTAAAAGACTATCATGGTAAAAAAGAAATAAAAGCTATACCTCAGAAGATCATTAGCCATTAACGGTTCTTCAACAATGATCAATCCAATATAACAAAGACACAGGGTATTGACCAAAGCAATTTTGTTTCGATATTTTCCAGTTCGTGCCAAAGATGATTCTTCATCGGGATTCTCAGCATCAGTACTATCGCCAGTATCACTATTCTCGGAAGAAGAATCGTGTCTGTAGGGAGGTACGAAGTTCTCGAAAACAGCAGTCAATCTTTGTAAATCAGCGTCTAGTTTCCGCTCAAAGTCTTTCTTCAGTCGACGTTCTAAAAAAGAAGTATTTATTTTATTTTATCTCACGCAAAAAAAAGACTCTCTAAGCCAATTAAAACGAAAAGTTCGTACTTATCTTATGATAGACTGTTCGTTCCACACTGAGGAATTAAGCTATTCTACCATCTGACTGGACATACGCTTCCTTTGAGCACAAAAAATAATACCTGGTGTCCTAGAAAAAATTCACCCTCTTTGAAGTGAATTTTCTCGAGTTTTATGAATCAATCCTTTTACATTGGTTCGAGGAAGGATAAACCTAAATTTTGAGGGCCTCATTTTATCAAATTTGGTCAACTAGATCAGTTATGGTCTAAATGCTAAATGCTAAAACATTACTTTTCTATTTTGGCTCTCCAATACCGAATCAAGAATGATTTGGCGAAAATTGATTGATTGATTCTTTAACTTTGTCACATAATGAAAAAGGAACAGAAAAATATTTGAAAGGCAGTATAAACTATTTAATTCTAAATGAAATTTGTGCGGGGTATTCATTAATTCATGAGGTAATGTTTTAAAGAAAAGTGGTGTCTGTTAGAACAAAATATTTCAAATGCTGTCCTAACAGGCGATACATAATCACAAAATCACATAAAGTCATATGCAACCCCTAATACCTCAAAATAAAACTTTACTTTTTCTGGTCTGCAACCCCTAATACCTCAAAATAAAACTTTACTTTTTCTGGTCGGCTTTTTTCTTTCCTTTTGTTGATTTCCCCGTTTAGACACTCGTTGTTTGCCAGAATGTTTTGTGACAACGAACGGTGATGATTGTTCCACCTCCAACTCTTCAGTACCTATAAAAAAAGTTCAAAAGATTAAACTATTTACCAAAGCTAGTTAGTTACTCCTGTGTGCCGAATGATGTCCGAATAAGCATGGGGTTCAGGAAATTTTCTAAACTCTGATAAATGCAGACGGTTGAATAAGCGATGTAACCTAGTCTACACAACAGACAGCTCTTGACTTTTAGGGCTTTCTAATTAGGATTAAACAAAGAAGGTTTGATTTCACATTTTGGACCTCTGAGAGTCTATTCGCACCGCCATTGGCCCTGATCTGGATCTATCTGGATCTGGATCTATCCTGATTGGATATTACCGAGTTTATGTATTTGCACTTTTGAGGACGGTAGAGTGACTGAAGCGATTTGGAAAAACCCGCAATTCCGTCCCGCAAAATCGAGGACGGTAAAAGTGCTGATTTACCGTCGTCCTCAGCTGGTCAGGATCTACTCAAATTAGAACATTACCGTCTCCGTCGCTGAAAAACACACATACATAAACTCGGTATTGAATATTCGACTTTGGGGCCGATTAATAAAGACGAGAGGATTTTTTATATTTATTAAATAACAAGGATACTATTGATTGATAAGGATTGGATCAGTCATAGTTAATTTAAACGCAACGAGGCGCGAGTAATTAAATGACATTATTTAGAGTATCTCCTACCATCTGCTAGCCTATACTAGACGTCACCCGCGTTTTTTACGCAATTAACGTCTATTATTATCCATATAGCGGTCATTAAGTAAGCCATTAAAGGTTCAATCGGCGGGCGGTATTGAAAGGTTTTGTGACTCAAATTGTCATACCCGCGCTGAGGAAACTAAAGCGCCAGGCTTCAGAGGACTAAAATATCATTAACGGCCCGGGTATAGGGCAATAGCGAGGTTAAGCAAGTGTTTATTTAGACCGTTCAATGCAATATCGTAGGCCTGTACATAAGATTTCACTTGCATGGTTTGCTTTGGCAAGTTATGTACAGGCCTACGGTATCGCACTTTACGGTCAAAATAAACCCGTGCTTAACCTCGCTAATAACGTCATTTGCGGCCCGCTCGGATTTGGATTGAAGTCGACGACCTCAAACTGAACGCTATTGTTATATTCCACTTTGCGACTTTTTCGAATGTTTTGAGCCTAGGTTTTCGGGCTCTAAACATTCGATTTTTTTACGTCACTTTTAACTTTCGAAGCTCCTGCAGTAGCAAAATATTTTTTTTTTTTTTAATTTTATAACTTTCCTTCAATCAAAGGTTTTTTAAAAAATGAGTAATAATAAAATCACAATAACAGTAGCAAAATAATCGAATTTGTAATAGTAATGATATGACATTGAGGGAAATTAGGGATTAATACCCCGAGTTTCATTTTGAAATACTTTGAAATAGCACGAACAAAGTGAGGGCTATTTCAAAGTATTTCAAATGACACGAGGGGTATTAATCCTAATTTCACGAAATGCCATATCATTCCTGGTTAATTATATGACTGATTTTATTATTTCTTAAAGAGCTATCCGAAATGGGGATTATAGAATTAAGACAGAAAAGTTTTGATGTATTGCTATAGAAATATGATGTATTGCTTCAAAACACAAATCATTTCATCCCATATCACTTTCAAATTGTTCCAGATGAATATATCATAAATATAATGTCAAACAACAAAACTAAAGTCTGTCCAGATATAATTGGCAGTGGAAACAAAAATGCTTGTAACTTTTGATAGTCAAATATAAATATGGAAATTTTTTTTGTTTGTTTTAGAGAATCAAAAGCGCTATATTTGAATGTATTTTTGGTTGAAAAATTTGCGATTTTTTAGATAGGAAGATATGGGACCCGAAATACCCCTTGGTAGCACTTTTCTGTGAAATATCAAATCTCCAACTTATTACTAAAAACGGGGGTTATGTTATCTTTTTTGAACAGTGCAATTAAAAGTTGGAAAGTGTTTTTAAGTGTTGGTGCATTGGTATTATTGGTATCATTGATTATTTCAAAACGAAGTGAAATCACAGTATCATTGTTTTTATTGAAAAGATAAGCATGAACTTATATTGCCTTTGTTATTTTTAAGTCATTAAAAGAACTTTGCTAATTCACAAAACACTAAACACAGTTTGGCTATGAGGTCATTAAAGAGATCGTAAAATGTGTTATGATCGAAAAGCTGTTTTATCATATCACTACCCCCGTTTTTAGTAATAAGTTGGAGATTTGATATTTCACAGAAAAGTGCTACCAAGGGGTATTTCGGGTCTCATATCTTCCGAAGGACTTTTCTGTTCGACTTGAAATTTAATAAACTTCTTAACTTAAGGTTGAACTACCCCTGGTGTTAAAATGAACGTTATAGCATAAGTAGAAAAAAAGCTCAATTTTTACAATCGCAAATTTAACCGTAAAAAATCGCAAATTTTTCAACCAAAAATACATTCAAATATAGCGCTTTTGATTCTCTAAAACAAACAAAAAAAATTTCCATATTTATATTTGACTATCAAAAGTTACAAGCATTTTTGTTTCCACTGCCAATTATATCTGGACAGACTTTAGTTTTGTTGTTTGACATTATATTTATGATATATTCATGATATAATAATCCATTATCCAAACTTTCAAACAATATTATCGGTAAAGAAGATTCTTCATAAAAATTGTATTTTCGGCTCCTTTGCAAAGACGGCATCATTACCAGCGAGTCAGGTTCGTAATCAGTGCCATATTCTTTCTTTCGCGTATCTCCACATAAAATGGTCACAAATGAAGTGTCTGGAAGTGTTCAAATTATATGATTCGTATTCTCCCGTTCTCCTCAAGTCCACGAGACTTCGCCCAGAAGTGCATTTATCCAAATGTTCGTGTCTATGTTTTTTAGAATTTTGCCATAATAAAAGAATAACATCATCACATCATCCAACAGCTCAAATTTGTTGTCATCTTTGTACATTTTTCTTGTACTTTTCCTCCTTTGATTTTGATCGAACAGTTATCTTCTCAAAATATTTGTGTTTGTTTTTAAAAAACCTGCTTATTTTTGTGATCGAATGTTGTCAAAAATAATCGAATGTTTTGAAAATTCGAACACTACTCGGCGCGTGAAATTATGTTAGGAGAAAATGCTTTAATCGTAGAAATTTTAGCGAGACTAATTTTAGCGTTTTAGCGAGTTTTCCCTATCTTCGCTAAAACACGCCGAATCGCCAGATTGCTAAAATTTATCCGCGCGAAATTTCTGGTTCTATTGCCTTGATACATTTTTAAAAATAGAAAGGGTTTCAGTGCAAAGAAATGTTAGAAAACGAATTCAATCAATAATGTAATACGAGTGTTCGCTAAAATTTTTCCACGCGAAATTTTTTGAAATCGTGATTCGCAAAAATAAATCCAAAAAAAATCAAGATTTTCCTGACTCGCTAATATACGCTAAATTAGTCTCGCTAAAATTTCTACGATCAAAGTAATTCTAAAAATGAAGTGAAGAATCTTAATTTCTCCTGAATTGTTCAACAGTTTTGTTGTTTACGTATTTGTAAACTGCGTCTTGTTTGTGGCGGGACGGCGGAAAAAGAGGCGTATTATTAGAATTTTTTGGCGGGAGCAGGGTATTACAAATCAAGCGGGGTATTACAAAGTAATACCCCGCCGTAGGATAAGAGCGGGCAACCTAAATAAAATCAGTCATATAATTAGCGTCAAAACACTTGAAAGACTTCTATTTTTCGAAAATCGTCAAAGTGGAACTCACTAAGAAACGAGATGAAAAATCCCGGTTTTTAGTGAGGTGCTCGCTAACCATCTGCTTACACAGCATTTTTTAAACAAAATAAAGAAGAACTTGCCCCCCTTCTGGCGCCGCGCGAGGATGAGTTTAAAAAAATATATCTTTAACTTTGCGTTACCGTCTCCGACGATGTCAGATTGAGCTGTATGCTGTTGTGAGATATTGTCTTGGCCACAAGCAACAACACTTGGTGCTGCTTCTTCACCATCAGGATTACAATTCTCCTCTGTTTTATCCGATTTTTCGTCCATCGGATCATCATCTTCAAAATCGGATTCAAAATCGGATTCATGTTCATCTGCTTCGTCGTCTGAAAAAATGATCGGGAAAATAGGAATTTCCTTTTTGGGCCGTTAATTTAAACAATGTTTGAAATAATAGTTCAAATAGATAGTTCAAAAAAACTTGTTATGTTTTTTTTTCAGATTAGAGGATAGTCTAACTTAGAATAGAAATTTTGTATCATATTTGTTGGTATTATGTTGAGGGTAGTGTTTTGATCCATGAGAGATTTTCAAACTTTTCTTAGATTTAAATCTTAAGGTGTAGATTTTTTTTTTGACTTTGGTCAAGTTATATAAGCTTTTTAAGTTATACAAGCTTTTTAAGTTAAAATTCGCTTTTTAAACAGGCTTTAAACACGCGAACCAGAGTCGGCAGAGTCAGATAAACGCAGTGATGTCCCTTAACCTAGGATAGTGAATTCTGTCCTGAGAAAAGAAATTGAGAAAAATTGAAAGAATAAAATGGACACATCACAAACCTAATAAAGTGCGGCCTAACTTTCGCTCTGTTTTTCTTTTACCCAGGAAACTGAACTTGGAAATTTTATGCGATCTTCCGGTGTGTTTTGACTTGCGAAGATCAACAGTTTCTCGTTCATTGGGATGGAAAGCTATTCTGTTGACTCGAAGAAAATGAATCCATAATTGGTGGACAACATACTAAAAGAGGAAATATTTCAAATTTTTCGATAACATTGGAAAAATTGTATTTCGCGGGTTTAAATTTTTGCGGTTTTGCCGAAAAACCGCGAAAAACGCCAAAATTAATTCCCACAAAAATTTGTTCCAGTAAGGTAGTAATTTGTAGCAAGACTTCAGTGCTCTGAAGTATCAAGTCGTGTAAAAGATAGGAAACCAAGTCGTGGACACGCGTCACCGTTCCGTTTCGCTCCGGTATGATTTTCGTTACGGAACGAATATTTTCATAATTGTTTCGGAACGTTTCGGAGCGAGAAAACGGGGCAGTTCCGTTCCAATGAAAAAAGTGAAGCGAAATAACCGTTTCGATCTGTTTTGCTTTGTAACATCTTTGTAACATCATTTTTTGACGTTTCGAATTTTGATGTTCACACTTGTTACGGAACCATTTCGTTTCGAAACGGAACGGGACCGTAACGTCTTAGCATGATCTTAAATCGTGGATACGTGTCTTTTATCTTCAAATATGATATCCTCTGCAAAGATTGGATGCAAAAAAGTATTTCAATACAATATATAGAGGAAAATGGGAAGATGTCATACTTACATCAATATTTGGATCAACTCCGATTTCGATCAATTTCTTAACTTGTTCTTTCAGTAAGATTTGAAATGCTTCGAAAATGACCCAAGGCTTGCCGGGAACGAATCCTAATCAAGAAGACGTCGTAGACCAGCTCAAATAGCACATATACAAGAAACGAGAAAACACACGACTTGAAAGAAACTCTTAGACCAGCACCCTGAAATATGTCAATGTTCTGGCCCTAGTAATACACCTTTTTGACCGTAGCCGCCAATTGCCGCGTGGGCATTTTTATCCCACTAAAACCGTCCCAGTCCTTTTTTCGCACCTATAGACAATAGAAAAATGTGTCATGTCAAAAAAGGACTTGGCGGCTACGGTCGAAAAGGTGTATATACAGTTTCTCAGTTTTGCCTTTTGATGTGATATAGTATAAATTACAGCCAGACTAATTGTATTGTATTTCTTAACTATAATCTATCAACACCGCAATATTAACAATCATATGGAAATTATATAGAAGATCTAGACTTACTAGAATATCTGGAGTTCTCAGTCACACCACCTTTCTTGGTTTTTATAATAGGTCCAGCTGTTCCAAAATCTTCACGAAATCCTGCCTCTTCAATTTCTACTTGCATATTCTGTAAGCAAAAGATTTTCTCGCTGATTTCTAATATCTAGTAGTATAATTGTCTCCATGCTCCGCTCAATACATAGAAGATTTTGTAGTAGATAGATAGATAGATATGCCCTCCGATACATCAGATTGGGTCCTACCTCCGATGGAGTAGGAATCACAGCGCAAGCAGACATTGCAACCCTGCAGATGCGAGCTGCCGAGCCATGGTGTATACCACGACACTCGAACTACACGGGAGAACCTCACCACAATGTCTGAAACATCTACCCATACTCTTCTATCAGAGTTATGGTACCCAATTCCCCTCACAGAATATTTTGTAGTGTAAAAGAAGAAAAGAGGAGGCAAAAATTTGAGCTCGCTATCTTTTACCGGACAAACAGCAAAGCTTTTTAAATCTCATATTCGTTCTAAAAACATGAACGGAAGGAACCCCATCATCCGCCTGGGACCAATTTTTCAGGTATTTTAGGCTTTGTAAAAAATTTTTTTGCCTGCAGCGCAAAAGTACAAGGTAAACTTTTTGTAAACATTTTCCAAGTTCTAAAGGTCTAAATATTTTCCATTCTGCCACTCAATATATGCAAACTCACGTTCAAAGATTTTTTTTATAAGTTGATTTTTACACGTTTTTTTAATAAGAACAAACTATATCAGAACATAAGGCTTCGATGGCCAAAATGTTAAGAACAAGTTAAGAACATTTTAAGGCTTCGCGGACTCTAAAACAGCCAATTTTTTAGGAAAATAGGTAAAAGTGGTCCCAAAATGGTGAAATTAAGAACATTTAAAGAACATTTTTAGGCTTAAAAGCCAAAAAGTTAAGAACATCCGAAGGCTATAAAAATCTTGGATGTTCTTATAATAAAAAAACGTGTATGTGAAAAAATATTCCAATACCTGCGATTGAGTCCCACACGCATTACAATAAAACAGGCCGTCTTGCTCGGTAAACTCTTCGCCATCACAAACGTCACATGACCAACCCATATCGTATATGTACTTTATGATATTTTTTTTCGTTGATTTTTATTACATGATTTAAATTCTCTGAAATGAAAAGGGGAAAAGCATAGATTTATAAAGTCCAAAGGGCTAGATGTCGTGCTTTAAGCTCTTCCAAGCAAAAAAACGTGAACATCGCAAAAAATATTGCTGCTTTTGTTTTCATAAACCTGCGAAGCTTCTTATTGGTCAAGCGTTGAAATTCCATTGTAATGTTACGTGACCTAGATAGGATTTCCTACCTAACCTCGGCACACTTTTCAGCCAAAGCACGATATCTATTTATAAATCTATAGGAAAAAGTTCTTTTTCAACTTTTTTTTCAAACTGTGCGATTTTTTAGGGATGGCATCAATTTTGATCAAAATGAAAATTTAAAATCTAAAAAATAATCTAGGCCGCAGAAAGTTAAGAATATTTACACTGAGAAAAAGAAATCTTTGACAACTTTTTCCCTGATGATACTGCACGTAGAGGGCTAGTTTCGTTATCCATGTTATGTCTGAATCGCTATGAAAAAAATGATGAACACAAAAAAAAAAAAAAAACGCGGCCTACGTCAGTTAATCTATTTAGGATTGAAGGAGGCTCTTTCACACCGCTCATTTTCACCACCAATGGCGGAACCTGCAGGGAGGCACAAATCTTTATTCGATCCCTTGCAACACTCATGGCTGAAAAGAGAGGTGAAATTTTCTCCCTTACTTTAAACTATCTGAGAACGAAAATCTCATTCGCATTGATCCGTTCAACAGTTTTGTGTATCAGAGGAAGCAGAGTCCCTAAGAAAGCTGTCATCAACACTCAGGACATAGGCATAACCGAAGCTGCTGGTTATGTTTAGAACTCTGATGGATATATTTCTCATTTTTCTAAAACACTTAGCTTGTTATTCTGTTGTTGTTTTTTTTCTTTCTTATTTTTATGATAGGAAATTCTGGAAAAGTTCTTTAAAGGTATCGCCCCTTTATTATATGGTGAGAATTTTCCTAATCAGAATATATATTTCTCCTTCAAAAAAAAAAAAAAAAAAGTTAATCTATTGTACTTATTATATGCTTTATTGTACAATAGAATATCTTTTAAAATTTAAACTCTTTTTTTTTTAATTACATATTGCTACTATGTATGGTTTTAGACATTTTGATTTAAAACAATATGGTTTAAACTATGCTATAGTCTAAGACAAAATCACTCTCTAAGAAATTAATAAGCCCAAGACTGAAGAAAATACGCGAACGGGCTTTTTCGGCTAAAAAGAGTTTACAGCTGGTAGAGTTTGCCAGTCTTCGAAACCCTCCTGCCGATTTTTTTCCGTCTACCGCGCTCCATAGCAGCAGTAAACTCCGCGCACATAACATTTTCCCACCTTTACTATCACTGTAACAGACGATAACATCGTCTACATTAAGGTTTAGCTAAAGTCACCGTAAATTTATTCAATCGATTTAAAAAGAGACCTTTTAAATTGCTAACTAACTGGATACGATTTTTCTTTTGACATAGCCGAAGAATATAGGTACCTAATTTCAAGAATTTTAATTATCGCAAAGTGTCGTAAAATTCGAACTTATTGACAAAAGATTTTTTTGATGACGTCACTCATCATGCCCAAAATGAGAAAAAAACCGAAAATTTTCTTTGTTCTTATAAATAGCTATTGTATTTTGACAAAGGCTTTAGAAAAAATTTGCCTTAGTTTAAAATGCTTATTTTATCCTAAATATTCAATAAATTACGCTTTAAACGATATATTTGACATTAAAAATAAATTTGTATTGGAAAAGTGTCAATTTTTGTGACACCTTACTGTCAGAAATGTCATCATGCTCAAGGTGTGAAAATTTTTAGGTGTCAAAATTTTTTTTGTTTTGAAGCTAAATAAAAGTTAGGAATTTACAGAAAGTTTCACGGCAAAAGCTCTATTATTTCTAGGCTGCACACATCCCCTCTGATAAGTTTTGATATAGGGGATGCGAATCAGGCTCACAAAACCGTTCCGAACTTAGCAAAAAATCTGCTAACCAAAAAAAGAGTTGAATGATAGAGAACTTTGATTGACAGTTTGTCGTCTTTTGTTATCTTGAGAGTTTTGTTTGCTAATTCAATTCATTTCGATAAACAAAAAGAAAGAGAGGAGAAAGAGAGATTTCTAGCCATATGTTCTTTTTATTTGAATCTTTATCTGATTTCTATTTACGTCATCAAATAACTCAAATAATACACATCGAGTTTTTTGAAAAATACAAGTCGCCAAAATTCTGCAAAATACATAGCTATTCGGTAATTTTCTCGGAAGCGATATCAGAGCCCGATTCGCATACCCTATATCAAAACTAATTTGGGGATGCATACAGCCTATATTATTTCAGGAGCTATTACCAATAGATTGACCTCCGAACAGAAAGAGTGCCCTCCAAGGCCGCATAGGGTTAAGGGGTAGATAGCTAAAATTGCATTTTCTCACAAAGCAATAAAAATTTCTTAGCAGCTTTTACAAAAAACCATACCAAGGGAAGAAATTCATAGGTAGCCTAGACTCACCCGAAAAAGTTTCAACCCTTACTGTTTTCTCTATTAGTCGCGCGGCTGAGGTCGAAAAACGTTTCATTTCGTGATACATCTTTTAGATTCCAAAAAAAACAACGGAAACTCGCGAATTAGTATGTGTAGATTACAAAATCAAAAAGTTTCCACGATATCATCGTGCAAGTAACGAGTAATTGGCGATTTTTTGCGTTTCCAGGCAAAATTGCAAGGCCTGGAAATTCATGATTTTTGGGGGGTCTTCAAATTAAAAAAAGACCTATATCACATGACAGTGCCGTAGGAAGCATTTTCATATTGGGGGGGGGGGCTGAAGTTTAGTGACACCGCGAGGGCCGACCATGGTTTGGCCCGAGGGGGGAAATTTTGAAAATTTGAGCTCTAGATTGCTTGAAAATGCACTCAAAACATGCACTTAAAAGACAATTATGACCAAATTAAAAAAGAAAAACTGTGCATTTTGCAAGATAACCATTTTTGAAAAAATTATTGGGGGGGCATAGCCCCCCCTTGCCCCCCCAGTTGCTACGGCACTGCATGATAGAGCTCTTCAAACTGAGCAAAAAAGTGTATTACACCAAAGTCCCAACTTCTCTAGATCAAAAGTTATGGGCCTATTTGTGGTCAAATTCCCTGTTTTCCATCAGTTTTTTACCTCAAATATTCCACTGGTATATAAGAAATTTTCAAATATTCGCCAGGAGCAAATAAGCTTTGGTAAAAAAGTTTGGTTAATTTACTTATATTATATTTATATTATTCACAAATCATACAAAAGCCAATTAATGAAAACTCGACAATTCCCCTAAAAAAAAGACAGCACCTAAAGTTTTTAATCTGTTTTGTTATTATTGATGCTGTTTCGTCCTATCAGGGTGCGATACCAGTATTGTCGTATACGATGGTTCTTAAACTGTTTCGTTATCATTGACGTTGTTTCGTGCAATCAGCGTGCGGTACCAGTATTGCCGTATACGATGGTTCTTAATCTGTTTCGTTATCATTGACGCTATTTCGTGCTTTCAGCGTGCGATACCAGTATTGCCGTATACGATGGTTCTTAAACTGTTTCGTTATCATTGACGTTATTTCGTGCAATCAGCGTGCGGTACCAGTATTGTCGTATACGATGGTTCTTAATCTGTTTCGTTATCATTGACGCTGTTTCGTTTAATCAGCGTGCGGTACCAGTATTGTCGTATACGATGGTTCTTAATCTGTTTCGTTATCATTGACGCTGTTTCGTTTAATCAGCGTGCGGTACCAGTATTGTCGTATACGATGGTTCTTAATCTGTTTTGTTATCATTGACGTTGTTTCGTGCAATCAGCGTGCGATACCAGTATTGCCGTATACGATGGTTCTTAATCTGTTTCGTTATCATTGACGTTGTTTCGTGCTATCAGCGTGCGGTACCAGTATTGTCGTATTTTGGTGAAACAGAACAAATACACAATCGGATTTGAGATGAGATAGATTGCATTGGCCAAAAAGATAAATATTTTAAAGTCGTTAATCATCTGAATGGGAAGATATACCTGGAAAATCGAAACAAAAATTCTAGGTACAAGAAAAAAACATGTCCATATATTTAACTTCCAAACATCCTTGATACTCCTTGTCAGTTTATTGATGATATCTAGACGCTCAGCTTCTGCGCCATGAAAGTTTGTGATGTTCTGGATTCTAGCCTCGTTTTGGTTTCGAACTTTGAGAGTCAATTTAGCGAAAACAATGATATAAACGCAAGTAATTGATCTTAGACCACCCGAGAAAAACAATGAGTATTGATTCCTCTGTACTATCTGACCAGCTTGCGTTGTTTGACAGAAAAGTAACGATACAAAAATAACAATTAGAGTTACACTCGAAATGAGGATTGCAATATTGATTTTTCTTTTGGTGACCAGTACATGATATCTCAGAGCAAACTGTATTGCTATCCAACGATCTGTCACAATCAACATTGTTATCACCAATGACATTGAATTCGTAGACATCAAAAAAGAGGATAAGACCACTTTCAATACAATAGATTCTAGTTTGATGCCAAGACCTTTTAACAATCCGAAGAAAAGGACCCAAGAACAAGCCAAAGAATCAGTCAAGGATAATGCGCGAATCAGATAATAGTTATTGCTTGTGTGTAAGCGAATTTTATAGATAACCCACTGAACGGCGAAATGAAGACATAAAGTTATTGAATATAAGATGAGTGACCCGCCCGGAGGACCACTTTCCAAGCTAAAAGTTTCAGTTGTTGAGTTGTTCATGTTCTCAGAGAAAAAGGGCAATATTGAAGCCGTTCAATCTTCTTCAAAGAGAGAGGAGGATTAAAGTAGCAGTAAAGGTATCCTGTTTTTAAGGTTTTAAAGATCGTTAAAAAATGAAACAATGAGAATTGAACACGTTGCGTTTTCGTATGCGTGAAACTGGTAGTGATATCTTATTCGCTTTATCACATACTGTACCGTCGAAAAAATACTTCTCTTTCACAACTTAAAAAAAACGATTGTTTTTTGAAAGACCATCAACTTGATCGTGGGCCGAATGATCAAGTGTAAAGGTAAATGAGTTTTACTCATTTTTAGTTCTATTGTAATAAAGACTTAAAGGTTTGATATCAAAAGTGGCTTTTCAAGCCAGAATTCTGAAAGTTTCATTGGGAAAAATATCACATGTCGAAAGAGGAAATAATAAATAATTTATATATTCGCTTATTTAGGAGCATTGACTCGATGGCCTTTATTCCTTTCGCGATGCGTATGCTAATTTGCAAATCCCGACATTCCGCGATTCTGGACACTTTTGTCGCAACAGCGAGCAAATCAACGACATGGTCCGATTTAGAAGCTTTCTTCCAACACGATGAAGCTTAGAATATGCTAGCTTATCTCTAAGCGTCTGGAAAATTTTCAACATCGGGAGAAGCTAATTAGGGAATTTTAACTGTCCGCACGACGGTCTTTGCGGTTTTGCTTTTGCACAGGGTCCACCCCCCCCCCCTGAAATTTGAGGGTACCTAAAAAAAAGTGTAGAAAAAGCCAGGTACTTGGAAGTATTCATAAATTTTGGGGGTACCTGATAATGTCAGCATTTTCATTAGTGGAAGCGGGGGCTATTGTTTTTGTATGAAGTATTCTCCTTGACTAACACAATTTTCCAATTTTGAATCGAACCATTTCATTCAGAAGAAAGGTAAAAAAAGGTAACCCCCCCCCCCCTACTTTGGGTTACTTTGGAATTCTAACTAACTAAATTTAATATGAATTCCCATTAGACTGTTATCGATTTTAATACAAAAGGCAAAACAGGCCAAAAACACCCTCTTTTATGAGATAATAATAAAATAATACTACAAGGGGTCTTTTCAAAAATAGAGAGTAAAGGAAAAGAAAGTAAACGAACCATAAACCTAAGATTGAGTTCAATTGATTGAGTATTCCCAACACAATAACATAAACCATCTCCATCGTCGCCAAATAAGGGCAGAATGCTGTAACAATCTTTATTCCACGATTCTTTTTTTTCAGTTTTTCGTTTATTTTTATTTGTTCATTTTTTTCTGGAACGTAACAATAAAATTGAAAATCATATTTAAAAATTCATCTCATGCAAGGTGTGAAATATTTCATCATTACAAATAAATAATAAAACTGATTAGAGCAATTTTATTAATGAATGATTGGGCTTTTCAAGAAAATTTAAATTGGGAGTCTTCAAACATCAAAGGGGGTGTACGAACAGGATGCCAGTCAAAAATAAGATATCCAGAGAGGATCATTTGGAAAAACTAGTGGATAATATCCAGGGGGTTAAGTAGTTTGAGAAAACAGAGCTGAACATCCAATATATTCAAGTTTTTAACCATTCAAATTTTAACCATTTACGAACAAGGCAGGATTCCTACCAAAATATACAAATCTATAAATTTGTTATAAATCTGTATCCTTAATAATGTTTTTCTGGAAAAGCTATTTGCTTTCAGAAACGTCAGGTTCTAAGCAACCGAAGCTCAGATTTACGATAAGATATGAGATATAGGACAAGTTTCTTGAGTGGTTTTGGTGCTGTTTAATAACACAATGTTTTAAAGTGAAATTTATAATAATTGGCGAGTTGAAATCCTACAAAAACAAAAGATAAAATTTATATACAAGTTATAAACAAGACATTTTTGTACAAAAATTTCTATGTAGTATCAAAACAATCGATAAAACTTTAAGCATAAAACATTTGAATAGAAATCTAAAGCATTTGTATACAAAATATACAGTGGGAAAGACAAAGCAATGCATGAATAATTCAAAAATTAAAGATGACAAAAATATACTCCCCTTTGCGAAACTTAAACAAATATTTAAAAATTATTTCTATTAAAAAGCTAAAAAATAAAAATTTGAAATAAAAATCACCTTCACTGCGCTACCCCTAAGCATAATCAAAATAAACTCTTGCTAGACCTATTAAAGGTAGCGTCATCATGACTTTTTGAAAATGCAGTTCAGTCAACAGGGATTTTTCTAAGCACTTTTTTACTACCGTATACCGGCAAAAATACTCAATCCAAGATTGAGTTATGAAACTCAATCCAAAATATAAAAAAAAATTCAAAAGTAGAACTTTAAAAAGTTTTAAAGTAGTTTTCTCAGAAACGCCATTATTTGTTTTTAATCAGTGTAGAGAGTAAAGACAAGAGAATGGAAAAATTTGTTCTCTCGTAATGTTTCTTGGTACGCAGTCACGTCATAAATTCGATGTGTTTCATTGTTTTCATCAGATAATTCATTCATTGCTATGTTTTAAAAACTTTTTTGTTTTTCACTACACCCTTTTATCTATGTATCCGGTGTTTACTAAAAATAAATTCTTGAGGGTGAGATATTTATTGATCTTTTCAAGGAAGAAAAAATTAGAGAGAGCTTGATTGTTCTTTCTTTGTTTCGATGTAACAGTCTAGGTATTAAAAGACGAGTGGTTTTTCTTGAAAAGAAAAAAAAATTTAATTGATTTGAATTTATGCACCATATAAGTCGAAACGCTTTCTGTTTAGAAAAGATTAATTTGATAAAAACTAAATGAAAGATGGGAAAGACCGCAGGAAAGGTATCAACGCAAAAAGGTACAAAACACCAATATCCAGCAACGCGTAAAAGTTACACACATAGTCGAAAAGGAATTGGTGGTAGAAAAAAGAAACAAGAAAGGATTCTAAAACCTGCAAAGAAAACTTATTTTGATGAGCTTCTACAAAGGCAGAAAGAGAAAGGTTAGTTTTTTATATATTTCTTTTAGATAATAGAAGTTCCTTGCTATGTTCCACCATCCGTATCAGGGTTCTAAATTCCATCGCTATAATTTATAACGAATTGGAGTGTGACATTGACCGTTACTATACATTCCGTTACATTCAGAGTGTATTGATCGTCTGTTAGTACTAGTAATCGTATGGTTTGGAGTGCAATTAACGATTAATCACGAGTAACAAAGGAGAAAATAGTAATTTGCACGAGTCCGAAGGACGAGTGCAAATTACGGTATTTTCTCCTTTGTTACGAGTGATTAATCGTTAATTGCACGACAAAACATACGATTCCGAGGTAATCGTCAGTAAACATTCGAAAACCTCCTTTTTTTCTTTTGCTTAAAAAGAAAACATTGCAGTGTAATTTTTCTTTGTTTTCAATTAAAAGAAGCTATTGTAACGTAAAATTTCTTTGTTCTTTTTTATATCGAAGAAAAAAAATGTCTTTGTTTTTTATTATATAGTAAAAAAAGTCTCTGACACAAGACTTAGGAGAGAAAAGAATAAGGACAAAAGTGTCCCCCCGCCGAAGAGTGCAAAAAGTGGTAATAGTGCAATTAACGATTAATTGCACTCCTCTAAACCAATCAGATTCGAGTAATTTTGCACGGCTGACGATTATTACTATAACTACGCTTTTTCAAATATAATTAATTAAAAAAATATCCTTTTCTAATGCAGATCAATCACTCGCCAGTTGCTCGAAGGAAAGTGGCTTAAATGAAGAACAAAATCCAGAGAGGTATTCAATTTTTTCGCTATTAAAACGTTTAGAACGTTTTTAACAATTTAGAAAGCTCTTTATACTGCTCAGTAGAGTTCAAAGCCTAGGGTTAAAAATAGGATTGATGTAAAGTATCATCTATAATTATTCATTCGTTCCCGTCAGTAAATAGCTGAAAAGCACTTTCTCACTCAAAATAATTCTATCAACAGTGGTAGTCTGATAATGTAACTTTTTCAAGACCGTTATACAAATTCTTTATAGCATATCAGATGACGAAAGTTCTAGCAACACAAAAACCGATACTGAAGAAGATGAATGGTATAACGAAAATGTCAGCGAAGAAGAAGAAGAAGGTGATTCAAAGCTAGAATCAGGAAGTGACTCAGAGCTTGAAAGATCAGAAATTGATTCAAATAACAACTACGCAGGACCTGAGGATGGTTTGGATATTTCCACTTCTAGCAAGATCGATTACAGAAACTTTCGCCTGGGACCTTACGTAGAACAATTTCCTTGGCTTTACTTCAATGAGTTGGAAAAGGGATTCAAATGCAAGAAATGTGAATTATTTCCTGCCATTGGAAGTGGAAATTCTGCACACAAATTTGGAAAAGAAGCTGTTAAAAGTCTCACTGACCACCCAAAACGCTATTTGGAAGGACATGAAAATTCGAAGAAACATCAAGATTCCGTCAAAGAATACGAAGGTGTGTACATCAAACATATATCAGGACTCTTCATAACTCGGATATTGACAGACATTTTCCAACTATATCACCTTTATCACCTAAATATCCACATGTTCTTCTTATTTTTGACGTTAAATTACCATTCTTGACTCACTTTTATTATCTTTTTTATTTTTGCTTTCATAGAGTACATGAACGACTATAAAAACAGTAACGAAAGATTTTACATTACACCGGTTACAAGTAACTTGACAATGACAATAACTATGACAATGACACATTTGCACACTCTGAAACAATGCCAAAAATTTACAACTTTTATTGCTCTAAGGTAGAATGCTGATGTCAATTGTCGGGCTTTCTAATATTTCATCATTCACAATTATTTTCTCGATTTATTGGCTCATAAACTTTAGTTGGCGTATCTTTAGATACACCCTTTTTATAAGAATATCGTATTTTGGTTGAGGTAAAAAATGTAGGCAATTTTCACTCTGATATTCTTAGATTTGATTCTTGTAGCAGTGGTCAAAGCAAGATTTTCGTCTGAGACGGAAAATGGATTTTACACAGCAAATTAGCACATATTCTTGAACTTTTGGTGAATTATGCAGGATTTTGAGACAGAAAAGTCTCTCTATATACTTCTCTGAGACGGAAATCCGTCTGAGACGGAAGAACTTTTAACACTGTTGTAGGAAAGGCGTGTAATTTTAAAATACATTTCGTTCAATCTATTTTACAGAATTCAAGATGCAACACACTTTATCAAGTATTGAAGAGAAAAACCTACGGAGAGAGATTGAAGAATCCGAGATAACAGAAGAAGCTCTTCTCAAGCTTCTGAAAATAACAGTGTTTATGATTAAAAAACACTGGGCCCATACATACAACTACAAGGACTTTGTTGAGTTTGTTAGTTTTGATCTAGGCGACGCTGTCTTGAAGAAGTACATGGAACTTGCGGAGTCACATAAAAATGCAACTTATCTCTCGACTACCACTGTCGTTCAATTTGTTAAAGTCATCAGTGAATGGAAGAAAGAAGAGACTCTAGAAGAATTAAGGAACTGCGAAGATTTCACACTTTTACTTGACGAGTCAACTGATGAGAGTAACAGATCTGAGCTTTGTCTTCAAGTGAGAATTGTAAAAGGAGGAGAAATTTAAAATCATTTTCTTGACCTACTTCAACTTAAACGAGGAGACGCTCGCAGCATCTTTGATTCCATTGTTGAATATTGTCAGAAAAATGAGATCAACTTAGATCACGCAAGATTTGGTGGAATGGATGGTTGCACTGTCATGTCTGGTGAGCATAACGGACTCAAAGCTCTTCTTGGGAACATTACTCCACACTTTATTTATATACATTGTCGTAACCACCGTCTTGCATTGTGTTTTGCACATTTAATTCCAGAGTTCAAAGAGTTCGAAAATTTTGATGGGTTACTTTTGAATCTCTATCTATTACTTAAAAAAAGTACCGTTAAACAGTCAATTTTCGACGAGGTTCAAAAGGCATACAACTTAACATCCCTCAAATTGATCAAAGCAGCCGTAACTCGCTGGTTAAGTCATGGTCAAGCTGGTCAAAGAGTATTAGACCGTTACGAGGCTTTGATTGCTGCACTTGATGAAATATTCTTACGGAAACACGAACCAGCAGTGAGGGGTTTACGTGACGATCTTATCAAACCAACCACAATAGCTACTCTTTGCATTTTAACTGATGTAATTATGATGACAAACACAATGCAAAGATTTCTACAGTCTTCACGGCTCAATTTCTTGGATATACCCAGAGAGAAAGAAAAATTAATTGAAAAGTTGAACGCTAAATATAACAGCCCATCTGCCCTTATTTGATTCATATTTCGGCAAACTTGAATCGTTTCTTGATATTGCAAAACAATCAGCGGAAGGGCGTTACGAATCTCGTTCAAACAAAGCCTTTGACCCTACATCTTTTGAAGATAAGGTCATCAAACCTTTCATCTCAAAGCTAGTAGATGAAATCGAGATAGCTTTTAACATTCCAGAACATTTGAAAGGTTTTACAGCACTTGATCCAGCTCAGATTCCACAGACGGAAGAAGAATTAGCAAGCTACGGTAAAAGTGAAATCGAATCGATATCTCAATTTTACGGATCTCCATCCTTGGAAAAACGTCCTATCATTAATGCGACGAGTCTAATTACTCAATACGAGGGTTTCAAGAAATTTGTCTTCAAAAAGCGATTGGAATGGGAAACGGAACGGGAATCAGAATTAGAAACAGCTAAAATAAAGTTAAATGGTGAAGAAAAAAAGAAAGCCACCTTATCTTCAATCTACAGCAAACGAAAAATTATAAAGCTCGACAAGAACATTAAAACTTACGAAAATCGAATTGAAGAACTGGAGAAGACAAAGAAATACACTTTTGAAATCATGTTAAAGCAATGGGTAGAATCGGGATTCCAATCTCGCCATCCTGAACTAAGCAGGATACTAAACTTGGCAGCACTCATTCCACCCTCTACAGCTGAGGTCGAACGATCCTTCAGCTTAATGAAACTCATATGTACCAAGCTGAGAAATAGGCTCACACCAGAAAACTTGGGAGCTTGCATGCGAATATGCAAGTTCAGAAAATTGAATGAAGAGGATTTCTCTTCTATTCTTAAAAAGTGGTTTGAGGCAGACGGTACAAAGTCAGGAAAGAGAAAAATTGCTCATCGTTTGCAAAATAACTGACCATAGACCATTATTAATCAATCCCGCGGCATCTTTATATTTTGTTTATACTATTTTACTATTTGAAAACATTTTATATTCTTTTGAAGATTTTTTCCTAAAAAGCAGATTCTGTTTTAATTGTTCCTTCTTTACGTTTTTATCTTAAAATTAGAAATTCATTGTCCCTCAATACATAAAACTATATGTCTGTTCTGATCGTGACAGTAGTAAGTCAAAAAGATCGTAACTTAATTAGTAAAATCTAAAGACTTAAAATAGCAAGATTTATTTGTTAGGTTTAAGAGAATCCTCATTATTACTTGTAAATTCTTTTATAGACGTTTTCAAAAAAAAACAGATTTGTTGTTATTTCTTCTTTCGCTTTTGCCACAACTCTTTCCATTTACCCAATCGGGCCGGCCCTTAATGTGTTATTTTTGGACTCGTTTAAAGGGCCAGCGTTAACAAGACCGGCTTAAAATGAGCCAAAACCTTTCTACTTTTAATTAAGCGGCGTTAATGTTTTCACTTTTTGTTCTTGTTTAAAGCAATCCAGGGCCAAATTTGAAGTAAAAAATTTTCTTAAGGGGGCTCCGCCCCCTAGAACCCCCGCAGGGGGGCTTAGAGCGCCCCCGACCCCCAGCTCTAAATTGCGCTCGCTACGCTTGCGTTATGTTCCGCATCTGAAACTCAATCAAATTATAGAAAAACGGTAGTAGCTCAAAGTGCTTGGAAAAATCCCTGGTCAACGTAGACTTAAAAAAAAAGTTGGTCACGTGGCATATTCTTATTTGCCACAACTGGACTTTCTTAAACAACAGTATAATTTCAATACAACTTTACTTGGCTGAAACCTCAGAAAATGGTTTTCATTTTATTCCTAACACTAAAAATATTATTGTAACATAATTTTTGATTGATTTTATTGGGTTCCTTCCACTTTTAACCAAAGAGGAATTCAAACTAAACACAACAGTTTCACCCAAAATGATGCAATCTCCACACCACAAAATCAACGTAGCCGCATTTTCGTGCAGCCTTTACATGACAACATCGTTTCTTCTGTCGTCTTCGGCTTCCATTTCTTGGTCTTTTTTCATCATCATGAGTTGAACTTCACGATCCTGAAAATGAAAAAAAACTGTAACAATAATTGCTGTGACAACATTGTGGCAAAACATTGAAACCTCATATCTTCGTCGTAAATTTTTGAGTGAATAATATATTTAACTTTGGCGAGAATTGAATCTTTTAGATGACCAAAAAGTGACAATTTAATTTGGCAGATTGCAGATAAGATAAGGTCAAGATTTTGCTACGAAATTTCTTTAAAAAAAATAATTTAACTCTGATTTTCGGTTTCTTTTACCGAGACTTACATAAGGTTCATAGCTTGTTTCTCCATCCCCATCACAACAGCTGCAACATCCTCCGCAACATCCACAACATCCACTGTATCGATACAACAGAATCTTGTCAACAAACTCTTCCTTGTTGCAACGTCCATGACATAAGCTGACCAAATATCCAATGAAGACGGTAAGGACGACAGTGATAAAGCCAAACCACATATAAGAGAAACTGACCATGTCTGCTATTATGTTGCTATTAATTTAAAAGAAGAAAATTAGGTATTATTTACATTGATAGAGTAAACTGAGAGAAGACCTTAACTACAAAGGCTGAAATATAACACAATATCACAGGTAAAAGACCATTTTAGAAATTTGAGAAAAATATAAACAAGAATTTAGAAAAAAATTCAGAAAACACTCGTGTATACCACAACCAATGACTAAAGAGACTATAGATTCTAGCACTAGTTGGGCAGTGTAAGCAATATTTTCAACATTGACAAACTTTCAGGGAACAGTTCGAATAATTACTCCTTATAAACAGGATCTGCTGGATAGATAAATTTCAAATCAGGTTTGGTGACGTTAGTGCATTGTGCCATTGACACAGGTGGTAGATTTTTGCCAGGTGGATAGAACCATTGACCGACCATCATTGCAATTCCTACCAGGAGTCCTATTACAGAACCAACTCCTGCTCCCTGTTTAGAAAGTTGAACAAATGTAAAATGTAGTCGATATGAGTTTGGATTACCTATCAACCTGCTAAAAATAACGTTTATTACCATTGTACTGGTTTGATTTAAGAGTATAGATACCAAGCCCTTTCTTTCTACAAGTTGGTCGAATCTGGAAGCTTTGTTAAACTTTTCTTTTAAATTGCATTCTGTTGCATTGCTAAATAACTATATGTAGAACAAAACTATTTAGAAGAAAAAACCACAGCAGCTTACAACTGAGTTTGATTTCTTGAAGAATATGCCAAGGACAAACAATCCGAAATAAGGTCCGCTTACGATACCAAAGAGTTGAATGACAAGCTGAAAAATATGAGAGAAATAATGGCTGGGCATTAAAGGTATAACATAATATCAAGTGCTTAAAATCTCAAGAAACCTTAATGCAAATAACTTCCTTGGTAGATAAAGTCTTTGAAATTAAAAGCATTGAAGATTTTTGCTGACAAAGCAACTAAGATTCCCGACTAAGGTTGAGAGACATTCATTTAAAATATCCTTCATTTAGTTTGAAGACCTTATTAAAAACATCAATACTTACTTTGATGATACTGTTACCAATCAATGGCACAACAAATGCAAGACCTGTTATTACCACACCCAGAACACAGGCTGAAAAGAAACAAAAAATTACATACTCAAGTTGTATTATGGTTTTAATGAGTAAGAAGTACAGGGTCTCTACAGAATTTTTGTCGCCATTTTCAAGGTTTTCAAGGTTTTTTTGGCAAAATTTTAGTGTTTTTTCAAGGTTTTTGGACCAGTTATTGAGTATTTTGAAGGTTTTTCAGAACTCAAATCGACTTAAATAGTAGGATATGACTTGTTGACAAGGTGCAAGAGATGTTACTACCAGTATTTGGTCTAGAAACAATGATTGCGAGCGAAGCAAGCAAGAAAATTCTTAGAGTTTTTAGCATAGACCGAAACTTTAGTGAGAACCCAAGCCAAAACAAGACAACTATACTGTCACAATCATGCATTTTCAAGGTTTTCAAGGAATTCTTTCCCATTACATTGAATTTCAAGGTTTTCAAGGTTGCTTAGTCCAATTTCAAGGTTTTCAAGGTTTTCAAGGTCCCGTAGACATCCTGAGTAAGGCCATTGTTTCATTGTAAAAAAGACATACAAAATTAATAAAAAATAATGCTTGTTTTACCAACAATCTTTGAAACTCTTGTTTGGAAAGTTTCACTGAGAACAGGGTTGAACGATTTCACAATGTCTTCCAAGAAAACTGCAGCCAATGAATTCAAAGCTGATGAAAGTGTACTAAAAAAAATAATACAGGAGTAAAGTATCATCAAAGTCCAACTTGATGGAATGACAAGACAACAAGATTAAACTAAAATGTTTTGTTTAAAATTAAATTTGATTTTTAAACTTATGACCAATTTGTTCTCTACTTTTTATGAGCTGTTAAAGTCAAAATTCACTTTTCGGAAAGTGTAAAAAACATGTAAAAAAGGGGTATAAAATTTGGTATTTTTAGACGTTTTGGATATACAGTTTTTGAAAAAAATCTGAAAAATCTACAAAAGCGCCAATTTTTATAAAAACTAGTCTTGTTTTAAACAAAAATTACTTTGAAAGTCGTTTTTATTAATTATTAATGTCATAAAACTCGTTAAATAAGTCAATTTGTAAGTGGATTTCTAATTGATTGCATAAAATTTAATACCTCTTTTTTACGTGTTTTTTACACTTACCGAAAAGTGAATTTTGACTTTAAAAGCTCATAAGTAGAGAACAAGTTGGTCAAATTTAAAAGGTGATAGCTCAAATTTTAAGTTAAGATATCTACTTTCTAAATATCAAAACTCCAAGCACTTTGGGACATTTGTTCGGCCTCAAGATGTCGGGAAACGTCTGAACTTTTTCGTGGGTCACCCGGTATTTTTCAACCCTTTCCTTTTTCAGTGGGCAGACGCTATGGTTTCTATGCCTGATTATAAATTTTTTTTTAATGTAGTTTTATAACAATAGTAAGTTTTACCTGATAGAGAAACTGAACAAACAGGCGATGAATACCCCAGTCACACCAGGTATATGTGAAAAATTATCAACCACGTAATATGGAAGCACCTAAATCAATAGATAGCAAAATATTGACTTGTAGAAAAAAGGGGCTGGAAGCAAATTTGATGGAAAAAATTTTTACAAAAGAATCTCATATTATACTGGCAGTTCTAAGGGACGGCACGGTTCTTGGATATAACAACTTTATGACAAACAACATTTAAAAATCTATATATCTACCTGATCAGGGCTCTTGATTTTTCCAGATTTCAATAGATCACACTCAGCATATGTTGCAAAGATGACAATAGCAAGTGTCGTTAAGAATGCTCCAATCAACAAGAGTCCAACATATGCACCATAAAGAGCTCTAGAGAATAGTGAAAGAAGTCACTTTGATTTTAACAGCAGATAGTTGTTTTGATTGTTTTTACATAAATCCATAAGAAAAAGCATGCAAAAAATACTTCGCTTTAAAAAAATTCTTCATACTTTTTTGCATCGCCCAGGCTTCTGGCAGCAATGACTCGCTGCATAGTTGGTTGTGAAATCGTCCAAGCAGCCATGATAGAGAAAGTCCCTCCAATGGTGACTCCCCATACTGTTTGATGACCTCTTGGATCAGGATTAATACTGCAAGTAATAAAATAAATCAAAATATTATGACAGAGAATACACACACGTTTTGATTTGCATAATTTACATAACCACATGTGTATGAGAAAGATCAGAGATACTCCTTCGATTCTAAAAGGAAGATTTTTTTAATCCGTACTTACTCAATGTCAAATCTTTTGAATTCTGATGTTACATTATAAATCTTTTCAAATGAACCAATATTTATCACACCAATGACCAAACTAGTTCCCAGCCCAATGACCATGACCATTGATTGGAAGACGTCTGTCCATATAACCGCTCTCATTCCACCCTGTAAGATAGCAATATCATTTCTTATTGTGTCGGGTTTTAATAATTTTTAATCTAATTTAGGTTAGGCGAATCAATGATGTTGGATTGCTCGATGGGTAACCAGAGCCAATGTATTTATCAGGAAAAGTTATCTTTCAATCCATCAAACAAAACTAAAAATTTTAAAATGAGTACATAACTCAGATTTCATGTTTCCACATTTATCAAATGTACAACAAGAAATATATGACTGTAAAATTGAAAAATTGACGTTAACAAAAAACAACATTCTCACACCATTTGATAAATGTGGAAACATGAAACTCTGAGTTATGTACTCATTTTAAAATTTTTTCAGTTTTGCTTGATGGATTGAAAGATATCTTTTCCTGATAATTTTTAATCTAGCTTAATATTATTTGTTTGGTCAAATTTCTTATGTTATCGTAAATTGAAGAAAGCAATTTTTCAGTTAATAAATTAAAGTTAAAAAAGTAGTTGGTTAAGTGTATGGCAGAGGATATTTTTTTGTGGTAAATAAATAATTCAGTAGATTGAAAAATGAAATGAGCTTACCAGAGTAGTGTAGAATGTGCAAACAAGTCCAGTGGTGATGATGGTTGCCATCAAAGGCACATCTGCGACTGTAAACAAAACGACATCAAAATATTACACTTTGAATCTAAATTCAACTTACGAATATAATTCTTGCTAATTTCTATTTCTATTTCTATTTCTACAACTTATTACTGCCAGTTTTTCAATTTTTTCTTTGGTTATAAATTTTGCATGCTTGGCTTGAAAGTATCAAAATATCTGGTGGAGACCTTTTGAGACCCACTAAATTGTTCTTACAATTGTCTAGCAACAAATTTACCTGTTTCTAATGCCAGACTAGGAGCATACAACACAATAGCCAGGTAAATAACCTATAAAATTAAAATCATACAAAAAATGAAGCTGACAAAAGCTAAGGATTTAAAAGGACTTAAAAGGACTTCAAAGTCTGTCCAGCAACAAGCTGGTCGTTTTTGCTGGCAATTAGTCAGTTTTAATTTGGTGTAGCAGGAGACTCAAAGTCTGTGTCTAATTAAGAACTTCACTTACATACTGCAGAAAGAACAGGAAACATCCGATAAAGCGAACTCCTCTAGAGAACCTCAATTCCAAATACTGAAAAGAAAAAAATAATAACTTAGTAAATTAGCCTCAAGAACTTTAAAAAACAACATAAATTTAGGACATTTAAACTCATTCAGCACAGGAAAAATTTAACAAACACTGGTGGGAATTCACACCTGGCAATGAATGATTTCCCACCTAGATGAATTCCTAGCACTTTCTAAGGTTTTAAGTTTAACCCCATCCTTGTGATTTGCTCATACATTTTTTAAATTGAAATAAACTAAATATAATCTCAACTTACAAAAAAGTAGGTCAAAATGCATGGTATTTTGTTTAAGAGTTAATAATATCTTACATGATTTACACTGATCAGCTCCAATCTTCTGAAAATAGGTGCGAAAAATTCTGCATTCAGAATAATAGGCACCAGAAAGGTCAAAATGTGAAGAGAAAAAGTGACACCAGTCATGTATATGTTAGTGGTGATTCCCATCACACCAACTGAAGAGAAAAAAGACACAACCAAGGATATACAAATTGTGAACCATGACATACTCTTGTTAGCCAGTAAATATTCTGCCGATGTCACTCTTTTCCTGTGTTTGTAACCAAAATATATGCCAACCAAACTGGATGATAGAAGCAGAGCTCCAAATATCACATAATCAACAATACCAATAGTTTTTTTATCGTCCATCTTTGACACTGAGATTTTTGGTTATTTACTTAGATAAAGGAAATTTTACATTATTTATATTCTTCTAATTTTGCTGTTACCTTTATTTGCTTTTGCTTAGAAGTCTGAAGTATCAAGTCATCAAACAAAGAATATAAGGCATCAAAATATGATCATTTCTTATCTCTTATATCAAAAATTAAAAAAAAAGATAAAAAGGGTTAAAGAATAACACACATATGGAAAAACAATCAATTTCAAGCAAGCGAAATAAATTTCCCTTTTGATTGATATGGAACAGAAAGAGGAAAATAACCATATTATATCAATCAGTAAAATAATAAAGTTCAGGATTGAGTGCATATAGTGTCCAAGGAGGTTCCAGATTCCACCTAAAAATTCAGGTCCAACCAAAATGCTATTCCCAAGAAAAATTATACTAATTCGAGGAATAAAACAAAAATTTTTACAGTATAATAATAAAAAGGAGAAAAGTTTAATATAAAGCTTTAATTTCTCTTGATTGTCTGGAAGAAATTATTCACAAAATTTCTCCTATTTTTTTGGTATGTATTTTACATAAGTAATAGATATTGAAATGCCAAAATAACTAAGAAATGATCTTCCAACAAAAGGTGAGTTACTTGCTGCGCTAGTTACGTCATGCACTCCATCACATCATACAATAACAGTGTTTCAGTGAAATCAATAATTATAAGAATATCTTAACTGTGCTTAACTTTGAGTTAACTTTGAGTGCTTCATTGAAGATGAAGAAGAAGAAAGATAAAAAATGTGCTGGTTGATTTTGTTTAAATAGGTTTTTTCTATCATTGTTGAAAGTTGGACAGGCTAGCTCTAAAGCTAAGCTATAACAGCATCAAATTAATAATGGCACTCAAAGAAAGGATTTTATATCAAGAGCCTTTAAACATTCCGACAACTTCCATCGAAATGATCTGCCAGTGCCATAGCTAAGTTCTACCATTTTAATGCAGCCCAGGTCCAGCTCATGCACGGGTGAAAAACTTTAATCTGTCAATCATTTTCTCAAGCGAAAAGTATGGGAAGAAATTCTGGCTTAGCGATAGTGCCACGGATCATCAGTGGATAGTATTCAGTTAACATTATCCCTTTATTTTCATTTCTGAAACTTTTGCAAAAAAACGGAAAAATAGAAAAGATGTATTTTTTACTGTTCTATTTACATACTGAATTTGAAAGATCTTCTATGTAGTGTTTTTTTGCAAACTTTAAAAAATAAATTTTTGACCTGCTATTGTGGGACTTTAGCTTTTAGTGCTTGCTTGCAGCATTGGGTACAAAGTCCAAATATGCGTTTCCCGTAAATTTTATATGAAGAGTTAGGGATATACTGTTGGAGAAAGTTCTTTATTATCTACCTTAAGGGAAGAAATTTTCGCGAGAAGAAATTTTCGCGGAAGAAATTTTCGCGGAATTTAATTTCGCGAATTTGGGTGTAATTCGCCAAATTAAATTCCGCGAAACACACCAAAATTGTTAAATCGCGAAATTAAATTCCGCGAAATTCGATTTTTTTCTTCTTCTTTTGTTTTGTTGTTTTTGACCAGGTATTACCAAAAAATATGGACACAATTGATTTTTAAGCATTATAACGTGTATTTCTTATCAAATATAAACAAATATAAATAACTCCGTGATGGTTAAAAGTTAATTTAAGTTGATAAATTCTTCTTAATCGCGAAATTAAATTCCGTGAAACTTTTGAAATCGGCTCATTCGCGAAATTAAATTCCGCGAAATTTGCCATTTTGAAACTCTGATTCGCGAAATTAAATTCCGCGAAAATTTCTTCTCGCGAAAATTTCTTCCCTTAAGGTAGGTGATGGCTTCTTCATAAAAGCAAAAGACACAAATATATTTTTTTCGAATCCGGCATGCAGTACAGGCGTCCTAGTAGGGTTGGGTATGGGTGTTGTTTGGGTGTAGTTATGTATCAAATTGGCTAGGATTTGGGTTAGGGTTGGAGCTTGAAACAAGCACTCTTTTGCAATTTTCTCTTAATATAGTATGGTCTGTAGTTTGTACAATATAAATAGCCGTTAGAAATGATTTTCTGGCATGAAACCGTGGCGCAGTGGTTAAGGGCGTTGGGTTTCTGATCAGTGGAACTTTGCATTTAGCGGGTACGAATCCCATCGATGGCAAATTGTCGGTAAGTCATTCGATCAGTTTTGAAAACATAACCCACTAAGTCCCAAAAAGTCAGAAAAAGTATGAACAAGAGACTGTAAAGTACAAAATAAGTCCAGATGTTGTGTCTAGGTCTTTATGAAGAAGTCGCGACCCATTGTCTACGCAAAAAATGGTAATGATGTTATGAGTGATGTTATGATTTTTTTTATTGCGGTTGTGGCCGGGTACAAGAACTGTATTGAATAACAAACTACCCCACATAAATTACCTTCCTTCAGCCAGTACTATGTAAAACCGTTCACATACATAACAAATAAACAAAACAAGTTTAATCGATGGTCGATTTTATCAATTACGACCGTTTGGGATATATTGAGGGGGAAATACTAGAATCTGATTTAATGGGATAAAACGAGCCGCAACGAGAGTTGTTTGCAATCAGACCTGATCAGACGGTTGCATGAGTGTAAGTATGTAGTGAAAACTCATCAAACAAAGGTTAGACATCACTTCTGACACTCTAGCTAGTACAACCAGTTGGGAACTATTGCCGAAAACGGCAATTTTTTTAACAATGAAATGTTGAGTCAGCAGAAATGTACTGTCCTTATTGGGGCAAAGATGTCAGAGGTGTTTGAAAAATGTAGAATTATATTGAGGGAAAGGTTTTTCGGTTCTTTAAAAGTGATTTTTTAAATTTTTCATTGCTCAATAAACATGAAAAAAAGTTCTAAAATGAGATGTAAAAAGATCCTGCATCGATGCCGAAATTCAGCTAGAAGGAGAAAACAGAACCCCCGTTGTAAGTTTGTTTACATATGACATGTGGGCTTACTAATTGCAAGGGTGACGAATACCACATACTTAATACTGTAACTTGGTCTAATGTCGACATCCCTCCTCTAATTCCGACACGTTTTTTATCAGCTGAAATTGATCTTTGTTTTTCAATCAAGCTTTCATATTATTCCCGTCTCTAAAGAAGGGTGTCAGAAATAGACGAGGGATGTCGATATTAGACCAACTTACTTACGGTAATAAAATTAACTTTCCTTTCCAAAAACGGCAACAACAGCCGAAAAATGGCAATTTTCATTTATTTACCGTGAGATCGGGTAAATTGCATGAGTGGAGGCTAATATGCATATCCCTCAAATGAATGACCTGGCTGGTGATTAAAATACAATGTTAAATCAAAACAAAAATCGTAGAGTAGAGCTGTGAGGTATGGCGCTGTGGTATAGTGGTCATTGACTTGGGTCGCTGCACAGGCAGCTAATAAGGTTCGATTCCCACTCAAAGCAATTCACTTGGCAAGGGAATGAACCTTTGCCCAGGTCAAGCCATGTCATGTGAGGGGAATTGGGTAGTCAGTTCAAGGTGCTGACAGGGCATTAAAGCGTCTATAGTTGTGAAAATGGGCCTCAAAGCCTTCTGTAACTCAACCAAATTGAAAAAAAAGTTAAAGGAGCTGCATAGTTCATTTGTTTTGGAATTTTGCTGCTTTGATCGATCAGTCATAATTGATGGCCATGCAAATTACCTAACTTCACAGTACTTGTTTTAACTTTTCTGCTGATTCAGCATGTTATCATTGAAAAAATTGCCGTTTTTGGCAATAGTTGCTGAAAAGAGTAATAATTGCCGTTTTAATCTTAAATATAAACCCACAGCCAATTCGATTGACTTCAAAATATGCCAATTTTGCCCTGTTTGCCAATTATTTTGCATTCGATTGACAAAAATTTGGCAAAGTTGGCAAAATTGGAGTGCCATAAATGCAAAATAAAAAAGAAGTGGTGAATCTGGCATTCTTGGCAAATTTGGTAGTAGTCTTGCTTCCAAAACTTAACCTAAAGTTGCTGGTCTAAATTTTTAGACAGATGTGGTATAGTTTTTTCAAAAATTTTTCAAAATTTACTGCAATATGATATTGTTACAACATGATTATAAACTTATTTATTCAAGTTCTATTTATATATTTATTTTATGTATATAATAAATGATGTCCACTGTAAATTTCAACTACATATGTAATTTCAACTATAATTCAGAATATTTGTAATAATTACATTATTATATTGTCAAATATTTAACAAAATTTGGTATCATGAAACTTATTAGATTTCATCAACAAAAATAACTATTTCTATAAAAGCATTGATGTTTTTGTACTTTTAAAAGTTTAATAAAAAATATTTAAAAGCATTGATGTTTTTGTATTTTTAAAAAATTTTAATAAAAAATGTATAAAAGAATTGATGTTTTTTGTACTTTTTTAGTGTTTTTTTTTTTAATTATTCCTCTTTTTTCTGTTTTCCAATTTTTTAACAATTTCGTTCCTCTTTCTTTTGGCAGACTTCTTATCGGAACCGTATGTAACCAAGCATGGTTCAATGTCCTCGATCTTTCTCTTACGATTTCTCCTCACCTCCAAAGCCTTATCATCATTGACATCGAGTTCCTCGAATGTTTCAGTATCATCGTCGCTATCATCGGCATCAGTGAATAGCCGTTCCTCCTCAAGCAAACAAAAATTGTGCAAAATGCATGCTACCATTGTGAGCTTGCAAATTTCTTCAGGATCAGTGATCTGAATTTTTTCTGTTAATCTTCGAAATCTTCCTTTCATAACACCAAAGGCCCTCTCAATGACATTTCGAGTAGATGCGTGGACGAAGTTGAAATTAGATTCCGATGAACGAGCACCTAGCTCGAGTCCTTTAAAGGGGGTTATCAAAAATGTTTCCAGGCCATAAGCAGCATCGCCGATCAAAAAACTATCTCTCGGTAACATCTCAATGGGTTTATTCATGATATCTTTGTAAATAGGACTATTTACAAAAATCCTAGCATCATGGACTGCCCCTGGAAACCCAATAAAGCAGTTTGTGAACTTCAATTTGTGGTCACAAACAGCCTGGAGGACAATAGATGGAAAGTCCTTTCTATTGATGTAACTTTTGGTTTCCTCCCCTTGGCCCATTATGGGGATATGGCTCCCATCAATTGCACCAATGACATTTTCCATTCCCCTGAACGCTCGAAAACCCCTCATTACTTCTTCAGCTTCTCTGCCCGTTGGCCATTTTATCATACTGTCCATCAATCGGCCGAGTATGGCCTTCATTACTCGTCTGAGCAGGCCATGGGTCGTTGACATTTGAATGTCAAACCTGTCAGAAATCGATCGTAGGCATTCAGTGGTAGCTATATACCAAAGAAAAACACATATCTGTTTTAATATTGGAACTGGTTCTCGACCACCAGTGTGCGAGACGATGAAACCTTCATGGCTGGCGATCTGTTGGGCCAATTTTTCGACTGATTCTTTGCGAAGTCGGAAATGCGATTTAAACAGCTTGTTGTGGAAACGTGGCACGGCCTAAAATGAAAAGAATGTATCCAATTTAATATATAAACAACTTGTTTCATGATTATTTTGTATCATTTCCTTTGAGAGACTGGGTATTTAGAGCCCACAAAGCCTTAAAATGTTCTTAACGTGCTTTTGATGTAAATAATAATGTTCATCGAAGCCTAATGATCTTAAATAGTTTGTTCTTATAAAAACAGTGTGTTTGGATGATAAAAAGGAAAGAGGAGTTAGCTAAGAAATTTACCGATTCAAAGTATCCAGAACTCTTTACATGTTTAAGTCTTTCTGGATTTGGAAAACGCCTAGAAAAGGCTGCGAAGAATTCAAAGTCATCTTCATAATCTTCATCGATTAATTCCGCAATATCTTGAAGAAGGTGTGTCACTGAAAAAATTATTGCAGCTTTTTTTCCTCTTGTGACCACCATATTTGTTTACAAACAAAATTTAAAGGGACCCGCCGCAACACATAATTTAAATTCTAGTCATAATTTATGCACGAAATATTTGTGAGAAGCGTAAATTATTCAGGCTAAAGTGACGAATCAGCATAATTCCGCATAAACTTTCAGAAACATAATGGCAGAGTAGCGATGTACAAATTTGCCATGAAGCTGTGATCTTTTGACATTGAAATTGTGGATTTGGCAAAGTTGGTGAGTATGGCAAATTTGGAAGTCAATCGAAAGGGCTGCCAACTGATAACTACTATATTGGGCTACACGTTTTTTTTAAGAAACACACTTTTAAGAAACATAAGGCTCAGAATGCCTAAACTAAGAAACATGCTGAGGGCGAGAACAAGAACATAAAATTTTTTAATTCGTTTTTTTTTAAGAACCTTCCAATATCAAAACAAATGTGATTTTTTCTTTGCATGAAAAATAGGCTGATTATATATGTAAAAAAGTTTAGAAACATGTCAGAAACATTTAAGGCTCAAAAGGCCGATTTCTTGGTAAAACTAGTTTCTTAAAAAAAAACTTGTTTCACTAACCCCACTGGAAATTTCAGATAACACTTATTCCCTGGAAATTAGGGTTGACACCCCTGGAAAGTGAAATTTTGTGAAAAAGGGCCTCCTGGAAAATGACTATTAATGTCAATTTTATTTATGAGAGAACCCCCTGGAAACCTTTAAGCTTTAATAACCCCCTTGGAAAATCTGAAAAGAGAACAAAACCCCTTCAGTATAGACCTAACTCTTCATACAAAAATTACCGGAAACACATGTTTGGACTTTGTAACCCTATGCTGCACGCAAGCACTTAAGCCAAAGTTTTTTTAAGATTGCAAAAAAAAAGCCACATAGAAGATCTTTCAAATTCAGTATGTGAATAGAGCAGTAAAAAATACAACTTTTCTATGTTTCTTTTTTTTTGCAAAAGTTCTAGGAATGAAAATAAAGGGATAATGATAATTGAATACTATCCACTGATGATCCGTGGCACTATCGTAAAGGTAGAATCGTAAAGGTAGAATCGCTTCGCGTACTCTTCACTTGAGAAAATGATAGACAGATTGAAGTTTTACACCCACGCAGGAGCATGCGGGCGTTCTGCAAAGCGTTCTCTGCTCAATCCTCAGACCGCGCTAAAAATGGAAGACTGAGCTGTGATAGATCATTTCCATGGAAGTTGGTGGAATGTTTACAAGGCTCTTAACTGAAAATCGTTTGCTTTATTGTCAATGATGACAGTGCGGTTATTAATTTTGTTAGATCTGAAAAATTCATGTTTGTAAGTGCACTTTATAGTTTTGATTCCCATTGATTGAAGAATCATAAAATCTGGTTTTCATATTATTTAGATGCTGTTTTAGAGCTTTAGAGCTAGCCTGCCCTTGGTAACCTGATAAGAGCTGTTCATAATTTTCTTATGCGCACGGTAAACCTCTGAAGGTGCATGAAAATTATACATCTGAGGAAAATAGTCCTCTGGCGGAAAATTTTACAACAAGAATTTTTTGTGCGCCAGAAAGTCAAAAACTGATACAGCGCCCTATTCATAAACACAATCACGCAACTTTATTGTCATCCCCAGTCCTTTTACACGAAGGCGGTCCTTACGATTCCGAGATTGCATTTCGAAACCTATCATATCTTGTAGTGCTTTGAAAAAGAAAGAAAACGAGGGGTCATAAGGCCTCCAGACGATAAGTGGTTGTAAAGATATTCAAATCTTAGTGTCAAAAATTTGACTAAAAATGTCCAAAAAAAGGTTAGGAAAATAGCTTGGAAAAATTCGAAAAATTTTTCAAAAAAGAAAAAAAGATATTTGCCAGTCTGGCTTCTTTAATTTAGCATATCTCTTTTTCTAGTGTAGCTGGAGACCTGAAATTTGGAGGGAGAATTCTTTGATGGTGTTAGGATATTATTATATAAAATATTTGTAAAATATTTACCATCAACTGCTCCAACTTGGGAATATCTTACGCAACATGGGACGGCCATTCCACCACCATTTCACCAAACCTCCAAAGTCATTTGATTTGAGTTTAATGAACCGCGTATTAAAGAATACACGATTTCTCTTTTGCACCGAGTAGGCTTTTAAATTGAATTAAATATGAAAAAATCTGCAGTGGAGCACGCGCAAGTGTCTGTAACGAAGAATACCAAATTAGTGGCAAAACGGAGCGTTTGACGTCATTCCCGCAGCAAGTTACACACTCACTATTTGTTAATCCCATTGAGTGGTAGGCGGTTAGGCGGTAGGCGTTCTCTAATTCTCCATTCGGCGTCCAGTCATTTTGAATGAAAACAAAAGTCAAAAGGGTGCGCTATCAATGAAAGTTATCGTGACATGTTATGACAGAAAGTATGATTGATAAACTTGGTAGAGTTATCAAAACAAATTTGTTGTCAAAGAGATTTAACAGTAAGTGAAAATACAGGCCAGATATTAACAAGTCCCAGGTTGTGTACACTCGTCCCAAGTTGGAGCAGTTGACGGTAGAAGCAAGAAGCAAAAAAGTGAAAAAAACTACATGAAAATCAAAGAACTAAAATTAGCGATTGTGATTTTTGAATTCCTCACCCTTTTTCTGATAAACATTCAAAGTTTCAGCCTTCAACTACATTTTCCTCCATTTCCAGAAACATTTGTTCAGTGATAGTTGCAACTTATTTTTCTCCCGTCGGAAAACAATTTCGAATGTTGCAAAGATGTTTGGCACTTTACTAATTTACCGCCTACCCCGAGTCTAAAGTGTTATACCGTGAGATTGGGCAAGTAACAAGTAACATGCATAGCCCTCAAATGAAAGACCCTGGCTGGTCATTAAAATACAAAGTTAAATCTCCAGACGATCTCAATCGAACGGAATCGACGATCGAACCAGTCGAACCAAATCGAATGCAATCGACCAATTGAAATTCAATTGTCGAACGGCTTTTTTTTAGTAAAAACCGTTCAAAGTTCACAGGAAAATGAAAAATTTGATTTGACGTCAACGAAAGTTGCCTGAATTCTGGAGTTGATCCATCCCTTTAGAGCTTCAGCGCGTGGTGGTGGGCAGAAAACAACCACAATCTGATCTCAGGTTAGCCCTTGCAAAATCACGGCTCAGACCCCAGCAGACCCCCCCCCCTGGAAAAGTTTGTCAATACTCTTGTGTAAAAGACAAATCAAAGAATACACCTAACACCCTTCCTGTAATTCGTAAAACTGATGCGAGCGCATTATTTTGATGCTCTCCACTGTTTGGTCTCCCGTTTTTGCCTGCGTTCCCTTAGGTCGCTGTCAAAAGTTAGAGGCTCAAATCCCACTTTCCCTAACCCCTCGCAGGCAAAAATGTGTTTTTTAGCTCCCAAAAAATTTTATACACAACGGTGGAGCGCACATTTTCCTGGGCCATTTCTGAGAAATTTGAATTACGGGAAAGGTGTATTAGATGATGTTATCATCAAAAGAATTTCTACAAGAGTATATTCCAAAGACCATCGCGTTCTTCCAAACAACTACAGTACTGTTTGATTTGGTAATTGATCACCTGTTCACCTAATTCAGTCAATTTATCTATTTATTCCTCTGGGGGGGGTGGCCTGGGGCATGGCGCATTTATTTCCGGCGTCAGCAGTAAACAGTCAGGGAAATCCCTCAATTGCGGTAGTAAATTTTTACTGCAATTGCAGTATAAGCATCAATTTTACAATTTTCATATACCGCAATTGGAGTACATTCAAGAATCAGAATTCAAGATTCAAGGAAAAAACAGGCAATTTTTGTACATAATTGCGAAGCGAATTTATGAGCGAAGCAGTTTTGCTATATTGTGCACGTACCTTTAACTTCTATCCCATCTTCAAACCGATGATTTTATCAAAATGACCTTGAATGGTTTGGCTTAAAGCCACGAAAACTTTCTCGGTTTGGTAGCTAGGACTGCGAAAAATGCCGTTTTAAAATGGTGTACCCTAGCAGTGAACAGCAAAAAAATTACCGGAAGCCGAAACACGGACTTAGAATCTGAAGTTGATCAGATTGCCGTGCGGGCGGCACCCATCTAAGCAATCTAAGCAGTGGTTCTTCGGTTTTAAATGTTTATTTTGCTGTTAGATGATGAAGATCCTTTCTGTCACCGTCTGTCAATCAATGAGAGGTTTTTGCAAGTCCCGCGGGCGAAAAGAGTGCTCTTTTAGTGAACGAAACTTACCTTATTGCAAAATCAAGTGGATATTCTATCTATGATAAAGAAGTACGGAGGTAATCAAATTTGTCGAATTTGTCAAGAATTTTAAATCAAAACTGCCCAAGAACAGTCGAGGATTATGCCCTAAATAAGAGATATACTCTATTTAAGAGAAGGTCTCTTAAGTAGGAGACTATTCTTTCTTCGTTAATTTTTGGCCTTCTCATCATTTTGCGCAAGTTTTGAAATTCATAGATCGACTCAGCAAGTTTTTTTCTCCCTTCTAGCAAGATTTGGTTGAGTTCTGCTTTTGTTTCGTGGACCTAGGATGGTTAGGGTCTATCAATCTAAAGGCTGATCTACATCATGAGAATTTCGTGAAAAGTAATAATATAGCATAGTTTGCACCCCCCCTTTTTAATAGGGGGGATGCCAACTTTCTGGAGGGCCTTTGTAGGGGGGGTACCGAGATCTGCCGAAAAAACTAGGGGGGTGGGAATGTAGGGGGGGATCAAATAAAAAAGGGGGGACCTGAAGAACTTTCAACAGAACACACACATTTTAGATTAGATTTTAAAATGATCAAGATTAATGAAAAACGCTAGTTATATTCTGTCATTGTTGGCTCCTGACTATAATACTTCATACTCTTTCTTGTTGATAATTTTGCTGGTAGGTGGGAAAGCGAGTTTCCTTCAAAACGGATTTTCTGTAAAAAAAAGGGGGGATAAGATTTCATTACAAAAGGGGGGGATGGGTATATAGGGGGGGATGAAATAAGCCTAGGGGGGTTCATACCCCTCTGCAAACTATGTATAGATCGGGCCATATTTAAGAAACGCGTTTTTTAAGCGCAGTCAAAATGCGGGTCAAACAGAAAGTGAGTAGCTCTTGTCTCTCCTAAATAAGGGGGTTTGAGAAAAAACGCGTTTTGAAGGTCAAGGCTATTTCTTCATTATTTTAAAAATAACGTCAACACATGCAAGTGAGGCTATTTATGGTTTTTCGAAGTTTGAAAAAGAATGAAAAGGTATTTTATTTTGGTTTTTGGGTCATCGGAATCACGGAAACGTGATCTTTCACGTGATCTTATTTTCATATTGCGCAAATAGTCTGCTCTGAAGTAAATTTGTGAAACATAGGGTGCATACCATTTAGCCAAAAACCCAAAAAAGTGAAACAGAGGGTTTAGCGAACGCATTGATTCATTTAAAAGTTTACCTAAACAGACGATCAAAGCCAACAGTCTTTTTTCTGTGTTTTCTTCGTTCGCTAAACCAAGGGTTTAGCAAACAAACTGCACCATTTGATTTTTTGTTTTGCTAAACCATTATTCTAACCAAGCACTACATTTTGTTTACGCTGGTTCACTAAGCGCACGCATGCACATGCCCTAAGCTTTAATGTTTTCTTCCGCTGGGCTACCATTTTGAAATTCGTTGCTGTGACTTTAGGCAAGATCCTAGAAATCGAATTAGCAATGTAACAACTTCTTTGTTTAGGTAAACAAACCCAAACCATTTGCAGTTTAGTGAAACAGTTTCAGTTTTTTGGTTTTGAACATTAAAAGGTATGCAACCATACAGAATTCTCCTATAGGTAACGTTCTCTTAAATAAGAGACTGAAAATCTCCTGGATAAGGTAATCCTCTAACTTCAGCGAAGTCAAGTTTGAAGATATTCTTTATTAGAAAAACAGTTAAAAGCAGTCAAAACGCAATTTACCTTACCTCCTGAGTTTGTCTTTGTTATGCTAAAATATAACAAACCTTTGTCATGCTGTCTAATTACAAAAACCTCCAATCACTACTTCTCCGCCATCTTGTTTCACTTTAAATGCCATGTTTTAAAATTCCTTAGCTACATTATATGTACGGAAAAGGTTTTCTCCAGGTTTTTTCAATCCCGGGATTAAACTATGAGGGCGGTTCCGACCGCTTATTTTTCTTTCGGCGTTGAGCCCTGGGGATACTTAACAATAAAAGAGATTTTAAGATTAATGTTGAAAAGCATATTTTCTCGATAAATTTAGGCGATACTCAACAAAAAATAAGGTGGTTTTAAACAAATCTTTGACAAATTGGCGTTTCTTTCTGTTCTAATATATATATGCAAATCACGTCGAAAAAAGAATATATTTCCGCCTTTACTTTCACTTTCGCTTTGGTGTTACGCGATTCCAATTGGATGAATACCGCTCGCTAACAAATTCTGATTGGCTGTAAGTCTTTAGCTTCGGGATTCTGATTGGATCATTTCCCGCGTCGCGGTTGAATTTTGATTGGTTGAAAAGTTTCTGAGCGTGAATTCTGATTGGATGAATACCTGAAAAGTAAACAATAGTATGTAAGTATTTTGCTTATCAAAACCTAAAGAATTCCAGGGGGTTTTATTTACTTTGCATGACGATAATTAAGCCTACAAAACACCGAGAAATAAACCCAACATAGAACAGGTGTATTTTGTAATGTAGAATATGATAGCGTGAATCTTTTTGAAATTCTATGTCAGGATTTTTTCTCAATGCCTCGTAACTATGCCCGGGGTACTCGTTGCTAAGACCTTATGTTAAAAACGAAAGCGATTACGGCAAAAAGTAGCGATTTTCGTAATACCTCAAATATTGATACTTGACTGTACTGAACTTGGGTATTCTCTTATTTAGGGCATAATCCTCGACTGAAGAACCAACAAACCATCTTTGTACATTTTTGTTTAATTGTTTTATTTTTATGTTAATTGATGATTATTGACAGACGATTCGTGATTTGAATAAAAATGTTCGTTCATTCGACGAATATCGTTCGATTTTATTAAGGCACCATTTACACTAGAATGACTAGAACTAGAAGGAAAAAAAGAGCGTTGCGCTGGTGGCGGCGGGTGTTGTGCCGCAGTGGATTATGTGGTGTGTTTGGCATTTTTAAGGCTCTTACGACCCTGTCTCTATCATCTATAGATGATACTATAGCGGCTTTATTAGAGGGATTTTTAGAGTGTCTCTTATTTTGCTAGCAACTTATGAATTGAGGTGGAGTCTGGATCGCTTCGCAACCCTTATACAATACCGCTAGTTGATCATGTTTTTAACGCACAGACAAAATATTCTTTCCGTAGATGTAGATCAGATTCTTTTATAAAGAAAAGCTTTCTTCTCGTACGATTTTTTATAGTCGATATTTGTTTATCTTTGTCGACCAGCACTATATGTAGTTGTTATAAGCCTTTGTAGGCTAAACACGAATGAAAACTACCGCAACATTGCATGCAGTATACCGCCATTGAGGGATTTCCCTGACTGGTAAAAGTTTCCTAAATTTATTTAGGAAATTTTTGAGAATCTTTATTGCCTTATTCTTAGAGATTTTCGGCTATATCTCAAGGCAGTTTTTTTGCTCACAAGGCTAATTTCTTAAAAACTATATTCCCTAAAGAATTGAGGAATTTAAGTGGATGCCCTGTGCTAGAATTCAAAAAGAAGCTAGACAAGTTCCTTGTTTTTGTTCCGGATGAACCTTCTGTTCTAGGTGCAACAACAAATGCTGCATCCAACTCAATCAAACATCAAATCAATAATCGGCAGGCGGACATTGGATTGTTCACCTAGATGGAAGACCATCGAAAGCACTTCCAAGTATTCCAAGTTCGCTGTAAACAATCCCAACAATAAATATGAAATATATTGGTGTGGTAACACGTTGAAAAAGCACCATGGTGTTGGTATTGTTGTGAAAGTTGCTCCGAACATTGACATTCTTGAGATCTATCAGGTTAATTCTAGAATTATTGTTATTGATGTTATCGTATCGGGCTGCTCTCTGAGAGTTATAAACTGTTATGCCCCGACAGAAGAGAGTGCTATAACTACCAAAAACCTGTTCTATAGAACTCTCAAAAAGCAAATCATTACCACAAATGCAAATCAAAAAGTGATATGTCTTGGGGATTTCAATGCTACTACCTCGGCATCACTCTACAGTTCATCCTTGAGAGAGAACAGTGTAGTCGAAGACTTGGTCATCAACGATAACGGCGAACGTTTCCATGATCTCTTCCAATCGTACAAACTTTCAGTCTTGAATACGTGGTTCAATCATAAACTCTGTCGTAGATATACTTGGCACTCGCCAGATGGGAACACCAGAAAGGTATATGATTTTATTCTCTGTTGTAGCTGGTTGAGACAGTATTGTATGAATTGTCGAGTATACAACTCATATGACTTTGATAGTGACCATCGTTTGGTGATCGCAAAATTATCTACTCCATGCACCAAAATGTCACGCTATAAAAAACATCGAATGAAATCACCAAAGAAACGTTTTGACTTCAAATCCCTGAATCGAGCAGAGACAGAACAAAACTTTAAAAGGAATCTCTCCATCAAGCTTGAGTATATTCAGCCAGAAATGCAATCGAATACTCAACTCAACGAACACTTTATTACTTCTATTCAAGAAGCTGCAGACGAAACGATTCCGAAAATAGTTGCCCGAAAACTACACCAGCCGTGGCATGAGGATGTAAAACTTAAGGAACTATATATCAACAGAAAGAACTATTGGTAATGAGAAATGCCTGTCCGAAAAAAGTGAAAGCCGTTCGTAAGAAAATCAGAACTAGAGCTCGACAACTACGAAATCAATTTTATAGAGATGAAGCCGAGAAAATAAACCAATTGTCCATTAACAGAGAACTTGATAAATTATTTGCCCGTGCCAAAAAGCAAGAAGAAACCACCTTAAAACCAGTCATTGGATCATGTCCTCCGGACAAACTTTTTGAACCATTTTAAAAACACATTTTAACCCAGAAGACCCTTCTACAACCCACACACCTGAGGAATTTCTGAATCTTCCAATTTTCGTCAATGCTCTACAGAATATCTCATTGAATTCTGAATTAAATGATGCACCCCCAACCGTTGAAGAAATACAGAAACACTTACAAAAACTTAAAAATAATAAGGCATCTAACGACATTGAACCGGAGCTCTTGAAAAGATGTACCGAACCAATCATGCTTCAGGTGATACAGAGAATGATGTTCAACCTGTGGGATAATCTCGACATCCCTGGTGTGTGGGGAAACTCTAGACTTAAGACATTGTGGAAAGGGAAAGGTTCAAAGAAAGACCCAACAAAATACCGCGGAATTAGTATAGGATCAACCGTCTGCAAATTAGCCATTAATATGATTCTTGAACGACTCAGACCCTGGTACGAGAATCAGTTATCGGATGAGCAAAATGGCTTTAGAAAGGACCGTGGAACAACAGACGGTATCTACACAGTCAAACGAGTTCACCAAATTTCAAACAAAAAGTCTGAACCTACATTTCTTCTATTTGTTGATCTAAGTGCAGCTTTCGACCACATACCACGAAGCTGGCTCTTTGAAAGTATAAAACTGCGCTTCCCTGATAGATCCATCCCTCGAACTTTCGAAATTCTTCAAACCTTGTACGAAAATACCACCCTCACCTACGACGATGCTATGATATCCTTCAAAACGACTTCCGGTGTGCGTCAAGGGGGACCCGAAAGTCCCTTTTTGTTCAATTTATATCTAGACTTCGTTATGAGAGTATTTATCGAAAAATGTAAAGATGATAACCGAATCAAGTACTTCAAACACAAATATCGAGTTAACCCACAAGCACACTCTCGTGCAGAAAGATTCGAGATGAGAGCAAGTGGTATAAGAACTTGGGGAGAAGCGACTCTCTCTTGGTGTGGATATGCTGATGACATCGTCCTCTTTCTACTTTCACTCGAGGGTATCAGTGCTGCAACAGAGCTTTTGGATTTAACTTTCACTGCCTTTGGTTTGACAATCAATGTCTCGAAAACCGAAACAATGACCATCAATCAAGAACAACATCTCGATTCTATCATATCTCTTCGTGAAGAGCAACTCAAAAATGTCAAAGAATTCAAATATCTTGGTGCTGTCCTTAATCACCTTCAACCAAACACAGGGGAAGCAGAACTCAATCAACGAATTCAACTTGCAATTGTAAAATTCGCCCAAATGTCTAACCTGCTACAAAACTTCCAAATCAACCTACGTGTTCGTATCTTCTTCCTCAACAGTTTCGTCAGGAGCCGGTTAACGTATTCATGTCAGAACTGGAACTTAACGTCTCTCCAGTACGATCGCCTCGATGTCACCTATAGAATGTTTTTGAGGAGAATGGTCAGAGGTGGATTTCGTTATGTAGATGAGGTCAATAATGATTTTCGATACGTCATTAGCAACAACCAGCTTCACACTATATGTGGTACCTCAGATGTTAATGTTTTTATCAAACAACAGCAACGAAACTACGCAGCTCATGTTGTGAGAATGCCTTCTGGTCGCTTGAGTAAATTGTTAATGTTTAACGATGATAAAAATTGCAAACGTGGTAGAATTTCTTTGACTTTACTCGATCAAGTAATTAAAAATGAGAATTGTTCGATTGAAAAGTTTTGTGGACTGGCTATTGCAAAGAAAAATGCAAGATAGACAGAGAGTCTTCTTAAAGGGCTCTCTGTCCTTATTTTCTAGGAATAGGAAATAGTAAAATTTTATATATATAAGTATAGTATACCTTCCTTCACCAGTTCACTTCACCTTCTTCCCAAAATTTCGCCATATCTGCGGGGAGACGATAATTACAAGGTCTCAAAAGAAGGTTGTCTATTGCTCATTCCGACATCGACTTTTAGCCTGACTGAAATTCGAGCCGTTACTAGCAACCCTGCGGGGCCCAAGGCGCCGAGTATGCACCCGGCACAGTGACAAGCCGTTACTAGCAACCCTGACCATGCCCTGACCCTACCTAACTGTTAGCTAATCAATTCCAAACAACAAAACCCCTGGAAAATTTAAAATGTCGGAATGAGCAATAGACAACCTTCTTTTGAGACCTTGTAATTATACTTTCCCATGTCCCTGCGCTTCCCTTTCATCTCCATCCTATCCGTATGTAAACTATTTTTTTTTTTTTAAATTTGACAATAAGAAATTTTATTTCGAATAAACTATAAAATCAACAAAATTTACAGAGATATCCAAATCTTCCACATAACTATGAATGAATTCAATTAGTAAATTTATAAAATATACTTTATGACAAATACCCAATCGACTCACTGATTGTGATATCCTCAAAGTCTTTTGTTGTGATTTTGTTTTTCAAAGTTCTACTTCCTCTCAGGCAGAGAACGGTGGATCTTATAAGGGCAAGTCCTAGCTTTGTCCGCAACAAACCAGTTGAGGGTGACAGACAGTAATTCATCACGTTTGTCGGATAATAGGATTGCAAGAGCTTTTATGAAATGACTGGCTTCCCTTCCATAACCTCCGTTAATGGTGAATATTAGAGGGGTGAACGATCCCTGGTCAACCTCGATGATCCTTCTGTTGTAATGGTGTTTCTTCTCTCTCTCGTTGGCTTCGAAAGCGCTTCTGAGGCTCTTCCTAGAGTACCGTTGAGCATAGGCGTTGAAAACCCGTATGTCAAAAAATGCTCGTTGGCCTCTAGTCCAGAACCCCATTGCACTTATATCAGCCCTTGCTCCTGGTTCTTGGATCGTTCCGGATGGTAGTTCCTCTCCTGTGATGGCTTCGAGAGGGGGTTCGATCATGACATCTTTCTTTACGGTGCTGACTATATTGGCAATAGTATCACGTAACTCGTTGTGTCTCTGGTAGACGAATCCTCCTTTGGCACACGATAGGGCATGATCTACTGAGTATGGTTTTCCACAAGCGCAGTGTGTTGGAAGGTGCTTAAGTGGCCAGCGGTAACGAACAGAAATGGCGTCAAAAAATTCCCTTTTACTCAGATCTGAGTTTTCAGATTTTAAGGGGAGGGCGGTCAACCAATTCAATGCACCGTTAGCTTGAGCAAGTTCATTTGCTTTCAGTTCATCAGTGTTCATTCGTGATCGTAAATCCTCTACTTTCTGTTTATTCCGGACCTCTCTCTCTTTTGAAAGTTTGTATTTCATATTTTGTTCATTACTTTGGTTCAAATCTCTTCTTTGATCAATAATATTGTTTTTCAGGGTTTCACTTAAACGTTCAGAGTTTTGGTGTTCTAGTTTTGCAATTTCTGATAGTATTGGAATACCTAGACCTCCCATTTTTACTGGTAAGGCGAGCAGTTCTCTCTCCAACTCACTACAACGATGTCCTTCTGTGATGGCAGGAATAAACAAATCATCAATAACATTATCGACAGGACCTAGTAGGTCGGAAATGTCACTCATTACTCGGAGATGGTAGTTGAACTTGTGCACAAATCCTCCGACGAACGCGGCATAGACACATTGGGGTTGCGATTTAGCGATTTTACTTAGTTCCGAGATTTGATCCACCCAGCTGGAAACTTTGGTCTTAAAATATTCTGTTTTGGATTCCTCTGTCCCGATTATTCCTCCTAAATATTTTCGACCAGCACTAGTAATTTTGATGTTAGTGCCTTGAAAAAGTTTTTTAGCCTCCTCTAGTTGGTCCTCCTTTACAATAAGCCAGGATTTTGATGCTTTAGGAAAATATCCGAGACTGGGTCCAATTCTGTTGATCTCGTTCCACCATTTTAACAGATTAATCAGTTTTCCTCCTCCGGCAAGGTCATCCGCAAAGGCGGCTTCTTTTACTTCTGCTGAAATAAGGTCCTCTTTTAGTAAATCAAGGAGAGGCATTAAACCAATGGCATAAGTTGGCATTGCCATGGGGTCTCCCTGTGTAGTTCCTTCACAGGATGAAAGTTCAGAGCCTCCCATTACAAAAAGTCTAGACTTACGTTGATAGCAATTTGAGACATAGGTGGATAATGCTGGGCATAATCGTTTGATGTTGTGTAGAAAAGCATTTCGGTTTAGGGTATTAAAAGCATTTGAAGCGTCTACAAGCAGTATGGCATCTGTACTTTGTTCGTTAAAGATCGAGTTCATGGCATGTACAGCTGCCTCGCTCCCAGCCTGCTGGCCTGCACAAACTTGCAGCGAACCAGCAGCATTCATTATGTCTCCTTTAATCACATGAATTAGAGTCTTTCCAAAAATACGCCTTAGCACCTCTCCTATACCTATTGGTCTTACACCAGGGTTCTTGTCAAGGGGCACAAGTCTACAAGCAAGAAATGCTTCTATGTCTCTTTCCTCCGAGTTTGGGTCTAAAGGCGTTTGACAAAGGATTTTCAACATGTTAGCCAGCGAAGTTCGAAGATCAGAACCCACGGTACCATAATTCCTCGAGGCAAGGATTCTTCGCCAGCCATCAGCATCAAGGGTGGAGGGACCAGCAGATCCTCTTGTTTTGAGTGCAGCGGACAAGATTGCGGTGCCGTCAATCGATTCATATACGATGGGGTCAATTTGAGCAGGTTCGCCAGTTAACAAAATGTCATTCTGTGCATCAGATCCTTCAGGGTGTAGCTCTTTGAGGGATCTGAGAGTGTCTTCATTTAAACCAAGAATACCACCATTAGGGGCTTGTTCAAGAACACGAAGAGCTGCTTTAATGTTGCCCCTAAGCATGTGCTTTGTAAACTCAGCTGTAGAGGATTTAGTTGACTGTCTTTGAAATTCATTTAGACGATTTTGAATTTCTTTTGCTTCATTTAACAGTTTTTCAAATTCTCCTTCTTGCCACCATTGTAGCCTTCTCATCAGAGTTAAAGATAGGCTGCTGGCATCCACTAACGGATTCGTGCTCCTTATAGAGGATGCTTAATAAGCTATATTTCCTTTGTCCAGAGATTTGCCGCCTTTATCCGATATACGGCTAAAGACATTTTTAGCTGGCGAGTGTCTACAAATATAACATTACGTAATGTTTAAATTTTCTGTGAGGCACCAAATCATAGATTGGAATATATATTTGGATTTTGAAAAAAAAGTAGGCGGAAGGAAGTTTGCTTGTTTTTCTTCCTTCTTTCTTGTTTAATGTGGAGATTTTGTAAAAGATGAGAAATTAGATTTATTGAATTTAAGTGCCCTGATGTATCTTCTGTGTGCACCAACAAAATTTTGCTTCATAAAACTACATTTTGATGCTTTAATTTGGACTTGCATGAGTGTATAATTTTTTACCACACTGGATTCGTTGATCACTTTGGCTCCAGATAATTGTTTTGTCAGTTCTACAGATATGTTGCAGATTATTTCAAGGTATTCTTGTTATGTATATACAGTACATTTTGGGGGTCATATTGAATATTTCTGACATTACTTCTTTATGGTTCTACAAAAGGGAGTGTTGTTGCTCCTTCAACAAGGGCCTTTAAATGTTAAAACAAAAAAAGAACTTTTCTTCAGCTTTGGCAATTCACTTTTTAATACTGTGTGGCCTTTGTATCTTTTCAGGCACTTAGCTTCAAATCTTTGAAGAGGTTGGAGTGTTTCTGGTTGTTTTCTTTCACTTTTGTGTTCATATTTGTATTTTTTGAGCTTCGACCGAAGAGCTGATGGAAAAGTTTTGATAAATTTACAGACCAGATATCTTATAAAAGCAAAAGTCAAAAATAAATCTACAGACTGTACATAATGCGCGCATCAGATTGTTTTTTATCTTTTTTCTGTTTTGTTTTTCTGGTCTGGGATTCGAATTTCAAATGTAAACATTCCATTGAAAACGTTCGAAACGATCGTTTTTGCGCGCATATCAATGTCAATCAAATTACTCGCCAAGATTTTCTTTGCGAACCGGAAAGCGGTTGGTAGATCATTAAGCAGACCTATACTACCTGTGGTTTTGTAGAGGTCTGCGATTCAGACTAAGTTAAAGAGTGTTCTTTACTGGTTGATCTAGCATGTGGTTTCTGGAGTAGAAGGTTTGGCATACACATAAGCATTTTTATAGACAACTTTGAAAAGTTTGCTGAGTTTGTGTTCCAAAAATCAATCAATTTCGTCATTTCCAGAATGAAATGTAAACCGTATGTAAACTATCCCGAGCTAAATTACGGGATACCTTATCCGGGAAAAAAATGTCGGATTTTTTTTTAGTCGGAGTTTTTTTCGTAAGGTAAGGTAAGGTAAGGTAAGGTAAATATATTTCTCAACGTATAGCACAAGTTATATACATGATAAAAACTACTTTGCTGTATAATATATACAGGATAAAAATATGAAAAACTATAGCTTTACGTTTGAAGGCAGGCGAAAAATTTCGTCAACTCTAGACGCACTTTTCCCCGACCAAAATTTCAAATTCGTAACTTAATTTTCCCCGACAAAAATTTCAAATTCGTCCGACGAAGCTGTCCAAAAGAAATGGTTTCCTTCACTAGCTCGAAAATGGATTTTGTAATTCGACGTTTAAAGCACTAATTTCGGTAAATAAAGGTGTAAAAACAATTAGATTTGAATTTTGGTTGCGGTATAAAATTTCGGGTAAATGTTTTGGTCCCGGGGGGGGGGTACTACCCTTGTCGACCGACGGGGGTGCTCCGCTGAGGTTCGAAAAATGGACCCTACGTGGGACTCGAAATTTGCGAAAAAAGTGACCCTGAATGGGACTGAAAAGTAGAAAAGTTTTCAAGTTTCAAATTTTCTACTTTTTTCCCAAATTTTCCAAAAATAGGCACCCTACACGAGGGACTGATTTTTCTATTTTGGTGTTTTTGCGACCCTAACTGGGACTCGTGGAGGTTAAAAAAGGTACCCTGACCAGCTGATCAGCGGAGCATCCCCGTAACCCATCTTGCCCTAGTACCCCCCCCCTCCCGGGGGTTTTGGTCGGGGATAAAAAAATCAGGTACATGTTTTGGTCGGGTGATAAATTGTTGTCACGGAAATATTTCGTCACCCCCTCAAAATTTTCGAAGCCGAAGCTAATTTCGGACCTGGGTGTACTACCTTTTTTTAATAATTATTGCTCAAAACAACTTTCTATTTTATTTTTCGCGGGAATTTTTAGGTTCTAGCAGGTCGCCAGCGTGAGTGTGTTGTGCTTGTGGTTGTTGTGTGTAGGTGGGGTAATTTTATTTAGTTTTCAAATCTCACTTAGGATGATAAAGATCACAAAAACTTTAATTCAGTCAGTTAGTCATCATAAATAAAAGATATCAGACACAAACAAACAGGCTTGCTCTAAAGCTCTAAAACAGCATCTAAAATAATAAAAACATGAAAAGTAGAATAAAACACGTGCCACGTGGACAGATGAATATCATCAAATCAAACTGAAATATACTGAAGTAAGTATGCATACATACATACATACAAGCCTCTCTCTCTAGCTTAAAAAGTACCGAAGAAGAATTATTCTTCTGTACTTTTTAAATAGGAATTATATGGGAAAAATATTTGTTATTATTTTTATGGAAATTAAATACTGTACTATTAAGATACATATTTTCATATCAAAATATAAGTCCTAAGAATGGCCCAATTCTTTTCTTCTTAGAAAGACAATCTCTTCTCTAGGTCTCTCTGACAACTTTTATTCTGGCATAAAAGTCAGAGCATAACTTCAACCTGTTTGGACTCCTTGAGCTTGCTTGAGTTTCTTACTATCTATGCGTCAGAACTTTACTCTAAATTAACATTTTATCTCTATTTACATAATTTATAAAATAAAATTTATTTTTATCAATTGTTTTGATACTGTGAAATCCCAGTGGTGGGAAACTTGCATAGCCCTCAAATGAATGACCTTTCTGTTCATTAAAATACAAAGTTAAATCAAAACAAACCTGATTTACAAATAGTTTGCTGGTGGTAAAAATGTACATAGTGGTGTGAAGTCGGGTAGCTTGCATAAGTTAAGTGCTGATCAGCCTTTTTTGCTTAGGACATTTAATACTTAGAATATATAGATAGATAGATAGACAGCCAGGCACATTAACCCTAGCAACCATTTCGTGATAAGACAACAATCAACTAAGTAAAATAGCTTGTGAAATAACTACTTTAATCGTAGAAATTTTAGCAAGACTAATTTTAGCGTTTTAGCGAGTTTTCCCTATTTTCGCTAAAATAAATCTCGCTAAAACACACCGAATTGACAGATCGCTAAAATTTATCCGCGTGAAATTTTTCGAAAAGCTGATTCGCTAAAATAAATCCAGTACGTTTTTTCTTTCATTTTTTATCATTTTGTTATCATTTTCATATTTTTATCAAAAATAGTAATATGGGCGTAAATTTCCAAGTTTTTCTGTTCTTAGTCAAGAATTGTGTTACAAAGACATGTTACTATATTGATTTTTGTATTAAAACACATTATTTTTTCCTCAAAATCATTGCCCTCGCTAAAATTAATCCACGCGAAATTTTTGTCAGACGAGTATTCGCTAAAATTTATCCACGCGAAATTTTTTGAAATCGTGATTCGCTAAAATAAATCCAAAAAAATCAAGATTTTCCTGACTCGCTAATATGCGCTAAAATTAATCTCGCTAAAATTTCTACGATTAAAGTAAGTTGGCAAAAAACTTCTTCCAGGGGTTTGTGGAAAAAACAGAACTGTTATATCATTTCCTTTTTAGATATAGCCACATATTTAAATTTGTGCAAAAAAAATACTTAAATGAATAAGTTAATAATATTCAATATACTACCTTAAGCATAGCTGTCAACTCTCCCGCATTGAGCGGGAGACTCCCGCATGTCAACGATTTCTCCCGCGTGAAGAAAATTCTGCCAAATCTCCCGCATTTTTGGGATTTTCTCCCGCATCTCCCGCATTTCCAAAAATTTTCAGATTTTGGAAAAACCAAACGGCAAAATTTCTGGATTTTGAAAGATTGGAACGAAAAATTCCCCAATTTCCCGAAAAAATTTCCAATAAAATCGGATTTTACGAGAAAATTTCCCCGATTTCCCGATTTTCCGATTTTGAAAAATCGGATTATTGGGGAAAATTTTTCCGACTTGGAGCTCTTCCGCATTTTTGTGAGGCGAAGTTGACAGCTATGTTTAAGGGAAGGAATTTTTGCGGGAACAAATCCGCAAAATTCAAGTCTTCAAGGCAAAATAGGCCAATTATAAACAAAAAATCCTCTCGATCACAAAATTAATTTCTGCGAAACATAGTTTCTGCCCCCCTTAAAGTAAGGGAGGAGCAAAAAAAATGCCTTTTAAAAAGGGGGGATTTTTGTCATTTTTTTTAAATAAGGGGGGATTCTTTATCAAGGGCTGCAAGAATCTATCAAAATAAGAAAAAAGGGGGGACTAAAATATTTGGTTTTATTGATAATAATTATCTTGTCTAATAATATCTTTTCTCCCGTTTTTGTGCTCACAATCTCATGCCCACTATTTTGCAGACCATGCTATATTGAAAGTTATGTACATTAGAACAACCTTTAACAGACCAAATCAAACCATAAGAACTATTATTCTCCCCAATTAGATAACGTTTTAAGGTGTTTTGAGGGTGTAAAAAGTGAAAAATTTTCTTTTAGGACATTTTATCCTAAATCTTGCCCCCCCACTACAATGGCTCGCCAGGGCCCATGAATCTGCATCCTCTCTTCTCTCTCTCTCTCTATTGTAGAATTTTTTTGCTGAAGGGTACATAAAGATTTTCTTGAAATAGTTGGTCGACATCTTTCATCTTTCTTTACGCATATTTCAAGGAAGATCCCCCTTATCTAAGAAGACCCACCCTTAGGAAAGAAGACCCCCCCTTAACTGACAACTCCCCCATAGGAAAGTCATACTTATAACACCCCCTTGCTTTTGGTTCATTAAAACCCAAACCCCTTCTAAATGTAGGGGGGTAGAAACTATGGTAGCACACATTTCAACATTAATTTGATTTCTTTTTAACTTTTCGTCCTAATTTTCAAACTTTTCTGATTTTTTTCTTTTTGTTTTATGTTTTTTTCTTCGTTTTCTATCTAATTCTAAATATATCAAAATTTATAATCTTTTTTTGTAGATTGTTGAGACAGACTTAGTAAGAACTTTCCTTAAATTGAATTTTAAAATAAACGTCGAATTTTGTCTTCATAGTCATTTCTAAATAACTGATGAATGCGTAAGCAGGAAACTTCAAGTATTGAAAAGAAATAGACTGTTTCTTCAATCTTTATGTAACAAGCTCTACTAAAGTATCAAGTACTCTTAATTGTGCAGAGAAACACAAGAAGAAAAATAAACAAAAACTTTCCAAATATTTGACATCTCTCCCCCCTTGTTTATATAACGATAATGCAGAAAACAATAGAACAATTCAAACAATTAGAAATACACTTTTACTAAACCCCTCTTTACTGGGTATGTATTATGTGGATAACCCCATATTTTAGTCTGCTGTTTCTCTTTTTCAATAAAAATCAATAATATAATAATTTGTTTTTGATTTGCATTTAGCATAAAGTATTTAAAAACCTGGAAAATGAAATTCAGATCAAAACTTGTTGACATTGGTTGCATACACCAACTGACAAGTAAGAGGTTTGGATGACAAACAAACCCCCCCCCCTAGTCAAATTATAGTCTATTGGTATTCTATTTATGTTTCTTTCATTTCCTAATGAATGGAATCAATGGCCGATTTCTATTTTGTATTACTCTTAATCCACTGCGAATTTTGGTATGTGAGCTGCTTAAAGAATGATAAATTTGAAGACTTTTCAATGTAATTGATATGTTCTAGTTATCAGGAACATGATAGAAAATTGTTTTGAGAGGTTAAGAAATGTTATGAACGTCTAAAATTTAAACCTATTTATATTTCTCCTTTTTAAGAGATTTTAGGGACAATTTCCAAGATCACAAAGACATGTACTCTGATTTTGAGCGAGCAACAAGTTGTTTTCACACAAAATGAGCGGGCTACTGGAGGTGGAGCGTCTCTTTGGTGTGAATTAAAACAGGTTTGTACTAAATCAAAATTATAGTGTAATTTACCTTCTAGATGAAATTAAAGGTTTTGCTTCTTATTTATAAAGTACAAACAAATTAAAATGATGTAATTATAGGGGGCAGTTAAATTCGAATAACAGGCAGGGCATACCAAGTAAAAGATTGTAAACATTAACAGAAGTCTAATCATTGAATTCAGAGTCACTGAATTTAAGGAAAGACATTTACATGAAATCTTGGCTTTTTTTTTAGTTATACTGACAAATAAAACTGAAAATGAGTCTGTTCTCTTCTTCCAGTGTGGTCCAAAAGGATCTAAACACTTCCACAAAGAAGTTGAAATAATATTTTTCTTCTTAGGTTGATTTCTTCGAAGATTATCGAATCGAGGGAAAAGATGACAACAACCAAATCTACCTTGAAATTATCAATGAGAATCTACTGAGAGCTTTGAAATCTGGACAGAATGCCCAATGCATTAAAATCAAATTGGTTAAAAAACAAACGCCATGTTTAATGTTTGAAGTTTCTTTGGTAAAGAACACGCTTATTTTCCATATTATGAATTTCTAACCCACCCTTCGTAAAAAGTGTTCTTTTGTCCACCAGGGGTATTTTTGAACTAAATTACATGTTTTTTCTTTTATAAGCATTGCACTTATAAGCATATCTAGGCTCAGATATGGGGAAAAATTAAGCATATGGCCTGCATTACTTGAGCCTACGAAAAATGTTTTTTTCCTGATTTTGGCTTTTTTTGGCTGGAATTTTACGGATTTTCAGTATTTCCCTAAATTTATGTTTTAGATTTAAGCATCCCCTCAAGCATTTTTCAGCCTTATTAAGCTTTCGACCTAAGCATCTCTGAGCCTGTTTTCGGATTTTTGTATGCTTATAAAAAAAAAAACATGTATAATAATTTAGTTTAAGGTGGGAAACTTAGACGAAACTAAACTTTGGTTACTCTTTAGATAGAAACACCAAGCAATAATTTAAACACTTTTTGGTTTGACTTCAAAATTTCTATCAGTGTGAGATTTCAAGTCTAGATAGAGCAATGTTTCTATTGTTAAGAATAAAAGCAAGATAATGATATTGCTTATCCTCAGTCAAAGTATGCTATTACGATATTCTTTGTTATTTTTTACTTCTTGGAAATGCATTGAAATACTCATTACAGGGTAATCAGTTAATTTTATTTCCTTCTATGTTTATTATCAGCCTTCGATGACAGCTCACACACGAGTTGTGGTTCACGACATTCCAGTAGCAGTCATTCCAACAAGATTTTGGGAGAATTTTCAAAGACCAATACTGCCTGCTTACGATGTAAGTAACATGAAGAGAATTGTTGTGTTTTGGAAATGAGAATAACTGATAATTTGGAGGAAGAAAGATTTGCTTGCTTACAAAACTCTTTCTTCGGATTAAAGCAAGATTCAGATTGATTAGAATTTTTAATAAGACTAAATTTAAGCTGATGGGTGAATCCTTGTTTAGAATAGAGTTTATAGAGGAGAGAGGTTTTACTTAAAATTTGTTAATTTTTAATCTTCCCATCTCAGATCAAAATTTCACTACCAAATTTGAAGATTTTAAAGAATATCATTGAAAGAATGAAAAACATTTCAGGATTTATGGTGAGCAACCTGCACATCAATATTTTACTTATAGTTCATCCAAGCTTTATTGTTGAAATATACTTCTTAAAGATAGAAACCCAATTCTAGTTTTTAATCGACAATAAATATTTGAAATGAGTGAATTGTATATGGTCTTTCTATCCCTTAAATGTCATTTATATTGGATAACTTTAACTAACTAACTAATATTTTAAGTGGCAGCTCAGCCATTATCTCCCCCAGGGGCCACTATAATAAATAAGTATGAATTAAATTAAGTTTTAAACAAGAACAAGAACTGGTAACAATAAATTTCTAATTGAAAATATGCCGTTTCAGAGCTGATTCGAGAGTAAGAATTGACTGAGTTTGTTTCAGATTGTTAGGGACATTATTCCAGGTCGATGTGGTAGAATTTACAAACGTTTGGATTGCTTAAAGGGCATCATTTAACACATCTCTTGCTTTTTGTTTACACCAACACTGTTGCAGAAAAGTGAGAACTCTATCCACACCGCGCGAGAATGGATTTGTCAACATGCGAGGCCTGCCTCCTTTCTATACCATAAAAAAGAATCCTTTTCGTGTTTTTAGGTACTGTCTGCATCGCAGAACGGGAACTTATCTTGCAAAGTCGAAACTGAGGAAGTCACCGCCACAACTTATTTCTCGAACATGGAAATCGAAAAAAACGACAATAATATGCCTCACAGAAGCCAACGAAGATCTGTAGACATTGACGAAGATGATGAACTCGTAGAAGCTCGTATCGATGTTCAAAAACTTGTGACGTTTTTGAATGTGCAGCAGTTCAATGCTAATAAAGTTATGTGTGGGATTGTAAATGGGCAATCTGTTCATATGTTTTTACAATGTGGAGATATGTTTTTCCAGTATTTCATACCGGCTATGAATGTTTCCATCCTGTGATTTGAACAAGGAAGAAAATTTACAAATGTTGGTGAGAAGCGACTGTAGGATGTTTCGGATTTCGCTATCTTCAAAATAGGAAATGGTCCAGTGTCCAGTGTGAAATTATCCTTTGCTTTTAAGCATCCGGTCTTTTCGGCTCATTCGGGGCTACTTTCTTATGGAATATTGTTTTGAGAAACACCATTACATTTATATAAACATGAGGAGAATCATGAAACAGTTTCAAACGCGAGTTCTTGATTGTGGATGTTTCTTGGACACGTTTTTCTTGAAAGGGACTGTGTCAAGTTTTTGGTCCCATTCTGGAACTAGTGGGTTCCACTTAAGTGAAATATATTGATTCAACTCTCTTTATTCGAATCTCTTTTATACAGATCTTTCTGTAATTCGAACTAAAGAATTGACCCCTTTCAGTTGCAAAATGGTTTGGATTAATTTCTGTGATTCGAATCTTTCTCTAATTCGAATCAGAGAGAATCAACTGTATATTGACTTTAACAAAGGTGGTCAGTGATTGGTGATATAATTTAATATGCCTATGTATATTATGTATATTATGTATATAAACATTGTAGTTAATTGTTGTTATTAAAAGTCTACTTACTATTCATGTTCAATACTTCTTTCGATAACATGCATGTCTTTCAGATGAGATGGAGTTTTTATAGGATACTTTAATAATTGGTCATTTGAAGCAATAAAAATGACGCGTTCTTTAGAGAAAATAACAAAATTGTTTTTTACTGGTTAACGACCAACCAAATCAAATAAGAGCTTTTAAAAACTCCATCTCGTCTCGTGTCTTTATTGAGAACATCTTTCATTTGCAAGAAGAAAAATGCTGCTTGGTCACTGTCGTCACTATCAAGTCCCTTTATATGTTTTTTAGGTCTTATTGATAAAATAGTTCAAACACTCAAAACCAAAAATCTTTTTTGAATGTATCGTGGAAGGGGGGGGGTTGACAAGAAAAAGCTTCAAAGTATCTAATCCATCATCTAGTTTCTAAAGGCACCTTCCGAATAGACCTTTTCATAAATTACGTCATGAACATCGCTTGCCTCGTATTCAAACAATTACCATGATGATTAAGTCTCTTGAGACATTAAATTATTTTTTTATCAATAGAAAGTAGTTTTAATAAAATTCACTGGGAGTTAATCACCATGGCAATAATTTCAAAACGAGGTAAGTGATGTTCCTAACGTAATTTTTGAAAAGGTCTATTTGGCAAGCGATGGAAAAGGGAAGGCTGATAAGATTAACGCTACACTAACCGCAATGTTTTGATAAAAAGAACAAGAAAGTGATAGAACAAGAATCACTCAAACCGTTATATATGAATTCCCATATGTGCTTCAACTCGCTATAAAAGGATCGATCGATTCTATTGTCACTTAATTTTGAAAACAAGTTATGTAACATCAGTATGAAGTACTTATGGGAAGCATTAGCTTTACATTTAACCCTATTTGGTATTGTTCTACTTTCACGTGAGTGAAGTATTCGTCTCGTCGATAGTATCCTACCCTAAAATTTTAGCGATAAAACTTGTTTCAAGGTCCCGGAAATAAAAGATTCGAAAAAAATAAAATAAAAAAACAAATATTCACCCTAGGATCATGGATGTGGAAAATTTCAACACCCCAGGCGTTCCAAAGCATAGAAAGGATGAAAATTTTTATCGATGCCCTAATGGGGATAGAAATTCTATTGTTCCCTGCTCTAAAAACCCAAAAGGGATGATTTAGCCAAATTTGGGACGTGGGGGGGGGAGGTAATCGGACCATTTTGAAGCACCTGTCCATAAAGTTTTGAGTGGGTACAGAGCAAAGATTGTTATCTTTATAACAAGTTATCAGTTGTGAAGTTTAGGACGATGAGATTCAAAACAATAGACATCTCCAGACTTTCCATGAGTACTATCAGACTGAGGATCTTTTTCAATCGAAATACTGTTAATACAGTCTGTGTTCTTGGAATCCAAAGCTCACATTTTGGTCACTACTCTATCATTATTGCTACTTTACTTTCCGCATCAACGCATATATTTTGCTATTTTTGACTTGGCTTTTTGTGGCTCATTCGACATAGGAGTATAGGACCAAAACTGATAACAAAATTGAGATATATTGAAGGGGAGATCGAGACAAAAATATACCATTTGAAGCTAGAAATATCCAAACAAAATTAAGATTTGGTATGTGAGAGAGACAGGAAAAGCATAATCCTGTGGATCTTCTTCTCATAGTAGGGATGAAAATTTCTATCGAAGCCCCAATGGGAATAGAAATTCTATTCATGATATGCACCACTACAATGACTTCACGAAATTATGCAACTTTTCTGTTTTTTTTCCACCCAATACATCACTTTTTCTATTGTTTAAGTGACGTATTGGATGGAAAATTTTAAAAGTTCTCAGAAGACTCTCCAGTGGTGCATGTCATGAATTGTTCCTAAACCTAAACCTAAAAGGGATGTTTTGGAGTGTTTTCCATTGAATTTTAAATAGGAATGAAAACATAGGGGATGTTGAGTATTTACCAACCGGAGACAGAACTTCAGCCAAAGCTGGGATACGATTAATCGGACAATTTTGAAGCGCTTGCCCGTAAAGTTTTGAGTGGATAGATACACAGATTGTTACAAAGATGCGCACATTCTCAGTTTAGGACGACGATAATAGATAAATAATAGACATCTCTGGACTTAACATTATCAGACTGAAGATTTTCTTGAATCGAAATACTGTTAATACAGTCTGTGTTCTTTGAATCTTAAGCCCACATTTTGGTCACTACTCTATTATTATTGCTACTTTACTTTCCGCATCAACGCATAAGTTTTGCTATTTTTGACTTGGCTTCTTGTGGCTCATTCGACATAGGAGTATAGGACCAAAACCATAAATTGAGATATATTGAAGGGCGGGAGATCGAGACAAAAATATACCATTTGAAGCTAGAAATTTCAAAACAAAATTAAGATTTGGTTGCGAGACAGACAGGAAAAGCATCATCCCCAAAAATATGCTTTCAATTCAAAACTTAGCTATAGTTTCGAAATTTTGGATCACGTAAAGGCAAGTAAAGTAAAATTTTGTTTTTATAAACAGTTGCAAAAAATTTCTCTTGTGCAATACAATGAAAAAAAGGGTACAAAAATCTCAATAACAAAATATGTGAATTCATGCCAAACATATATTGATACTGTTGTGTTACAAAAAATAACATTTTATCACAAAATCACCAAAATCTACATTTAAAAAAAAATTCTACACAAAATTAACGAATGTATAATCGTGGTCTAGGGTAATCCTAGGGTAATCCTTTCATTTTCAATTATTAACTTCCAGGGGGTAAATAGGTACTGATTTTAGTTTGTCCCTTCAGGGAGAAGAAAAGGTTCGCGATGCTATCGTCCGTTTAGAGGGTCAGTAAACGCGGGAGATATGTATGTGCAGAGTCAGGGCGTCATGGCGGTTTACGGGGGAAAAGTGGCGGTAGAGTTTGGAACAAATAAACACTGCTAACACCTCCACCACTGTTACTCCAAACTAAATTTTAGGATTAAAAGTGTCAAAATATTGATTTTGATTCGGTCTTTCAAGGTATCTATCTTCGTCGACTTTTTTATTAGTAAAATAACAATTTTAATAATACCTGATGGAACTTAATTGGACCATTCCATTTTATATCCATACATGAGGGTGGACGAACTTTTTCCAAACGAAGAAGTGCACAGGAAGGGTCTCGATTCTCTAGCTTGTCAAGGAGCAGCTAAGGGTTATAGGACCTATAACAATACGGGAACAATACCCACCTCACAATGAAGGGACAGTGAAAAAATAACGATTTTAGGGCAACAGAGAAATCTACATCACTGATGTGGTCTTTAAAGCATTCCGTAAAGCAAATATAGACAACATCAGCTGTCAAATAGAGTCGAATTACTTTTCAATATTATTCGTAGATTCACAAAGTTAAAATCATGTTCAATCAAGAACATTTAAAGTCCAACGCGAAACATGCCCTTTTAACAGTTTTTTTCTATAAGAATCCCCTAGTAACAAAATGCATTGTCTTCAATAGTTTTGAGTATGATTTAATGCTATAATTTGATACACATTCAACAATTTCTAATAAATGAATTTTTTAAAAAGGGGTCTGGGTATTAGCCTACAACGAGGGGGTTTTATAAATACATGAAGTCATATTCGTGAGACAGAATTTCTCAGAGACAATTATTTGACATAGGAGCCATGGGCATCAAGATATTTCTTGTGTTATGCCTCCTGAATATTAGTATAAAATTGATACATTGCAATAATTTCCCAACATGCACCAATAGACAAAATTGTTGGGATGGCTCATGGGGTCGATGGGGTGCGTGCTCTGGCTCTTGTGGCGCCACAGCGATGCAAACCCGCCAACGCTGGTCTTATGATTGTAATAAAGGAAGTTATTGTACAAATTATGACAGACGAGTTTGTAATCGTAATTGCTGCCCAGTGGATTGTTCGTATTATTACACAGGTAGGGTTTGTTCGGTTAAATTAATTATTGAAAATCATGGTTTCTTACACTGACGTCCGTCTATAACATCACCATGAGCTTTAGTTAATTGAATCATTTCCAATGAAATACGGGAGTGGGTGGTGCGGACATAATGTGGTTCGCTGACCAATATTTTGTGCACATAAGTATACATCTGAAAAAGAAAATTTAATCTTTTAAATATCGTTGTGTCCACACATATAGAGTTTCTAAGTTACCGGAGATTAACCAACATATTTCATAGGATTCGTGTTTTTAAGGCTTCGGGATACGAGAAGTCTTTTTAGCGTTGGTGCAATGCAACATGATCCATCCCACCAACCTGAAACGCTTTCTCGTGTCTCCACCCCATTTTTCTTTCTACCAATAAAAATAAAAGTGCAATCTCACTTTTGTACCTGGGACTAAATCAGTGTGTCTTTTGGGTATTTCCCTCACTTTTTGTCCCAAGAAAAAAAGAGAACCATGGGACACGCACTTTTTTTCTTGTGTTGGTGGGATGGAGCATGTTGCATTGCACCAACGCAAAAAAATTTCTCGTGTCCCCTTAGTATATGGTATTTTTCTACATCACTGCAGTAATCAACCTTTTATGGTTGAACACTCTTTTGCACCATGGAATTGATGATTTTTACAAGGGCAAAAAAAATTGAAAGAAGTTCTTGAATTCAAAAACGTCAACGTCTTACTAGTGAGGGGGGGGGGTTAGGGGGTAGGGGGTTTCCGCCAATTGTCGAAAATTCCGCAAATTTTGAATATCTTTTACCAATTCCGAAATTCCGCAAATTTCTTTGCTAAATTCCGTTTTTCCGCACTAAAACTGTCTAATTTTCCGTCTCCGTCAGAGAACCCAATTTCCGTAATCCCGTCTAAATTTTCGCCAAACTCCACCACTCCGTCCGAAAAAAGGGCCGATTCCGCTCCTCCGCCAACCATGAAACTCCCCCCAGTGAGGTCTGGTAGCACATAAAAACGTAAGAATACTTCATTCTTTACTTCAGATGGTGATAAAAGCATGAATTTGGCACAGAGGGTCTAAAACTTAATTTTAAACAATAACACCAATTTTGCCACCTCGCCACCTGCCAGATGACGTCATCAGGTGGCTGGGCAATGAATTATGTTGATGAAAATCGAGGTATAAAACATGCCTTGAAAATCTTCCTATCAAAAGTTATGGAGGTTGAAAGTTTTGTGATGACGTCGTCACAAGCCTTTCCAGGCAAAACAGGCAAAACTTAAAAACCTCAAAGGGAAATCTGAACACAATTGTGTATTTTTAACCCTTAAATTAAATAGAAAATATCATGTAACAGATGCACGAATCCTATGAAATAGACTGATAAGAAAATATAGATTGGGTCACTATAGAAGGGGATTTTACCACTTTCTCTTGGCATAACTTACCAAATATTGAAGAATATACATCATCATTGGACTTTATTCTAGCCTGGAGTTCGTGCTTGGGATGTGGAAGTCATGGGACGCAGTCTCGAAGATTGGTGATTCGGAGTCAGGCTACCTGTGGTGGTAGAGCGTGTCCAAGAGCTGGAACTTCTTACAGAATGTGCAACCCTGGAGGGTAAGGATATTATTCCCATTAATTGTTTGAAGAAACAGAACTTTCTTTTTATAACAAGATTTTGTGAATCTTAAGTCTGTCTCAACATAATTTGCAGCAGAGACAAAAAAGGCTGTAACTTTTAACAAAATTCGAATTAAATAGTTTTGTGCTTGTTGAAAAGCTATTCAGGAGTGAAATATTATAGAAAAGTAAAAGTAATTTTTATCGCTGTTCAAGCGAGACAGACTTTATATAGCCTAAGGTTTTACGACTCCCCTGACAAGACAATATGACAATAAATCAAGATTCATAAGAGCAACGATTCTAGCACTAAAATTTATAAGTGAATGAAAATCATTGCTTCATTTTCAAAAGAACTCTGTTCACACCAAGAAAAAGTAATGCAAAGATTACTACTATAACATTCATCTAAAGTTGTTGGTCTATTTTTCGTTAGTTTAGTTTTGTTGATTGATAAGAGAAGTGGGCTGAAGCTTGTAACAGCTTGAAAAAAAATCAATACAGTGGAGTTCCCATAACTCGAACACGCACGGGGAAAACAAATTTGTTCGGGTTAAGGAAATTTCGAGTTATAGAGATTCGTTTTATAAGACATTGTCAACCGAAGGAACGAGAAAACTTGTTTGAGTTAAGGAGACATTCGAGTTATAGAAGTTCGAGTTATGAAGACACCATCACATAATAATGGAAAGAATTCACTCTGCGAATTGGGCTTTTCCAGAAAACAACCGTATACCCCCTGTTGAGGAGGAGGTCATTTCCGTTCCAAGGGGGTAAGGTTTGATATGTGGCGGAATTCCATTGGGAAATACAAAAATAAGTCAAAATAACTGGAATTCCATGGCGGTAGCTTTTTAAATTCTACTAAAATTCAGAATTCCAGAGGGGTTTAAACCTGAAATTCGCTGGCATTCCAGGGGGTTACAGCACATTCCAGCCAAAGAAGGATGGACCTCCTCAACAGGGGTATACGGGTTTTTTTCTGGAAAAGCCCATTAGTCATAAGATCTGACGTCAATAAACCACTTTAAGAAGAAAGTACTGACTAAAAAAAGGGAACATAAAAAGCGAAACAGCAAAAATAATACCGAGTTTGACTGGCGTGCACTTTCTACCTGTATATACATGACAAGAAAGAGAATTCGACGCTTACTTTCTTAGAAAATAAGTTCAAAAGGGATATTTGGGAAATTTTAGATGAATCAGGGTGACATGCTTTACAAAAAGAACTCGCAATGGCACGTAAAGAAAGATTCCCCTAACATATCAAGGACAAGCCTAGAAAATCTAAATAACTATTTATCAAGAGAAAAATGCACTGTTGCATTTTCCTTTTAAGAATTCTATGAATTCCGAAAAACTTTCTTTGCCAGGAACAAAGGTCTAGGTAGGAAATATCACTTTCGAAAAACTTCAAACATTTAAGCTGCGTCAATAGATTGGCACCCAAAACATGCAAGCCTCGTCAAGCCCTAACGAAGAAAGCGAAAATAAACATCCCATGCGGGTTTGAAGTACTATAAGTAGGAGAAGAACGCAAAAATTAGTAATCAGAATATCAGTTCATAAGACGTATACCAAATGTAGGGTAACTTAAACAATGAAATTATTTGTTAATGTTATACTGGTGACCTGTTGCTTTGGCATTGTTCATTGCCAAAGAATATGCAAAAATCCCTATTATGGAGATTATTTTGGTTGGGGGACATGGGGTACATGCTCTACCAGTTGTGGGTATAATGGCATGAGAACTCGTTATCGAAATCGAATGAACTTTGAGAGTGGACGTTGGGTATGGTGTAGAGAGCAACAAAGTACTTATTGCAACCAAGTTTGTTGTCCTGTATCATGTTCGTATTATTACACAGCATGGAGCTCATGTGCAGGCTGTGGTAGTCACGGAACACAATCTCGAAGATTGATTATTCGAAGTTATTCTTCGTGCGGTGGCAGAGCTTGTTCAAGAGCTGGAACCTCTGTTCGCTCTTGTAACACAGGAAGGTGAGAGATTTGTTAATGATTTTAATAGCGGTGTTTGATTGTTACTGTACGTTCTGCTGAAAAAGAATCGGGCCTGACCTTGGTCAGTATGCAACATTTGCCAAATTTTTATTGGCAAAATGTTTGCTGATTGACAAACTCTAATGTTTCTACATCCCTGTGTCACAGACCCGCTGGGACTCCAGCCCCACTGGAAAATTTGGCAAAAAATTCGTCCCAGGTGGAAAAATGCCCTGGAATTTCAGCCCTACAGGGAATTTGACTTTGATTTCATCCCCTTTCGAGATCCAATGTTACACTTCAAAACCATCCCCACTGGATTTATTAACCTTGAAACAATAAAATTAATATCCCCATTGAGATTTCAATAGGAATTTTTATCCCCACTGACGAAAAAGTTCCACTGGGGCTGTGAGACAGGGGTGTATTTCTTGAAGGCTTAATTTTTACATAAGTGTTCCTGTTTCGTATCAGACACATGTTTCATATCAGGACAGTGTCTGCCTATTGTTATATTGTGCTGATATAAGCAAAATAATGATTTTCTTTTCCTCTTTCTGACAAATCTCGCTCCACATCCGTGTCAATTCAATGTGAAAAAGCTTGTAAATTAAAATTGATGAATAAGCAAACGATATCACTTATTTAAAAACAAAACCTTTAAAGCTGTGTGTCCAGTTTATCAAGCCTGATGTCCACAGGGAAGTGCTTTGTATGACAATCATTATTTGTGCCATATCGCAAATAAAACAATAGAACATTTTGACATATTTCTGAATTTATCTTTTTGCGGCAAAAAAGTTTGTGACAAACACTTTTTTTCCAGTGGTCACCAAGCTTTTTTTTTCGATCATTACGTATCACTACTTAAGTTTCAATTTCATCGCATTTGTTCTTCTTTTTCAAATATTCACTCTGATATATAGTGTTAGACTTTAGACTTGTGTAGTATTTTCCCAAGAACAATTTCCATAAAGAACACGAGGCTAAAAGCTAAGCACACATTAAGATCAACTTTAAGACACTTTAACCCTTTAGTATAGTAACTTGCTAAATAGAAAAAAAAGCCTTTTTTCAAGTTTTTTTTGTGATTTATCCAACTAAATGTTCCATGATAACCGAAAGTTAAAGGTTTTATAACTTCCATCCAGACTTTTATTTATATCCATATGGATATGTTGATTTTGATATGTACTTAAAATTCTAAGAATTGAACTAAACTTTTGAAAAACAATTGGACAAATTGTCAGGAGCAAGATTTGAATAGGAGCTACTATAAACAAAGAACTTCTAGATAGGAAAGAGTGTTCGGAGTAAACAAAAACAAAACAAAATACTTGCATCAAACTGTGTAAACTAGTTTATTGGGTAAAGTAAATCAAACCCAAAGGTTAACACGGAAAGAGCTATCATGAAATTTTCAGCAATTGTTATATTGGTGATCTGTTGTTTTGGTTTCGAACATTGTCATCAGAATTTTTAGAAAGCCTCATTTTAAAGGAGATATGCTTGGCGGTTGGGGATAGTGGGGTCCATGCTTTACACATTGCGGTTATTATAGGCGGAGGAATCGTTACCGAGTGAACTATGATCTTGAGAATCGAAAGTTTGTGAAATGTAAAGAACGCCAAACTGAATCATGTAATCAAAAATGTTGTCCTGTTGCGTGCTCATTTTATTACACAGCGTGGAGTTCGTCTCGGTTGTGGCACTCGTGGGACTCAATATCGTAGATTAGTCATTCGACGTTACCCTTCATGCGGTGGCCCAACATATCCGAGGGCGGGAACGTATACACGCCCTTGTTACACGGCAAGGTAAGAGGTTATTCAAGAGTTATCACTTTATTACTGATCGGGTGCATCGTCAACGAATTGATAAACGGGCAAGTAACAGTAAAAGGCCTAGACTAGAGTTGACTTCTGACTGAACTTTGCTCTGAGATAATTGTGATGGCGCTGAGTCCAATGAAGTAGACTAGAAGCTATATATTTAAAGAGCTATAATTAAACAGAAAAATACCTCGCCAAATTTGAAGAACTATTGGTCACTTGCATTGAACTTAAAGGCCCAAAGGGGCTAGAGTGGAACCTTTAACCTTTCTCAAACAAGAAAAAGTCAAGGCTTAAGATAAGATTTAGAATGACGGGTTGAATCTAGCTCTTTCATTATTTTCAAGCAGGATATTTTTTGAAACCTGACGATAGGATTTACTTTCAATCTGGCCTTTGTGTGAAACCACGCAGGTCAAGCGCTTTCGATGAGAAATAAGTGACTCCATTTCCCATCCAAAAGCTTCAATAAGGGAATAGATTTAGTGATATAAAAAAGCCAAGAAGTCTGTCATATGACAAACTGACACTTATCGGTTTCATTCAGCCAATCAAAAAGCCGCAAGTCGCTTTATAGCATACCATATAAACCATTCGTCGAAAGAAACGGCTCCCAATCAAATCTAGTCCTATGAACATCAATCACAAGTGAATCCCATATTTGCTATTGTTTTTTTGACAAAAAATAATCACTCAAAACCAAATTATTACTCTCTTTTACCAAAAATCTCGTTCGAAAGTTTCTGCTGAACCTTGAAACATAACCTACTTCTTCTACAATCTGATAACTTCAACATCACAATATCAAAAGTATTTTAAAGTGTGTGTACAGGTTTAGAGAGTATGAATATCCTGCCAAAAGATTCTTGTAAAATTACTTTAAAAAGAGTCAATGTGCACTAGCATCAAAGATCTGAATTTAGACTTATAACGATAAGGTACAAGAAAGATACCTAAAAACTCAACAGGTACATGTTCATTCTGAACTCCATAATCCTGCTGTAAATTTGGCATGAATAAAATCATCAAGTTTCTTCAAGTTCATGAGAACAAAGAAAGAAAATTTCCATATTGGGAAACAGAAAGGGAATATATAAGGTTTAAAACTCAACAGATTAGTAGTTTAACTATTATTGTAATAACCGGGAGGGCACATTGCTATACATTATAGTTTAACTATTGAGAAGATGAAGTCATTTACGATGGTTTTAGTCTTTTACAGTTTAACTTTTGTTAACAGTCAGAACCAATGTCGAAGTCCTTGCTTTTCAAGCGATTACTATAGTTGGAGTGTTTGGAGCAGATGCTCGGAAAGTTGTGGTTACAACGGCCGAAGAAATCGTTTTCAATATAATTATGAATGTTGTGACCAATCATGGCGTTGGTGTAAAGTATATCAAATTGAATCATGTAATCGAAAATGTTGTCCGGTTGCGTGTTCGTACTATTACACAGACTGGAGTTCATGTATAGGTTGTGGCACCTATGGGACACAATATCGGATGTTAGTGATACGAAGTCAAGCATTTTGTGGTGGCAGAGATTGCCCAAGAGCAGGGGCTTATTATAGACAGTGTGATACAGGGAGGTGAGATATTTGCTTTTTCAGCATTTTCAGTTTTCTTTAATTGCTTTATGGCCGGTCTTTTGGTACGTGGTTGTACTAGGGTTGAAGTCCCTGATGTGTGTGGACCAGATCTTCGAAAACCGACTCGTAGACAGGCTAGCCAGTAATTTTTTTCGAAACATTTATCTTTAAAGAAACAATTTTCGAAAAGTCCCGACCCTTAGAAAGACTATTTTGACTTTTTTTGTTTTATACCCCCTCCCCGGGCTTTTACTACCATACATGCTTTTTTGGCTTAATTTAAAACAACATGAAGAATAATACTAGTCTTTGATCTTAAAAATGGCTGCTAAGAAAATGCTTATTCTAAGTTAGGCCCCTTTGTAGTCAATAATAAGCGAATAAAGTAAGCATATTGAGAAGATTTCAGAACATTCAAGATAATCACAAGGGGGGTATTTCAAAAGCAATAAATTAGATTCGACAAGATAATGAAAACACCTTTTTGTGGAATTTTAGTCTTGGCGAAAATCCATTGGTTTGACAATCGCTGAAATTCAGCGAAAAATTGAATCCTTGGGAGTAAAAGGGGTCTCTCCTCAAACTATTTGTTCTCGATGTGTAATTTCGTCTCGCTGGGAAAAATACCCTTCAATCCCAACCCAGAGATTAAATTAATATTAACCCAGTTTGAAATTCAATGTTAAAAAACTCGATCATTTTAAAACCATCCCAAAATTATTGTAAATTTATACTGAATGATTAATTAGGAAAATAGTTGCCCTCCCATTCCGGATTGGTTTTCTATCCCTGGTGATCACATTAAGAATATATCAATTTTTGAGCACCCAGGCCCTGATGAAAGGGGTTAAGCACAGTGCCGTAGACACAAATTATATTTTAGGGGGCCCAGAATTTATTTTTCTTCAAAAAATTAAAAACATTACAGGCTGTTTCACGCCAGAGACGATCATCAGATGTTGAATATTTTTAATAATATTTTATTTTAGGGGCCTACCATGGTTGGGGCCGACGGGCTAGTAAAACTTTGAAGCTTTATACCCTCCAGATTGGCTAAAACTGCCAATCAGCAAAAGGCACTAAGTAGAAATCGCGTGCATATTAGTATATTTTCAAATCATAAGACTATCTTCTTACATAGTTAGTGCGTTAGTTAGTTATTTCGTTCTGTGGCACGCTTCGGCTCAACGTAAAAATGGTAAAAAGAGGGAAGAGATTAAGCAAATGAATCAAATAAGTAAATATACAGACAACGTTGACGAAATCTACACCTTAAAAAAAAACCATAATCTGAAAATCTCCCCGGTGGAAACGGCACTGAAGCATGTCCCAGTCTGTAATTGTAATAAGTTTCTTTGATGATGTAAAAATAGATTATGCTGACACAAAGTTATTAAATGTGAATACAGAAAATATTTTAAAAATAAAAAGGGTACTCACATAAAATGTCAAAATAATAATTTGACGGATACGTGACATTTCAAAATAAAACATATATTCACCGCAAAAAATAACAATATTCGCAGTGAGGTAAAGACAAGACAAGCATATTCTTGCCATGTTTTCAGATAACCTTGCTACATGTCGTTTCACCTTTAGAACAGAGGGGGTTCTTTCATCCCTATGTTGAGCAGTTCTCATGCAATTCACATCACATCACTTTAAAAAAATGTCTTGTAAGCGGCATCACCTGAGTTCCATATGATGTATTAAACCTTTTCACCGGTGTTACTTTTTCATTGGTTAACAAATACCAAATAATCGGGAACTCCCCTTCTCTCGAATTTCATAAACTGGAGAAAGCTACACTGAGGGAACATATTGAACTCGGGGCCATTATAAGGTCATAAGCTTATACAATCACGAGAAGCAATTAAACAAAAAAAAAAGTTTTGAGAATTTAGAAAAGTAGGCTTACAATTCAGTCTCCCATTAAATTTGCTCTTTTTTTAATGTCCGACGGTACACAATCTAACCTTTCGTGGACACGATCCAGAATCATAAAAATAGGGTCTGAGAACTGGAGTTTGAACTTAGTTTCATGATAATGTTTAACGAATCGTGGCTCTAATTATCGATCGATTAAGCTCAATTAGTTCAAATTTGACTAAATATTGATTCAAATGCTTCCACAATTCTTCTATATAGTGGTCTAAAAAGTGGTCTAAATTAAAACCCCTTCAATTTTAATTGTCTTTCACATTTGAGGAATTTCCCTTTTCCCCCCTAAATCTCGCCCTTTATCATGCCCATCAGAATGACTGCTAATTTCGAAATATTGCAACATAGTCGCCAAGACAGGCCTTTTCATATTCGGGAAACTTTCTGAAAGGAGATGAAACCTGATCATGAATGAAACAAAAGATAACAGCTGTTTGAAATCGAGGTAGAAATCTACCATCTTGCAAATTTTGTCATTATTTGAGTTACATCGTTGGAACCGGTGAGCGTAATTGGAAAGGTAGTAACAGTATTCATGATAAATCATTTTATGAAGTATTTTTATCAAGATGCGATTGCTTAAGCTAGTATTCATCATCCTCTTGATGGCATCTCTGGTGTCTTCGTGGCGAAGGCGTAGAAGGCGGCGATGTTACCGTGATTGTGGATTGTCGAAATGGGGTCCTTGGAGCTCTTGTTCTGCCAGTTGTGGGTCTTCAGGCGTACGAACTAGACGCCGTACTAAACTATACTCTGAACAGTGTGGTGGTCGTTGTTGGAGTTTGGTAGACACTCCTCAACCGTGCAACCGAAAATGTTGTCCTGTATCATGTTCGTATTATTACACAGCTTGGAGTTCGTGTGCAGGCTGTGGCACTCGTGGGACTCAAACTCGAAGATTAGTGATTCGACGTAACCCATCATGCGGAGGTAGAGCTTGTCCGAGGGCTGGAACATATTCTCAGTCTTGCAACCCAAGGAGGTAAGAGAATTTAGAAAGTTAAAAAAATTTTTACAAGTCAACTTTTTAAGTCAACTTTTGGAGTTAAAAACTATCAAACAAATCTATGAACTCTGAAAGATTTTTAAGTAGGCACGGCGTATTGATCTCTTATTTCACGGACCATGGAGGTATAAAGAAACAGGAGAAGTATGCTATTGTAACCATGCTCGCCCTACGATTAAAAATATTACGAGGTATGCATACTCATAATCTCATATATCGTGCATTTTTAATGAGCTCTTTTGTTGATAGGTAAAATCTTATTGGCTAACTTAAGTGTTGGAAATAAGATGGGGCGAGATTCATTGTTTCTGACATTGGTGTAAGAAAATATTTAGATTAAAAAAGGGCCTGTAAACTTTGCAATCCTTCATCAAATGACAAGATTTTTCGATCAACATTTTCTTCAAGGTGAACTCTATTGCTTAATACTTTCCTCCAGCGACTTTTTGTCTACAAATTGGGTCTGAAATTGTGTGTGCTTATAAAGAACTTTTCATTTTCTGGCTTGAGAAAATATCTTTTCAAAACAAAATTTAATTGATGACAAAATTGAACGCAAACTTATTTCGTGGAGCTAAATTTTATTTTATTCTCGTATATTAGAAGGCTGGAAATCTTCGATGCTGATAGTAAGAATGTTCAGAGCAAACTTGAGTTCTACTAAAAAGTCGTATTTCATCGGGCGAGCCTAGAATTTCTTTTGATTTATTACATAAAAGAAATCAAAAGACTTTAACGACCAATTACCGACAAATTCATCTCCTGTCTTTCTTTATACCTCTATGCACGGACCAAGCCATTCAAAAAAGGCTTCTAAAGTGCTGCAAGATTTCATCCAAGAAACGATTTTTTTTGGAGATTTAGACATTTTAAAGCTCACTAATATTATTTTCCTCGCTGTAAATTTACTTTATTTTAGACGAAAAGTAATTCTCCCGATCATGTTCACAACTAAAGAAACAAAAAGCGTTGAAATTTGATAAGAATGATATTCTAGTAGAACGATCGACACACCTTCCTTGTGCAATTAGAGACAAAAAAGCGAGTTGGGTGTGAATTTTAGTATTACTCTTGTCAATGTAAAGTACTACTACTATGTTTCATCATCTTGTATTTACTCGGTAATAAATAATATTCTAATTTGGTTTTTGTCTGAAACATTTCACTAATTTTCATTATTATAAAATTAGAGCATTGACATTTAGCACCTGTGCGATTTTCAAACTCAATACATGTTTTTTTTTGTAAGCAAGTGTATGCCCCTTGGTCAGGCTCGTGTATGCTTAAGTTCTCAAAGCATCCAGGCATAGTTTATGCTTATTTTATGCTTAAGAATCATGCTTATGATTCACCCCGAGCCAAGTTTTTAATGAAATTTCAGAAATTTTGTAAAAATTTGTTCAGATTTTGGGAGCAGTGGAATGTTAGCTAGCCGTGAAATGTCTTATTTTTACTTGACCTCTACCAAACCTTTTTTAACAGATAAAAATGACCACTTGAAAAATATTTTAGGCTGACATATGTGCTCATGTTATGCTTAGGAATTCTGCAAATCTGAGCCTTCATATGCTTAAAGTGTTATGCTTATAAAAAAAAAAAAAAATCTATGGACCATTGTATTTAAATCCTAAAGGGCTAGAAAGGAATCTTCAGTCTCCCTTAGCAAGAAAAAGTGAAGCCTTAAGATTTGAGCCGCATTTTGGAGTGACAGATTGAGTCTAATGCTTTCTTTGTTCACATCTGGAAGATTTTTCGAAAGCTGCCAATAGATTGTATTTTCAATTTGAAGCTTGTGTGCATTTTGCAGGGGGGAAAGAATTGGCTTCGTTTCCAATCCAAGAGATTCCTTTCTAGCTTATCAAGCTTCAAACTCAATGGTATGACCTGAAACAACAAAACAGATTCAAAAGGCAAAAGGCATGCATTTCAAGGAAAAGCTTGTCAAAGCTTGATCAGCCACAAATAAAATGGTTTTAATTACATACCACCGCTTTAATTGATTCTGTAATTAACGAGCAAATATTTCTTTAATTAAAGGGGAGTAATTAAAAAGGGCACATGATCTTGTAACTGTGATTCCCCTCATTAATTAGAATACTGAATCAATTAAGATGCTGAAAGTTTTTCATGCCTTGTCTCATCCGGTACTTGCCCGCCAAGATTTCTCAAAATTAATCAGCCACAGGTATTTCTGGCATAAATATATCTTTAAAGATAAATTACGACTTTCCCCTTCAAATAATCATGAAAACAATGAAATTACAATCAAAGGAACAAAATATTCCGTATGAAAAAGTGGCTTGGGTTCGATAGACTAGCCAATCAAGTTCGTCGAATTTTATTAATCATGGGTTCAGTTCACAATAAAAACTCCACGCCGTTTTGAACTTTCAGAATTTTATTCTACAAGAGAGCTAGTATCGGCATATAGTAACAGAAGAAATTTGAATATTAGTAAAAATGAGGGGAAATTTATTGAGGATTTTATTTTTGTTGATGTTATTGGCGGCTTTGAGTACAGCGTGGTGGAGAAGACGAAGACGGGCTTGTACTAGAAAGAATTGTCGCTTATCACCTTGGAGTAGATGGACAGCTTGCACTGCCAGTTGTGGATTCGTTGGTGTCAGGTCAAGATCCCGCCGTAAAACGGCTACTGAGTCGTGTGGGGGTCGATGTTGGAGCCTAAGCGAAACTCAAGGTTGTAATCGAAAATGTTGTCCGGTTGCGTGTTCGTTTTATTACACAGCCTGGAGTTCGTGTATAGGTTGTGGTACTCGTGGGACTCAAAATCGAAGATTAGTCATTCGACGTAACCCTTCATGCAATGGACAAGCTTGTCCGAGGGCTGGGACTTACTCTAGAAGGTGCAACACTGGCAGGTGAGGTTTACACGTTGTTTTTTTAAGAAACTAGTTTTACCAATCAGCCTCAATGTTTCTTAAGAAATCGGCCTTTTGAGCCTTAAAGGATGCATGTCTCGATAATACAATATTCTAATAGACTCCCTAATAGTAGGGTACTTTCCTATCTTCTATATTGATTTTCTGACTTTCTCAAGTGTTTCTAACTGTTATGTAAGCATTTTTCTGGAACTTTGCCTAGATTGGAAGGTTCTTAAGAAAAACCGAATTAAAAAATGTTATTTTCTCATTCTCAGCCTCAGCATGTTTCTTAGATGTTTCTTAGTTTTAAGGCATTCTGAGCCTCATGTTTCTTAACCCTTTATAACTGCCGTGCGTATTTTTTAAGTTTCGACCTATTTGCCACGAGAAAAAAAGAAGGTTTGATCTATTTGCCGATGTCAGCATAAGCAAAAAGTAGCGATTTTGACTTCATTTTCTGAATAATATATGAAGTATTAGCCAAGTACTATAATTTTGAGTTGAACATGGTAGAATAGTTATTTTTCAAAATCCCGACAATGGCAAGGAAATCGAAACTGCTCAATTATTTTTTCATGATGTAACGGCGTCGTCCGATCAAACTACTCTGGCTAATTCGATTCTATACCTCCTTTAATGAGATCAAAAACAATAAAAAAGCTCTCGAATTGCCCAAAGTAAATTCAAAGATGACAAAAAATAACTTTCTCAAGGGAAATCATATTGCTAACGCACGAATCCTTTCTATGAAATAGGCTGGTAATCGAAGTTTAAAACTTCAAAATAGTTTTGATCCAGTTGTAAAAGCCTTCATCATTTTTCATCTTCATCTTTATTTTCAAATTTTTCAAAAATTATAAAAGTTGAGTTTGAATTTACACACACAAAATTATTTTAAATCATCTGAAGTACTGTATGTATTTTGTCTTTCAAGAACAATAAAAGGCAAACTGGCAATTTTTATTTTGGAAAGGGCTTTTGAATTGAATTAAATTGTCATTTAAACTATCTCTGCTCGATTATAATAAGAAATGTAACTAAGGTGGCAAGGAAAGAATCTACTGGGGGGGGAGGTGGGGGTCTCAAAAGATTTCATGTCTTTAACTAGGGTTCCAATTTTTTTAAAGGTCTTCTTTAAGCTGTTGACTTTTCTAAGAACAAAATTTTAGCCTGCGGCGCCAAAATTACAGAGAAAACTTTCTGTGATATGAAGTTTCATGCTTTCTGCAATTTTTGTGAGCTTATTCTTGCTAACTTTAACCTTTTCAAGGGCTTTTTAAGCTATTTGAGCTTTCTTTGAGCAAAACTTTTCGCCTGCGGCGCTTAAGTTACGAGAAAAAATCTTCCCTGAAAAAAGGTCAATTTCTTTCCCAATCTCGTCCCCGGAACCGGAATCTCGTGGCTCCGCCTCTGACTGCTACCTATTATTGTAGCTTAACCATCAGTTTTGATTTGGAAATTTTTGAAATATCCCCATCCCACCCTAGTAGATATTTTCTGACCACTCCTTAACATTTCTTTTCTCAGTTTTAACCTTTGAACGCAGTATTTTTGAAAATCTAGACAAATGTCAATGATTTATTTTTGAAACTTCAAAATTCAAAGTGGCATTAAAGCTTGTAGCCTCAATCATTTTGGTACCATTTCAGAGGTAATTTACCATTATTTCAAAAAGCATTCGGTTTATGCCCCTTTACATCAAGTGGAACGAAGCTTGGACGCAAGGTATGGTACTTAGTATTTTGACTGTTTCAAGAGCGAAAACGCGTCCCTTGGAACATAAGGTTAAGAATGAACTAGACGATGTTATCGTACATTACAGTGATAGTAGCGGTGGGAAATATGGCGGTATGGCGTTATGGCGGTATACGAAAAAAAATCAGCGGGAGAGTTTCGAAGACTGGCAAACTCTACCGACTGTAAACCCGTTTGCAAATTGATTTGTCTTAAGACTAAAGCATATGTATGCCTGATCTTGCATCTGTGATTTCCCCCGAATAATTAGAATAGTCTTCGTTAAGATGCTGAAAGTTTTTCATGCCTTGTCTCATCTGACACTTGTTAAGATTCTTCAAAATTAATCAGCCACAAGTATTTCTGGCAAAAATATATCCTTTTGTGATAAAATAAGATTTCCAATAGTGTACCACTCAGCACAGATATAATGACGTTTATTTATTCAAAAGACAATAGCTGTTCTACCAAATATAGAAAAGGAACTGGGTTCGAAGATCTAGCCAAAGCCACTATAAATACTTCTGAAGTCTAGCCCTAAGAAAGACTTGCTAGAAGAAGTGATAGAGAAAAGCACACACATCTGTTGAGTACAATTAATCATGAGAGGGAATTTATTGAGGATTTTATTTTTGTTGATGATCTTGGCAACGTTGCCTTCAGCTTGGTCGTGGAGAAGGCGGAGACGTAGGAGATCTTGTAGTAGACGGAATTGTAGTCTATCTCCTTGGAGTCGATGGTCTGCCTGTACTGCTAGATGTGGTAGCTATGGTACCAGGACAAGATCACGCCGTAAAACAGTATCTGAATATTGTGGTGGCAGCTGCTGGAGTCTATCCGAAACACAAGCTTGTAACCGAAAATGTTGTCCTGTATCATGCTCTTATTATTACACAGCTTGGAGTTCATGTGCAGGCTGTGGCACTCGTGGGACTCAAACTCGAAGATTAGTGATTCGACGTAACCCATCATGCGGAGGTAGAGCTTGTCCGAGGGCTGGAACATACTCTAGAAGGTGCAACACTGGCAGGTGAGAGAATTGGATTCGAGGGAAAGATTTGGTAATAGTATTGAAGAATTTACAAAAGTGTGAGATGTACATAATTATTCACCGTTCTTTTTAGAAGACCCGGGGGTACTGGGCTTGATGATCAGAGGGCGTGCCGCCGGTTCTTAAAGGGATTATATAGGCGACATTCTGGTCAATTCGCTTAAATTCAGTAAACAGGTCAAAGTGATTGAAAGAAAAAGAGTGCTGTGTGTGAAATGTAAGAGATTTTGGAGATGTATAAGAGATTTTAAGAGGTCACCAGGACAAAACTATCAAATAAATAGACTACACCGTTTTAATCAGACCAATTCTTTGGTAATTGGGAGACTTTTTTGTCTTGAAATTAAGGCTCAATATTTAACAATAGTACCACTTAGTGTTTTTAGTAACATGATAATAAGGATCAAATCGTTTCTCACGAAAAAAATCCGACTGCTGACCAAAAGGCACACGCAAAATGGTACGGGTCTTAACACGGGTTCCTTATTATGTAACATGTCCATCAACTATTAGATTTCCATTTTCCGCGTGAAAAACTTATTGCAATATATACTTGTTCTAGCTTGAAACTCATTCTCACGCACTTTACCGTAGCTTATTCGAGAAGAAATTTGAGTATGAGTGACACTTCGCATGATCTTTAACTGTGACAAAATGCTTTTATTTTCCCAAAATTTCCGAAATACTTCGAGAGGAACTTTTTTGTTGACGTCTTCATTTGTCAAAACGAACTCACTTGTGAAATTTTAATCCAGGTCAAGCCCTTTTAAGATTTTTCTCCTACTGGTTAAGTAACCTTTCACTATCCTAAATACTCATGTTTTTGCCAGTAACTACCCCACCTAAAACGTTGTCTGTCAAAAGGTCTTTTCATGAATTATTTTGAGTGCAACGATTGCCTCGTTTTTGAAATTATTACCAAGGCGATATAATCCTTTGGGTCTTCAAGTATCACTTTTATAAATAGTGAAATTTCTTATGAACTCCTCTGGGATCAATTGCCATAGCAATATTTTGAAAACGAGGTAATCATTGCTTTTGGTGTATCTTATGAAAGGTTTATCCATAGATTTATAAATCCCGAAGGGCTAGATGTCGTGCTTTAAGCTTTTCCAAGCAAAAAAAGTGAATATCGCAAAACATATTGCTGCTATTGTTTTCAAAAACCCACGAAGTTTCTTATTGGTCAAGCGCTAAATTTTATTGTAATGTCACATGACTTTGGCACACTTTTCAGAAAAAGCACGTCATCTAGCCCTTCGGGCTTTATAAATCTATGGTTTATCTGTAGGAGTGACTAAGGAAGATTGAAATCACTGATATACGCCGCTTGTCACAAATACAAAAGAGCCGCTATCAAACTATTATCCGTTATAACTCTCACATTAACCAAAAACGCAAAAAAATTCTTGAGGCGCATCCTTAGTAATTTAACACTTCACTTAACAACTTCTTGAGAGTGCTTGGGAAATGCTAACGTCACAAAATATCGTTCCACTTTTCATCATAAATATTTCCAGTCTATATTTTTAACAGACCTAGCCTGAATATTTTTTGAAACATATCTCGCTGAATATTTTATTTTTAAAGGTGATTTTTTTGATAGATTTTAGAAGCAGGTTCTAAATTTTATGTCGAAAAGCTTTCCTAGTACATAGCCCGATAACAGCAATCAGCCCGTCAGATCTCGTTTTACCAAAACAAATTAGTTAACATCTCAGATATAAGTATAAAACTAAACTGTAACTTTCATTATGTCTAAATATCAGGTGAGCCATTAAAAATCACTTGTGTATATGAGAGGACATTTTTAGAAATTACCTTAGCGGCGGACAAAAGTGATGAAAAAATCGCTTAGTGACGAAGTTTTTAACCGACGAATATTTCATGCCGACGAAATTAGTGGCCGACAGAATTTCAGTCGGTAATGGAGCAACATAAGCAAGCAACGGTAAAGAGGAGCGGACATAGTAGCAAAATAACCTAAACTCATAAAGGGAAGAGGATTATACCATATTTTCGAATGAAAGAAAAGTTTTTCCACATGGAAAGACTTCCTTTAGGGGTCAAAGAGGGTAGTTCATAAAGGTCATTTAGATTGAGCAAAAGTTGAATAAGCGTTGAAAGATAGATAGTTTGAATAACTGTGCCAAATAGACAGGGAGCTTATCCGCTCTTCGACCTCTATTAAGGTTTGTATCCGTAGATTGGAGCTTATTTTACTTTCAAAGGTTCATGAAGTTGGTCTTAAGTTCGAGTTGGCATAGGAATTGAAGGAGATTTTCATCATTGTTTGTAACAAAGAAGTCAGAAATCATTTGAAACATAGCAATTACAGTAGTAAAACTGTTAAACAAGGCTGAAAAAAGCTCCATATTTTATCAGACGTTCAGAAATATGAAGGAGAAGACACTAATAGTTGCTCTAAAGTTGGTGATATTGATTTTAACATTAATCAAGGATGTATCAAACTCATGTGAAAAAGTCGATTGTTTGTTGAGTGAATGGAGCGAATGGTCTATTTGCTCCCACACATGCGGAATGAACGGCACGCGTACACGTTCTAGAACAATAAAACACGAAGCTAAATGCGGTGGCAAAAGTTGTCCAGTACTGGGCTTAGATAAACCCAAAGCATGTAATATAGGATGCTGTCCTATAGACTGTCGGTACGGACATTGGGTTAAGTGGGGCCCATGCCAGGGTTGCACTGAAAAAGGAATACAGTCCTATAAACGTAATATTACAGCAGAAGCGATATGCAGTGGCAGATGTGATGAAGATGTTTTGAAGAATAAAACGTGTGATGCGAGTGGTATCAGGTATATTTATTTTTTTTGGTGCTGGATTTGACAAGGAGATTCATAAAATAAAGCAAAATAAATATTACAGAATAAAGGTTTTCAGATAGATTTTAAGTACGGTACTTCGATAGACTTTAAGCGCATTTTAGGGTTGCGGAATACAAACATTCGACCGTCAAAGAAATGTAAAAAAAAACTGGTGTGAGATATTCTGGTAGGTATTGTGGTAACTTGTTAAAAAGATCTTTTAGGAAAAATAAGAATAGCAGACATACTCTCTGATTCTCCGTTAAAGATAGTGAGCTCGCATACTTCGGAAAGAGATTTAATCTCCTAAAACTAAATTTAAAAAACTTTCACCGGCAAATGATCACTTGAGTTAACAATGCCTTATAAATATTACTTCATAACTCGAAATTTCCATAAATCGACCAAATTTGTCTTCCCCGTGCACGTTCGAGTTATGGAGACTTCGCTACTTTAGTACAGATAGAACATTTCGCTCAACAGGAATGAATACTGAGGTCCAAAAGACGACCGATTCAAATATTAAAAATTCTACCATACCTTTTGGACCAATTTCAAAGAGTTTTGATAGCTTAATAATTTTCAAAATAATGCAAATCTATATAACAAAATCATCCGTAAATTCTAAGTGCCAGGTTTTAGTGTTTCTAGTTTCAGACTGTTAAAATGAGAACCTCTGAAAGCTAGATCAGGTGTAGAAATATCTGTTCTTTTATACTTGAATTTATTTAAGAACAGATTGAAATTGAAATGACAGTGAAATCGAAAAATACATTTTTGACATACTGTAACATGCGACAAGAAATTTCCAAATTTTACAAACAATGCAAAATAGTATTTGAAATATTGAGTAGAGTATACTTTGAGTGTAGCTTACAGTGAGAAAGTGATAGAACTTATTCTCAAAATCAGAGAGATGAAAATGTTAATAATTTTGAGAATGGTATTAATTTTGATGTTAATTGAAAATGTTAGTTGTTGGTGCAAAGCTGTTGATTGCGAGATGACTGAATGGACGAAATGGAGTTTATGTGATAAATCATGTGGAGGGGGTCTGAGAATGAGATTCAGATATCCACGTGTTCACCCACAATGCAATGGTGTAAAATGCCCTGTGCTAAATATTAAACGAGGGCAATGTAATTCAAAATGTTGTCCAATAGACTGTCGTTATGGACCTTGGATAAAAAGAGGCCAATGTCAAGGATGTGGTAGAAACGGATCACAAACATTGGAACGTAAAGTGATATCAAGGGAAAGTTGCGGTGGCAGATGTGATAAACTTCTTGTTAAAAATACGAAGTGTGATGCTAGTAAACGGTATAAAATCTCTTCTTGAATATGAAAGAATCTTGAAGTTATATAGCCGATTTAAGCAAAATTAACCCTTTTTAATCGTCAATTCAAAGATTTAATTTGGTTTACAGTCCATCAGATGGGGGGTTTTCCAGTGCACAACATTTTTTTTTTAAATGTGAAAATGCATAAAATCTTGTAGCCAGAGAGTTAGACAATGATTTTAGTACCAGTAGGAAAGTATTTTCATACTCTTTGAAAATGGGATGAGCTGTAGTTATTACACTAGACTTCACTAATTGGTTATTTGAAGTAATAAAGATGACGTGACAAGTAACAAAATCGTTTTATTACAGGTTAACGACCAACCAAATCAAACGAGAGCTTGTAAAAACTCCAGCTTGTCCCTTCAAAATGCATTGGTTTGTGCGCCTTTAAATTAATTGGTCAGAAAGATGGTTTTGGACAATTTTGACCTATTTTAGACACATATACAAGTCTTTCGGGTTTTAAAGGTTAGACGACCTTTGTCGACGATTTTGAGGATGTTAAAAAAAGGGAAAATTCAAAAGAAATCTGAGCATACCTTTTCAAATTCAACCGTTAAATGAACAATCTTCAAATTGCAAACAACTTCATCGAGTCATCTTTTTCTTGAGTTCTGAAAATAAAAAGCATTCGAGTATTAATTGAAATATTCTAATACATCTCCTTCTCACAGACTCACTGGGGCCCCTTCCCACTGGAGAAAATGGCCAATCGTCCCCGGTGGAAAATCAACCCCCATTTTTGTCCCCACTGAAAATAATCGAATAAACAAACCTCACTGCAAAATATTATGCTATTTTTCCCATCCCCACTGAATTTTCTGACTTGAGAAGAAAGTTATTGAAATCTCCAGCCATAAAGAATATTGGAATATCAATCGCCATCGAGTATCAGTCCGTTATTTTTATCCCCACTGGCTGATAAAATTCTACAAGGTATGTGAAAAGGGGTTGTTGTAATGCTTTGAGTTATTGATTTTTTTTGTTGCTCTTTTACGAATCCACAGATTTGTGTCAAAGGAAACAGAGCTTACAAAATCTAAACTAGACATCATTTCGCTATCCAAAAAAGTTCACATTTCTGGATGCAGGATCAATGTTTCGTTTCAAACGATGGCAGGTTATCCCCAAAACTTTCTAAAGGTGTCAACAGAAAGTAAGGAGAATTTCGTCTTTGCATCTTTTGATAAATAGACATAAAATATAAGAACCAGGAAGATTTTAATGAGGTTCGCCTGTTCGTATTGTTTGGCCTATTGTTCTTATAATGTTTTCAAAACTGAGATATTTGGATTGAATAACCTATTTTTACATTGATCTTAAATTCGTCTCATTTTGACACACACACACAAACTTTTTTATAAGGAACAGTAAACTTTTGTTCATCACTTTAAACCTCGAATTGATCTTATTCTGTTTGTACTTTAATACCTATTTTGAGATTTAAGCCCTCCATTTGTTAAAAATTCAGCTATTCTATAACCTTCAGTTATGTTGAAAGGTGAAAATAAGAACATGCTAAGAACAATTTTAGCTTAAAACTCCCGAGGCTTCAAAAAATTTGGATATTCTCATAAAATGTACACTCTCAGATCAATAATTTCTCACGAAAAACTTTCTAATGACGAAACCTGTAATAATATGATTTCAAGATCGTGTAAAATAGAATCAAAAGTTTCGTCTGCCTTTTGTATCTATAGAAAGTAATACCAAATGTTAATTCGATAAAAAATTTCCCACAAGAAAGGGGGCTCCGCATTTTTACAGAATTTCTTAAATGCATTAAAGTGTGAGCAAGCAAATTCACCATTGAAGTGAGTACTACACAATAATTGTGTTTTTGTTATGACATATAGCTTTAATCCGCAAAAAAACATCTGCGCAAAAATCTCTTTTTTACATGAAAATGGAACGATTGGCTGTCATTGGTGGTCTCCTCATGTTTTAAAGAATCCTGCAGTTTTCAGATTCCGATCTTTTTTGACCAGACACTTGTATTACGCAATGACTGATGGAGATAATGCTCCTTTTTTATCCTATTATTTTGTTTATACAATAATATAAAAAGATGCTTTCTTTTGTAGTTTTCTTTGTCTTGTACAATTTTTTTTGACAAACAACTGTTTAAAAAGTGACATATCGGCTTTATAAGAAAAATGGTATAGGACCAATACTAATGTTTGAACAAAGATTAAAAAGAGATTGGATACGATATGGAGTGGGTTACTACACAAGTAGCAGGGTCGTGCTAGAAAAGGGGACCAGTTTTAAATTTCGTAATCAGTGGTATAAAGTCTCGGAGAGGCACTTGCTGGTCCTCAACTTTTTAATGACGATACAGTTTTGACGAGTTGATTGACTATTTATTGCTATTTAAATATGGAGACGATTAATTATTTAACGTCGGTGTGCATCTTGATGAATTTCTTTCTGCTACCTACTGACGCATGGTTTTTCAGCAGACGAAGGACTTGTTCTAAAGTGAACTGTCGTGTGTCTTCTTGGAGCTCCTGGTCCACTTGTTCTGTCTCTTGCGGTTTTTTTGGAGGCAAACGGTACCGATCAAGGAGAGTGGTAGCCTCTGCTACGTGTGGAGGAAGCTGTTACTCCCTTACCGATGAACAAACGTGTAACACTGTCTGTTGCCCTGAAAATTGTGTCTGGTCGTGGGGAGGATGGGGTACTTGTCAAGGTTGTGGACCGAACGGCCAACAGACATCGACGCGTGTGATCAGTAAGAAAGAAAATTGCGGAGGCAGGTGTGATGGTGTTTCATCGCGAACAAGAACCTGTGATACGGGAAAGTAAGTCAAAATTCTAAAGTCTTCTAGATCCTTTGAAGAGGGCTGAGAGAGGGCTCATCGAATCCCTAAAAACTTGCTCTTTCTAGAAAAAAAGGAGAGGCGACATATCTCTTTTTGATGCACTTTTTGTGTGAAAAAGTTCCTGATAAGTAGAAGATGATGATGAATAAGTAAGGTTGCAAAAATTTACTCTGAGTTTCGAATTTCAAGAAGACACATGCAAAAAGTATTGGGGTAGTATATCGTATAGCGTACATCGTTCGATTTTTCGGCAACATTCCTAATAAGTAGACGAAGAAGATGAATAAGTAAGGTTGTTTCAACTTCCAAATTTCAAGAAGACACATGCAAAACGTGTTGGGGTAGGGTTAGTCAAGGTTAAATAACATGTTGACCCAAATCGTATATCGTTCGATTTTTCGGCAACATAAAGATTTAATTCGATCTCTTGCTGTTATCCAACGTGACCAACTGTGTGGTGAGAAGAACAGGTGATGCTCAGAAAAAAAATAGTTCCGTAACTTGAGCGCCATTATGAAGTGAAACTTTAAACTTGAAGTGACAGATTGTCAGATGTTTGACTGATATGAGAAATCGACAAATATATTTGATAGAAGGAAGGTTTTAAAGTAGACCGAGGGCTTCGATTTCAAACTTCATTTTTGATTCTTAGGTCCAATCTTAGAATGGCCGACTCCGCTTCTTAAAGAAAAGCTAAGAAGCAGAACTGAAAAGTAAATGAAACGTTTATTTCACTTCCAAGGCAATTGAAGGATATAAGTCCAAAGGAATAATTTCACTTTTTTTGAACCTAAGACTTTTCTGAACTAACAGGCCAGCTACGGTATTCAAGGGCTATTCTGACCCAATGGAACGATCTAAAAATAAAAGATGGAAGGTATTCTTTTCACTGGTCAGCGGCTTCGTAAAGAAGCACTCAAATGAAATGTTGACTTCAAAGCGAAACACCTTCAAGGACCGTGTCATTCTTTTGTAAAAGTTAACAGATGACCACAAAAACCACACCACTTTTGCATGAGGTCATATTTAGCAAGACCTTTGTTTGTTTAAGCGACCGCAAAAAGTAATAATGCATTCTATTCGCAGATTAACGATTTGTTCGTCACCAAATATTTCACTTTTACCTTAGAAAGCAAAACTGCAGGACTCTATGACTACAGGGATAATCTTAAAGATGTTTGAGTGGTTAAGAAAGCCTAATAAACTGATGCGAAGTAGATGAAAGTTCTTTAAGAATGTTTTAACAAGCATAACTTGATTCAAGTCCTATCAAGATCCTTTATCCGTTTTTTATAAGGACAAACTACATAAGAACGCAAAAATATTAAGAACAAACTAAGAACATTCTAAGACTTTAATAGGAAATTGCACAAAAACACTCACAAGAGTTTACAACAGTTTAAGAACAATTTTAGGCTTAAAGCTCAAAAATTCTGGATGTCCTTAAAACGTGTAGATCGAGATGAGATGACGTTGGACAATGTCATGACCAATTATTAATATAACTCCAACCTGATTGATTTTCTGTGAATGTTCATTCTAGATTTTTGTTGTAATTTGTATTGTCTTTTTGTTTTGTGGATTTTGTTCTCTGAGTTTCCATTTGAATAGTTGAAGGTTTCATGCTTCTAGACTATATATATGTGAAGAAATTCAAAGAATTTCTGTCCAACTATCTTCTTTCAGGAGATTTGGGTGGCAGAGCAGCATATGCATTTCGTCCTTATTAGGACTCGTCAGTACTGCATACTGCCATATATAGACCAAAAAGAAGCGGAGATGTTGTGGTAGGTGAGTTCAGTCCAAAAAAATATCCCATGTGAAATATTTGCGTAGGCCGAGTATGAGGTAGGTCCGGTAGGTCCAATGGTGGAAATATGACACAAACATAAAAGGAGAAGGAAAGAAAAACCCCAAAACGACGAAAGAATGCTGGTAAAAGGTGTGCGTGAGAAGGCAAGTGAGAGGTTTACCTAGAGAAAATCCTAAGTGTAGAGAGATAGACAAACAACTAAGCACTTTAATGACCTTAAAATTGGTATCAAAAACAAACACGCAGAAACATATAGTACAACAAGGTGTGTACAAAATCGAACGATCGCAACATCGTTAAAGAGTGCGTTTGGATTATCTTAAGTCCCTCAAAAGAAAATTCATATTTTGTGAGAAAAGAGCTATATTTTTTAAAATAACATATTTGGATAAATAGTTAATTTTATGCAGGGGATTGGTCAATTTTAGCACTTCAGACGAATCAATCAAGTGGTTTCTAGTTACGTTGTATTCATTGATGCGATTGTTCATTTCAAAACGTTTGGTATACAAAAACATACATTACTGCATTCGCTCCTCCTGCTCTTTACAGTTTGCAGACAAGAAAGGTGGCCCTTTAGTTACCCTAATGACCCACGTGCTATTGTTTAAGCGTTAAGTGTTATTTTTGTTGGAGAGCAGGGCCATTTTGGAGGATAAGTGGACCCGTGATTTTGCTGAAATCGCGACTAAAGTACTTGTATTTGGAGACAGTTACTGTTGTAGTTAAGCAACAATCTCATTGAGGACTGCATACTGTTAGTTTTGTTCAAGATTTTTTGTAACAAGGTTGGAAGCCTGTTGGAAGAAAAGACATTTATTAATTTCGCTTAGCGAAAGTATTACGATAGCCTTCCGTGTGTCTGGCTGGCGAGACATTTTTTCGGGCGCAAATTATGGCGTGGGCGTTTGGCTGCGGGCGTACTACGGCCAATATTCAAAAGGTGGACTCACTCACGAAGATAAAAAGTGATATAAAACAGGGCTTTTCTTAATAAATAAAATACGCTAGTGCAAGAAGTGTAACCAAGCCTTTGTAAACATTCATCGTGAGAACTTTTTAACGGCTGCTTGATTGCACATGCTTTTGAAACTTGCTGCTGCTGTATAAAATTTTATCATATTTTCTGTTTTTTTGTAGAGTGTTTAAATAGGTTTAATATTTGTTTACTCCTAAGTATTTTATGTTTGTGTAGTTAGTGAATGCACCAATAAATTGATCATGCTCAGTAAAAGTAGTACAAAAAGAGTTAATTTTCCACAACAAACAACAACATTACTCTCTCTTCTCTTCTTCACCAAAACTACAAACAGCACAGGTATGATCTTTTTTTCCTTTTTTCACCAGATAGTTATGTGTTAATAGTGAAACCAGTTGTGACAAACAGTCAGTTTTAGCAAGTACCGTGAAGTTGGGTAACTTGCATCAGTGGAGGGTAACTTGCACAGCCGGCTAGCCATCAAATGACTGACCAATCAAAGCAGCAAAATTTCAAAACAAATGAACTACACAGCTCCGCTTGCAGCTCTAGCCTACCATTTTTGTTTTGATTTAACTTTGTATTTTAATGACCAAAACGGGTCATTTATTTGAGGGCTATGCATCCACTGATGCAAGTTACCCGATCTAATGGTATTTCTTAGAAATCATGCCAATTGAAATTCAGCAATCATTTTTGTATAGTCGAAACGACCCTGCCTAGACACTACCGTACATTGTCATTGTACGGTGATTTACGGTGGGTAAAGTGGGGTGTACAGATAATACAGCAGGTTTCAAATTAACCTATTTTTTACCGCCATACAAAGGACATTTAGATCCAGCCCCACCGTACACCACCGCACAATGTACAGCGACCATGATGGTTGGCAAACGATATCATACTCCAGGATGCAAGTGAAATTTTTCAATCCGCGGACGTAGACTGGGGTTCGGCTATTATCAGTTAGGGTTAGGGTTGGAGCTCGAGAGGCCTTCTTAGGGGCATTCGTACCCTGTGACTTAACTTTGGATCCCGTAGGGATCCTTGTAGGGGCACCGGTAGGGTTGGGAGCTTTCTTAATTAAGGTCTGTAAATTACACGCTATAAGTATTTGTGAATGACTGCATTCTGCCTTGTCTCGTTGGCGCAAGCGGTTAGGCATTGGGTTTGTTAACCAAGGTTGCTTGCATTTGGTGGTTCGAGCCGGGTTGGGTGACCTGTTTCACCGGTACGGGCAAATTTCAGAAAATACTTAGAAAACAGTTAGAAACACTTGAGAAAGATAGAAAATCAGGATAGAAGATAGGAAAGTAGAAAATAGGGGGAAAATAAGAGACGATGCATCCTGGAGTATGATATCGTTTGCCAACCGTTAATGATGACAGTTTTTTATCCGATGAAGTTTGATTGGTCAGTTGGTTTTTGATGAGTTTGGTTAGTAAAAGTTCCAGCTTTTCCTCCCCGATGGGATGATAGATATTGGCTCTCTCTTTAAGCTTTAGCGTGGGCGTCTGCTAATAAGCCGTTGGAATGTAAATATGATGGGTAACAAGGTAATAAATCAAACTAATCAAGCTTCAATCAAACTTCACCGATCTTGATCCACCTTTTGCTAATTAAGATTTTCATTTTGAATCATGGTACCATTATTTGTATAAGATTCCCATTTCCGCACTAAGATTCTTGTTACTTTTCTGGAATCTTTCCCCTATATATTTTTCACAGGCGGGATAATCGGCAAGAGATTGGGTAGGGTTTGTTTAATGGGATGCTTATAAAGGAGTCAAAGTTTAATCTCAAGGAGTATTATTTCTTTAAAGCTTAAAGTTGGCTAGTTTTTACCCTGCAATTTTCTAGTCCAGAAACTGGAGCTCAACTACACTAATTTTTTTATAAGCATAACGTTTACAAGCATACTGAAGCTCAAATTTCCAGAAAAATTAAGCATATATATGCTAAGCATACCTTGAGGCTCAGCCAAAGAAATTTTTGGAATCATAATTTCCCAAACTTCAGAAAATAACAGAAGAATGAAGAAGAGAATTACAAACAAAATCCGAAAAATTGGTGATTTTATTTTGTTTAATCTCTTATAAATAACACAACTTGGTCTCTTAAGAATGTACACTATCTAAACTTACATAATTTTTTACCAAGCATAGGGTTAAGCATAATTCGAGTCTCAAAATTGAGCTTTACTTAAGCATAGTGAGCTTCAGCTGGGGGGGGGGGGTGGTAAACTTGCTCTCGATGGGATCAACTGATGCTTGTCCAGGGCGGGGGGGGGGGGGGTGTTTAGACCTGCTGTCCGGGGGATCAAAAGTCACAATGTCCAGGGGGGATTTCCAAAAAATGTTATATCCTTCACCCCCCCCCCCCCATATTCAAATTTTTTCTGGAAAAGTCCAATGATTTTGATGGTGGTGGGCCATCATTCATATCAGATAGCGAAGATAGTATACAAAATATTTTTCTGACTAGCCATTTTTCTCAATTTTAGATAAATTCTACTGTTTATGGAAAGATGAACTTTGCGCAAGTGAAAGAAGTCTTAATGAAGTGTCCTTCAGGGTCTCTTCCCCCCATGCCTAGAATGAAAATTTTCCATCCCCCCCCCTCATTTTTCCCCACCCTGCCTCCAAAAATTTCTCTGTCCCCCCCCCCCCCCCGTCAAGCAAAAAATTAAGAAGCTGTAATTTGATGAACTTAACGCTTATTGTTTTCCCTAAGGTAGTTCTAATTCAAGAAGAAATGGAAAGGATGGTGTTTTTAAACCATGATATTAATAAAACTAAGCATTATGCTATATCATCTCATAAAACCGGATGTTTTTCAATTTTGAATTGATTTTGGTGAGTTCCCCCCCATGCCTAGAATGAAAATTTTCCACCCCCCCCCTCGTTTCCCCCCCCCTGGCTTCAAAAAAAATTCTTTCCCCCCTATACGTCCTTTTGACCTCAAAACCCATCCCCCCCCCTGAATCCAGGGGGGGAGGACACTATGGCTCAATGAGCCCCTCCCCAGCGGTTTGCGTGATGGCGTGATTGGGACTTTTTTCTTGCGTGATGGCGTGATTAGAGATTTTTTTGGCGTGATGGCGTGATCAAGATTTTGTTGTGATGCGTGATAGGGCAAAAATTTGAGGCGTGATGCGTGATTTGGGCTATTCCTCGCTATTTTTTGCGTGATGACAAATTTTAGCGATTTTCGTGATGCGTGATGGAGAACATTTTTTTGCGTGATGGCGTGATTAGGGGTGCCGCTGGGGGGGCCTCCTTAATCACAAGTTCATCCAAAGCACAAAATGAGGTTTCTGGCATCAAAGAATGAAAAGTTCTTTTTTCTTCTTCGTTTTCCATTTTTCTCAAGTATATTGCAGTTCTCTGAATTATTCTGAATTGAAAGATTTTGTTTACGCTTTATAGAATGGAATTCTTTAGTCGCATTTTTTAAGGAATCTTTTTTTTAATGGATTGAGATTTTTCATTAAAAAAACAGGGTCTATGACCTGTGTGTACAATACATTGTGTATATTTTGTGTAACGCTTCATTCAAAATGCATAATGCTGCAGGAGTCACGTTTCACGCGTCTTCGTCGTTGATGTTCAAGTATTATGCGAAATTTTCGACTTTAAGTCGTCTTGTTTTTTATATATTTATATTGGTACTAAATTGAGAAAATCAGCACGGCACTATGAAGTACTTGGCGATGCTGTTTCTGAACTTTATCAATTTACCATTTGTGTCAAGCTGTTGGATCCTTTGTGGTAAAAAACAAGATTGTGAACTTTCTGATTGGGGAGAATGGTCAGCATGTAGCAAATCATGTGGAATTGGAGGGACACGAGAGCGGAAGAGAACTAAGCTAGTGGAACCTTCCAATGGTGGGACAGAATGTGATCTTTTATTTGATGAAGAGAAATGCCCAAGTCATTGTTGTCCTGTAGATTGCGTGTATGGTCCTTGGGGTCAGTGGAGCCAGTGTCAGGGATGTGGCCACAACGGAACACAAACAGCAAGCCGTAAAGTTTTGAGTAAATCGGAATGCGGTGGCAAGTGTGATAAGAGCCTTGTGAAGAGAAGAAGGTGTGCAAATGTGTAAGTCTATCTACACTACAAAATAAATGTATGAGTTTCCAATTGGTGGATGAGTGAATAAGTTTCGAAATGTATGCAGTGAGCTTTTCGGCTTGATTGTAGGCGTGCAAGGGAGGGGGGGATTCAGGGGGTACCCGATTCCGCAATTCCACCAATTTTTTCTTCAATTTCCGTCAAACCGTCTAAAAATCAACCAAAATTCTGCCACCGAAAATTCCTTTGAAATTTAAGATTTTTGTTAAAAATCCCACGAATTTTGAATATTTTTTACCAATTCCACAAAATCTTTTGCTAAATTCCGTTTTTCCGCACTAAAATTGTCTAATTTTCCGTCTCCGTCAGAATACCCAATTTCCCAATACCCAATCACATGAAGCAATAATCATTTCAATTAAGGGGGTGGGGGTTCAAGCCTAATTTAAAGTAGAAAATCTTTTTCGAGTTTAGCAGAATTCCATTTGTAGAATGATAATAACAGGTGGATTGTTAAGGGCTCTGACCATAGTCAAAAAAATTATTTTGGTATATCATCGGCGATCCAAAAAATATCAGCAATCTGATTGGTTAAAAAGTGTACAATATATCTTGTATTTTACATGTAAAAATATAAATTGACGAAAAGATGTTGTTCCATTGTAGCGGTAGCAGCAATCTAACGTCACTTTGCTACAAAAGTGTCCTCCTACACAAAAAGTGCATTTTTGGGTCACCGATAAACCAGTTATCAGACATTTGCTCGTACAATATGGAAATATTTCACTCGTTACGGATTTTTTCCGTATATTTTTAATATTGTACGGAAAAATCTCGGAACTCATAAAATATTTCTCATATTGTACTCGCAACTGTCCGATAACTATTACATAACAAGTGGATTGTAGAGTGAAAATTTTAGACTAAAGTATGTTTAAAAAAATGGCAGTTCGCGCATTTTGAAACATTGTTCTTGAAGGAGATAATATATAATTAAACGTAATACCTCATTGAAAAGATAATGTTTTATGAAATGAAGATATCTAAAAAATGAAGCTGAGAAAAACAAAGATTTTTTCTACTCTATTGAAGAGTTTTTATCATTTAATTTTCTACTAAATTTTTTTGAATTTATACTTTTCTTAAAACTTTGAACTTTGCTGATTTCAGATATTTTAGCCATTTTTGGCCTACTTTGGAGGACTGTAACTTTTACTTGCCTTGACTGTTTTGAACTTGTCATCACTTTAACCGTCCTGTCTTTATAGTAAAGATATAAAGCCATTACATATTTTTACAGAAAGCCTTCAGAAAATTTCAGTTACTTGTTATAGAAACTGCCAGCTGATTTGACACCACCCTATAAGAGCCAAATTAATTCTTTTAATTTTCAAATTTTCCAATGTTACGATACCTGCAGACCTCCAAGCGTTTTAAAAATGTTTTGTCAAATGAAACGCAAAGTAGTGTTAACGCGTGGTTGTAGGCAGATTGTGAGAAAAATAATAGACTATGCTATAATCGAAGACTTTGTCACTATCAATAAGAAATAATCTTTAAGCCGAAGAAAGATTGGTAAACGGGTTTGGCTTTACAATCGATAGAGTTTGCGGCAATTTTCTCTCTGATTTTACGGCTGTAAAACTTTGCGCTTCTACATAATCTATAAAAATAACAAGAGGTGAAGGTCAAGAAAATAGCGATCCGCATGATCGGATAACTGGATAAAGATAATTGGAGTATGTAATCCAAGGAGAAATAGTAATTCTCTCCCCTACCTTTTGGTATAGATAGCCATCGAAAGAGAAACCTCCGGGTCACTTCCAACTGCGTTTACGAGACTAAGAACAAAGAACCGACTCATATAGACTTATATGGTTATCTCAGATTACAATCTATGACGTATTTCCATAATTAAAATTTTCTTGAATAAATTTAGTAAATAAATTAAATATTTTGGGTGTAAAAAATCTGGTAATTTTGGTGAGAAAAATATTTTCGATGAATTTTCAAACCGGAAGGATTTTCGTATTTCCATCTCTTGACATTCATTTGGAGATTGGGGACGAGATTCTGTTCCGTTTGTTTATGTTAAGGTCTACAGGGGACGTGGCTTAGAAGTGAAATCGAAAATGGACTACATTTTTCAAAAGATGTTACGCATTTGACGTAATACGAGATCCTAGTTATATTTTTGAAGGTGGAGTGTTTTCTGAATGGAAAATTATCTTTACGGAACTTTGAGACCCTTCTCCACATAGGTATATTTTTGTCGATTTCGTAGAAAAGGTTTTTTGGAAAGTGATTTGATTTTGGAAAGGTGAGAGGTCGTATAGTAATAGACACAAAATGTTTTGGACAAAATGAAATCAACCGTTCTTGCTCTGTCCCAGATCTCCACCCTGTATTTGCAAATAACAAGTACATTTGAGTCTCCAAAACTCAAACACGCACGGTGAACACGAATTAGCTCGAGTTAAGGAAATTTCGAGTTATGGAGTAAGGTTAATATAAGGTATTGTTAACTGGAGGGAGGAGAAAACTTGTTCGAGTTTAGGAGACATTCAAGTTATAGTAAAGGCCTTTTCGAATTTTCGACTCCTTAGCTCCACCTGACTTTTCTCGGAAGCACCGATACTTAATGTCACCCAGATTATAACTATGTTATATTATACATGCAAACCACTGCGAGGGTCAAGATTGTTGTCGTAAAAATTTGAAGGATACCAACAAGTTTTTCGGTACCCATGACCCTATTTTACCACGCAAATGACAGCTTTTAACCTTAAAAAAGAGAAAAATTATCAAAATTGTCTAATTTTAATAATAGTACCTAGCAAATTATTAATTTTCTCATTTTGTCCGTAAAATGTTAGTGAGATTTTAACCGTTATTAACCTAATCGATATACTGTAACTTTCAAGCTTTGAACTTATACTGACATAAAAACAGACTGAAATACCATTTTTTAAATCCTAAGATCAACCACTCGAGGAGAATGTTTATATAACAGAAAGAGGGCAACGAAAAAAGGGGGTAGCAAATTACATACTAAGAATCCACTAAAATATGTTCTATCTTGCCTTAATTAATCTTTATCAAACACAATAAAAATCCTTTTGAATTAATTTTCTAAGGAATAAATTAAACTGCCTATCAAGGTTGTCTTCAAGTAAGGTTTTTTATTTCATGGTTCTAAACCATCAACTTCTAAGGCGTCACTTGATGACGTCATATAAGAAAAACAATGTGTTATTTTGCGCATGCGTGTCGATTTGGATAAAATGCGGGACCTTTCGATTTCATAGAAAACGCTGTGTGTATGCGAATGAATGAAAATAAAGATACTTAAATTACGAGGTACAAAACGAAGGTATTAGATAGAGGAGAGGAGTAGAGGTGTGTATACACATAAGAAAATACGGAACAATATTGGAGCAATTTTACAGATGAAACAATGACAATGTTTTTACTGAGAGTTTTTATTATTTATATTTTAATTGACGAATTCACATATGGTTGGCTCTTTTGGTGTACAAAACAAGATTGCGAAGTTGATAGCTGGACTGCATGGTCTGGCTGTTCAGCTTCATGCGGAGATGGCGGGCAACAGAAGCGTAAGCGGTTCGTGACTCAAGAAAAAAAATGTGACGACGGGAAAAAATGCCCGGAATTAAAAGAGACTCGACCGTGCAATCAAAAATGCTGTCCTGTAAATTGTCTTTACGGTGGTTGGGGAGCATGGGGCTCTTGCCGAGGGTGTGGTGTAAACGGTATCCAAACTTCTAGTCGAAATATCAGTAAAGTACAAGAATGTGGTGGCTATTGTAATGGCCCGTTTACACGAACAAAACTTTGTGATACAGGGATGTAAGTATAGACTTTAAATAGAAAGATATATACGGAAATCTTAGGATAAGCTGTCGTAGATGCACTAAGGGCTTACTATGCTGTGTTAGACGTGATATACTATTTGGTATAGAGTAGCATAGCAGAAAAGAGGATCAGAAAAGAAGATCTCGAGATGTAGAAGTAAGATCTTGAGTAAACAGATGATAATAGTTTGAGGGTTTGACGAGAATGTTGTAAGAAATACTTTTTATTTCTACAGGTGCAGTAACACGGCATTTCGCCACCATTGTAGCTTTCTATTGTCAGAAATATGGTCAAAAATAGTCAATTTCATGACATAGAGCAATGTTTCAAACATACATGGCAACACGAGACTAAATCATATTGTTGCGGTTAAAGACAGAAAAATATAAGAGAAAATAAAGTGTTGAAACGTTTCTGAAGTAACCTTACTCCTGGGTTTTGTTTCTTTTTAATCAGCATTGAAAAAACTATTGTCGATTTCAAGAGGCAACCCATCTCAGAATATACAGTATGAGAAATCGTACGAGAGAAATCATCACTGAATCAATTTTATTTTGCAATACCTTCAAAGAATTCTTTCCATCGGCCTAAAAGAGGTCAAATTTATTAAACCTCCCAGGATGTATGCAACGTGCTCATTAATGAAAAAGTTTTATAGATTAAGATTCTGATTATGTGCAAATACATCATTTTAAAGCAAATCTCTATCATCTTTGCTGAAGAGCATAAAAAACGACGATGAAAAATTCACAGTTGTTCTGACTTCCTGTAGATTTGACTTAAAAAGCCAAACATGCAAGCCAACTGAAAAGTCGCCGTTAAAAATGTAAAAAGGGATAAAACTAAAAGTATTCCTTTCTTTGACCTATCACGGAATATCGTTCAAAAAGAAGTTTCAACGTTCCAAAATATGAGTATCCCCTGACTTATCGGGTTTATTTTCACCATAGATGCTGTCCTGTGAATTGTGCCGTCACTTCGTGGGGATCGTGGGGTGCGTGCAATGCGCAATGTGAGAAACAAGGCACGCAAGCACGATCACGAAGAATCGCAACAAATCCAACTTGTAACGGACAAGCATGTCCAACTTTGACATCAACAAAACCGTGCGTTGGTGGTTGTTGTGCGAGAGATTGTACTTTTAGTTCCTGGACAAGTTGGAGCAAATGCTCAGCTGCTCAAGGTATATAGAGTACTGTGAATTGATTATTGAGGGTAATGAGTGATGATTTTCATTAACTTTCTACTTTATTAGAACAATAGCCAAATTCTGGAACTTAGCATTGCGAGGGGACTGCAACTAGGTGATGCAATTCTTATCGGAAATTTTTGGTTATTTTCTCCCTGTTAAATCTAGTCTTTTAAGAAACTCTTTCCAGTTCATTACTAGGGAAATGTGGGGGACTGGGAAGGATTTATGGAGTGCTCTCTCTTTGGCGTGTCATCACATCCCCTTTTCCTTCCTCTTTGTGAAAAGACATATATGATGTGGTGCGAGAATACTTAAGGATGAACCAAAAGAGAGAGGCCTCTCAATGATTATGTTTTAACGAACGATTGCAACATTACGCAATGTTACCAAATCTCAGATTTCAATTCGAAATGAAAATAGTCTACCTCATTGGCTTCATACGCTAATGAGAAATAGTAACTAAACAAAAGTACACCGCAAAAAGTAAAACAAACCTCAAATGTAGACGACAAAAATCCATTTTTAAACATGGTTTTGTAAATATTAGGAGAACTTATCATTTGTTTATTTTTTTCTGATTTTTTAGGCGTTTGTACTACAAACGGAGGATCACAAAGTCGTGCACGGTCTATTGTTAAAAGAGCGACGTGTGGGGGAAAATGTGGTTCCACTAGTGACACAAAAAGATGCACTGTTCAACCAATCACATGCAAGGTATATACGTCATCATTATACGTGTTGATCAAATTTTATTTTTACACAAGGTCATCAAAGACATAGTAAAGAACACACACGAGCTTTATAATTTTTAAACAAATGAAAGTCGAACCCAATGCTCTCAGGAAAGGATAGATCGATTTTAAACATTGAATATGACCCTTGCAACTATCAACAGGATAGCGTATCATAACTTTTTAGCATTAAAATCAATCCCCTGAATCTAGTACTCTGTATCGCCAAACTCTGTGAATTCTAATGCCGGTAGATATCTTTCCTATAAAAGAGGGAAAGATGAATTGAAATATTGTTATATTCCGATGCATGATAAGATCTAATATATTCATGGTATGCACCATTGCAAATTCTTCTGACATTACATCACGGACCCATGATTGGTTGTAAGTGACGTAAAATCAGTTAATACGTCACTTACAACCAATCAGCTGTTGGGGATGTGGAAGACATTGCAATGGTGCATATTATGAATTGGGGAATCAAACGATTCCTGAGCGAAAGTGAGAAACTGAGAAGGGTCTCCCAAGCTTTACAAGTTACATAACACTTTGAGAGAATACAGAGTGTCTGGTTGTCACAGAACTTGGTGGGAGAGGAGAGACAAGGGAGAAACAAGGGATGACATGTCACACAAAAAATGACACCATCTTTTGTTTGTTTTGTCGCTAAACTGCGAAAAATCAAAAAGTACAAAAAAATGCCATCATTGGTAATGCAATAAAAATCTTACGATGTTTGTTGGTATTAGGCAACAAAAAAATTATTTTTTTTAAGAACATAAAGTATACAGTATTTCAAGATCAACACTAAAAACAAAGATAAAAAAGAAGGGGTATGTCTTCCGAATGAATTCAATTCAGCTTAATGGTAAACTACCAATGACCCAATTGGATGATCTGTTTGGTTACTAAAGCTGAATCGACCCCAGAATTCCTGTTTGTTTCTTATAAAGAATCCATTTGATGCATACGTAAGCATTTCCTTTTAACATGCAATCTTTTAAAGGACGAATCAAGTTACAATTTTTGATGATTGATGATTTTTTTACTTCTCAAGTCCTTAAACTTGGCAACTTGCTGTTGTATTTCGCAATCATTATAGTCATTACATTTGATTCGCTCAAAAAAGAGGAAAATTCAATAGAATGATGCGTTGTTGATCTTACCAACCGAGTGTTATTATCTAAAAGAGGCATGATTTTTATATACAAATTTACCCAGAGTTCATACCACCCACCTTAAAGACTTAAATGAAACAAAATTTGAGGAACTCGATATCAAGGACTCGAAGTTACTGTGAAATCTGATTCTTTGCAAGCCTGCAGAAAACAAAAAGAGTAGATTTCAGGTATCAAATTAAAAGCAGAAAAATGAAAATTTGATCCTATAGAATGTCAAAAAATTAACTGGAATGAAAATCCAAAAAATACTCTGTCACAGATACACAGTTGAATGTAACCCAATATTTTGATTGTTTCTACTTGACCCCCGGGTTTCCCTTTCGTCTGCAGGATATCATTCCACTTAAACATCAAAAGTGATAAGTCGACTTTCGGATGCCACACAGAAGGCAAATAAATCGTTTGATATTGCATACAGTGTATCAGTCCCATAATTGAATCTTAGTCAAATTTCTGTCTGAAATTAAACTAAAAGACTGAATGGGGAAGTTTTGCTCGCGCACATAGAAGAATTTTTCGTGTCTGAAATTTTAAAACTTCTTTAAAAGAGGATACTAGTACGTGGTATAAAAAATTCCAATCCTGAACGACAACGTTCAACGTTCATTCCTCAACAACAACTCAGTAAGATAATCGATTTTTGAGTTGTTTTTATTAAGTCTTTTCCACTTTTTCCTATTCTGTACCACAGTGTATCTTACGTTTATCGCTTCATAGGGCTAGGTCGCGATATATGTGTGTCTGAAAATGTCGTTGTTTTTCACGTCTAATGGAATAAACTGACGTACGGCAAGAGAAGATCGTCATGTATGAGAACGGCAATCTCTCTCTCAATACGAAAATTTCATACTATCATACTACAGTCAGTAAAACATAATGGGATAATGCCCTTCCACAAGCTACGATTATGTTACGTTATTGTATAACATTGGATATAGAAAACTCAGTGATAACCCGTGGCTGAATTTCTAATGGGGCAAAGCGTGGCGAGCTGTGGCAAAACTTCATACATCGAGCATAACTCAACAATATACCAATGGCTGAATTTCTTGGGGCAAAGTGTGGCGAGCTGTGGCAACATTTCATATATTGAACACAGCGATATCCTCAAAGCTGAATTTTTTTGGGGCAAACGGGGCAAAGTGTGGCGAGCTGTGGCAAAACTTCATATCATAGAGAATACAACGATGTTCCCATGGCTGAATTTCTTGGGGCACATGGGGCAAAGCGTGGCGAGCTGTGGCAACATTTCATGTATAGTGAACATAGCGATATCCTCATAGTTGAATTTCTTGGGGCAAATGGGGCAAAGCGTGGCGAGCTGTGGCAACATTTCATACGTCGAGCATAACTCAACGATATACCGATGGCTGAATTTCTTGGGGCAAATGGGGCAAAGTGTGGCGAGCTGTGGCAACATTTCATATAGTGAACACAGTGATATGCTCATAGCTGAATTTCTTGGGGCAAATGGGGCAAAGCGTGGCGAGTTGTGGCAACATTTCATATAGTGAACACAGCGATATCCTCATAGCTGAATTTGTTGGGGCAAATGGGGCAAAGTGTGGCAAGTTGTGGCAACATTTCATATAGTGAACACAGTGATATGCTCATAGCTGAATTTCTTGGGGCAAATGGGGCAAAGCGTGGCGAGCTGTGGCAACATTTCATATAGTGAACACAGTGATATGCTCATGGCTGAATTTCTTGGGGCAAACGGGGCAAAGCGTGGCGAGATGTGGCAACATTTCATGTATAGTTAACATAGCGATATCCTAATAGTTGAATTTCTTGGGGCAAATGGGGCAAAGCGAGGCGTGCTGTGGCAACATTTCATATTGAACATACTCAACGATATACCAATGGCTGAATTTCTTGGGGCAAATGGGGCAAAGTGTGGCAAGCTGTGGCAAAACATCATATTATAGAGATTGCAACGATGTTCCCTTGGCTGAATTTCTTGGGGCACATGGGGCAAAGCATGGGGATCTGTGGCAACATTTCATATAGTGAACATAGCGATATCCTCATAGCTGGATGTACAGCAGGAGTTGATGATTCTGATGAATGTGCATCAGGAGTTGGTGATTCTGGTGAATGGTAGCAGTAGTTGGTGGTTCTGGTGAATGTGCAGCAGTAGTTGATGTTCTGGTGAATGTGTAGTAGGAGTTGGTGGTTGTAGTGAATATGATAGTGGAGTTGATGGTTCTGGTGAATATAATGCTGTTGTTTATGGATCTGGTAATTGCAATGTTGAAGTTGGTGGTTCTGGTGAATGTGATGGTGGAGTTGATTGTTATGGTAAATATGCTGCAGAAGTTGATTGTTCTGGTAAATATGCTGCAGGAGTTGATGGTTCTTGTGAATGTGTAGCAGGAGTTGTTGATTCTGGTGAATGTGCAGCAGGAGTTGGTGATTCTGGAAAATGTGGAGCAAGAGTTGGTGATTCTGGTGAATATGCAGCAAGAGTTGGTGATTCTGTAAACTGTACAGCAGGAGGGGATGATTTGGGTGAACATGCAGCAGGAGTTGGGGATTCTGGTAAATGTGCAGCAGGTGTTGGTGATTCTGGTGAATGTGCAGTAGGAGTTGGTGATTCTGGTGAATGTGTAGCAGTAGTTGGTGGTTCTGTTGAATGTGCAGCAGGAGTTGATAATTCTGGTGAATGTGTAGTAGGAGTTGGTGGCTCTGGTGAATATGATAGTGGAGTTGATGGTTCTGGTGAATATAATGCTGTTGTTGATGGATCTGGTAATTGCAATGTTGAAGTTAATGGTTATGGTGAATGTGATGGTGGAGTTGATTGTTCTATTGAATGTACAGTACATCGGGGTTGATTGTTCTGGTGAATGTGCTGCAGAAGTTGATTGTTCTGGTAAATATGTTGCAGGAGTTGATGGTTCTGGTGAATGTGTAGCAGGAGTTGTTGATTCTAGTGAATGTGCAACAGGAGTTGGTGATTCTGGAAAATGTGGAGCAAGAGTTGGTGATTCTGGTGAATATGCAGCAAGAGTTGGTGATTCTGGTTAATGTACAGCAGGAGTTGCTGATTCTGGTAAATAGGCAGCAGAAGTTGGTAATTCTGGCGAATGCAATGGTGGAGTTGAATGTTCTGGCGAATGCAATGGTGGATTTTATGGTTCTGGTGAACTTGCAACAGTAGTTGGTGATTCTGTAAACTTTACATCAGGAGGTTATGATTCTGGTGAACATGCAGCAGGAGTTGGGGATTCTGGTAAATGTGCAGCAGGTGTTGGTGATTTTGTGGTTCTGGTGAATAAGATGATGGTTTTGATGGTTCTCGTGAATGTGATGATGGATTTGATGGTTCTCGTTATGTGACGATGAAGTTGATGGTTCTGGTGAATGTGATGATGGAGTTGATGATTCTGGTGAATTTGATGATGGCATTGATGGTTCTGGTGAGTTTGATGGTGGCATTGATGGTTCTGGTGAATGTGCTGTAAGGGTTGAGGTTCTGGTGAATTTGCAGCAGAAGTTAATATTCTGATTAATTGGTATTGAGATGTTATTCATGGATGTAATGACAACAGAGTTATGGTGAATCTGATCTTTTTTGCTAGTTAATGAACGTTTCAACGTTCAAATCTTTTGTCATTGTAATTAAACATCTAATCAAAACACTGTAGTCGGCTGAAAGAATGTTTTAAATGAAATCGAATGATGCTATTAAGCGCAAGCTAATGCAAAACATTGAACAGTAATTATAGTCGTTATGTAATCTCAATTAGAGCTCATATAATATAGATGGTTTCAAATTAAGCGCTAATTAACTAGCAAAAAAGATCAGATTCACCATACCTGTATTGTCATTACATTCATGAATAACATCTCAATAACAATTTATCAGAATATTAACTCCTACAGCACACTCACCAGAATCATCAATTGCACCATCACTTTCACTAGAACCATCAATTCCACCATTGCATTCAGCAGAATTACCAACTGCTGTTGCACATTAACCAGAACAATCAATTCCTACTGTACATTCAACAGAACCACCAGAATCACCAACTCCACCATTGCATTGACCAGATCAATCAACAATAGCATTATATTCACCAGAATCATCAACTACTGCTGCACATTCTCAAGAGCCATCAGCTCCACCAATGCATTCACCAGAATTACCAACTCCTCCTGCACATTCACCAGAATCATCAACTCCACTATCACATTCACCAGAACCGCCAACTCCTGATGCCCATTCACCAGAAACATCAACTCCTGCTGCACATTTTCCAGAATCACCAACTCCTGCTGTACAATCACCAGAACAATCAACTCCTACTGCACATTCACCAGAATCACCAACACCTGCTGCACATTTACCAGAATCCCCAACTCCTGCTGCATGTTCACCCAAATCATCAACTCCACTATCATATTCACCAGAACCACTAACTCCTACTACACATTCACCAGAACCACCAACTACTGCTGCACATTCACCACATTCACCACAAGCAACAACTCCTGATGCACATTCATCAGAATCATCAACTCCTGATGTACATTCAGCTATGAAGATATCGCGATGTTCACTATACATGAAATGTTGCCACAGCTCGCCACGGTTTGCCCCATGTGCCCCAAGAAATTCAGCCATGGGAACATCGTTGTACTCTCTATAATATGAAGTTTTGCCACAGCTTGCCACACTTTGCCCCGTTTGCCCCAACAAATTCAGCCATGAGCATATCACTGTGTTCACTATGAGGATATCGCTGTGTTCACTCTAAATGAAATGTTGCCACAGCTTGCCACGCTTTGTCCCGTTTGCCCCAAGAAATTCAGCCATGAGCATATCACTGTGTTCACTATATGAAATGTCGCCACAGCTCGCCACACTTTGCCCCGTTTGCCCCAACAAATTCAGCCATTGGTATATCGTTGAGTATGTTCAATATGAAATGTTGCCACAGCTCGCCACGCTTTGCCCCATTTGCCCCAAGAAATTCAGCCATGAGCATATCACTGTGTTCACTATATGAAATGTCGCCACAGCCCGCCACACTTTGCCCCATTTGCCCCAAGAAATTCAGCCATTGGTATATCGTTGAGTTATGCTCGACGTATGAAATGTTGCCACAGCTCGCCACGCTTTGCCCCATTTGCCCCAAGAAATTCAGCCATTGGTATATCGTTGAGTTATGCTCGACGTATGAAATGTTGCCACAGCTCGCCACGCTTTGCCCCATTTGCCCCAACAAATTCAGCCAATGGTATATCGTTGAGTATGTTCAATATGAAATGTCGCCACAGCCCGCCACACTTTGCCCCATTTGCCCCAAGAAATTCAGCCATTGGTATATCGTTGAGTTATGCTCGACGTATGAAATGTTGCCACAGCTCGCCACGCTTTGCCCCATTTGCCCCAAAAAATTCAGCCATTGGTATATCGTTGAGTTATGTTCAATGTATGAAATGTTGCCACAGCTCGCCACGCTTTGCCCCATTTGCCCCAAGAAATTCAGCCATTGTATATCGTTGAGTTATGCTCGACGTATGAAATGTTGCCACAGCTCGCCACACTTTGCCCCGTTTGCCCCAACAAATTCAGCCATTGGTATATCGTTGAGTATGTTAAATGTATGAAATGTTGCCACAGCTCGCCACGCTTTGCCCCATTTGCCCCAAGAATTTCAGCCATTGGTATATCGTTGAGTTATGCTCGACGTATGAAATGTTGCCACAGCTCGCCACGCTTTGCCCCATTTGCCCCAAGAAATTCAGCTATTGGTATATTCTTGAGTTATGTTCAATGTATGAAATGTTGCCACAGCTCGCCACGCTTTGCCCCATTTGCCCCAAGAAATTCAGCCATTGGTATATCGTTGAGTTATGCTCGACGTATGAAATGTTGCCACAGCTCGCCACGCTTTGCCCCATTTGCCCCAAGAAATTCAGCTATTGGTATATTCTTGAGTTATGTTCAATGTATGAAATGTAGCCACAGCTCGCCACGCTTTGCCCCATTTGCCCCAAGAAATTCAGCCATTGGTATATCGTTGAGTTATGCTCGACGTATGAAATGTTGCCACAGCTCGCCACGCTTTGCCCCATTTGCCCCAAGAAATTCAGCCATGTGGTATCACTGTTTTCTCTGCATGAAATGTTACCACAGCTCGCCACGCTTCGCCCCGTTTGCCCCAAAAAATTCAGCCACGGGTTATCACTGAGTTTTCTATATCTATTGTTATACAATAACGTAACATAATCGTAGCTTGTGGAAGAGCATTATCCTATTATGTTTTACTGAAATTTTCGTAATGAGAGAGAGATTGCCGTTCTCATACATGACGATCTTCTCTTGCCGTACGTCATTTTATTCCATTAGACGTGAAAAGCAACGACATTTTCAGACACACATATATCGCGACCTAGCCCTTCATAGTACACTCTGTGCGCATTGTCTGTTTGATAAAAAACTCCCGTGCGGAGACCTCTGTGATGAAATATGATTTATAAATAGCAACACTTCTCACATCGTCTCCCCTCTCTCACCAACACTCCATCGCAGTAGTCGGTTTGAAAAATCTCAAATGAGAAAAGAAAATGATTACAGACCCTTTACGGCAATAAATTTCAAAATTAGCCGTAGATATTGGAAGTGTGTACAGACAAACCTTTTCTAAACAAATAGTACTGTTTATATCAAAACTGTCTAATAGTCCTGATACAAACACGCAATCAAACTTCCAAGCAAACAAAATATTTTATCTTTCCCACTTTCAGCTTTCTTCATGGGGTAGTTGGAGTTCATGTCGAGCTAACAATGGAAGATGCGGCCAAGGATCGCGCACGCGCACTCGAAACGTTGTGACGTCACCAGTTTGCAGCGCAGCGTGCGGAAAGACATCGGAACAAGGGAGTTGTATGCATAGTTGTTGTCCGGTGAATTGTGTTTATAACTCATGGGGATCGTGGACCGGCTGTTCCAACCAATGCGGTCAAGGTTTGTGATTTATTTGACGACATATTTTTGCTTTATATTGGGACGAGCTGGAGTTTCTATAAGATACTTCACTAATTGGTGATTTGAAGTAATAGAGATGACGCGTTCTTTAGAAAAACTAACAAAACTTATTTATAACAGGTTAACGACCAACCAAATCGAATAAGATCTTGTAAAAACTCCAGCTTGTCCCTTTATATGGACAAAAAATTTTCTTAATCACGACTCTCATTTTGTTATAAATGGATAACTGATCCATTTTATGGGTGGCAGGTATCGCCTTTTTTCCATAACTTTTGCATCAATAGTACAATAGATGGGAAAAGTATGATTGTGGATAATAGATGTAAATGCAACGACCTTTTTAGCCTTTAAAAAATAGTGAACCTCATATTTCCAATCAAAATTCAGCAAAGCAAAAGGTTACCGATCGCGGAAAAGGGCCTAAATTCTCTCAGATCTATAGCTTGGTACAATGTGCTTCCATTTTAAATTAACTTCAATCTCACATTTAAGGAATGCAACAACGAACACGCACTATCAAATCGCAAGCATCATGCAACGGTGTCGCATGCCAAGATTCACAAAAGAAATCTACCAAAATGTGTACACAATATATTGATGTTGATTGTCTCTTGTCCACGTGGTCCGCTTGGTCCCAATGCACGAATGGCTGTGGAAAAGGTAATGATTGCTCCACAAAAACAAGGGAGTAAAGATCAAACTTCTGTGAGATAAAGCTGCTATAGGACTTATATAGGTACTATAGCTTATAGCACTCCGCATCATAAAGCAGGGTTCAAACGACTCTCTACTATTCGATACGCTCCATTATTCGGTAATGTGGAAAATCACCATCAACAAGAAACTTTTCTATACTACACTCTAATACTCGTAAAGTATCAGGAATAGATTGAGCCTTCTCTGTCTTCCTTTAGATAGCTATAGATAAGCGAGTCTCTGACGCTCCCTCAACTGGAGTGTTAAAACGACTTTTAACAACAAAATACAGGTAGAAAAATGAACCTTACATGTGCAATAAAATATTTCTTTCCATCCCAGGCACACAAAGACGGACAAGAAAAGTGACGAGACCAAACAAGTGCCGTGGTCAGAAGTGTGGTACGTTGACGGAACAAAAAACGTGTTACAGTTACAGAGAACGAACAAATTGTGTGGTAAGATGCCCTTCCATTTCCATATCTGGAAAAAAGTAATGCCGAGTCTGAAAGTGTACTTTTCACACGGTTTATGTACCCAATAAATTCGGTCGTAAAAGGACAAAAACAGCCGAAATGTCTTTGAAAATTGGTTGATACAGTAAGCTTTCTCTAATTTGACGTTCTACTATTCGATACGTTCCATCGTTGGATAATATTGAAAGTCATCGTCAACGAGAATCTCTTATAAACGACCTTCAATCATTCGATATTCTCCCTTATCCAATTCTCCTTGAATATCGAATTACAGGACGTCAACTGTATTTCTGTTTTCAAATAGGTGTCACAATGGTCAGCCTTTGGTCAATGTAGTGAGAAGTGTGGCCAAGGTGTCAAATATCGACAACGTTCTATCGCAACCAACGCCGCTTGTGGCGGTAACGCATGTCCGGCGCTAAGAGTAAGTGAAATGTTATAATATTCTTGCCTGTTTATAAGTGCGGTTGAGTAAGATTAACATTAAATTTAGTCTTAATCTCACTGCATCTGAATAGTTGTATATCCTGGTGTGTTCAGAGAAGGGACTTGGTGTAGTTTACTTATTTTCTAAGAATTTCATGTCGTCCACTATAGGAGGACAAAAGCCTGACGGTAACGATAGTATTAATAATAGCAACAAAAGTCAGCAGCTTTCCCACTCTAAGTGCAACTTAATATGAACACGATAGGCTACAATATTGACAATGATGACCAATTTATCAGAGGGTACACTTATGCTGACCATTAGAGAGAGGTTGAAATAGATCCGAAAATTACATAATACAACCATGTGATCCTTTCCTATTCGCATTGAAAAACTAAGGACAGTATCATTTATTTATAGCTTTCAGGAGAAAAATAGCATGTGAGGAAACGAGAAATGCAATCCCCAAGCAAAAAATATCGAATCATCGATCACCTTTTTCTGATATCCCAAATTGTAAATGCCCTGTGATCAAATATATGGATCGTCATGTAAAGAGCATATAAAACGAAGTCTTTTCTTTCACCAGGAATCTTCCACCTGTGGACAAACGAACGGTGGTTGCCAACAAGTTTGCAGTAATGGAATCTGTTCATGCCGTGCTGGATACATTAAAAGTGGAACCAAGAATTGTATTGCTAAAGATTGTGGAAACCCAACATTACAATACTGCCCACCAGGTAATCTCTAAGCTGATGAGCAAAGTGAAAGAATTTAGTTTCATTGTGGATTGACTTTAAGCTCAACAAAAATCATTAAATCATAAGCTTTGTCTCTGAGTTTGTAGCATACCCTGTGGTTTTAAGATTTTAAGAATCTAACGATTCCTTGGAGAAAAACTGTCGCGTCCTTCCTCAACATATCAAAACATTGTATCTTGTAGGCACCAAAAGCCGAGGATCGTGCGTCTACCCAACTATCAACTGTGGTTGGATAGGAACGAAATTCCCAGCCAAATGTCCATTGAGTTGTTCAACTGGCTTCACACTTCAAGGGGAAAATAAATTGTATTGCGAATCCAATGGAAGATGGAAAGCGTCACAGAGTTATTGTAAACGAGACAATGAACCTCCTACTGATGTGAGCAGCTCAAAATATTTTCGAAATCTCTGAAGACAAATGTAAACCAGAAAAGCAATTAACTCCCATACCCCTTGATCAACATTAATTATGAAAATCTAGGATTCTCTTCGCAGTGACTCTTGTCAAACTTGTTTATGAATCTCTTACACTATAAAGGAAAACTAGGGTTTGTAAACCATTAAAGTGATTCATAACCACTACAGTAATTATCGAATCATCGACAGATACATTAAAACCGAAAAACAGTAGTCTCGACTACTACATTCCAGCGACAAATTTAGAGCTGGAAAAGCTCATAAACACGCACACTCCCGAGATTCAATTCAAGGATATTGTCTACAATTCTACAATAATCATTATTCTTGTAGATTTTATTGAGTGGAAGCCGATCAGTTCCGGAGAACACAGCTGCAGGATATGTTGTTGGTCAACTGAGTACTGTGGATATCAACAAAGATAAATTCACGTATAAATTGATCAGTGATGGAGGATGTAATTGTTTCTCGATTGCTAATAATGCGTTGAAAACATTGAGAATGTTTAATTACGAAGCGACTCAAAACAAGTAAGTTTGGACATTGAAAGGATAACAGTCAAATCTCTCTAATTCGAATCTCTATTATTTTTTCTGTAGTTCGAACTAAAATATTTGTTCCCTCAGCTAAAAAGTGGTTTAAATTACTCTCTGTTATTCGAATCCGGATCCGGATCTTTCCAGACCTTTCCAGACCTTTCCAGTTTATTTCAGTGACTAAGCACAAACGACATAACAAAGATCAGAATCGAAAAATAATTCTTACTTTACATTTTCAGGTTCCAAGTGACAATCCAGACTATCGATAACGGATTACCTCATTTGAATTTCACCAAATCTTTCCTCATCTCCATTACTGACGTCAACGAAAAACCTTCTGATATCTTGGTAAGTGAATTTCAATTTTTGAGAAAGTTTAGTGGCCTTTCTCCTGAGGTTTCGGGTTCAATCCTTGAGAAAGTTTTGTCGTTAGTGGTTAGTGACCAATCTATATAAAAGAAATGCAGAAAAACTAGTGCACGGTGCAAGTCATTTCTAATTGTTGGGATTTCAAATAATTTCAATCATTGTTTAAACCAAATATTAGGCTTTCTCAATTCTGTAATAAAAATACATCCCTTTGTGGTAGCCATGCGAACTGAACCATCCTTGTAGATCATGATCGTTTTCAATAACAATCTCTTTTCACTTAGCTTTCACACAAGTTCATCGACGAGAACAGTGATACAGACACCGTTGTGGGAACTTTATCAACAGTTGACCAAGACAAACGTCAGACATACAAATACACAATACTTGATAGTGGAAGTGTTTATGATCAGCTGTTCAAAATCAAAGGAAACCAAATCTTGGTAAGACAAATTGAATCAACCACAGTAACATCTTTACGGATTGGTATAAAGTATCTCAGTAAAAGATATTTAGCTTGTGCTATTTCAAGAGGCCTCTAAGTGGATTGTTATTCCTTATCATGGACGCTTAATCATTTAGACCAAGACCTTGTAATATATCTACTATTCGGTGTTGGGAGATGATTTTTATGTAATGAATTTCCAGTTGATCAATTTTCTATTTTAATAGCAAATGACATGTTACTTCTTTAGACTGCCAAAAGTAACAAGAACTGCATCCAAGGCCAACGACCAGATAAATGTTTCATTAATTTTGAGAAACAACAACGTTTCAATATCATGGTCAACTCTATGGATACTGGCAATCCACCGATGGATGTTGATAAACAAATTGTCATCCAAGTTCGTGATAAAAATGATCCGCCCTACAACCTGACCATCACATCCTCAGATGTCAAAGAAAACGCACCATCCGGAACTTACATCGGAACAATGCAGACATCCGAAGAAGACGCCGGACAAGTCATTTCCTATTCACTTTTAGATGATGACCAAGGCAATTTTAGAATCGATTCATTAGGCAAAGTGTACAAAACGAAGCCATCAGACTACGAAGCTAAAGTTGCTCATTTGATCACAGTACAAGCAATGGACAATGGAAGCCCCCGAATGAAGGTAATTACAATCTACCGTTAGTTTGATTTAGACAAAAAGCATTTCTTTGTAACTGTTACTGGCTCGATTATTTTTGTTTGCTGGTGACTGTCGAAACAGTTATGCTCTATTTAATCAGAAATTCGTAAACAGACAGGCAATCAATAAGAAGCAATATGTATAGTAAAATCAATATAACCCTTCCCTTTCTAGGCATCAAAACAATTTACCATCAACGTCATAGATATTAATGAGCCACCTGTCAAAGTTTATTTGAACGAAAAAACTGGAACAAAAGTCATTAATGATTCTCTAATCATTCCTGAAGATATGTCCACCAGAGCTGTAGTTGCTGACATTGTTGCCCTAGATGGTGATTCAGTGAAATCGGTCACCATTCAACTTGATAATTCAAACATGTTTGAGATCACACAAACAACAGCATCATGTACACCAGCTCCCGGTGGTCAAGCATCCAGCGCTAAGAGCAAATGTACAACATCCATTCGTTTGAAGAAAGGATTGAACTTTGAAGTTACCGATGAGTATGATTTGAATGTTCGAGTGATTGACCGAGGTCATAGTGTGGTGTACAAGTTCAAAGTGCAAGTCAATGATACTAATGACCAGCCCACTGATATCGGTATTAATGGTAAGAGGATCAAATCAAATCAAATATAATTAATTTTGACTCTTTTTGAACTTCTTAATACCCTCCATAAGGTTAGTAGAGTTTCGTTCAATTTAAGTTGAAAACATATGTTGAAATAGACTCGATTTCATTCGAATGGCGCAAAATTTTCGTCCAATAATTATATTGTTCTCTCTTTGTGATTACTGAAGGTATACTCACGAGCAAATAATATTAATAGAATTCCTTTCCTCCATTGCAAAAGGTTCTTATGCAAAACAAAATTCATAGTGGCAGATTCTCATGAGAAATATTTCAATCTTTCAACAGGGAAAAAATCAGTGGATGTCCTTGAAAACATGATGGGCATTAGGTGTGGTAAACTACAAACAACGGATGAAGATGTTGACCAAACGTTCACATACACAATCACATCCAATGATTTCAACTTGTTTGAAATCCAAGGAGAATATCTGGTCCTTAAAACATACTCAAAACTTGACTACGAAACAAAGAATCAATACCAGCTGACCATTTCATCCTCAGACAGTGGAACACCTTCAAAAACGGTTGCCAAGCAACTCACAATAAACGTCATCAATGATAACGACCCAATCACCAAAGTTACTTTGACTAGATACACGGTAACCGAGAATTCTTCACCAAACACAGTCATTGCTAATATCATCATTGAAGATCAAGATTCGAACACCAAGAACCAGTGGAACCATCGTTGCGTTAGCAACGGTGGCTACCTTGACAACAAGAAAAATCAAATCATTGTTTCGAATGATCGCAAAATCAATTATGAACTGGTGAAAACGTTTAAGTATACTTTGACATGCATAGATGGTAATTTGCAAAGTAATTGGACTTTTGATATGAATGTTCAAGATGTCAATGAAGCCCCTTACGCAATCAGGTACGTTGCCAATGGAAGGTCACTGGATCTACCCATAATTGCTTATAACTAATGTTTTGAGTAAAAGCGAACATTTAGAATTTAAGAGAAAACACTTTTTACTCCCTAACGTTTAGTAAGTAAGTAAGTTTGTGATTGCAGTCGAGGGCGACTGGAAGGCTCCCTTTTCTCTAGCTGTCTATCGAAAGGTAGGAGAGGGCGCCACTCCTTTTCATGGATTTCTCCACTCACCCTTAATCCGTCTCTTTAATTGCTGAGTATCAAGCAGAGAGGCATCAAGTACCACTTTGGGAATCTTTGGTATGACCCGGCTGGGGATCGAACCCACAACGTTGTGCACCGAAGCTGGATGCTCTACCTTCATGCTAACGTTTTACAAGTTTTCATTATCAGGTTATGCTTATAAAATCAAACATTCAAATTCAAATCCTTATTCGTTTGAGAAACCACTAAACACTAAAATCATTTATTTCATTGTTCTAGACTTTCAAACAACATAATTAAGGAGAACCAACCAGCACAAACATTGATTGGTCGATTATCCACACAAGATCCAGACAACATTCGCCAACAACGTCAAACCTTCACATACGCACTACAAAATTATCAACAACGTTTCCAAATTAAGGGTGATCTCTTATACGCTAAGACATCTTTCGATTATGAAAATGAGAAATATTTTGACGTCAGTTTTGAAGTAAAGGATTCTGGGTCACCTGTGATGTCATTCTCGGAAACGCTGACAATTTCAATTGAAGATGTTAATGATAAACCAACAGATATTATTGTGAGTAATTTCAACTGATATTTTTTAGCTTCGATCCAAGGAGTTCTTTTCACGACTCATCATCAAAATGAAAAATATAAGCAACCTGATTGGCTAAAAACGCACACATGAATGCTGAATTTCATATTGTACCGTACAAATACAAGATTGCGTTCAAAAAGGGGTCTGGTAAGCGAGAGATCGCATTTTGAACTTTCTTGTTGTATATTTTACTGAATTTTATTCCCAGAAATGTTTTCGTTTTCCTCTCAAATCATAAAAAAGTTGTCAAAATTGTATCTAGAAAAAGTCATGGAAACAAATATTTAAAAAATTAAATTGATTATTCTTAGTTAAGAAACTTAATTTCTTATTCATGTCCTCTTTTCATAACTTTTAGCTTTCGAATAACAAAGTGAACGAGAATAGTGCTCAATACACCAACATTGGTAATTTGACCACCATTGATTCCGACCAAGGACAATCGTATGTTTACAGGTTAATTGATTCGGCTGGAGGAAGATTTGAATTGGAAAATAATGTTCTCAGGGTAAGTTAGAGAGACTTAAAAATTGAGAGTTAACAATTTAACACTGCCTGTATCTGGATTTCACCCGAGTCCCTAAGTCACCTGAGATCAATTTTGAGAAGATTGAAAGTAATTTCTTCTTTACTATTCCTAAATTTAAAAGGGATCCAACACAATTTTACTTCCGGTACCTAGCTAGTTGACAACGGTGTTTCAGAATTTATTTAACGTAGTATGGACATAACATGGACACTTTTTTTTAATTAACATCTCTTTTATCACCATTGTAAGCTACGGTATATATCATGTATAGACAGTATACATGACACTGTTTAAACGTTTTGTGTCATCTAGCTTCAAGTTCTTGTTCACATTTCAGGTTGCTCAAGACAACAAAGATTGCTTATCGACAGGAGGTTCATTCTGTTCGTTAAACTATGAAGCATCGTCAAGTCATCAAATCACATTGATCACCACAGATAATGGCAATCCATCACAAAGCCTGACCAAGACTTTCACCATCTTCATCACAGATATCAATGATTCACCAAGAAGGATCAGAATCTCCAACTATACAGTGCGTGAAAACCAGCCCATTGATACATTAGTTGGAACATTAAGAGCAGAAGATGAGGATAGAAACCAGGTGTCGACTTTCACGCTAGTTGGTGGCGATACGAAACATTTCTACATCGATGGTCGAGCATTTTTAAAGATCAAAGCTAATCTATCGGATTATGAAGCTAAGAGTAAATACGAGTTGATGGTTCGTGTCACCGATAATGCAGCCATCCCAATGCAGGTAGATTTGACTTTGTTATATCTAAGTACTGCGGTTATAAGAGCAAAATAACGAAAATGAATGAACGAGTACAATTTACGATCTGAGACGATTTGGACAGATTTTGAGTATTCATCATCTTTTGATTTTATTCCATTTGTGTTTGATGATTGTCTTACAGTGCCATATTTACGATATTTATGACGTAATCTTTGACGCTGAAACACCCAAAAAGATCGATCCTTTGTCTACAGGTTATAAATTTAAACAACACACCGATCAACCCTTAGCGGCCTGGTTTTTAGGGGGATGGTAATGAACTTTCCGGCTATAAGATTATACTACAAAACATTTTTTTCATTGAAATTTCAGCACACAGAGAAAGTGGTTATCGAAATCTTGGACATCAATGAACCACCGACCAGTATCACTTTAACCGACAATGGTTCATCACAGACATTCAACCAATCAAATCCTCACGTGGCCGAGAACGTTGCCATGGGTACCATTGTTGCTACCATAAATGCTTTTGATGAAGATTTGAACAATAAAATGTTGAATATAACATTAGATGATGATTCAAATGGTGTTTTTAGTGTTGATCAACAGATTAAATGCGTCGATTCAACATATTTGAATAAGAAGATGAAATTGTGTACAACATTCTTGAGAGTAGCGAAGAAAATTGATTATGAAGTTTCAACTTCTCATGAAGTTATTGTTCGAGTGACAGGTATGTTTATTACTCATAGTTGGAGTCATCAGCTTGTAATGAGTTGATTTTCTCTCTCTAATTGAATGACGAAGATTCTTAATAGAGAGAATTGAATGAAATTATCTTCATTAAGAAAATTCCAAAAGGTTACAAATTGTACAAATCATATATTCCGTTTTTTAAATATTAGATCAAGGTGGTCTACATCGTGTCCAGAAGTTCACCGTCACCGTCCTCAACCAGAACGATGCTCCCACTGGTCTCTTACTGAATGGTAAAACAGCAATCTCTATCAATGAAGGACCTCAACCAGCTAGTCACATCATTGGTCAACTGCAAACAATCGATGAAGATGTTGGCCAAAGATTCACATATCAAATCACTTCTGATCCATCCTCCATATTCCAAATTGCCAACAACAAATTACAAATTGCTAACAACAAACCTGCCAATTTTGATTTCGAATCTCAAAATTCTTATAAGGTCACAGTTCAATCAACAGATACAAGCAATAGCCCAAAATCGAGTTCTCAAACTTTTGATATACGCATTTTGGACATCAATGAGGCGCCAACGAATATCCAGCTCAGCGCGACCACAGTTAAAGAGATCTCACCTAAAGATACTATCATTGCTAATATTACGGTGACCGATCCTGATAATATGAAGACAGTGAGACAAAAACATGTTTGCTCCCTTAGCCAATCCACCTCTTCTGCAGTCATGATTAGAAACAATCAACTGATTGTTAAAGAAAACACAATCGACTATGAACAGGTGAGTGTCAAAGAAGGGTGAATAAAGAATCGTATTATATCGTAATTTGAAAATGTTTTTCTTGGGAAATCTATGAATAATAGTCAAGTTTTCTATAGAGTTAACACATTGAGTGAGATACATACAGAAGCCTTTAAAAATATTAATGATTATATATTTTCAAGATGTCCACAAGGGTTCTTAAACTTTCCCATCCCTTAAAATGATTTTTCAGCTGAAGATAATTGAAGTAAAGATTACCTGTCAAGACAATGGAGCACCATCATTATCATACACTCAAAACAGCACTATCAATGTGGTGGATGTGAACGAACGTCCGATCAATATCCGACTCTCGTCCAATGATATTAATGAAAACTTTGTTGGAGCTATAGGTAAGAAAAAATATTATATACTTTCCATTGCAAAGGTTGAAATTTCCTTATCGGTAGAAATTTCGTCGAAAAAAAAGTGATTAAAAGAAATGACGGATGAATTTTTAAACCGAGAAGAAAGGTATAAAGAAGTCAACCTACGTAGACTTTAAAAGATTTGCAATTAAAAGAGAAAGCGGATTTCACATCGTTTCACACCTGTCCTTTTTCTATTGGATATCCAAATCTCTTGTTTAAATGCAAGATAACCCTGCAAGCCAACTGCTCTCTTTCAATAAAAAAATACAACTAATTCTGCAATAAGATTTTCATTGAAAAGCTAAGTAAAGTAAACAAAAGGTGCCATACAGTTTGGCAGGTTGACATTTTCCTGACATATTCCTGACAAAAAATAAGACACCCTTATAAGTGCTCCTAAGGATCTTGTTCGAGTGCTTATTTTTTAATAAGGCTTGATATAAACACTTGACTTGGTTTGGATGAATGATCTTGTATTATTAAACAGAGTAGCACGGAGAGGCCACAGATCTTATTTCACATGTGCGAATTGAATGTCAAAAATTCATGAAATGATAATTTGTCACGACGTTCGAATCGGGTGAAAACAAAGTACCATGGTCCACCTCACTGAAGATTAACTGTGTTTTAAGTAGACAAAATTTTTAAGTGAGTTAAACCATAGCGCTTGTTTCCCCTGCGAAATGGTCAAATTTTACTGGTCGAAAAGTGCATCAAAGAATAGAAAATATGACCAAACACCGATTATCAAAGATTATTTCTTTCCTTAGGTGACTTATTCACAGATGACCATGACAATGTGGACGGACATACTCCACAAAAATTCACATACCAAATCATGGACACGCTCTCTCCATTCGCCATAAGAAACAGCACATTGTACAATAAGAACTCCTTCGATTATGAGATTCAAAAGACGTACAAAGTGAACATTAAAACGACGGATAATGGACGTCCACCGTTGTCTTTGACTAAAGAAATGGATATCAGAGTGATTGGTAAGAAAACAAACTTTGTGAATAGTTTTTGCCTTGATCTCTTCATAGATACATACTTAATACCATAGATTTATAAAACCCGAAGGGCTAGATGCCGTGCTTCGGCTGAAAAGTGAGCCGTTGTTAGGTAAGAAATCCTAGCTAGGTCACGTGACATTATAATAGAATTTCAGTGCTTGACCAATCAGACGCTTCGCGGTTTTTCGAAAACAATAGCAACAGTATTTTTTCCGATATTCAATTCTTTTTGCCTGCGATGGCTTAAAGCACGACATCTAGCCCTAGGGCTTTATAAATCTGTGCTTAATACCCTATAATCTATGTAAAATATTAGCTAGTTTATGTATGTGTGTTTTTCTGCAAAGGAGACGGTTAGCTTATTATTTGTCTTGATCCTGAATGACTAAGCACCACGGTAAATCAGCACTTTTACCGTCCTTGAAATTGTGGGTTATTCCTAATCGCTACAGTCATTATACCTTTCTCAAAACCGCAAATACATTTCTTTCAGACGTGAACGAGCAACCATCATCTGTTCAACTTTCATCCATCACCGTTCCCGAGAATTCTGCCAAAGGAACAATCATTGGAACCCTGACAGTAATGGATGAAGACAGAACATCAAATGGTGCTAAACAACAATTCACCCACCAACTCATTCAAAATCCAAACGGTCTTTTCAGAATCAACTTAATGAATCAACTTGAAGTTGCACTTGATAATAAACTATGCTTAAAATACGGTGGCAAATACTGCGTACTCAATTTCGAAGATAACCGCTTCAATACAATCGCTATCAGAACCACAGATAGTGGAAATCCACCCTTAAGCGTAGACACACCTTTCACTATCGAAGTTCGAGATATTAATGAAAGTCCGTTCCAATTACGTTTATCAAACTCTTATTTGATCGAGAACGCAACGATAGGTCATATCATTGGCACATTCTCTTACAAAGACGAGGATTTGAACCAACGACATAACATCACATTGACCAATGATGATGGTGGTCGATTCAGTGTTGATAATCAATACAATCTGGTAAAAGCGAAATCAACCAATTACGAGACACAAAAGAAGCACGTGATCACAGCTTTAGTGACTGACAATGGAAAACCGTCCTTCTCGGTACGTTAATTGCTGCTGCTGCTGACTAGGAAATTTGCGAAATCGTTTTTCACTTGCTGTAGTGCTATTAGAATTTCGTGCCTAACGAAATCTCATCAAAAGTTGACAAAAGTATGACAAAATGAGTCTAGGAAAAGATAAAGTAGGATTTATAACAATTTTGAAATCTTTTTTCATTACATTTAAACTGAACATCCATTTTTTGTCAATTTCAGGTCAGTAAAGCGTTCAACATTTACATCCAAGACGTGAATGAATCGCCCACTGAACTACACATAACAGACCTCAATGCTTCTAGATCGTTCACAAAAGATCAACCAATCATTAATGAGAATCAACCCGCCAATACTATTCTCGGTACTGTCCAAGCATTGGATCAAGATACTGTATCTGATCTCGTTTTTTCATTGGTTGATGATGCAAATGGTGCATTCCGATTGGCTAACAAAGTCACGTGCAAAAATATCACAGATGGAAAAGGTATGTCAGGTTATATGGTTCGAAGTAAAATTTCCAAATTAAATTTCATCATATCTTTTCTCTGTTGAAGGAAAACGCGAAAATGATAGAGGATGATGAAATTACACACCAAAAAGCTGAAATTCGACCTGAAATTTGAATGTTTTGCTATTCAAAAAAATAAACATTGCATTGACGCTTTTGGGGTGTTTCCAATAGAAATTTCTGATAAGAATTCCCGACTTGAATCACGGATGTCAAGGATTTTGAATTATGATTTTCTTCCTTTCAATTTCGCTACAGATCAACACACCTCGTGTGAAACACAGATAATTTCCACAACTTCATTCAACTTCGAAGAAGAAGACAAATACAGTGTAATGATCAAAGTTGCTGATCATGCAGGATTATCACATCTTCAACAATTCAATATCAGTATCGGTGACGTCAACGATCGACCTACCAATGTTACAGTCGAAGGTTTGTTTGTTATATAATCTTTTTAATTCGTTGGAAATATATTTGAGAGTGGAATGCTGCTTTGTTAAACAATTTTTGATAATTAGATAACCCAAACTTTTCAACTGACTTTGAAATCTTTGAACTCGAAGTAAAGTTATTACTTTTTTTACCGTTGCAAATATCGTTTAAACGCATCTCTTAAAAGAAAAACCCAAAAAAGGACAGGATGTTCTCAGATTCTGGTCCTTTGAATAGTACATATCTATCAACCCTCAAAGCTTTTCAAAGGAGAATGGGTTAGAGTTTACCAGAAAAGAAGACATCAAATTCTTTTCAACTTTTTCAGATATTCGAAATGGAACCTTTCTGGTAAACTTTAACCTAGTCCCCCCACGTTTTAGGGTTATTGTATCTGTATCCATGGGGGGGGGGCGTACTAGGATTGGTGAATGAGGGGTATGTGCGGACGGGACCTCCGAAAACCGACCCTTAGAGAGACCAAATTTTAGTGAAAAAGTGACCCTTAGAGAGACTTTTTCGAAAAATTTTCCCTGATTTTTAAAAATTTCCTACCCTTAGTAAGACTTTTTTGTAATTTTTTCTCTCAAAATCAAAATTTTTTTCTAAAAATCGTGGTTTTTCCCACCCTTACAGAGACTACTTTGAAATTTCCTGATTTTTGTAACCCTTAGAGAGACTTTGAAAGGTGAAAAACCCGACCCTTACCGTCCGCACATACCCAGCACCTATTTTTGCCTAAGTACCCCCCCCCCCCGGATCTGTATCTTATTGCAATTGTCAGGTTAAACAAACAGTATTTGTTTCTTTAGGTGAAATCATGGTGTTTGTCAAAGAAAATAGTGTGGACAAAATGATTGGTGAATTGGAAACCATTGATGAAGACATCGGACAACAATACAAGTATGTTATCTTTCTATCTTTCGGACACTTAAAAACTTGCAAAAATGCTTTTTGAGAGGGAAGATTTTAGTCCCAACCAAAATACATGGTAACACAATAACAGTTACTCAATGAAATCAAGCTTGACCTTTTAATATAACTGCTCTGAAAAATTCATTTTTTTTGTCAGAACTAATAAATGGTCTCTGTTGTTACGTTTTCAAAAAATTCGCTATAATAGTTTCTTAGAGTATTTACTTTTATTCCTCTAGATATGAGCTTCTTGATGATGCTGGTCAACGATTCACCATTAAAAGAGATAGATTAGGAGGATATTGGCTTTCCACAACATCCAAAATCATCGATTATGAAACAAGTTCTAACTACACTGTTACGGTCAAAACGATCGATAACGGTGTCCCTGCGCTTAGTTTCCAACATGAAATCTCCGTTCAGGTAACAGAAATATTTCTTCATTAAATGTATGTAGCCTCTTGATTTCAAAAGAGGTTAGAAGAAGTAGATATGTTTCGTGAAATTAGAGAAAGCTTTCGTAAAATAAAGTAAGTTTTCGTAAAATAGGGCAAGTTTTCGTAAAATAGAGTAAGCTTTCGTAAAAGTAGAAAAAGCTTTCGTAAAATTAGGAAAATCTTTCGTAAAAGTAGAAAAAGCTTTCTTAAATCAGAGAAAGCTTTACTAAAATCAGAGATTAGCATAATTTCTAGCAATGTGAAATCTACCCTTCCTAAATTTCTTAACTTTCATTAAAAATATTGTGAAGCAATTCATAGGAATAACTGTCTTCCAAAACTTTCTAAAACTTCGAACATTTCTTTTCAAGGTATTTGACATCAACGAAGCTCCCACCGACATTTATCTTTCCAACCACACCGTCAATGAAAATGCACCAACAGGAACCATCATCGGGGATCTTGGAGTAGACGATCCCGATGTGGGTCAATCACATATTTGTACCCTTATTGATAGTGCTCAAAACACGTTCGAATTAGTTAATAAACAAATACGTGTAGCCAATAACCGACTGTTAGATTACGAGAGATCTACCATTATGAATGTCTTAATTGAATGTCACGATGATGGTGTACCAAAGATGTCTTTGAAGAAACAGTTGAGTATTGTTGTTGCAGATATCAATGAAAAACCAACCAGTTTAGTCATCTCCAAAAATTCGGTTGCTGAGAATGCTGTGGATACTTATGTTGGTACATTGAGAGCTATCGATGCAGATACAACGGATCAGAAGTTCACATACACCTTGTTTAGAGGTGCTGATTTCTTCAAATTGAATGGAGCGCGATTGTTAACAAAAGTGGCGTTGAATTACGAAAAGAAGAATTCGCACCTGGTTGAAATTAAAGCAACAGATTATGGAGGTAAGCCAAATCAAAATTTGCGTAATTTTTGTCACGGAGATAGTTGTCCAACATTTAGATGATTGGTGCAAAATATTCATAGAATCTAGAAGTAATATGATAGAACCTTTCGGTGGTCTATATGATTGAAACATCCGATAGATAGATAGATAGATAGTAGAAATTGTAGGAAAAAGATGAGTTAAAAATTTCCACCCTTCAAGAGACAGATGGTAGAAGTTAAAAGACAAGTTAAAATGTTCTTTCCTTTCTCTCCCAGGTCTATCAGTATCACAGAATTTCAGTATTCGGGTAGAAGACCGGAACGATGCACCATACAACATTCAATGTACCGGCATCAATGGAAATTCAACCTTGGAGACATTGGAAACATCCAAACCTGGTACTTTCCTTGGTGATTGCAGTGCATTTGATGAAGATTCAAGACAGATGCATTTCTTCTCTATTACGAGTGTCATTGCAACTGGATACAATAAAATTATGTAAGTTCTTTTGTTGCAACCAGGTTTATATTGATCCCATTCTATTTCATGTGTATTTCACTTTCTAATACAATTCACTCTCACTCGAACGGGGAATGTTATTCGTTCGAAATACAGAGAGATTCGAATTATAGAAATTATTTCAAAAGGTTTTCTTCTTGACTGGGATTGAAAGTTAGTTCGAATTATAGAAAGATTCGAATAATAAAAGTTCGAAAAAGCGAGAGTTTACTGTATATGTGTCGGAGCTAACATAGAAAATCGTGCTTCTAAAATGTTTTAAAATAGGTAACAGAAGATTGAGGCATATTCAACTTGAAAGTTTCCCTAACTAACGGTTTCAATTGAATTAATAAAGTTGAAATATTTTCTCCAAACAGGAAACTTTCTCAACCAAAGAATTGGTTTGAAATCGAGATGACGAACGGTCGAATCAAGCAAGTGATGTCACAATTGAATCACGAACAATATGATAAATTCATTTTAACCATCAAAACATTCGATAATGCAATTCTCTCGTTATCCATGGAGAAGAACTTTACACTTTACGTTCGAAATGTCAATCAACCGCCAACGGATATTGTGCTGAACAATAAAAAGGTATGAATAGAAATAGCTGATATTCTTTAAATTTTTATACTCGTATTTCCTTCGATTGTCGAACTATTGAATTAATTTTTCCCGACTCGTAGTGATTTCTTGACATCTCTTCATCATGTTTCACTTCTCATCGACCCTTGAAATAGCCTCACGTATATAATTTGACAAATCTCTATAATACACTATGAATTTAATGAAAATTGAAAAAAAAATCGTCTCCATATCCGCTCTTTCCAATGTTCAGTTCTTTTTTAGGTTTCTACCCCGTAAAAAAAACATAAAAAGGGCGTTCCGCGTAAAATATAGATTCTTTCTTTCTATACTGTAAAATTTAAGTGAAAAAGTAAAACTTCATTTCATCCAATCCACAGGTGGCGGAGAATTCACCGACGAACACAGTCATCAGCGACATTACCATCATTGACCCAGACAACAAACATATGGATGTTCATGGTTTCAAATGTATCTGCGAAACTCTCGATGTCGATTTCAATGATTGCCCTTTGAAAGTCAATCAACAAAATCAGTTGTATGTAGCTGATACCAAATTGGTCAATTATGAATTCTTGCCATTCTATAACATCAGGGTAAGTGTAGTTGTGGAAATTATACTCATCACATTTAAGTTGAATATTATTCTTCGGGGCCTTGAGACTGTTGCATTTTTGCCTGCGACTAAGTTTACCAGAATCAACTTCCACTTGGAAATCTAAGTAAGTAGACTGGAAGTCGTTTATAATTCATGTATTACTGTAATATTTTTGTTATATAATAATTCAATAAGCGTAACGGGATAGTATCAGTTTGTATAATTTGTCACGTCAATTATTTTTGGCTGAATATTTATGTCTATTTATTTCTAAATATTTATGTCTGAATTAGTCGCCTAGCATGTAAGACTAGAATTTAAGAACGAAATGCCACGGAAAAAACAGAAACAAATCGATTTAAGGATGGAAAATTTCAATGTGACATGCAATCCTCAAAGTCAAATGGAAAGGAAATTTTCGAGAATATTTAATTTGATTCCTCAATATAGATCAACTGTACAGAGGACATTACCAAGGGTGGGTACAAGATCAGCCGAGACTTCCGCATCCAGATTGAGAATGTGAACGAGGCGCCAGAAAACATCCAATTAGATCCTTCCAATATTGATGAACATAATCAGATCGATGAGTTGGTTGGTACCATCAAATTCAAAGACCCTGATAATTTGGTAAGTTTTAATAGTGGCTTTAGTCCTATTAGCCTTGTTGGTAGGTTGATTTCATTTCCCATTGATCAAATGAATTCACTTTGTCTGTAGAAGGACCATCATCCAAATAGATGTCTGAGATATCTCTTATATCGGTTTAATTTCTTATTTGGATCCCCAGCGAACCAATTAAGTGACTCTTAATCATAATTTTCTATAAAATAACCAGATATGGGGACAGTGAATTGTAAGATCTTCCATTTGGTCAAAATCAGCTCCACCTGCAAAATATTGTCAAATAATTAACTCTTAGATTTTCTAATTTCAGAACAATAACAAGATCGAAAAAGACAATATCACAGTAACATCATTCAGATCTTTTGGCGCACCTTTCAAACTGGCCAATCCTTTCGACATTGTGGCAACGCAATCATTAGATTACGAAAGTATGACGTCATATCAGGTTGAAATCACGCTGACTGATGATGGACAACCACCATTAAGCACATCACAAAATGTCACCATTACGGTAAGTCGATAGCTTTAACACTGTGTAAATATATAAACAAAATACACCTTTTAGACCGTAGTCGCGCGGTCAGGTCACTATAGTATTCAATTTACCACCCTAAACTCGATCCAATCCTTTTTTTACACTTTTTTTCTATTGTCTTTAGGTGAGAAAAAAAGACTTTAAAACGGACAAAAAATGCCCGCTCGGCAATTGGCGGCGGCTACGGTCAAAAAGATGTATAGGAAATAGAAAGATCAATGCTTTTCCGTTATCATCTTTTTTGAGACTATGAGAATCTAAAAGCCACGAAAATGAAGCATCTCTTCTTTGCTAATTTATCTTATTTCTTTAGAACAGAGTTATACCTTTTCTAATATAATATATAATTCCCTGATAATTCCCAGGTCAATGATGTGAACGACGTACCCAGTGACGTCACTGCCTCCAGTATCACAATCGCTGAAAGTGCAGACATTGGAAGTCTTGTTGCGACATTAACGACAGTTGATCACGACAAAGGACAACAACACACATACACGCTTCTTGATGATGCAGGTAAATAAACCTTTCAAGGGCTCCTTTTCTATGAAGCTTTTTCAAATTGATTAATCTAAATTTCTCTTGTCCCATTGGCCATCTCTTCTTTGAATGAAAATAATTTAGGATTTCAAATTGACCAAAAATAGATAAATTACATGCCTACAATGAGATCCACTCTAGGTTTAACGTTAGCTATTTCTCCACTCCAAAGTACAACGCGTTCATCCTTTTTATATTGAATCCAATCCTAAACCTGACTTTTCATAATCACATTATCTTATCCTTCAGGTGTTTTGAGATTGTCCAATAACAATCAGTTGGTGTTAACAAAGAAATTGGTATTCGGAGTGACCAAAGATTTTGAGATCTTTTTGGAGTCTACAGATAACGGAAAACCACCTCTTTCCTTACAGGTACGTGTAAGACGACATGGGTTTTTGTACCAGACTTCTTGATAAAATTAGAAATGAATCTCAACGTTGGTTTTTAATGAGGGTCATTTTTACCGGGTGAGAAGGGAGAGGAATTAAAGAGATTCGTTCATAAACTAGTGAAATATAGCGCGATCTTGGAGGTTTATACTCGTGTACGTTTTAATTAATCCAATTTACTTCACTAGTTTAAAAACGAATTTCAGAGATTCCTTTCCCCTCTCCCACAGAATGAATCCCCATTCGAGGGCAATCTTGGTTCATTCGGATGTACGTTTGAACTGTTTTTACAAATTCTTTTCCAACTTTTAGAAATCGATCAAATTCACAGTAACAGACAGTAATGACAAACCAACTGATGTTACAAGTACAGTCAACCCTATCCCTGAAGATGAAACAAATAAATTCCTTGCTGCAAACCTCAAAGTAGTAGACCCTGATGTCAGTCAAACACACACATGCCAAGGTCTTGGACAGGATAAGGACCGCCTGGTGTTCCAAACAGAAGCAAGTGGAAATATCTCGATGTACGTCCTACCGAAGAAATTCAATCTTGATTATGAGAAAAACAAACAAGTTTTAGGTATGTCATCAAATCTTCAATTACCTTTTAAGTAAAGCAAGAATGGATTTTTCAGACACGGAAAAACTAAAATTCCCTCTGCTGTTTTTCGAATAATTCCTATTGTAAATCTATCTTTCAAAGAGAGGCTGATAAGACTAAATTTATGAAGGTATTTCAAGTATCAATCCTAAATGAGACCAACTCGTTTCTTCAACGTTTCTGTCGACAAAATCTGAAACTCACTTAAAGCCCAAACAATCTTAACATTTCTTAATCGGCGATTCTTTCATTCAGTTGGCATTCGATGTTTGGACAACGGACAACCACAACTGTCCATAGATACCACAATCACCCTCGCTGTACAAGATGTCAACGAACCTCCAACCTCCATTCATATTGACCAACAAACCACCGTCAAATTGCCAGAAAATTCAGAACCTAATTACATTGTTGGATCTCTATCCAGCGATGACCCTGACGAGAACCAACAGCTCACGTACCAACTTCAAGGAAATTCCACTAAATACTTCAAGGTACTTTATAAATCTTGTTAGATCAGTCGAGTGGCCCGTGTAAAACTCATGAATTAAAAATGAAGGCATTTTGAATGTATTCTACTAATGTCATTGATAACTTTTCATACCTTATTATTTACGAATTGAAATAGTCCCAGTATTGAAAATTTTGTAGAATAAAAAATATTTAATAATAAGACAATGAAGTATTACTAATGTTATACTTGATTCTTCTTTCAGATTCTACCAAACAGTCCAGTTCTGGTGGTCACCAACCTTTCATTAAACTACGAAGCACCACCAGGTATCGATCATCGCGATGTTTACATCAAAGTCACTGACAGTGGAACTCCTCCTCTCTCATACCAAGGCGTGTTGAAGATCATTGCTGAAGACGTCAATGAACCACCATCAAACATCACTTTGATTGGTGCAAAACAAGTCCCTGAAAACACAACTCTTGGTTCTCATTTTGCTCAATTATGGGCTGACAATCCTGAAGGTTTCAAACAAGATTTAACCTTCTATATTGAGCCACCGTCAGATGTTTTCGAGATCGTCAAAACACATGGACCAGCTGGTCATTCATTTGTAACCATCAAAAAGGAGTTGAATTATGACACCAGTAAGAAATACACATTAAAGATTCGAGTTGAAGACAACGGCCAACCACAACTAGAAGCGTATGGTGAAATCAACCTTGAAATCTTAAGATCAGATCCATGTATCGTGGGAAATTACGACTGTAGCCAGGAACACAGAGAATGTACTCGAAAGGATAAGAACAGTTACAAATGCACATGTGAAGCTGGCTATGAAGACATCTCTGGCACCTGTGAACCAGTCAATGAATGTAAAGCCATGTGTAATAATTGCAAAGATCTGGAATACAGAGCAGCCTGTATGAAAGACAGTACTTCCCATCCACCATGTGGTCCTTGTGTAAATAACGGTACGTGTATCGATCACCATAACAATTATACTTGCCAGTGTGCACCAGGCTTTACAGGAAAGAACTGTTACCATAATATTGATGATTGCATTAGCAACCCTTGTCAAAATGGTACCTGTCATGACGGTATCCAAGCCTTTACATGCGAGTGTAACCCTGGTTTTGAAGGTAAGGTCTGCAACAAAGAAATCAATGAGTGTAGCGAGAAACCATGTTTCGATCAAGGCCGACAGACCTGTACAGATCTTGTGGCCAGTTATAAATGTGACTGTATTGAAGGGATGTCTGGAACGCGTTGTGAACGTAGGGCGTGTCCTGAAGATAACACATGTAATAAAAAGACGGAGGAATGTCATTCTCACGATCTGACCAAAGCTGAAGCTCTGGAAACAACCTACAGATGTATCAACAAGGAACATTTATCCCACATTGAATTTGATACTTCGTTTGCACCATTACAAGGAGATGCAATGTACACATGGATGGTTCGATTCGAAGAGTTTGTCAAAAAGGAAGTCAAGGTACCGTTGGCATGGCTACAAAAGGGTGGAAGAGGACAATCAGTAGTCAACGATGCTGCCATTTTGAAATATCAAGATTCTAAGAAACGGTTTAAGAGAGATTTGAATGATACACAAAAAACCAGTGTTTATTTTTATGGTGTGATCGGTGAAAGTGTTGTAACACCGGTTGTTTTATTGTACTCAATGAACGACACATGCATGTTAAGATACTCACAATGCCCTGATAATGTCAACAAATTCAACTGTAGAGTTTGTGGATACGTCAACCGTGCCTTGAACAAATACGACCGACCCGTCGTTCTACAATCGACCGGTAGCCCTGAAGACCCACTGTGGATGGATGTGTTACCAATCGCTGGAATCGCACTTTGTGTCTTGATATTGCTCACATTGGGTATATTTATCTACCGGTACAGGAAGGGCAAGAAGACATGGAACAGAAGCCGGTTGGAAGACGACTACACCGTTAAACACACGGATGCACGGAACACGATTGAAATCATGGAACGTCGATCTCAAACTTGGAATGAAGGCGATTTGGATCGATTTAACGGCGTTATTAATCCGATTTACGGCGTCGATGAAGATGAAGTCGACGAAAACAACGTCGTAAACACGTCATACAAATACGTCAACCCTGACGGAACCGTCCGTGTGCCTAACGATAAGAAGAGTAAACAGGATGCGTCTCATATGTTTGATAACCCGCTCTTTGGAGTTGGATCGGCCGATTTTGAAAACAAGATGGAATCTTATGATGATATTGATGAAGAAAACACCTTTAATGGATATTCAAATCCAAACTTCCAAAAACCAGAATCAGAACTTTAAATCTTTAATTTCAAATCCTCTTTATAATTAGCACAATATATCTTCACATGAAATAATTCTTGCATAAGAATCATTGCACATATATTTTTATACATGACGAAAAGAATTTTTTATGTTTTTAACATTTTTTTTTCATTTTTCATTTTATAATAATTTTTTTACATTTCTATTCACTTTAACGGAGTCCATCCTTTAAGTTTTGGTTGCAACTCATACTTTCCAATTTTGTCTTTTCCTAAGATTTTTCTCGTTACAAGGCAATAAGAGTCAAATATTCTAACGAGCCTTAATTTTTAAAGTGTTAGCTAATTAAATTCTTAGTAGGGGGTTGACAGTCAAAAAGATAAAAATAATGTATTTTAATTAAAAAAAAGGAGATTATAAATAATTATTTTTGAAAAATTGTTCGACATTTTTATGAATACTTTTTTATACCGAAACCAAAATTTTACAAAATTGGTATAGAAATATGTAAATATTGTAATGATATTAATTTACTTTCTTTTTATAAAAGAAAACAAATTTTAGCATCAGAACTAGAACTTGTCAATACATTTTGCGATATCAGCAAAAATCTCTAATTAACCAAATAAATAATAGCTTCCGCGTTTTTTAAGGAAGGCTGTCAATCAAAAAAATGATGAATAGCTTGCTACCAAGGAAATCATCATAGCTGCTTTTAGAAAATTGATTTCAATTCATTTTAATTGTATTATATCCTGAGCCGCCCTCTTGAAATTATTTTAAAGGTTGTAAAAATAGTAAGATAAGTCTTCAACCGCAGTAGGAGGCGACCCGAAGGTCCCTCTTTCGATAGCTATCTACCTGAACGCCACTTTTTCCCCCTGGATTGTTCCACTTACCCTTTATCTTTCTCTTATTTGCTGAGCATCAAGCAGAGATGCATCATGCACCATTATGGAAATCTTTGGTATGACCCGGCTGGGGGTCGAACCCACAACCTTTCGCACCGTAGGCGGATGCTCACTGCCCACTACGGTCGTTTGTAAAAATACTGTTTCAGGTAAAAAATCAGACTACAATACAATACCATTGAATTAGTCCGGCGGCGATCCAGGATCACCCTTACTATTAGTAAATATGGGTTTTTATTTTATTTTCCCATCATATGGTCCCTTGGGACCCCAAAACCAGTTTTTGCCAAGCTGGCAAAGCTGGGGAAAATTTTTTATGGGGGCTTGAAGGGGGTAGGGTCATTTTAACCTGGGGGTCCTTAGAAAGTCGATTTTTGAAGTTCTTATTTAGCTAAAACTGATTGTGCCATCAGATAGAGCTTGAAGAGTAGATCTCCAAAGTGGGGTCATTTGTCTCATTTAGTGGACTTAGTCCCACGGAATTGGCCGATACGTCTTCAAAAATGCAATATTTTGTGCCGACGTCAGCATTTTTGAGAACATTTTCAGCAAAAGATACCAGTTTTAACAGATGTGTCTCGAAGAGTACTATCGATTAGAGGGGTCATTTATAGGGTTTCCTAGGCTAGATCATGAGATATTAGAGTTTGAAATTTTGCTGACTCAGCAGAAAAGGGCCAAAAACGTTGAAAAACGCTGAGTCAGCAAAATTTCAAACTCGAATATCTCATGATCTAGCCTAGGAAGCCCTATAAATGACCCCTCTAATCGATAGTACTCTACGAGACACATCTGTTAAAAGTGGTATCTTTCGCTGGAAATTCTCTCATAAATGCTGACGTCAGCATAAAATATTGCATTTTTGAAGACGCATCAGCCAATTCCGGGAGACTAAGTCCACCAAATGAGACAAATGACCCCATTTTGGAGATCTACTCTTCAAGTTCTATCTGATGGTACAATCATTTTTAGCTAAATGAGAACTTCAAAAATCGACTTTCTAAGGACCCCCAGGCTAAAATGACCCTACTCGGGTAACTTAATGCATGTCCCAGAATTGCATTAATTTTTCCGCCCCAGTTCCAGTCCCTAAACCATAACAAACTATACATTTTTGGAAGCGTATTTGGATGTAGAATACCGTATTTGGTGTAACTTAAATTCTTTCACAGTATAATTAGAGATATCTTAAGAAAACATGATTGTGACGTCATGATTGATGACGTCATAAATACAAAAAGTTGAATATCTCGAGAAATATAAATCAAAACTTTATGAAATTTGGACCAGTGATGAAGAACATTGAGATGTTTCAAAAAGTTTTGAAAGTATTTCCGAAAACTAATGACGTCAGCAGAAATATCAAGAATTCGAATTTTTGCGATAAAATGCTGACATCAGCAAATTTTCAAATTTTTAAAAAAGAATTTTCCTCCTCTTGATGAGTTCTATCATTGGTCAAAATTTCATAAAGCTTTGAGTATTAGTTCTTGAGATATTCAACTTTTTAAAATTATGACGTCATAAATAATGACGTCATAATCACGTTTTCTTAAAAAAACTCAAATTCTGCTGAGATAGAATTTAAGTTACACCGAATACGGTATTCTACATCCAAATACGCTTCCAAAAATGTATAATTTGTTATGGTTTAGGGACTGGAACTGGGGCGGAAAAATTAATGCATTTTGGGACATGCATTAAGTTACCCGAGTACCCCCTTCAAGCCCCCATAAAAAATTTTCCCCAGCTTTGCCAGCTTGGCAAAAACCGGTTTTGGGGTCCCAAGGGACCATATAATGAGAAAATAAGATAAAAACTCATATTTACTACTTGTAAGGGTTGCTGCAAAAAAGCCCTTTTCGCCGCCGGACTAAATCTAAATTTACCTTTATCCTTACAGTGGAAATCTTGAGGTAAACTCTGCGAGAATATATAAGACATTCTTATAATATTCTTGGATCCTAACTACTTGTTGTTGTTTCAAAAAAATTTACCAAGGCTAACAATAAAAAGTTAAAGTATAGACCATTTTCGATCATTTTGCCTGAGTATTAACGAGAGGGACCAATCGTTACGTGGTTTGTATAAGATGACAGGTAGATCATATGAGATCACACGTATATGTACAAGATCCAGCATACTGTAGGACTATTTATAAGGGTGTGCCACTTCATGAAGGATATAATTAGTAGTAGCTTTGTAACCAGAATCTAAACGTCGGCGGAACTGTCAACATGATATCCTTTGGCGTGTGTTTTATTATCCATCTTTCGAAATCACTTCCCTGTTGACTGACAATGTTCTTATTTTCGTAAATTGAATTATTCTTTTTTCATCTTTGCTGTTAAAGTCAAAACTAAATAAGGTACATTTACGTGTTTTTATACCGGGTGCGCCACAAAAAAGTTTCTCTCTTTGAAACTAATTTTCTCGAAAGCTAAAAATTTTAAAAGAACCATTCCTATTACATTGGAAAGAAGAAAGATAAACTTAAATTTTGATGGGTCATTTATCAAATTCGGTTTTTTAGATCAAAAAATATGCTCAATTGAATAAAAAAGTTACATTCAGAAAGTGCCCGAAAACGTTAAAAATCGACCTATCAAATTTTTATTTTAAATTTGCCAATCGCAATAGCCTTTACACGATCAAGAGCATTTTTCAGTAATTAAACACATAAATTTTGAAACTGATGGGTCGAAAGGGTTTTAAATCTTCATCAAAATCATTTTAATTTATTTTTACCCAAATTTTCCACAGATTGTTGTTTCTAGACTGGATAAAGTCTATGTAAGGCTGGTTCTACCTCGAAACCCATATTTGATGTATCTTTATGAATTTTACCAGATTTTTTGGCTTTTTTCAACGAATTTTCTTCCTTTTAATGTAATTCAACCTTCCTTTATATAACAAAAGGACATTTAGACAGCTAATTATCATTTTTGATGACTGAAGCGAAAAAACTGGTGCATCATGTAATTATGCTTCTGTTTAATTTGATAGGTCAATTTTTAACGTTTTTAAGCACTTTCAGAAAGTAACTTTTTTATTCAATTGAGCATAACTTTCGATTTAATGTACCGAATTCATTAAATGACCCATCAAAATTTAAGTCTATCCTTCTTCTTTCCAATGGAGTAGGAATGGTTCTTTTAAACTTTTTAGATTTCGGGAAAATTAGTTTTAAAGAGAGAAACTTTTTTGTGGCGCACCCGGTATACCTTTCTAATTACCGGAGGAACTTTCCGATTGCCAATTTTCCGATAGAAAATGACTCAAGCGGATGAACTCAAGTCGGCCGTTAGGCATTCTATATGTCCTTGCAGGCTCATGGAAGCTTTTTAAATCCGGTTTGGCGAATGAGGAAAATAGTTAAGCAATTTATGCGACGAAGTGAGAAAATCTAGGGAGTCTTGGGAAACATATATCTTGAAGAAGAAGCAACTGATATAAGCAACTAATACCGCTGAAATGTTATCCTCGAAAACTGAAGTTTATGACTCTGACGACAATGCATAGTATGCAGCGTGTGCGAAATCGAAATACGATGAATCCAATTTTTTTAGATAGGATTTTATCTTTCTTTAATGGGATTGATTATCTAACATGTGGTTTCGAGATTGAGATTTGGTCGCAAAAATACTCCCACTCTTTGCATGCCTCTTTATCTTTTTTCAACATCAAAATTACGAGTTAATCTTTTTTATAGCTAATAGGATCCTCCTGGTAAATATTGCCCATTTTATGCATGTTACACCCACTGACCTTTATATACCCTGGACCAAGTTTCTCAATCCCGCCCAAGAAAAATCTTTTGATCGGAGTTTTTTGAAAAGTGGTACCCTAATGGCGGCACTACTCAATAGCGGTGTAAATGCGTCGATACTTTTGATGATGTAGCGCCGTTAGACATTAATTTTGGATACTACAATAGCTTCTTTGTGGGTACCCCTACAAAAAAAACTTCGATCAAAGATAGCGAATATAGCTTGGTCCATGGATAAATAAAGGTTACACCAGTGAGCTAAATTAAATAGTAATTCAATTAGTTCAGTTGATTTCACCATTTTGCAGGATAACAATAAATTGTGTAAAAAAAGTAGCAAAGCCAATATTTAGATATTGAGACATGATAAATGAAGCTTTTTATTAAAGAAAAATTGCATACCCTCCTGACAATAAAGCATCTGTTGCAATATAAACTTTTAGGAAAAATTAACGTCATTATTCTGTATCATTAATGATGTAAATAGTTCATTGCAAAAAAAGAAGATGTTATTTGATGGTATCATTAGATGCTGAATGCTTATGCTAGTAAATATTTGTTAGTGTCAGGAAGTTTGAACCAGATTTTAATCAAGGCTTGCATTGGGCCTTTCCAGAAATAGTCCTTGCCCCCCTTTGAGGATATCGTATATCCAGAGGGTTTACAATTTTTGCTCAAAAGTGGATATCCATGGGGTTAAATATCTACAAGGGAGCGGATATCCAGGGGGTAAAGTGTATTTTCAAGTAAAAAAAATACGATATCTAGGTGTAAGAATCTTTATAAGAGAGGATATCCAGGGGGTTGAGCATATTTTTAAGAGTGGATATCCAGGGGGATATCTTTACTAATAAAGTAGGATATCCAGGGGGTTCGATACTTCGAAAAATTAATATCTTCAACAGTGGGGGTAAAAATTTTTTCTGGAAAAGCTCATTATCTGAAAGGCTGTTTTGAAATCGTCGAAAGAGTGATTTAGATTTTTAATAATTTTTATAGAAACGAGCATTAGTTTATATCCGATCCGCTTTAAAATATCATACGAGAAGACAAATTCATCATCATTAAAAAGATTAATTGGATAATCAGAATGCTCAGAAGTAGTATCCAGTTAGCATATTCATGATATTCATAACATAATGTTTTCTACGGGGATACCCCGGTTTTAGCCAGTAGTTGCAAATTTAAGCTAAACAAAAGTTGTATAAAATTTTCCACTACTGGCAAAAACCAGGGTCTTTCCGTAGAAAACATTACGTCATGAATATCATGAATGAGGGTATGGTTACTAGAAAACAGACTTACATTTCCTCCTTGCATAGGGAAGTAAATAAGATCTGGAGAATTTAATAAGTAGTCTTGACGAAGAAGATGAAATTCTCGGATTAGCACATGTGGATGAAACCTCGTTACACTTCCTACTAGTAAGAAGGTAGCACGGTTAGAGGTCATCCTTAATGAAGCGTAACCCGAAGGGAGCACTGTTTTGTGCCAGTGATTGCTGGAGACGTGACAAAGAATAAAGAGATTATTAATTACCTAAAATATTACCAAAATAAACTCAAAGTATGGCCATTTGAATAACAGCAGTATATAATCACTTAAAAGTGGGAAAAAATAGAACGCTCTTCATTTTGCACAATTTCTACAATCACTTCTCAAGCTTAGATAAATTTAAGAGATTACTTCACGGATTTTGGAAGCCCGGGTAGAGGATTTTCAACCAAAGATTTACTGAAAATAAGCCTTACACCAAGTTAAGGTAATTATCGAAACAGTTTAATGGGTTGTGTACGGGAAACATATTTGTGTAATAGTGATTGGAGTTTGCGGTGGGAGTGTTTTTGCATGATGCAAATTAGAGGATGTAAATTTAGGTCCATGCAGTTTCGCAAGTCGGTAGGTGTCCTTTTAAATGAAGCTTCTTTATAAGATGTTTAATTTCTATTGATCCGATGGCAATTAAATAAATCCGACCGCTTTAATTGTCAAATTTTCTGTCAAGATTAAGAAATGTTATAAGAATTGTACTGAGGTTATTAATTCATAAAGTGACTCAGATTAGCCCAAAAAAAAAGATCTTACCAAGAAAACATTTAAGTCATGATAAGTTATGATTCGAATGAGAAAAATTTTATAAGAATAGTTGCCAAGATATAGATAGATTTCTCCCCGGAACCGGTAAACAGTTTCTTACAAAAAAACACGAGGATTTCTTTGAAAGAAGAGTACGTCATCCCCCTTTCGAAACATAATGAATAGCTTCGTGTTTTCAAGCATTTTGACATCGAGAAGAGGAAGATAGTATCTGTCAGCACAACTATACTCAGTCAAGAACCATTGACACACAAACACTTGGTATAAATGTTGAAGCAGAGTTAGTTAGTTGAATATGTTTTTACAGAAAAATGAAAACTCAGATTTCATAACAGAAGAAGAATTGACACAGTGAATTTGTTGACTCAGCTACAACAACTTGTGGAGGTCTATAAAGTCAATAAAAAAATATCAATTCTAGCTCAGATAGCACAAAAGCTGACATTTTGAGCAGGAGCTGGTTAACATATCGTTCCACAATAAGCATAAGATAACAGGAAGAGTGCTTAATCTAATCTCAGTCCAGGAATATATATTGACGCCTTGTTTTTAAGCATGGGCATAACATCAACATGACAAGGAAGTTGCGGTGAAAAGAAAACAACAAATATATAAAGAAAATAATACATCAGAGATTATTTGGTTGAGATTGAGTCAACATGGGTCTCGTGGAAAGTAAGTACCATTTTAATTCCTTCCAAAAAAGTTATATGCTTGCCGATCAGCAAAATATGTACGCAAGTTACTAAAACTTACAACCCCAGTATTCACTTCCAACAAATTAAGTAACAAGCTCATTACTGTATTATATTTTTATTGTCTGGGTATAGTAATAAGCTAAAGTTTGAATTTTTTGGAATAAAGGGGATAATTTAAAGCCTTCATGGCCAAAATTTGAAATTCAAACTGCTTTGTTGGCCCTTTTGCCAAGACTGATTCTACTTAGCGTTTGAGTTATGGAGACTCGGCTGTCCTGGTTTTGTTTCCGTATCATATTTAAGAGTGATAACCGCTTGGTTTATTTCAGTTTTTTTTTTAATTTCAGCATTGATTATTGTGTTCGGTGTTCTATGTGGCTTTCTTCTTGATCCTCCTGGTCCTTATTTTATGGAAATATGTGAAAAACATACGAAAAAGCAAAGATGGTAAATTTTACAAAGGCGTGAAGACTTTCCCATCCATGGATGAAGATGATGGTGTGGATGTGGGACCAAGAGTGGAGTGGAATTTCGTGGCTCCACAGCTGCCAGTGGAACCGTATGACCCCAAGGTGAGAAATCATTATCATGTTATTGAATGAGTAGTAACCTATATAGTTCGATCCCTTACTGTTTGCTTCAAGTGGCTTACCAGGACTTTCTTAAATTGTCATAATTATCTCCTAAAACAACAGTTTATTGATATTGAGCGAAAAAAGAAGTTACAGATTGGAAATCTATAGAGGCGATCCCTTACGCAAATCGAACGGTTGCTTCCATAATGGCGGAATTTGCGTAACTTAACAAAGCATGCCTCTAAACTGCATCTTTTTTAGGCTTTGGACGATCCAAAACTTACACCAAGTTCACGTCGTAAAGACTACTCCAAAAAACCAGTCAACCCGAAGATCAGGAAACTAAAAAAGACAAAAAACATGTCCCGCTCTCTGAACTCTCTGGACGTGATCGGTAAAAGCGAAGAGATCGATCTTGGCAGTGATCATTTGAGTATAACTACTGATGAGACTACGAATCGTAGTAGAAGGAGGTCTTATGGTAGTGACATCTCGGACGTTTCTTGTACGTCAGCAAGATGTATCAAACAAGAGAAAATTAACACACAAATGATGGAGAGTTTGAGGAATGGAAAACGCAAAGGTGAGTTTTGAATGTTGTTTTAATGTTCATTTAACGTCATTTGGATGTCCACAATGTGTCCGTAAAAAAAGCAGAACAGAATTTATATAAATAAAAATCCTGGTCATTTTTGTGGCTTTTTTTCAATGTCACGATCAACGCTTACCTGGTTTTCCAAATATTGGGAGCGTACGTGATATTGGTACATCGGTATTGGTCTTTTTTTAGATCTGTAAATCGGTATTACGGAAAACAATAAATCAATATTTCAAGAGCATCTCGGTATCGGTAAAAGACTCATTTTTATATCGGTATTTCGGTATTTTCGGTCTACTATCGGTATCAAAGATCATGTGAAATCAAAAAATCATGTTTCATCATTGAAATTTTTAAGAGATACAAGGGAAAGGGAGTCTAGAAAATCTGCATATGAATGTTGATACAAAATATTGAAATCAATCGGTATCGGCATTTGGGCGAAAAAGTTATCGGTATATCGGTAATCGGGGTAAAAAGTGCCGTTGTGCCATAAGTGATCGGTATAATGAAGTGCCGTACGCCCCCACTATATTGATTGCTATGGCATTTGATTCATAGAGGAGTCCATATAAAAGTAACACGTTATGGGATTTAATTACCTTGGGAATGGTTTCAAACCGAGGTAGTTGTTGTACTTAAAATAATATTACCTTGAGAATTGAATATCTATTGCTAGAACACAGAAATTCCATCTTATCTCAATATTTTGAACACCAATGAGATAATAATGAGTTTTAAGGATTTCAATTAATCTGTCCCGCTTTTTCCGGACACACTGTAAGGTAGCTAATAGAACTCCCCCTAAGCAAAGGAGGGAAATAAAAGGAAGCTCCCAAAAACGCCCTTCCTACTTGCCAAAGAATCCGATAAATTGTACTTAAGTCATCATCACTGCCAATTGAAACTAAAGATGGTGGGTTAGGAGTGCAATTAAGCGATTAAATAAAACAAAGTTTCATTGAACAACATAAATCGTAATTTGTAATATGTCGTTCTTTGATAGTTAGGGTTAGGGTTAGAGATTGTCGTTCTCTTTGTCGCTTTTTAATAGTTATTTGTCCTTCTTTTTAGATGGTCTGGAAACACGTTACATGAACAGGCTCTTAATATCCGCTCTGACAAATTAATGAGGGAATTACTATCATCTTTAAAAGACAGTTAACATCCTTTAATGATTCTAGTTTCCAGACTTCCTGGGGTTTCGTTTAGCTCATTGACTTCCAAGCCTGAAGCGCTAGAGACGAGACTCCTGGATGGGAAATGAACCCACTTATTTCCCATCTAGAACACCCGCGCATAGTTTTTACACAAACGTCGGATTAAAACTAAAATCTATTGCTATATTTCAAAAAATGTAGTCCTCCAAAACAAAGGAACCGGTAGATACAATCCATTGTCTTGATTACGGCGCGTTTTGGATGGGAAATAAGTAGCTTCAATTTCTCTTGCCTGAGAAGAGTTAAAGTTTCGCCTCTAACCCTTAGCGCTTTACACTTCTGAAACCCTTCCCACCCTCCGTACAAAGATGCGATGATTTCTTTTTGTGATTATGATGAGAACAAAACGTATTTGAAGGCAATACAAGGGGAGAATACTTGATAGGCCAAGATTTATTTGGACACTTTCAATAAAAATAATCCTTATTTTGTTTCCTTATTAGATTCGACGATGTCAATTAGCCCTAAATACAATAACGGTCGACTATCGTTGGGAAATGTTGGTCGAAACTCCACAGATGGTGGTCCAATAAAGTCTCCTCTTGCAAACGAACCAGGTCGAATGTCTTTAGATATTGGGAGAAACTCACCTCTCGTGAAAAAAAAGTGGATCTCATTAGACGATGCACCGATGAGCGCCGATAACCTTTCAGAATATGGTTCAGATTTTGGTGGATCTTCCATAGCACTGGATGAGTCTAAATCAGGATCCTCAAATATCAGGAGACGTTTCGCTCAAACCAGAAACAGTAATCGAAGCTTCGAATATAAAATTGTCGGGAATTTAATCGTATCGGTGGAATATAAAGAATCAGATAATAAACTTACTTTATGGATTCATCGTGCGTCCGGCTTAGGTGGTGACCGTAGGGAAGATCCGGAAATCAGTTCGTTTGTCCGGATGTACCTGATACCGGGCAAGAAACAAAAACAAGAGAGTTCAGTAATACGCGGTGCGAAAGATCCACATTATGAAGAAACTTTTACTTTTAATAACATTATACCGAGTGAACTGTCAGCACAGAAATTACGATTTAAAGTGTATAATTCACCTTCATTCAGCGTCAAAAACGAGCTGTTGGGAGAAGGAAATATTTTTTTGAGCACTTTGAAAAGCGATGATAAAGAAGTTTTCCATTTGGATTTACTGAAGAAAAAGTCGAAGGTAGGCTCATATTTGAATAAATGAAAACAGCCGATAGACAGTCTTAAAGTCCTGGATCACGAGGCTATTAACGTTTAATATCCACTCTACCTAATTACTAAGTCCTCACTCTGTCTCACTTAACATGATGTCAATAAATACCTATCGATATTTTGTTGAAGTTTAAAGGGAGATTTTTCAATTCAAACGATACATCAACTTCGTTTGTAAGATGTTTCTCATTGACTTTATCATAATAGATCATAGCGTAAACATTGGTTGAGGGCCAGCGTGGGAAAAATTAAACATGGTGCAAAAACAATAAATGGGCGGAGGCATGTTATGGGGTTGTTGTCACATAAACTTTTAACATAGAACATATGTTACTTTTCCCAATTTCTCAAAAATGTTCAAACACAAATTTGTGCGGGATAAGGAAATTTCGATTAATGGTGTTAAGGTTTATAAGATGTTGCTAACTAAAGGGGTCATAAAACTTATTCGAGATAAGGAGACATTCGAGTTAAAGGGACTCCACTATATAGGCAAACATACATAAATACCTTTTACCAACTCTCTATCTTCTCGTTTGCAGATTTCTTCAGCTTCCGTAGAAATCAGTCTTTGTCACCAAGGAACATACTCCAAACTGGAAGTCATCATCCACCAAGCAAAAAATCTAGTGCGAAAATCAAACGCTATGATCAGTAAGTTAAAGGGAACAAATTTTAGACTTAGCTTTCTCACTTTCAATTATAAGCTTTTTATTTTTTAACCAATAACTGGTTAGGCTGCTGGCATCCACTAACGGATTCGTGCTCCTTATTTTGTAGAGGTCTGGGATTCAGACTAATAACTGGATAGCCTTTCTCTCCAAAAATCGGTAATTCGAATAGAATCAAAGCCTCTGCCAGGAGAAATCATCCTTCAAGACAGATCGTCTTTGAAAGACAAAACTTCCTCATCTTATTGGTGGTTCGGAGGGTTTCTATGTCATTTTTTCTTTAACAGATCCATACGCCAAGGTCTCGTTTTACAAAGACGGCTCCGTGGAAACAAAAGAAACTACACATCAGACAAACGAACGAAATCCCATATTCAATGAATCGCTCGATTTCAACGCCAACACAGACGTAGGATCACCATTGACTACGTATTCTTTAGTCGTTACCATAATGCATCACTCCATATTACGGAAAGACAGTCCCATTGGTCACGTGATATTTACGTTGAACTCACCGCAAGAAACAGCGGAAAAACATTTCAAAATGGCGGAAAATGACCCGCATCGTCGGATCACAGAATGGCACAAGCTAATAGATCCGGATGATGTGTGAAAACGATTTTGGAATTTGGTTAACCATTTTTATCATGTTTCTCGGGATGAAAATTATCTCAAATTCAAGAAATGAAAAAATAAGTTTGGATAGAATTCTTTAAATTTCTTACCGGCAACTTACCAATAAAATATCGTCTAGTGGGTTGTACAGCATGGTAGAGTCTCATTTTTTTTCCAGTTGTTATATTTCCTCATGATTGGTTAGTATGTAATTATTGTTTGTATTCAATTGTTAATTAATCTATCTGAAAAATAAAATCAATTTTGGATTCAAATGTGAATAGTCTTATGAGGTAAAAAGATACAAAAGATTATAATTAATAAGAAATTGTCTTTCCCTCAAAGAACAACCTTCTTCTGCCTAACAAGACAAGCCTCCAATAATGTTTATACATGTATTTGCTAAGTTTATAAATGATGTCGTGTCGTGTAGATGTCGTGCTTCAAGCTCTTCCAAACAAAAAAAAGTGAATATCGCAGAAAATGTTGCTGCTATTGTTTTCTAAAACCCTTAAAGCTTCTGATTGGTAAGCGCTAAAATTCTATTGTAATGTCACATGACCTAGGTAGGATTTCCTACCTAACTACGGCACACTTTTCAGCCAAAGCACGACATCTAGCCCTTCGGGCTTTATAAATCTATGGTATTTGCAAGCTATTGATCAGCACTGACTAAATGATTAGGTTAAAAAAAAATTACAAAAATTTATTTTTTTATTGGTACTTTCTTTCACGATTATCTCAAAAGTATTTACAAACTCTTAATATGAAAACGACATCTTTATAATAAATTTCCTCTCGTATTCCAATAAATACTAAACTAAAAAAAATCTCTAAATATTACAAAAATAGTTATCAAAGGAAAATAATTACCCCTCTAAGATACTTGTGTCACAGAACCGCTAGGAGCCCAGGCCCACTGGAAAAACAGACACAAATTTCGTCCGGTGGGAATTACCTTGCCCCACTTGGAAATTAACTTTTATTCCATCCCCATTCGAAATTGAATGTTTGAAAATGTCACTTCAAAACTATTGCCACTGAATTTTTTAACCTTGGAACAAAGGAATTTCTATCCCCATTTTCAATAGGAATTTTGAGAAAAAAAGTTCCAACGGGGCTGTGAGACAGGGCAGTTTTAAGTAATACGATATAAAGATTCATGTGAAAGAATACTTAAAAAATGCATTAAAATCTCTTTTTCTTAAATTATAAAATTATGCAACTTCCTATATATAATATTATCAAAAATATGACTAAAATATGAAAGAGATAAAATCTTCCGCTTTAGTTAAATATGTACCAAAGAGGAAGACTTTCAAGGAAATTGAGTTTAATTAGTGTGCAATTAAGATAATCTTAATAACATAAGATTACTGAGTGACTTAACCAGATTAAACATCTTAAAATTTTTTTGAGGTTATCTTTTAATTTGTATCACTCACACTGTTTCTTACTCCGTACCAAAGTTTATCCAACGTATAATGTAGCGTAGTTAGGTAATGAATTTTGAAATTTGCATAGACATCGGCCTTGTTTTAGCTTTTTTTCACATGCACAACGTAAAATCTTACTTAAGACCTTTCGGAAAATCATTAGTAAGGCTGTCTTTTGGGAATTCCCCCGAGTTTTTAACATTTTGAACGTAACCATTAAAGGGACATAAAAGTAGTAAAATGTAAACATTGCGCGAACCACGTGTCATTAAAGAGAGCATTTAAAATCACGTGTCCAAAAAAAACTTGTAAAACAATTGAAACAATCAAAATCAGCCATGTAATTGTTTGATATTTTATATACATGTGACATTTGTTTTGATTTTGTATCCCGCTGCATACGGTTGCTTTACAAATTTCGTCAGTATTTTTATGTCCCTTTAAGACCCTAAAACAATACGTAAGCTTAGGGAAATTCCTCATTCCTGAAGGTTTTATGAGTAAAATTTTACGTACATGTGAAAAAAGCTTTACAGACAAACTATTTCTACGTTCATATGAACATTTTGTATCAGTTGAACACAAATGCATAGGTTGGTTTAGAAATGACCAAGAATTCACATTTCACACACACAACCATAGCTCAAGTAAGTGAAACATGAACAACAACTCTCAGCAAGAACCAGCTTCCCAATGTAAGATTACCAGATAAAAGAAAACTTCCTGCGACAGGAAAAGATACCAATACAAGGGCCTTGCAACAGGCCCTTCCACTTCTTTAAATTAATGATGACTTGTTCCCTGATTGGGTTGATATCTCGGTACCCAGTATTTGAGAGCTTCACCACCACCATACTCTTCTGTCAGTATTTGACATGTTTCTCACTGCTGTTTCTCACTGCTGTTTCTTCACACTTTTGTCATCCTCCATGCGTAGCATAGCTTTCCCCGTATCTTTCAATGCTCGTTTTGCAACAGCTCTATAAAACAAGTAATACAAATTTCAAGTTTATAACATGCTTTCCCTGTATCTTTCAATCCTCGTTTTGCAACAGCTCTATAAAACAAGTAAAGAAGATTTAGAATTAACCCTATCCCAACCCCAAGCTTTTTTGATTTTGGTTGCCCCAGGGGGTAGAGTCTACCACCCTCGATTATTTTTTGATATAGAAGAGCTATGGCCATGAAAATTGGTACAGATGTTCTCCATAATGACAAAAATCGGATCAGATCGTTTCAAATTGTTCAATAATTTTTCTCCGAGACATACACAAAAGAACACTATCGTGGTAGATTCTATCCCTCCCCCGATGGAGCTAATAAACGTAACGGAAATTTTATTGAAAAGCTTCAAAACATGTGAATGTAATATATATATGAAATTCATGGGAAATTAGTTTAAACTTACTTTGGACCGAGTTGATTTACATTCCATACAGTCTAAAAGAAAGAAGTACTCAAACTATTTCATTTGATGAAGAGATACATTTTGGTGATCTTCTAAATCTACATTCCTACTGATCTTCACAAATATTAGATCTAAAAGAAAGTTTAAAGCATTCAAAATCTATTAGACGATAAAATTTAAAATCTCGTTTTTATCCTAACAGTGCAAAGAAATGTGGTGAAGAGAGATGCTTACTTTTAGTGCATTACCAGCAGCTCCCATTGCATCGTGTGTGACGTCACCAGCTTCTTCGCCATATCTTAAAGCAAAAGAAATAAAAACACGTGATTTCTACATGAACGTCTTTACGTTAGAAGACGAGAATAAGGCTAAGTAATCTGAAAATTACATTTTCGAATTCTATTTCATGTAAGAAAGTGTGGGTAAGATATATGGAGTTTTAGCTTTAATCAAGATAAAGAAATTGGACAGTTGAGTTTAAAAGGGCGAATAAAGAAAAGTTAGGTCATGTCCTCTTGAGCTCAGTAGTCCAGGTCTAAAAACCTGTATTTTACAAACCAGCAATTTTCTACAGACATGTTTGGGCTTTTGAAATAGATCAGTTTTGTCAGAGACATTAGCTCTAGTTTAGACGGTCCGCTTTCTGGCCAGCCTATTTTAATTGTTAGATTATAGGCAAATAGTTGGCAGAAAGTCGGCTGTTAAAATGTTTGCTTAGAAGGCATTGCATTGGTCAAAAGGGCAATGTATTTACAATGACAAACTTTCTTCCCACTTTAAGTTACCATTGGAATAGCGCTGTGCGTCGCATACGTCATAATTGTTTTAACTCAAATTTGTACGAGTTCTAATCTTACAGTTCAATTCGAAATGATTGGGAAACGGTGAAAGTTAACATTTCTTTTGATATATTGTAAGTAATTAACACAAAGGAGGATGGGATTGAAAGTCGTAAAAACGATTACAGACTTGTCACTATTTTTAGAGTCAACGCGGTACACTCTCAGTATATCTAAGCCAGAGCTTAGAGAGAGTTTGTTGAAGTGATGTTTGGTACTTACTTATGTTGCACAGTTTGTACAGTAGCCTTACTCAATGTTTGATAAAGATTTTTACCAGCTTGTTCCAGGGACAAAAACATGATACTCAGTCCTGGAAACGAAAATGTTGATTAGATAATACGATGCATTGACGATGTTCTTTATTCGTTTGGTAGACACTAAACTTTACAATATGATCCTTTGATATCTTATTGTAAGCTATTTTCAGGGGGACACTCCCACTAAAGACAAAAACGTGACTGCTTTATTGCTGTACAAGTTGTACATAAGGCTTTACCTTGCAAGCCAGCAACACCAACTTTCTTCACCTCTTCGATGGTTTTTTGTGAACTTTCACTATTACTCGGTTTGTATTTGATAGGAAGCAACTGAAATAACGACAAAATACAATTTACACAAACACCAACATTCAGGTCACTGATAAATACTTGGAAGGACGGTACAATCAGGGATATGTTATAGCGTAGCTGGATAACGCACATTTGAAAAAGCCTTGTTCTATCTCTGTCCCTGACATTAAAATTTTATATGAAATTAAACTTTTTTAATTACAAATTCGTGAAATTTGGATTTCTTTTAAGCCAATGATTCTGCTGCTGCATTTATTGTTCACGATTAAAAACTTTTAATTATCAAGAGGGTCTGTAAAACATTGGCGAATGACAATTAAAAAAAATGAAAAACATTGTTTTCATTAGTAAAGTTATAAGAAATTCCTTCTGTAAGATTATAAATAGCTCTTTTTCATTTGAAATACCGCGCTACACCGCGGGGTGCCTCACTTTCTAACTGATATTTCCAGATAGCAAGTCGGTATGTCTGATTATGGAAAAAAATTCAAGTCGATTGAAACAATATTTGTCAAAATATTTACATCAGAAAGAGAAAGAGAAATCATGAAAGCTTCTAAAATTCATAACACATGCTGATAAAATTAGATTTCATTTACAAAGAAGCTTTTGGGGTATCTTTTGCAAATATTATTTTGATGAAAAGCGGGAACATCATAGCAAAATATATGCAAACATACTGCATGAATACTTTGTCTGCTTCATTTTTCTTATAAAAACAGAACACTTAAGGGGACAGAGATGGATTTCTATTATGAACAATTTACAATAGAAAAGACAAAGGAGCAATCCGCTAAGGAATTCTCGTCCTTCATCCAGCTACGCTATAACATATCCTTAGTACAATCTGCGTCAAAAAATAATGAGAATTTTATTTCCTTGTTTTCCGAAATTTGAAGTTCGGGCGAGAAAGTCACTTTTAGGCTATTTTGGAAAATTTCAATATTGAAAAAAATCTTTTTTTTCTCCAATATCACGACTTTGATTGCAGGGTAGTTATATTGCCTTTAAAGTTAATTCATAGTAATGCACAAATTTGTGTAACTTTATAAAAGGTTTGCGCGAATTGAAAGGTATGTACAATATCACCAGCAAAAGAAATAGGAAATAAACAAATCAAAATCTTTAAACTTTAAGTTTTCAACTTTAAGTTCAAAATTAGTTTTCTGAAAATATACCTTTTCTCCTTGTTGTGCAACAATAGGAGCAAGTTTTTTGCCCAAGTTGACGGTCAGTGCTCCAAGAGAAGTGACGAGAAAGGACGAGACTTGAACAACAGAACCAGTAGCTTGGTGAAGTTGGCGAATGTTGTGAGATATTTCTGGATCGATTACAGTGGGTTTGTTTTCGGGTTTGATCCTCTGTTGTAGCGATGTTGCACCCTGAAGGGAATTAGATGAAAATTTTATTGAAACTCAATTACTCCTAGAAAAAAGAAGTCAAAACAGTAATAGAAATGGTTGTATGGCTTAGCTTTATTAGCATGGACCTTCTTAAATAAAGTTGGGGGGTCCTGGGGGTCCAGCCGACCGGTATTACAGTATTTGTCCAAAAATTGACAGGTATTAACCCGTATTAAGGCTAAAATTTCCGATATTCCAATACGCGGCAGAATATTTTTGACACGGATTTGAGGAATTTTCGGCCTTTGAAAAAAAATTACTGGTAAAGCTTTTTCTTTTTTCAATTGTTTTTTGACAGAACACAAGTTTACCTTTTCCATTAAAACACTTGTATATTCTGCACCTTTTAATAAACCCCATGAAATCCATTGAGATCCTATATTTATACCAACAGATATCTTATCTGACCATGCTTTTTGCTCTGCTAGCTGATCACTGATTTCTTTCGTTGCTGTACTGACTATCGCCAATGTGCTTTCAGATGTTGGGCTAATAGTACGTTCTATAAGGGAAAAAAGAAAAAATGTCAGCTTAATTATCAAATGTTAAGAAAAACATTGATTTAAAATAATTTCTACTTACAAGTCAAGAAACGATACTTGAATTTTTAAACAATAATTAAAAATTAAGAAAGCTTGAACGTGTGTTTGTAAAGATCTAGGTGGTAGTGATTCCAGAGAAATTAGAGATCTATAATAATATCATGAAACAAGAACAGAAAAGATTTTAAGATGAATTGATACCAGCATTTCTCTTGGTTGAAGGTGGCGGGGGTCTTTTGGGTTTTGTTTTAGGTTGAAAACTTTCAGCAGGTTTATCGCTAATTCGAAAATCTCCATAACATTTCAAGATTCTTTCAAACCGTTGTCTGAGAGGGTCAGATACAAGGTCACTCAACACAATGCCAACACATGATATATGGGATAAGTCATCGCCCTAAAACATGACAACAAATCGTTTGTTATTTATCAATGAACTCATACCAGATTAAAAGATGAGAGTCGAAATCTACCAAGTCTTAATAAAGTGGCACAAAGTAACTTTCCAGAGGAAAAGGTACAAACGTCACGCTTATTTTTTACTGGATTGCGCCAATGGAAACCTAGGAGCGCCAAGACCCATGCACCATTTGATAGCACCCATAGAGGCAGTTCAATCCGACATAGACTCTCCAATCGTGGTTGATAATTTCTTTGGATGGCCCAAAACTGTTAATAGATTTATATTGATATACGTGTATAAGTTATGCCCTTGCATAAAAAAAGATAATTATCATTGGCATCAACTCACTTCAATAGCAACTTCATCCTTGATGTTGACATCAGGAAACATGTATGTATTTTGTGTTTTTAATACTGGAGATTTTCCTGGCTCAAGTGGATACATCCATTCCCCACACTTAAGGAATGCATCAGGGCCATCTACAGGGGTATCAAATGATTCAAAATTAGCAAAATAAAAATAAGAAATACCTAAAAGGAATTTTCGTGCAGGTGTTTAGAACAGTGTTTTGCTTATTTTGAAAACAATGTTGCCAACAAATATATTTTACAACATTTCAATTCATTGTAATCACAATATTTCTTATAGAAGGGACTGCTTGCCCTATGGTTGGAAAAACCTGAAAGTGAAAGTTGCTGCTGGAAGATGAAATCATGAATGACCATTAGTCGTGTTAAAAACCCAGCCCTAAGGAAAAGTCCAAAGTGATTACCACATAATCTTTTAATTATAGCATATTTTGTAGCTGTGTATTATCGTACAAGTTTAGGGGTCATTTAAAGCCATAAATTACCACTTTACTACTGTGCAATACTTACCAGTTATAGAATCTTTTAGTATCTGGAAGATTTGCAAAACAACATTAGTTGACGTCCATGGACTTACAACACCTTTGTCATCGACATGGAACAGTTTTACACCTAAAAAACAAAGGCTCATCAAATTTATTTTCGGAACCAATAATCTGAATCACTCTAATGTCTTTAAAAAGTTTCCTAGATTTAATTTTTCAATAATTTCATGACTTAAAATCATTCTTACTGAACAACTCAAATTACCTTCTTTGATATTTACAAGTTCTTTTGCATCTTGCCAAAGATCTTCCTGATGTCCATTGACTGTATTGTCCGGCAATTCAGGTGCTGATGGTTCAAGGGAGGATTTTTGTTCTTGTTTCAAAGTTTCTAGTCGAATGATGATCTCTTTCTGTGCTCTAAGAATCGATAAAAAAGGAAAGACAATAATGTTAAAAATTGAGAATATCAACAAATTGCTAACAATGACCAATATACCTAAAAATATTCAGACTGGATCTTTAGAGAATATCAAATGATTAGACAGATTCCCAGAGTTCCCAGACCCGATGCCCTACTGAAAAAGTGATGGATTAAAGCAAGATCAAAAATTGTTTGTAATCTAAAATTCTTGCAATTAAAAATACTAAAGTTTTGAAAAATGCAAACAAAAGAAAAAGAGAAAAATGAAAAAAAGGAGAGGTATACTTAGTAAGTTTTGACAACAGGTTCATGTATATCTCTGCTTCACCAGGAAAGAGTGTCAGGGAGCTGTTGGATGTTTTCATTCCAGATTCCAGAATACGAAGTCCTTTACAAAAGAAGAAATAGAAAATTTTCTCAACCAAACAATCATTCTTGAAACATGCTATCAAGTCAGAAATTCCCCAATTTTTTATGATGCACACTTTAATATATTTACCCCGCATAAGGCTGTCACCCGGGGGGGGGGAGTAAAAATGGTTGCTGGGTATGTGCAGACGGTAGACTTGGTTTTTTCACCTTTCAAAGTCTCTCTAAGGGTCGGAAAAATCAGGGTCACCTTCTCGGCAAAAATGAGTCTCTCTTTAAGGGTCAGTTTTTGGAGGTCCCATCAGGACATACCCCTCATCTTCCAACCCTAGTACCCCCCGGGCTGCCATTGAAATTGAGAATGTTTTAAAAACATTTAAATACAATTGTTAAAACCTTTTTCATAACAAGCAATTGCATTCACAATTTTTCCTTTGTCTTCAAGATTGAGCCCTTCATTAATGAACCTAAAGTAAAAGATATTTTTATCAAGAAGTTAAGAAGTTCATCTTCATAATGCAAGTATTCACATACCATTAAATTAGCTAATTATCAAAAATATTCTTGTTTTAAATTATCTTAATCAGTCTTAATTTATAAATGTTTCACTTACTTGAATGCATCTTTATTTGAATTGTGAAGCTTCTGTAATCGTTCTGACATTTGGTGGCTGTCCTCTTTTGTATTTGTTGAAGATGGTTTTACACAAGTAGCCATTATAACTTTATTTAAACTTTTTTCCCTGAAAGGTTAAAACTCAATAAGATGAGCGAGAATGATCTATCCAAAATTCCAACTGTAATACATACATTAATCTTTTCATAAGCACACAGGAAACCCAGAAAATTGAATACAATCAAACCTAAACGAGGTAATCAAATCCAGTTAAAGCCATCTTTTTACATTTCTGGTTGACAATTTCCACTTTGAAATAAAAGAAATGGCATATTTGCATATTTTCAAGGTAGTTTAGACTAAAACTCATATATCGAGATTACGGGATTTGGAGTGCGTGCTGATTTTACTTTCTTTTTCAGTGGTTTCATTTTTGATTTCAAGCCATCTTCTTAGCAACAAGGTACTCACCCATAATTACAGGAGTTTGTGCAACAAAACAAACACAAAAAATCTTCCACACGAAAAAGTTTCACTTCTTATTGGTTTAATCAAAATGGGAGTGTGGGTAATGTGCAATGATTTCAAACAAAACAAATTCCGGTGAAAAAATGGAGGTACACAGAAAATCACTGCTAGACTATCAGAGTGCAAGATGGAAAAAAGTTTTAAAAACACTTTTTTTGTAGAAAAACACATGAATAAGTTGCCTATATGGAAAATCACAATTCCAGGTCAAATATCTTTCTGGAAAGAAAGTGCTACCATAAAACTGAGGTGCTTTTTTACTAAAAATTGCCAAAATAAGGAAAAATTGACAAAAAATTTATGATTGCAGACAAATGATAGGCAGTTGTTTTAAAAAACATGAAATTTTGCAGAAAGTGTATCTTTATCAAGCTATATCTAGGATGAAAAAATAAAAATATAATTAACACTCTTGACTTTCTTGAGACCAGACATAATTAATCGAACCAATCGAGCTGTTTTTTAATTGAAGTTTATCGAACTTAATCAATCAAACTTAGTTGTCTGATGAAAGTTAGACTAAGTTGGGTTGTCAAACTTTTTTTATCGAATACTCACAAATTCTTCAAATTACAAAGTTCGATTAAGTTTGATTAAAGAAATCAAAATTAATCGAACTTTTGAAAGAGACCTTTAGTTAATAGTTCGATTAGTTTGATAATCAAACTTCTTACTTGAACTTTGTTGTATTTAATTGAACAGTAATTTGAGTTAAACCCTCCTCTAGGACTCTGCAAGCGGGCGCAAAAAAAGATCTAAGTTTTGATTTATCCTTGAAAAGGGATTACATAATTGGCACTTTAACTTTTCCACCTGAAAGAGAAAAATAAAGGTCACTCTATTTTCAGAGTGTTCTCAGCGGTCTTATCTTCCTTGATCGCAGAGTCAACAGAGTGGACCATACTACATGTAACACAGGTGGGAGCAATAATCGATTCAAACCATTTTGTCCCTGAAAAAGATTACGTTAAGTGCATTCATAGAACTCAACAAAAATGCTTTTGTATTTGAGTATAAAAAAATAGAAACAATAAACTCACCGGTTTTGTGAGCTGAGGAACCAGTCGCTCTGTTTCCGAGATACCACGCTGATGTTGTTGGATTCATCAGATTCATCATTAAAGAATTTAATCGAAATTTTGTCATTTAGCAAAGTTTGATTAGTTTGGTAATCGAACTGTTTGATTAATTACGTCTTGATGAGATATATGCAAAAAAATAATTTAAGACAGGCAGTTAGGGAAATCATCCAGGATCCTGCCATTCTATAAGCCAGAAAAAAATATATGGCACTTGTAAACTTAAGTTTCTTATCATTTTCCATCGAAAACAACCAAAAACATTGCTACTCCTCAAACTGCCTCAAAGCTGGAGACCAAAACAAATTATCTTCCAAGATTATGGCGCCCTTTTGGATCTATTGTTAAGGCCATATAAAATGGTGGAAAGAGTTGCAAAAGACAAAGGCGCCCGCTGCTTCGAGGGTGGTAATGCCAAAACGACCAATATGATCTTCCAACAGAAGGCTAGTTAGTTGCCGGGCGAGTTACGTCATGCACTCCACCGCAGAGCACAAGGAAGCGTGTTTCAATGAATATCATTAATTACAAGAATATCTTATGTGCTTGCCTTCAGTTGTAAGATAATTCAATATATTTTCTCAGAATTCTCATTTTATATTATAATTTTCATATTTCGTAGGTTTGGTAACTTTGTTTACATTTTTAGGTTAACATGTTTGTTTTGATTTCGACATGATGACATCATCACTTTTTGGTGCACATTTGGTGACTTTTCACACCAGACCACAGTCATGCCTCACTTTTTTGACCACCCACTTTTTGAGCATAGTCAGTTGACATCTGACATTGGTCAAGTCAGGATGTCACTGCTCAAACAATAAATATTTTTGATTTGATGTCAAAGAATTCTTTTGAATGTTCACTCAGCTATCAGTAGATATAGATAGATAGATAGATAGATTATATATTTACCGATACTCTCATCCTAAATAAAATGTACAAGTGGATGTGAAATATGAACAAAGTGATAAATACACGTTAAAAATACTAGCACAAGTTGAAAAAATATTTCCTATGAAAAACCAAAATTGATATATCACTTATACTAGTATGGGGAGTAAATGAGAAACGGAAGGGAGACAACGAAGATAGTTCCAACAAACTAGTGTCCACGGAGTAACCTTGGTTTAGCATTCACTACTAAAGTTGAGTTGCCAAGTTCAGACCAGAGAAAGAGAATAAAAAAAAATAATAATAAAGAAAGGACCAAAAGAATAAAGAAGAACAAAGAGAGAGGAAAGTAAATAGCCAGAGTCTAATCAGATGCAAGTTTAGTTAAAATAAAACGATGTAAATGTTTTTTAAGAGTTTGTTTAGAGCATTCGCTTAAGTCTTGAATCAAAACCTTAGTATGGAGTTCGTTCCAGTCCTTAGTTATTAGGGAAGCTACACTGTAAGAGCCATACTTTACCGTATTGGTTGTTGGCGGTTCAAGTTTCTTGGGTGACTGTCTTGTACCTTCGTGTACAGGAGAGTATCTAAGGTAGTTTGAAAAGTATTTAGGTAGATTATTTTGAATATGGTCGAGAGCAAAAAGGCAGTTCTTTACTTTGAGTTGTTTTTTGATTGGCAAAATAGAAGATCTAATAAAGAGTGGGCGAGCCGAGTGTCTGCTATTTTTAAAGTGTATAACTCTCAAGGCTTTATTTTGAAGAACTTCAATTTTTTCGAATAGCCCCTCACCCAGGTTTCAGTGACCACGAAACAGCTGTTCTTCTTGACATGGTATGTCATCCTATTCGATCCAAACCTAGCAAACACAAAATCTTCATGTGGAACAGAGCAAACATTGGGTCCATCAAAGATCAAATCTCTGCTGAAATTGCTGAGTTTACCACTACTTACAACTCTGAATCCCCTGTTAATGACATGTGGAAAGCCCTCAAAGCTCTTATCGAAAATGCCATGCTATCCGTCCCTTCAAAATACACATCAAGTCGTTATTCTCAACCTTGGATAACACAGAAATGTAAAAGGTTATCTCGGCGAAAGAAGAGGGCCTACAAGCGAGCCAAAAAATCATCAAAACCTGCAGACTGGGATCGCTTCAAAAAGCTAACAAACGAATGCAGGAAAGCTTGCAAATCAGCATTCAATAACTTTGTCAAAAACTGTGTAAGCCCAGATGGGGTAAATAATCCTAAGAAACTGTTTCGATTCATAAAATCCCCTAAATATGAAAATGATGGAGTAGCACCCCTGCGAGACAATGGCAGCTTACACATTGATAACACCAAGAAAGCGAACATCCGCAACAAACAGTTTTCAAATGTCTTCTCCATTCCTGACGGTCGAATCCCACCCCTGCAGGGTCAAGCGAATACGCCCATGCCAGAAATTAATATCACAGAACCTGGTGTTCGGAAACTCCTTAACGATATCAACCCTAACAAAGCTGCTGGTCCAGATGGTGTCTCATCAAGATTTCTCAATGAGTTTGCTGACCAAATATCTCCTGGTCTTACCTTAGTGATGCAAGCTTCACTCAAACAGTCTTCCATACCAGATGACTGGAGGCATGCCCTGGTTGCCCCTGTTTTCAAACCTGGTAAAACCAACAAATCCAAAGCCTGTAACTACAGGCCTATCAGTCTTACCTCCATATCCTGTAAAATCTTGGAGCATATTTTACACAGCAACATTATGGCCCACCTTGACAACACCAACATTCTGACAGATAGCCAGCATGGTTTCAGGAAACATCGGTCAGGTGAATCACAACTTGTAACAACCATCCAAGACCTCGCTAAGTCCCTGAACGAAGCTAAGCAAATCGACTCAATTCTACTTGACTTTTCAAAGGCTTTTGATAAAGTTGACCACAAAAAACTTTGTCTAAAACTTCATCATTATGGCGTAATGGGTAAACTCTTGAATGGATCACCAACTACCTCTCCGATCGCACTCAAACTGTTGTCGTTAATGGCGAGTCATCTGAAAAAGCTAATGTTATCTCTGGAGTTCCTCAAGGCACAGTCCTCGGCCCTCTTCTGTTTTTAATTTTAGTTTACATAAACGATCTTCCTGAATTGGTTAAATGTAAAATAAGATTGTTTGCTGATGATGCACTCATTTACAGAGCCATTGACTCAATTAATGATGCCATAAGCCTTCAGGAAGACTTAAACCAACTCATGAATTGGGAACATGAATGGTCAATGGAGTTCAACCCGGAAAAATGTAAAGTTTTACGAATCACCAACAAGCGTAATACTATCATTCAACCATATTCAATGCACAACCAAGTACTTGAAGTTGTTGACTCAGCTGGACTCAGCGAAATATCTAGGTGTGTATATCCATAAAAAACTCTCCTGGAATGTCCATAACGACTATACTGTTAAGAAAGCCAACCAAACTCGATGTTTCATACAAAGGAATCTCAGATCATGTCACCCAAATACAAAGCTTCAATGCTACAAAACCTATGTCCGACCCATCCTGGAATATGGGTCAGTCGTATGGGACCCTCACTCAGCCTCCAACATCTATAAGCTGGAAATGGTTCAGAGGGAAGCTGCACGCTTCATCTGGAATGACTGGCGACAAATGAGTAGTCCCTCATTGACGCTTCGTAATCTTGATCTTAAAACCCTTCAAACCAGGAGAACAGCAAATAAAGTTAAATTCATGCATAAAATTCTTCATGGCAAAGTTGAATCATTATCCGCTCTTGCACCTCGTGCACGTAACACTCATCTTAAACTTATTCCAATCAATGCAAGGATTCAAACATACGAATTCAGTTACTTCCCGTCAACCATCCGACTGTGGAATGAATTACCCGTGAATCTCATATCTGAGTTAAATTATGATTCTTTTTGTAAAGGTGTCAATGAGCACTACACTTAACTTGTATGTATCATTCTAATTGTTTACATTTTGCCTTCACTTGCTCATAACTCCTCCTGATTTCAAGCTTTTTATTTTAGCTCTATTCCTGCTGTGCCTTAGTATCTAGTCTCAATCTAGTCATCATCCTCTAATCTCAAACTCTCACTAATTCTATTCTTTTTCTATTCAGCTCAGCAGCTAGGTCGTACATTCAAGGCAAAAGTTATTTATTCACTATTAATGTTTCTCCTTTCTTTTTAGCTTATATTAAACATAATACTGAATCATAATATTTAATTTTAAGTAATCATATTTATATATATATATTATATAAAAATTTAAATGTATATTTTATATCTTATTAACTTCATCAAATCACAAGTCTTTCAGGTCTACATTATCACATCTTAGCCTCTCACTTACTACATACTATTCTCGCTTACTACATACTATTCTAAATCCTTGTGGTGGTGTCTTTCAGCTTCAGTCATATCTCGCTACTTCGCTATCTCACTACTTCTTCTTGCAGCCACTTTTAGCTTTAGTTGTTTTCATTTTATTAGGTATTTTTAATAATTTTTTATTTTCAATATCATGATAATGTACGTTAGCGTATTATGTGATCACTTAATAGAGATTATACGCTAAAGTAAAAATAATTCCGCACATGTAAATTGGTCAGTGTTTGAGGTCCGGCAAAATTTCCGGGAAATAGCCTATCCGGCGGTGCGCGGATCTAAGTGGGTCCCGTCTCCCCCATTTCATTAAAAAGCGCCGGGTTATTTTTTCACGAATCCCTTTAGAAGTTTTGCGGCACATTTGTTTGCTTGGGAGTCAAGTAAACAATATAGCGCTTTCGCAGCAATAATATTTGATACGCAATTCGGCGGGGCGCTAGTGTGACTAACTGTCAAAAGAAGTAATTAAAAAAATACCTTAGATACCTTCCTCTAAACTGTTTTGGACGAACCACTGCTTGCCCACTATTTTACTCTTAGATTAGGCAAGCAAGCTGACTCCAACAGCCTCGGGAAAATGTCCAAGCATCAGACTCATCAAGTTGAGTTCAAGCAGAAGCCACAAAGAGGTACAGGCAGATAGAGGTTTACCACAGACAAACATATGCATAACAGACAGACAAAAGCAGGGGACAATCCGGTGCTTTGGTGACAGGGTGGTTTTTGTCGATCTTGCTTAGTCTACTTTTGTTTTAAGATTTTCAGCTAAAAAACAAACTGACAAAGGTACTAAAAGAGACAAAAATTGAGGCATTTGTCTCCACTATCCTTGAAATTATTAGCTACACATACACTTGAGGGTCAACTTGAGGAGAAAATAGCGGAACCCTACATTTGGGGTTAAAAAACTGTCTGCACTTGCACCTGAAAACCTCAAATTTTGCACCCGCACTTGACTTTTTCCGAGATGTGCACTACTGCACTCGAGTGTCGAGATCTTGAGCAAATGCAAAATGTGCCACACTCTGCAAAACTGCAAAACTGGCCAAAGTTTAATGTTTCATCACTTTTTACGATGTTTATAACTTACTTACCTTACTCCTGATGAATTGAAAGGTATCAAAGTGTCGTTGGATTGAATTGTCCATGATGTCAACTACTTACAGTATGAAATCAGACCACATTTTTTTTGGAGGATGGTATGGTTTTCCAGCTTTTTTTTTTGCACTGCACAGCAAACTTTCGATTTAGGACTTTCGATTACAAAATGACGTCATAGTATCAACAAATTATCGGTCCCGGCATATTTTAAGGTATCCTCATAATGGCTTCCACTTTCAGTTTCGATTTTGCCACAACATAACAATGGTCGATCGCTCGTTCAAGATACCAGATTTCCAGATTTAGGTATTTAAGTTACTGTTTTTAACTCTCATCTCAATTTTTTTAGTAAAACAATACAGTCTGTCATTCAAATATGTGTTATTTTTCTTTTGTGATGAATAATCTTGTCCCTTGTGCCCCTTGGTTACTGCTGTGAGACCTTTTTTTAAAGTATAAATAAAGCCATCCAGGCGGTGTCAATCGAACTGTTCGATTATCGAACTAATCGAACTTAATCGAATCCTATCGAACGATAGCTGTTCGATTACCGAACCCAATCGAACACCTATCGAACTGGGAAAACTTTTGTAAAGTTTGATGACTGTTCGATTATACGATTATAGTTCGATCGCAGTAGTTCGATGAATACGATTGAGGTTCGATCAGTTTGATTAAGATCAATGAAGTTCGATTGGTTCGATTAAATCAATTTATACCTTGCCGCCCAATTTTTTATTTATATTCCGAGGGCGTATTGGCGGCCGCCCACAGGCCATTCTCGCGGGCCATCCTATATCTATCCCATCGGATGGGACAAGCTGGAGCTTTTACAAGCTATTTGGTCGTATAATTTGTAAAAAAAAAAAGATTTTCATCTTTATTACTTTCTTTAAAGAAAGAAGCATTCGGTGCCTGTGTTTTGATTAAACAACCTCGTAATTTTCTGAAAGGTAAAGAAAAGTAGAATCAATCCGACACAACCAGTCAGTACCTTTAGCCAAATAGACCTTTTTTCAAAGAGGCCACCCTGTTGAATAATTATGTAGTCCAGCAGAAAAACAATGATAAAACCATGCATAATTATTACAATATGCATGATACAGTAATTATGCATGGCTCTATCATTGTTTTTATGGGCTGGACTACATAATTATTCAACAGGACGTCCTCTTTGAAAAAAGGTCTATTAGGAACATTTTTCTTACTTTTACTAGTATTCCTAATTAGGAATCTTATTCCTAATTAGGAAGAAATATTTAAAAGTTTAATATCTCTGAAACAAGCTACATTCGCAAATTCCAAGTATGACCAATAGATTCGGTATACCAAATATGATAACTGTGCAAAAAATTGAAAAATTTCATTCGCGGATGGTGGAATTATTAACGCCCCAAAAAAATAATTCCAAATTAGGAATTAAACGAACTGCTGCTTTTATTATCACGAAGAAAAACAGAAAGTGAGTTTCCCGCGTTTTATAAATAAGATGTCAATTTACTACTGGGAGAAGTGAAGCTTTTTCTAGGGATTATAGCTCGGTCCCCCGAGCAAGTCAATAGCTCAATCTTTCTTTCCCACCTAAATGGAATGATAAGAATCTTATGAAGTACTTTTTAACGTGCGATTTTTTCTATTTTTGGAGAAAATCTAGGTATTTGCTTCATATTCCTAATTAGGAATTTTTTTCTTCCTAATTAGGTATAAGATTCCTAATTAGGAATACTAGTAAAAGTAAGAAAAATGTTCCTAATTTGGCTAAAGGTACTGACTGACAACCATCGAACCACATCAAACTTAAATCGAACTCATCAAACATCAATGGAACTTCATCGAACAAAGAAAACTCATCGAACTAAATCGAACTTATCAAGAAATTTACATAAGGTTTGATAGCTGTTCGATCGGGTTCGGTAATTGTACAGCTATCGTTCGATTTTGTTCGATAAAGTTCGATGGTTCGATGACGAAAATCAGTTCGATAGGGTTCGGTTGACACCGCCTGGATAAAGAGGGAATTGAATGACAAATTTTGGTTGGGTGATTTTGGCTGCTGCACGTTTTATTTTGTTTCAAACTTTCAAGTTTCAATTAATTGTCTTGTGAACTTGATTCAGGTGATATACCTTGTTGTTGCAAATACATCCTGTAGATGACTGATGTGATGTTGTTTTGTCTGAAAGCTTGATTTCCTAGTGTGACTAACTGTCATTTATACTGTCAACTGCTCTAACTTGGGACGATACACCTTTCCCGTAATTAAACTTCTCAGAAATGGCCCGGGAAAATGTGCGCTCCACCGTTGTGCATAAAATTGTTTGGGAGGTAAACAAACGTGTTTTTGCCTGCGAGGGGTTAGTAGGGAAAGTGGGTTTTCAGCTTCTAACTTTTGATAGAGATCTTCTTTTGGCAAAAGATTTTCAGGGTGGTATAATATCATGAATAGATTGAACATACCAAAATTGAGGGGATTTTGTTCGACAGAACTTAAAAAAAGCTCAAAAAACCAACTTTCCCTAAGGAAACGCAGGCAAAAATGGGTTTGTTTACCTCCAGAGCCCAAACGGTGGAGAGCATCAAAATAATGCGCGCTCACTAGTTTTACGAATTACAGGAAAGGTGTATTGGTAAATAGCACACTAAAAAATACAACTCTATAACAATATCTCTGTATCTTTCCTCTTTTTTTGCAAAAGTTTCAGGGATAATGATAATTGAGTACTATCATAAAGCTAGAATCACTTTGTGTACTCTCTCTTGAGAAAACGATTGACAGATTAATTTTTTTTCACCTGTGAGGGAGTTTGCTTTGCAGGTGTTCTGCGGGGATTGCTTTTTTTAACCCGGCTCAATCCTCAAACCACAAAAAAATAGCAGACCATTTTGATCATTGTTTTGGGAATTTTTAATTTTTCCTGACAGAATATCCTTTGTTTGATTCTCAAAATGATGACAGTACCGTTATAAATTTTGTTTGATCACAATCTAACAATTTACAATGCACAATCCGCAATCCATGTTTAAAATATATATCAATTCATGCATAATTGAAATAAAAAAAATATTTATGCGAATTACGTTCGGTGAAACTCAATTATTTTTAAAAACATCATTCATGTAAAATTATACAAATTTTAATTATATTCAACAAAGCTCACATTGCGTTTTCCCAATTGTACCATGTTCCCTCTCTGTGTTCAATTCAAATTCAGTCACATCACAAGATTAATAGAAAGTAAAACCATGTACATATAGACCTTCTGTACACTTTCTCTTTCTTGAAGGCTTCCCCAATTTTATAGATCTGTCTTTGACGCCAGAAATTGTAGCAATAGAAATTTTGCTGCCTGTTTTATTTACTACCGGGTGCACCACAAAAAAGTTTCTCTCTTTGAAACTAATTTTCTCGAAATCTAAAAGTTTTAAAAGAACCATTCTTATTTCATTGGAAAGAAGAAAGATAGACTTAAATTTTGATGGGTTATTTATTAAATTTGATTCATTAGATCAAAGGTTATGTCCAATTGAATAAAAATGTTACTTTCAGAAAGTGCTCGAAAACGTTAAAACTCGACCTATCAAATTTTTACTTGAAATTTGGCAATCGCAATAGCCTTTACATGATTAAGAGCATTTTTCATTAACTAAACACAAATTTTGAAACTGAAGGGTCGAAAGGGTTCAAAATCTTCATCAAAATTAATTTGATTTAGTTTTACCGAAATTTTCCTCAGATTTTTGGTTCTAGACTGGATAAATTCTATGTAAGGCTGAATCTACCTCGAAACCCATATTTGACGTAGTCAGAAAAAACACATCATCTTTCTAATGAATATTTCGGCCAACTGGCCTTTTTCAACATAAAAATGGATTTATTTGACAAGGTTTATATACTAATTCTATATACACAAGGGAAAAAATTATAGGTCTATTGACAATTAAAAAGTTCATCGGAGAATAAAAGTTAAAAAGGCGTTAAAATGACGGTTTAATGTACAATTGTAATTAACGAAAATAAATTAAGCTCGGGAGAATAAATAGGGTAATAAAATATGATAAAGTAAAGAAGTTTTTTCTCAAAAGTTAAATTCCCGCCTGACAAGACGACAAAAAGAACTAAACAAAAAAAGGGTAAAAACTTAGCCATAATCGATCATCACTTCCCTCTCATTCAAGCCCTGAGGCTCAAAGGTCTGGAGTTTGTTAATCCAGAAATCTTCGCGTACCCGAAGACTCTGTTCATTCTGGGATTGATCAATTAGTGTAAAATCCCAGTCCTCCATACCATTATGATCCTCCATATTTGATGTATTTTTATGAATTCTACCAGATTTTTTGGCCTTTTTCGACGAATTTTCTTCCTTTCATTGAAATTCAACCTTCCTTTAAATAACAAAAGGTCATTTAAACAGCTAATTATAATTTTTAATGACTGAAACAAAAATACTGATACATCATGTAATTATGCTTCTGAATAATTTGATAGGTCGATTTTTAACATTTTTGAGCACTTTCCAAAAGTAACTTTTTTATTCAATTGAGCATAACTTTTGATCTAATGAATCGAAATCAATAAATGACCCATCAAAATTTAAGTTTATTTTTCGTCTTTCCAATAAAATAGGAATGGTTCTTTTAAAATTTTTAGATTTCGAGAAAATTACTTTTAAAGAGAGAAACTTTTTTGTGGCGCACCCGGTATTTTCCTTTTTTGCATTTAGAAAGAAATTATTAAATTTGATTACTTTTATTATTCGTAGTTTCATTGCATACTTATTTTCTTTGCATAAATTTACTGTTATGAAAAAAAAAGGAAAAAAGGTTTGTTTTGGAATTATGTTATGTAATCTTATGATCTTATGCTCGATGCATGAATCATACATCTTAAATTATTAGATTGTGCATCTTAAATTACACCAACCCCAAAATGAGATGAATTATTTCGTTTCTATGCACCAGTTTACTTGTAAAAATCTGATAAATTAGATGGTGTTGTCATTAAAAAACTATTGTTTGTAATAATTTGTTAATCAACAGACTGCTATGATAGACTTAACAACTACTGTAAGTTGGTTTAATGTCAACATACATCATCTACATTAATCCCGACGACCTTCTTTAGAGACTACTCCTATCTCTTAAAAGAAGGGTGTCAAAATATATTATTAATTCCAAAAAATTATCATTACATTCTGACCTAATGAATCACCATGGTCATGGATCGCACATATCTGCTTAGTCATGTTTAACATAGCTTTATTCCTGTTTTATAACCCAAAATAATTTGAAACCACAGGTGGTCCTTCATATTGATTAGACCTTTAATTAACTCATAAAAATAATTAATTACTGAAAATATTTTCTTAGTATATTGTAGTATCATTTATTGTGTTTTAAGCTAACATTATACCAAGACCGACCTGGATTCAAATCATTGGGTGTTAAAAGGTTGTGGGCTGCTATTATAAGTGTTGTTGAACCTGACTGTTTAAAATTGATGCGAAGACCTTATTATAAATTAATTATTTTCTCTCAAGGTTAACTATGAAAAGGATTTGGGGTAGTGCTGTTTTGGTCATTGTTTTTGGGATATTTATCATCTCGATCAAAGATATTCTTCTCAATGTTGAAGAGAACGGGTAAGTCATTTTTTGTTTACTTTAAAGGGAACAAATTTTTGCAAAATCTCAAAAGAAAAAGAACTCTGAAAAACTGATTTCTCAAAACATTCGAAAAATCTCAAAAGGTTATGTAGAGAACTTTCAAATGGGTATAGCTGATTTCTTTTTTTAAATAATGCAAGATAATTCAAGTTTAATTATGAATTATTGCTAAATTTTGGACTGAAATCAACCATGCATCATAACCTTTACTTGAATTTTCAGTATAATAGTTTCTTTTTATTTGTAGATGTACAATGACCTGGATGTATGAATATCCAAAATATATTCCTGTTCCAATGGGTGTAGAGATCAAGAATAAGTTTCCAAAGTACAATCTCTTTGTATATGGGGAGGGAGCTTATGCACAACATCTTTTTGGTATGCGAGACAATATTCAACTGGATGGTGTCCCTGCTCTATTTGTTCACGGCAACTCTGGTAGATACAAACAGGTTGGGGTCTTTCTAAATGCTCTATAATTTTGATGTAAAAATCACTGTAATCTTTTCTATTCGATTCTTTTAACCTTTTGAAAATATTTTAGAAATCATACTGTTCTGGATGCTTGCATGTGTGAAGTTCCTTTTACAGTCCTGTCAACTGTCTTTGCCCATTGAGGATTCAGAAATATTGTTCTGGATGTCAATTAAGACTTGACAATAAATTCCTCACATGAAAATAAACAATCTTCGTCAAAAGCATTGAATCCCCACCTTGGGTCTGTCAGTAGTCCAACAAAATGCTATATTACCTCTTTGAATTTGATTATAGGTGCGTTCCCCTGGTTCTGTGTCATTGTCGAAATCCGAACGAAAAGCATACCATTTCAACTACTTCAGTGTTGATTACGAAGAAGAATTTTCTGCTTTATTTGGTGAATATCTTCACAAACAAACTTTGTTTCTCTCACATGTCATTGATCGTGTTTTTGAATGTTACCAAAGAACTGCAAACAAACCAACCTCTCTGATTCTTATTGGACATTCAATGGGAGGCATGGTGATTCGTGGTTTGTTTACATTACCCCATTTCGACCACAATCAAATTAATACAGTAATCACCTTAGCAACACCTCATTTGGAACCACCAATCAATCTAGATCCACGCATCAATGAATTCTATGATAAAGTTAATAGATATTGGATTGAGCATCAAAATAAAGTCGAGAATTTGACTTTTTTATCTCTTGGTGGAGGGTTTCGCGATTATCTCGTACGAAGTGATTTATGTCTCTACAAAAGGTCAAGCCCAAACCATATTACAACTTTGACGACATCTTTACCAAGAATCTGGCTATCAAATGACCATCAATGCATCGTGTGGTGTAATCAGTTGGTAAGAGCCCTCACCAGAACCTTTTTCAACATGATTGATCCTAAATCTAAACAAATCACCAACAACCATAAGAAGCGAACCAAAATTTTGCTGCAAACTTTATTTTATGAGAAACAGAAGCACTTAAGAATCACGCTAGATTTCAATGAATGTAGCCCAATTGACTATATTAACAATAAAATTACATTAATTCGTAAAAGAGACTGTGTCAAAGTCAATATTTCAGAGAGTGGACAAATAGTGGATGTTTGGTATCATAGCAACAAAATAGATTCATCTTTGATTCGATGTGATCCAAACCAAAAATGCAAAACTTTGAATTTTGCTACCCAACTTCCAGACGATTCTCAATTCATTTCAATCAAAACTGAAGCAAAAAATCAATACTATTTAAACCCTCAGTATGGAGATCTTCATTTTTCAATCGGGAAGATATTGGACATTGTGAACAGGATTCAATTACCATTGTTAAATGGTCTGGATACTGATGTTTCCTTACCAACATCTTCTTTCTATCATGAAATCAATCTCCATGGATACTCTGCTACCTGGCAATGCTTCAAAGTAGAGATTCTAGGTGCTAAAAAAAAAATAATTGATTCTCCTATCATCAAAATTGAAAACCCTGAGTCCTCAGAGATTAACGTAAAATCATTTTCAAACAATGAGCTACATAAACTGGATTTGAAATTTTTTACGGTACCTACTGATGGAACATTGAAAATGTACATTTGGAGTCGAAAAGAATTTGCAACAGTTCGAATTAAATTAACAATCGATTGGGAATCAAGTTTAGGTCAGTTGACACGATTTCAGACACGGTCTATTGCACGTTACACACTTGTTTTGTACACCTTTCAAAAATGTAGCCAAAAATCTTCAGTGCAATCGTTCGCAGTTCTTTTTGCCTTTGCCAAGACTGGACTTTTCATATTAGAACACCATCTAGATGGTATTGGAGTATTACATTACTTTTATCAGATTGTCTTTCCAGAAATGTACAGTTTTGTTGTTAGCATGTCTACGGTTTTCTTATTGGACATTATTGGACAAATCTTATGGAAGGTTGTTAGAGGAATGACTTTTAGATACATATCAATTACCAATTCGAGAGCTTTAAAATTAATATGGTGTTTAATCATTGTATTAATATCTTCAACAATCTATTATTCCTTTGGATCCGTTTTTGTCCTCATCCCGTGTTTCATAGCCCACCTGATAACAGAATGCGTTCAGCAATCAAACAAACGATCGGATCTTCTGGCATTTTTACCGACGACGCTGGCAATATCAATTGTACCTTACATTGTCACTGTCAAGGATGTATTGCTTGGGTTTCCCATACAATCGATTCGTTTAGGAAATATTGATCCGATAGCACTGGGTTATGTACTTTATATGATTTCGTTCTCAACTGGATTCCAATTCACTTTAGCACCACCGAAAATGGTAACTTATGTTTTGCCATTTATATTTGCGCCATTTATGTGCAAAGAACTAGTAAACTTTTATAATGTAGGGTATTTAGCCCTTATTTGTATGGCAATTAAAAGATGTAGTTTTCATAGTGAGGAAAAGTAGAATGATTTTAACATTTCAATTTCCTTGTACTACGGTTAATTGATTTTCCTTAAGGGAACGTTTATTTCCCCTTTCAAAAATCTGCAGCCTAAAGAGGAGGAGCCAGAAATCTTTTTTCACGTTGTATGTCGAGGGTTTTAACTCGCTAAATTGAGAAAGTTCAGCATAAAAAAACACAAGGTTGGCTATATTCCAAACAGATAAGTTGCATCTTTTAGGTGTACAAGTTTTTGCATGCAGAAACTTTCGCGCAGTCGAATTATCCCAAAAGTTTTATATATTTTCGAAGACTTCTTCGAGCCGCGTTGTTAACATTTTTTACAGACATAGACTTTCGCGAAAGCGAGGTCAACATTCAAGAGGGCTCGTACGCCTTATTGTTATGTTGTTGTTTTTCAGTTGTATTTTTCAGAAGTGTCGATCAAATGTGGTAAAATTTTATGCAGGATGTATGAATATAGCAATTTTAACATTACTAAACAATTAATTCGTCGTTGGTGGAAACGAAATGGCAGATTCTACAACCTCCGTATCATTGGTATGTTTTCTAAATATAATTAAGTTGGTTTTATCTGATAAAATTTTTATAGGAATGTAGTTTACTGCCATCACACATTTGAACTCTCTGGCGACGGAACAAAAAAATGAAGGGATTGTTGGGAATCGAAAGGACCAGTAAAAAAGCCCCTACGTTGACCCCGCTAAAACTCTTTCAAAATGGCAATAGATACTACCTCACTGTTTAAATTAGCTGAAAAGTCTGGGGAGTATTCAGATAACTCAAACTCTAATTTGTAAGAGGCTTCGTTGTCTATTTCAGGCACAGGGATATCCTCTTGGCGTCTTTTTAGACGTAGAGATTCTGATTTCTTGACCCTGGGTTTTTTAAAGCTCGTTGAAATCGACTTTATTTTTGTTTATATTTTGATTTTATATTTGAACGATTTCAAAATGTTTCTTTAGCAGTTGTTCTCTGTTTGTCTTATAAAGACCCAGAAAGTTCCCAAATTTTCGCCTCCAAATTAATTCTCTACGACAGAGGGAAGTAAAGGGATTATCTTCTCCTTATATGGTCCTCTTTTGGGCTCCTTCAACGTGTAAAGTAAGTTTTTGCCTTTCCAAACGGGGGCTGAAGGTCTAAAGAAAATAAGGGTTATCATAAACTTATATCATGAATGGTTTTAAATATTTGTTAAGATCGATGTTCCAAACTTAAGATTTTGATTGAAGTCATGTGTTATAAATTTAACTCAAACAAGTTTTATACGACCTTTCCTGACCTTTCGCGAGAACTGCTGCAATATTTAAATTGTTTAAATTGTTGATTAATTTTTACGGAAGATGTTTAAGTTTTAGGATTGGAGTTGCCGGGAAAAGCAAAAATCTGTTGATTTTTAATAATCGATATAATTGAAAGCTCTTCCATGGAATTTAAACGTTTTTTAGAAACATATCTTCAATATAGTGATAAAGCAAAGCTTTGGGTAGACATGGGTAATGAACGGTGTACTAAATATTGAAGCAGTCCTCGAGAAATAATCAAATAAAACATGTACGGTGAATGCGGTGAACTTTACTTTTCAAATCACCATTTATATTTTGACTTCATTTTCTTTTAGTTAATACTCCTTTACGACGGCCATGGATAAGTCAATCGAACATGGAGGAGGGCGTAAGAAGAGTTTTGGGCGTGGTTTTGATTTCATGATGTATAACGTGGATGATATACCGCCATGGTATTACACTATACTCCTCTCACTTCAGGTTGGTGTAATCTGTTATAGACCTTCAATGTCAATTATAATGAAATATTGATTTATCACTTTGCTAGATAAGCCTAGTCTCATTTGCAAAGCACGCGCTTCCTATCTCCCAAATAGGAATGAAAGTCTACCTGGAGCCATCAAGTCATCTTTATAATCAGGCTGTTTTTTAGCTTTCCTGAAAAAACTCATACTACAAACTTTTTTGAAAATCAAAGCTTTGGAGACAAACAGCATTGCGAAGATATACCTTTTAAAACAGATATAAAGCTCAAGAGCCTAAGATCTAGAGCGTCAAATGTTTACATTGTTATCTAAAAAATCTTGTACCTTGAAAATATATATCATTATTTGCACAGCATTACATGACGATGGTGGGATCAACTCTGGTCATCCCCATTCTTCTTGCTGGTCCTCTTTGTATTGGCGACAACCCTCTTGCATTGAGTGAAATCATCAGCACTGTTTTCCTGATTTCTGGGATAGCAACTATCGTCCAATCCTGTGTTGGCACCAGGTGGGTTCGCTGATTTGAACATTTATTTTTATTTTTTGGATATTAGTACCATCGGAAGAGATCATATCAGCTTCCTCCCTATTATGCTATCACTAAAATAAGTCACGAACATCACTTGCCTCGTATTCAAACAATATCCATGGTGATCACGTTCCTTAAGACATTAAATGATTTTTTAATGAATAGAAGGTAGTTGTAATAAAATCCGCTTGGAGTTAATCACCATGGCAATAATTTCAAAACGAGGCAAGTGATGTTCATGAAGTAATTAATGAAAAGGTCTATTGGTTTAATTTATAGCGTACTTCAGTTTAAAAACAACTATGTTTAACTATGCTTTCCTTACATCTTTTTGCACTTTAAAGTTATATCATGAAACAGCGTTGAAACGTGAAAGTATGGACTAGGCATCATCGAATTCAACTCAAAACAAATTTATCTTCTCTCATCTTTCACTTTAATTCAGGTTACCTATTGTCCAAGGAGCTACTGTCGCATTCTTAGGACCAACCATCTCAATACTGAACCTTCCAAAATACAAATGTAACAATCCCTCGATTGTCTCAGTATTAAGCAACTCGACTGGTCCACTCAACACGACTATCAACTCGTTACTTGTCAACTCGACTATTCTTCCCTTTTTATTCAACTCGACCATCGATCCCTTGTTATTGAACTCGATAATTTCCAACATTACCTTAAGTAATTCAACATTACTAAACACCACAAGTAAGTATTACCAGCCTTCATTATTTAGTCTTGAGAGCTTGATACATTTTCTAATTGAATTGCTTTTATCAAAATAGTTTCTTTCAAATAAGAACATTTTCCAACGTCGGAAATTTGAAGAATTCTCTAACCTACTCCCAAGCTTTTAGTTAATTAACAAAACAAATGTTATGTTGTTTAAGGGCGTTGCCCTCCTTGGAGGGTCTTTGCTCTTTGTTACACTTGACTAAACTTACTGGTTCATAATCTTAAAGTGACAAGCACGACTACAACGACAAAGACACCAACAACGATTTTCACTACAAGCACAACAACAGCTGCTCCACTTCTGATGGTGGAACAACATGATTGGAGAGTGGGAATGCGAGAAGTGAGTATATATTGTAGGCTGTTCTTAAATAAAAAATAAAGGATCCCTGAAGATTTTTAGCTATATTTTTTCTATTAGTAAAAAATTCATGATTAAGTATACGATGCTATGTAAGAACTTCTGTTGAGGTTCAATTTTTTGGCACTTTGAGGCTCAAATCTTTATTATTCTGCTCTTAAGGCTAATTCGAAGCCTGATATTGTTACTTGTACCTTTTGCATGTATGTTGCAATGAAATGATCTTACGTTTGCTGTGATTCTGTCTGTTGACCAGCCATAAGAAGAACCATTGGCATCCAACGGCTTATTTCTCATAAAAGGTTAACTTCATTTTTTTCAAGATTCAAGGTTCTATCATGTTGGCATCATTATTTCAAGTTGTGATTGGAATGACTGGTATTATTGGATTTCTCATGCGATTCATTGGTCCTTTGACCATCGCTCCCACAGTCTCACTGGTTGGTATAGCTCTCTTCGAATCTACTGGTGACTTTGCTGGCAAACAGTGGGGTATCGCTGCCTTGTAAGTTTTAGATTCTTCAAGAACATTAAGGTTTGATCCCTTTCTTTAATTTTTTACGGTGCTTTAAAGTCTGTAGTTCTTTTGATTGATCGTTTACTTTAATAGGATGAATTTTCGTGGGATTAAATTTTAAGATTTCGCTATTGGGAGACAATATTTCACGATTGTGTGCCTTTTGCTTCCAAATCATACATGTTGGTTGTTGAAATACGCATTATTAGCGCTTCTTTGATGCCAGTAAGCATTTAAAAGTAATTTATTTGACAATTTTGTGTTTTTTTTTCAATATTTTGCGGATAAGGCCTTTTCGAAATTCCATTGGGACTTAATTTCATCCCGTAGTAAGTAAGTAGTCATCCTGAAATCTTAAGTTTAATTTTAATGCTGAGCAGTCAAAGATGTTTTTTTTTGTCTTTCCTTTACAAGACATCAAAATCTCGTTTTATAGACTTATTTGTTTATAATGGAAACATTGACTTTTTCTCATTATTTGTCATCTCGTTATAGGACGGTGTTGTGTGTCATTTTATTCTCACAAGTTCTCGGTCATCGATTCTCCTTCTTCAATTTATTCCCTGTAAGTTTACGTATATAAAATCCATGGGGTCACCCCCCCCAGGAAGATAGGGAGTCAACTTTTGCCCTGGAGGGGGGAGTGAATATTTTCACCTTGATGGGGGGACTAATGCGAATGGGGGATTTCAGGAAATTTTGGGGGTAGAAAGTGCAAAGATTAGGTATAATATTTCAAATAGTTAATTAAATGTGTCCATATTTCCAGCATTTGTCCATTTATTGCAGGAAATTCTTATTTTTGTTAAAATATAGCTAATCGGTTTGTCACAAAAATATTCTTCCAACAGGTGGAACCCCGTAAAAAGGGTAGATAGGGGGAGAAGACCAAATGGGGGTGAAATCGCCATGAAATTATTATTACGATAATTATTACGGGATAACATCAGTTTGTATAATTTGTCCCTCCTATATATTTGCTTATTTTCTACTGTTTGAATTAGTCGTCTAGCATGTAGGACCACACATCGAATGGGGAATTGTAACACTTTTTTGCCGTATGCGAAATGTGATTTATCCATTGTCTCCTGCATAATCTGAAGAGTTTACGAGCTTTTCAACTGTGAGAGCCTCTCGTAATTTCGTAAGATGATAATAATCAAATACTGTAATTGGTTCTTATCTTTCATTTTATTGGTTATAGTGGACTCGAAAACTTAACATCTTGACGTCTCTAAAGTTTTTATTTTGAATTTTTCATCCAAGCAGGTGATTTTGGCGATTTTCACAGCATGGGGTGTTTCCGCTATTATTACCATTGCTGGAGGCTTTCCCGAAGACTCACCAGCACGAACGGATAAACGGATTTCCGTAGTCTACGAAGCGGAATGGATACGCGTTCCATATCCAGGTACACAAGCTCCTTTCATTACTTTTTTAACATCAAAAAGGTTTTTCTTGACTTCTACACATTTTTTAAGAACGTCCAAAGTTTTTGTGGCCTTCGGATTCTCTTACCTTCTTGAGTTTGAAGCCTAAAATGCTTAGAAAATGTTCTTATTTTCACCATTTTGTGAGTATCAAGGTCCAATTTTCTAAGAGATTGGATGTTTTAGAGTCCGAAAAGCCTTAATGTTCTTAACATGTTCTTATTTTTACCATCTTGTGAGTATATTTTTGTTCATTTCCCTAAGAAATTGGGTGTTTTAGAGTCTATAAAGCTGATAAAAAAAGTGAAAACTAAAAATTTAATTTTATTCATTGTTTGACGTTTCGGTGTCTTCTTTGCATCATGATCACAAGTATAGTAAAAAAAAAACAAAAATGAATTTCAATTTACAACATTCAAAAAAAAATCACAAAATTAACCCTATTCGTACTAGGGGGGGCTCTTTCTGTTCGGAGGTCAAACTATTGGTAATAGGTCCTGAAATAATAGAGCTTTTGCCTTGAAATTTTCTGTAAATTCCTAACTTTTATTTAGCTTCAAAATAAAAAAAAATTTGACACCTAAAGATTTTCACACCTTGAGCATGATGACATTTCTGACAGTAAGGTGTCACAAAAATTGACACTTTTCCAATACAAATTTATTTTTAATGTCAAATATATCGTTTAAACCGTAATTTATTGAATATTTAGGATAAAATAAGCATTTTAAACTCAGGCAACTTTTTTCTAAAGCTTTTGTTAGAATACAATTGTAATTTATAAGAACAAAGGAAATTTCCGGTTTTTGCTCACTTTGGGCATGATGAGTGACGTCATCAAAAAATTCTTTTGTCAAAAGTTACCTTACGTGACAAGGATCTTGTGTGCCAAATTTCATCCAAAAATACCCACTAGATCAAAAGTTAAGGGGTGGTACAGGAAAAGCCCCCCCCCCCTAGTTCTGAACCGCCCCTAAAAGCCTAGTTTGAATAGGGTTAAAAAATTACTACCAGGTAATTACAAGTTGTTAAATTTCACAAAGGAACGTCTATAAAGCCTTAAAATGTTCTTAACTTGCTCTTTATATTTTGCCATCGAAGCCTTTTGTTCTCTTATATAGTTTGTCCTCATAGAAAACGTGTATTTCATTTCTTTTAACAACAACATATACTCACGATATGAAGTGAAAAAGAATTTTTCAAATGATTCAGGCCAATGGGGAATGCCGACAGCTCACGTTGCTGGTGTCTTTGGTATGATTGCAGGTGTGTTTGCCTCGATGATCGAATCAATAGGAGATTACTACGCATGCGCAAGGATAGCAGGTGTGCCTCCACCACCCAAACATTCGGTGAATAGAGGCATTCTTTGTGAAGGATTATGTTGTATACTAGCTGGTGCATTTGGATCAGGCAATGGAACGACATCTTACAGTGAAAATATTGCAGCAATGGGTATAACAAGGGTAAGAAAATTTTCTATTTTACAGTTGGCTCTCTAATTAAATTTTCAAGGGATAGAATCTTCTTTGAGTTTGAGATAGATTCGGAGGAGTATTTTCTTTATCATTTTTCATGTTAAGGGACTGATGTTTCGAATTACAAATGCTCGAATATAAAGGTTCGAATTAGAAAGAGTTGATTGGATTTCTATTGATTCCTTTCCTGCGCTTTCAACAGCATTCACCTATCTCACCTGCCCAGTTACTTAAACCTTGTTTCCCTTCTTCACGGTAATATTTTTTCATAACTTTAGTAGAAATCTTTTAATAAACTTTCCGTAAAAACACTCAATAAACTAGAGTTTATCGAGATGATTTGCATCAATCCAGAAAATCTTACATGGAAAATCACGGCATTGGGCTTTTCCAGAAAAAAACCGTGGACCCCCTGTTGAGGAGGTCCAACCTTTTGTGACCTACCTACCCCCTTGGAATTCCAGGCAATATTAGGATCATACCCTCTGGAATTCCGAATTTTTACAAATTTTCAATCATTATCCCCTTGGAATTCCGCTTATTTTTGACGGATTTTCGTCTACCCTTATGGAATTCCGCTGCGTTTCAAACCTTACCCCCTTGGAACGGAAATGGACCTCCTCAATGCACGATTTTTTTCTGGAAAAGCCCATTGTATGCAGGGAAAATGAAAATATGATTCATAAGATTATCAAATCAAAATAACATATCTTTCAAGGTTGCCAGTCGACGTGTTGTTCAAGTATCAGGTGTCATCATGATTCTGTTGTCCATCCTTGGCAAGTTTGGTGCAATCTTCACATTGATTCCTGACCCTGTGATTGGTGGAATGCTTTGGAGTTTGTTTGGTTTCATCATCGCTGTTGGACTTTCCAATCTTCAATTCGTCAACTTGAATAGTTCAAGAAATCTTTTTGTTTTGGGATTCGCTTTATTCAATGGAATGGTCGTACCAACCTGGATCGTCAAAAATCAAGAAGCTATTAACAGTAAGTTAATTGAATTGTATTTTTGTTCATTTTTGAAGTACTCTAGTAATTAAATCTAGTTAAATGAACAAGTGGTATAGGGCTTTTCTTGAAAAATTTTGTTCATTGAGGAGGGGGTGGTCTGAGTAGGTATTCACGTTTAACTTCTGCTTGTGCTTCTATGCAAACAAAAGTATGTAAATTTAATGCAATAAAATAGCATATCAACAGAGTTTGTGACCCTCCTATCATAATATACTTTTTCTCGTCTTACAGCCGGAATTGAGGAAATCGATCAAGTCTTATTCGTTCTTCTTAAAACTAATATGGCTGTCGGAGGGTTGACAGCTGCCATCTTTGATAACTTGTTGCCAGGCAGCAAAGAAGACCGCGGCTTGTACGCATGGAAAAGTATGCAAGGTTTTGATGGCAGTGCTTGCCGTACGTACGATCTACCTTATATTCAAGGATTCTTAGACAGACACAGTTGGGTGAAATACATCCCTTTCTTACCGCACAATAAACAACGTAAAATATCAAGGTCAAGTGAATTACAAAATTTTGATTTACAATCAGATGAAATTGCTATTTGAGGAATTTGTAAAAAAATAATTGCTGGTATGCATTCAATACACCTTTTCGACCGTAGCCGCCAATTGCCGTGCGGGCATTTTTTTGTCCGTTTTACCACCCTAAAACCGTCCCACTCTTTTATCGCACCTATAAACAATAGAAAAAGGTGTAAAAAAGAATTGGATTGAGTTTAGGGGGTACTTAAATAAGAAAGTGGTACGCGCCTGACCCCGTGACTATGGTCGAAAAGGTGTATACTATTTAGTCATTTTTATTTTTCACTCAATTTCTTTGTACATAAGTATTTAATCATACAGTATCAGTTTTGTAAATTCCAATACCAAACCAAATACCTCCTTTTCTATGATGTGACATGAATATTACCACTACTGGAGTACAAATTATTTTTTTATAAGCAACCCCAATATTCGGCTCAGGGCTGAAGTTACTATGGATTTTAAGTATTTTAGTCAAAAAATTGCTTATGGATTTTGAGCTAAAAAAATGTCTAGCAACCTGAAAATTTCTAGCTTTTTATCTCGTTTTATGTTCAAAATACCTCAAACTAGGTATTCGAATACCATCGGTACACATTATAATGCCAATCAATGACGAAAATGTTTCTTTTTAGGGATTTTTGGTTGCTTTCCCAGTTAATGTTCAGTTTCAGGGCTAGGTGGGCAAGGCAAAGTTGATCAATATTTTAACCATTCTCAGGGCTGGACCCTTTGCAACTCGGTTGCTTATAAAAAAAGCGTAGTGATTGATCGCTGAATAATCTCTGATGATGATATTACTTGAATTAGAACTGTCAAATTCCGCAACGTTGTGAAATTCAGATTCGTATCTTTTCCGTTGTAAAATCTGACATAACCCTTACCTTAAAATCAAAAACGAGGGTCATGTACGAGATCACAAATCTTGTGCATCATATAGAACAGACTTAAAGTAAACTTCTCAGCTAGAGATTTTTCACAATCGTTCTTGTCTGTAAGGCTATACTTTATTTTCAAAAAGCCTGATTTTGCTGCGTGTTTTCGAGAAAATTGATCGACTTGTAAATTTTCAATTGGAAGTGTTGCGTAGAAAAGCAGGGCATTATCGAAGTTATGCATAACTTTAAGTTTGTTAATTCATCAGGAGTGATATCCTTTACTAACAAGTATGTTTTACTTGAAAGGGTTGATTTTGTCACATTTAAAATAAAGTACGTGATTTGAACTTCCTCAAACTATAAAAGACGATAAATCTCTATTATTTGACACCTAATAAGGCTCAAGTGATTTTGTGTCAAAAAATTTTCTCCATATATAGCAGAAAGACATTCAACCTACTCACGAAAGAATTTTGTCTGCAAAAATATTTTTTGCCATTCAACCTAGGATGTGGCTGAAGATTCAAGTCATTTTCAGAGTCTCATCTAAGGACTTTTTCTTACACTAAAACGTGCCTAGAAGACATCAAGATATCAAGATATTTCTCATATATTTATCATATATGTACAACATTTACAAAATAGCACTTTCATTGCTTATGCTTTTGAAAGGCTCAACCATATCTTTGTTGAGCCGTCAAATTTTCAATGTTCATGACGTCATCTTTATTTCTTTCATTTTCCTCTTCTTTGATTACTGATCTTTCACTTTCACTGTTTTTCAACGTCAAAGGTTTGTACAAAAGCTGGTTACCAAAGTTCGGATTGAATTCGTATTTACAAGAGTTTAGCTCGTGTTCTGTGAAATAATGTCCTGTTTTGTTATGGGCGGCGGCCCCAAAACCACCATTAGCTGCATAAAAGTCGCCTTCCATTCGCCATACACTAAAGGCGTAACTTATTTTCTCTTGTGCTAGCATGAAATCGATTTGCTGATTGGAAGTGTTCTGTTCATCACATTCTAAGACTTTGCTCAAAAATTCGATATACATGACCGCAAGTTTTAGAGTTTGTATTTTGGAGAGTTTATCTGAAGGTAGTGTAGGGATGATTTTGCGAAGAGAATTGAAAGCTTGATTCAACGCTTGAGTTCGTTGTCGCTCGCGGATATTAGCAATCGCGCGCTGTGCTTTCGGCTCTTCTATTTCATTATCAAACATCAGGTTAGATTGTTGTGTTTGTCTCCCTTCATCCTGTACACTTCGGTATAGCTGCGTTTGGCTGGAATGCACATTGTTTTGGTTGCTGAATTATCAAATCCGTCAAAAGGTGTTTTACGTTTTCGTTGGTTTAGTCCAGTCAAATAATTCCCCATATTTTGATATGCTCCAATTCCACCATAACCATTCACTTCTGTAGTATAATGATTTATAAACATTATGTTTTCCAATTTAAGTTGGTTACAAAAACAATCCGAACCAGAAATTACTAAATTAAACCACCAAAAATTGGCTTGTTAAAGACTCAATATGAGCAATAAAGATTTAGCGTTTTATCTCCAGGCTTTAGTAGTCAGTCTTTCCTTCTTAGTTCTTCTCTCCCTTCTGAACTAATCATTGACGTGACGTTCTAGTTTTAGAAAACATTCGCTTTCAAGATGTGATTTTTTTCATCGCCAAAACCGAAGAAATGATATAAAGATTAAAAATCTTGGTAACCTTTTATAGAGAGATCCTTAACCAAAGAATGCTATTTCGAGCTTTATAAAATATGGTGTATTAAGTGAAGTTGATTTGAACAAGCGAGTCTGTCCCCAGACGAATGTGGGTGTCACTTGCGTTGTCCCTAGCCGGACAATGGGGAGCCATTAGTTGGCACCATTGTCTTCCAAGCCCGAGGGGCTAGACACGAGACTCCTGGATTGGAAATGAAGCCATTTATTTCCCATTTCAAACGCGTGACCCACGTGGTTTTTACACAAACGCTAGATTGAATCTAAAACATATCGCCAGAAAAGAAAATAGGAAAGTGCTAGATTAATCTGTCATTATAATTACGGCGCAAATCTTAAGGTGATTTTCTTGCTTGAGAAAGGTTGAAGCTTCATCTCTAGCCCCTTCGTGGCTTAAAACTCAGTGGTGGGCACGGTGTTGTTGCTAAACTTTCCACGTTATTTTAGTATAAATGAATGAGACACGATTTTTAATGAAAAAGGCAATTTTTGCCTTAACGGGAAATATTTCCCGAACGGGAAGGTGGAAAACTTCCTGAAATGGCTAAACTTTCCAAATCGGGAAGTTCACCAGTTTCCCGATCAGGAAAGTGGCCTCTGAGCACTTCGGAAATACCTGTGAAAAGTTAAAAACTTGTCCCTCTTGTAAAGGAGGGAAAATAAATGATATTCTTCGGGTAGTTAAGAAATCCATCGGGTAATCGCTTCTTGATTCTACTTTTCCCTATTCCCAATTAAAAATTTCCCTATTTGGAAACTTTTCTTGATCGGGAATCAAAAATCTGCTTTGTTTACAAAAATTCTATTTTCCGTTCGGGAACGATGAAAAGTTCTTGACCGAAAACGATGAAATTTTCAATCTGAAAACAGTTTCCTTTTCGGGTTATTTTCACCTTCCCGTTCGGGAAATACTTCCCGTTAAGGCAATAGCTGCCTTTTCATGTAGTGGTACCGACTGATGTGCATTTTTTTTAAAAAAACCTGGAGGATCTGCAAAGACTGTGAATTAACGATTTCAGTCCGGGACCCAAAATATTTGTGCCCTTTTAAATGAAAGCTTTGTCTGGAAGCGTGTTCTATAATTTCCGTAGAAGGGAGAGTGATATTGTGGGTGTAGGAAAAATAGTGATGCAAATAAAGAAACATCATTTAAGTACCTGGTATAAACCATTTTCGTTCATCTCTCTTGGATTTACTGTTCTAGATACCTGTTCTCATAAAACTTATTCTTGATAATCTCGGAAAGCTTTGAATATCACTTTGTCAGGGTTTACTGTCTAATTGTAAAACCAACTTTTCAAGCCTGGAATTCTTTTTGGTAAAGCTCTTCTTTTCTTTCAAATTCAATTACTCAGGTAAGTTATGGCATGACTCAAAAACCTGAAAATTAATATAATTTTTGAAGACCATTAGCCGGCAGAAAATAAGCAAACCAATGATTTAACTAAGTATACCATGTGGAAGTTCCCCTGTAGGGGTGTTACCTAATTGTTTACGCCCTCATTTTCGCAAAAAACCGCAAAAACCAAAAAGTGACTGACGTCAGCAAAACTTGATTTTTGAATAACTCCAGTTTGGCTAAAGGTAAAAACATGAAATGTGGACTAAAGCTGCACATCACTACTTATTTTGAAATTTTACTGACATCAGTAAATCATTGGTTTCCTCATTTTCTGCTGGCTAATGGTCTTCAAAAATTATGTTAATTTTCATATTTTTGAGACATGCCATAACTTACCTGAGTAACGCGATTGTGTTATTGTATTTAGATTTAGGTTCTGATAACCACGGAGCTTTCTTGATATCGTGATTAAATAGGTGGAGAATACAATATTTAAATTTTCAAGTTATTAAAAATAGGCTATCTATATTGAAAACTGGCTTACTTGCAATCTGCGCTAGTAGGAAATACGAGGCGATGAAAACCGGAAAATAACAATTCATTTGTTAGAGTATCATATCATGACAAGAAGGTTTTGTTTATTAATGTGGTTGTGAAAAGTGTACAAGTGTGTTATCTGTCTGCTTCCTGTATGACTGCAGACAACCACAGTCTCCTAGAACACTTGTCGTACAGTCTACGGATGATGACTAACTGCAGTGCACCCTTTTCTCAGTTGTCGTTTAGAATGAGGTATTCTACCATGAAAAAATGTTTTTTTTTCTAAATACTAAGACTCCTTTTTTTACTTTTTCTGTCAAACCATCCTCGGTGGAAATAACATCTTTCAATAAATTTCCAAAGAAACGTACAAAAGTCATCTTTCAAAATGTTGAAAAATGTGTTGACATTTTTCCAAAATGGAACGCTCTGATTTCATCCAGTGTTCTTGAAAGAGTTTCATGCATTCAGCATTCTCGGCAATCGTCAGGCGTAAATAAAAGTAACAAGGACCCGGTGGAGCGTGAACGCCTGGCGAATTAGCTTGTAAACCTCCAGACGATATCGTTAGGGTCCACGTCAATACACGGACGGTATTTTTGTCGATAAGATCGCAGGAAAAGGTATGGTGTAGGAGGTAAACCGTTTATGGCTAGAATCAAGTTTCAAAGAACAGCCTATTTTCGACCTCTTTCGTTTGAGACAAGCTGGAGTTTTTACAAGCTCTTATTTGATTTGGTTGGTCGTTAAGATGTAATAAAAGAATCTTATTACTTTTTCTAAAGAACACGTCATCTCTATCACTTTAAATGACCAATTAGTGAAGTATCTTGTAAAAACTCCAGCTTATCCCTTTCGTTTGGCTCACTTTCCTTATTCACTAATCTTGTTGAGGGAAATTTTATCTTTTTACACGCATGTGTCAAATACATGTCGGGGGTTCCATCGAAAAATCGGTCTAGGAAATTCTACCCCAACTAGAAAAAAGACATTTACGTTTTGTAGCTGATTCGCTTCCATAACAATATTCTGTGGTGCGAATAGATTTTCTGTGAACATAGTGTTTTGTCAATAATTTTGAAAAAGTGAAAAATTGATATATTTTTTAGTGATCGCCATGGAAAAATAAAAACATAAAAACAGAGAAGTGAGCAATTTTTTTTAGCTTTTTAGGGATTTTCACCTCCAAGTAAGGGATTCCGGGAGATAAAAGTCGAGTTTCTAGTTATTGGGTGACTTTTTGGATGAGAAAATCCCATCTAGTTTGACCTTAAGACGTCCAAATTTTTGGACCTACCTGGAGGTCCTATAAATTAACTTGTGTTCATCCGTCCGTCCGTCTGTCCGTCTGTCCGTTCGTCCGTCCGTCTGTTACCAACTTTTCTCGGGATTGAATCATAGGAATTTTTTGATTTTTGGTACAAAGGTGCAAAATGGTAGTGGCCAAAATGTGACGGATGAGCCCGATTTTCGAAAAAAAACGGGTTTTTTGAACTTTGTGAAAAATTGTATCGTAAGTGATTTTGTTCATGAAAGTAGGGTACCATCATAGTTAAAAGAGGCTCAAGTAGATTTTTGCAAAAAAAATTTGTTGGCTCAAAAAACGCATGTTTATCTATAAGAATCATTAATTAATAAAAGTATACATCAGTGTTCTTAGTCAGATAACTCAATTTTTTTTTATGAGATAGATGTTTTTTTTGCTCACAAAGTCTTTAATATGAAGGAATATTTCAAGAGCATGCACGTTTTTTATAAGAAACAAAGGACTAATTTTAATAAATCGTCACTATTTGTGTTCTGAATGATTGTTTAATGGTCACGTCACGTAGATATCAATTATATATGTGTTAAATGCATAACCAGGTAGGTCCATAAAAGTATCACTTGTTAATTTAAGATGTACAAATACGAAAGGTCATGTCGGATGTCATTTCCTTGAAAGTGCATGTTTCAAATAAAGGAAGGTTTAAATTTTACATCTGTAAAGCAGCCAATAAAATAAATAAGTGACGATATTTTAAGCAAATTGAAGATATATGTGTGCAAAATAACAAAGGGTTTATTATAATTTTTACGTTATTTCATGGGAAATACTATTAATTCTACGATGTAACCAAATTTTCAGCATCTTGAATATTTGTGTTGGAAATCCTGGCTTATAAAACTTTTTCTTCTACAGCATCGTCTTGTTGATCTTTTTTCGCGATTAACTCATGAACATGCTGTGTGTACTGGTCTTGTGTGTTGCCGGCGGGTAAATATCTGGAAACGACGTAAGTTCCACCTGTTCCTTTAGCAACACCGCAACCCAATTTAGTTGAAGAATCCCAAACTAATTGTGTGAAATGACCAATATCTCCACCGTTTGACTTGCCGGTTTCATAATTGTAGTTCTTGATTTCGTCGTACCTAGATCAAATCAAAGAATGTTTTCATGGCAACTGTTTTTAGCATTGTGTTTCAAGGGGCTAAATCCTTTAAAATACCACAAATTTAGAAAGATTACGGATCACTCAATATTCAATGTAGAGGAATTCGTAGGTTTTCCGCAGCCTATTGTTAAAATCTTTAAAAGTCATAGACAATATTCAGGAAACAAAAATCACCAATATGTATCATCTGGGTTTATGCTAAAAAATGTTGATGCAAATTATATCCCCGGGAAAAAGAATTACGGAAATCTGAAATCGCTAGCAAACATCAAAACACGCAGAGAAAGTGTTCAAATACGTATATCTACTATTATTATTATATAGATGAGAATCCTTCTCGAATTATTGAGTTTTATTAATCTTAGTAATCTTACCAAGAAGTAACAGCGTTAGTAGAGGCTCCACTTGCTGAAGACGACCAATAAAGGTTTTCACCAACTCCAGTTTCGTAGCCATTATATGTTCGAAAGTCGTCGTGTTTCCACTGCTTGAATTCCAGGAGATATTCTGCGTAGGTTTGAGCACGTTTCGCGAGGTCCATGTCATAAGTCATTGAGGATGTGTCTCTGTGGAGTGCTCGTTTTGCATTGTGAGCTGCCAAGCAAGTTGCTTTTATGATAAACAAGAAAATAAGAATAACTGTAGCTTAACAAACATTTAAAGGGAGATAACAGTAGTAAAATTTAAACATTGCGCGAAACACGTGTCATTATATAAAGAGAACAATTAAAATCACGTGTCCAAAACAAACTTGTAAAACAATTGAACATTCACAATTAGTGATATTTGGTTTCTTTCTTCTTTTGTCTTGTAACTTCTTTACTATAATATTTTGTTCATTTATAGCCACTCCAACGAGATTAATTTTTTTACCAGCGTTCAGGAATTCACTGAAAGTCATACCTTTGATGCTTTCCATCTCTGAGCTTGAAATTTTCGGTTCAGCTGTCACATAAGCTGTGAAAAGTAATAGTATAAAAAGTATTGAATATTTATCCCATTTTTTGAGCTAAGTCTAACTGGTCTACATTGAGTCTTAACGATAATGAATGTTCTCAAAACAACTACCTTGCAGCAAAGCATGATGGTTAAATTTTATTTTTTTAAATTTATAAAAAGTCTAAAAAGAGGTTCTACTACTAATATATTGATTTCGATTATATCTTACCAGGAGCTGGGTCTGGTGAGCAATCACCACATGTTTTCCGACACCAATCCGTCTTCACAAAACTGTGACTTTCGCAATATTGACGCAAAGAAGTTGGACAATTTGAATATTTATCCTTGCAGCCTAAAGAAGAAATTACGATTATAATTTCAACTCTTTGTAAACAAAAGAAATCAATCTCCAATCCCAAAATAATTCCAGACATTTTAGACTCAGCGTTTGGACTGGTGATAACATTTTGAAACCCATGGAAAGCAAGACTTAGCCTCACTTTCAATCACTTCCTTGTCGTCAAAGGAAATATCAAAACTACTCACTCAAACCATCTTGGTACATTTCTTCATCATATTGTGGAGCTCCTTCGGGCACCGGTCCATCGTAACCTTGAACAATAAAGTTTTTCTTATTTATTTTTTGACCTTCTTCGTGTTGAAGTACAAGACAAGAGTTGTATATGACATTGGTCCGTCCTAATCTACCGAGCGATACTCTATATGTTGAATACAAAAAATACAAAATACAAAAATATTTGAAAAGACTCACTTGGACCATCATGGTACATTTCTTCATCATATTGTGCATCTTCTTCGGGCATTGGTTCATCGTAACCTTGATTGAACAAAAATGTTTTGTTATTTATTTATTTTTTGCCTTTGACTTCCTCGAGCTGAAGTACGAGACAAGGGTTATATTGCCATTATCCCCGTCTTATGTTTCTGCCAGAAAGGTGCAATTGTGAAAGTCAAAGGTGGGGGGCTTCCGAGGGTACAAAATACCAGAATACCGGTCATTTTCTAATCCTTCACTGAAATACCAGTATATATCTCTGTAAATACCGCTACCGGCAGGCATCTTAAATACTGGAATACCGGTAATTTTTCTACTCATAACCGGAATACCGGAATACCGGACTCTGAAGCACTCCCTCAAAGGGCATTCTTGTTCAAAAGTCAGTTTGCTTCCGGGTTTTTTCAAATTTTTAGCAAAAAAAGGGGGATTATTGAATAGGATAATGGGCTTCATAATATAATGCTTCATAAGGGAAAAGACAAAAATCATAATCACTCACTTATCTCCTTATGGTCTTTTTGTGGACCTTTGATGTGATAACCTTGAAAAATATTAAAGTGACGATGTATTACAAAGCTCGCAACGTTTCTTAATTCATCTAACATTAACAGTTTCATTTTCAAGAAATATATTTCACTGAAAAGGTCCAACGGTTCAATTTAGATGGTTTGGAAAGTCAATTTAGATCTCACCTTGAGTGTATGCGATCGAAGCAATCAACGAAAAGATAAAGATCTGCATCGTGAGTCCTTTGAATATTCGAAAATATCCTTGTCCTTTTGACTACGACAGGACAGTTATGCTTTTTGCATTCATCTTATGTGCTTTTATATTCATAATTTTGACACGTCTTATGGAAAAGGATGAAAGATTTCACGTAGTGATTGATGCATTATCGTTAGTTGCTAACTAGTTTTATGATTGTATGTCAAAAATGGCACTTTTCTCGTCAAGTGCATGGGAGGAGGGAAGCTTTTCCTTTATTGTAATGACACAAGCGACCTTTTTCTATCTTGAAAATTTGATTTACAGGCTTTTGACAATAAATATACCAGAAAGATAATCGTGAAAGGTGACTGTAAAAGGTGGAGCAAAACATTTTACTCAAAAAGTGATCATCCACAATCGATGAAGTTTACTGACCCGTCGTATGGTTTCAAAATTAGCTCTGTCACGCACCGGCACATTAACACAGAACATAAAAATCTTTGGAAGCCTTTGGACGCTCTTAGGTTTTTTTACTTTTCAAATGTTCTTTAACGTGTCTTCTTATTTACACCATTTTGTGAATATTTTAGTCTATTTTCCTATGAAATTGGATGTTTTAGAGAAAGTAAAGGATATTTTGGCCATCGAAGCCTTATGTTTTTATATAGTTTGTTGTTATCAAAAAAACATGTACAATGTATGCAATTTACGTCAGTCTGAAGGTGACACTGAGCAGTGGCATAAATTTTCATAACACGCTAATTAATTTGTTCAAGTGCGTTTTTGTATATAATCAAATAAATTCACCGCTTGATAAAAAAAGATTTATCCAAAGAATTGGCCCTGCTGTGAACCAATCACCAATAATACCGGCTGCACAAAAAGCGAATTTTCAGATTAAACGGATGGGTTTGTCCTAAGGAAGCCGGGCTAGATGGGACACGTGTTGTTTGGCCTTGGGAAAATTCAGTGTTTAGGTGTTATAAGTTATTCTCAGCGAAAAACACCGAGTTAACATCGCAGTTTGGCTTTCCTTGACGTACTTTGCATTGAGTCTCAAGCCCGAAGGGCTAGAGGCGAGAATGCTGGATGGGAAATGAAACCACTTATTTCCCATCCAGAACGCCCGCGCGTAGTTTTTACGCAAACGCCAGATTGAAACTAAAATCTATCGCTAGATTTCAAAAAATGTAGTCCTCCAAAACAAAGGAACTGCTAGATACAATTCGTCGTCATGATTACGGCACGTTCTATGCGCGTTTTGGATGTGAAATAAGTGGCTTCAATTTCTCTTGCTTGAGATGGCTTAAAGTTTCGTCTCTAGCCCTTCGGGCTTGAAACTCAATGGTCGTTTGATATTTAGCCTGTGACGTTGGGTTATAAGAATGTTTTTACTATTCAAAATTTAACAGGTGTAGAATATATGTCATCATCTTTTCAAGGTGATATGAATTAAATATTAGTTTTCATGTCTAGATTTGTAGTACTACATTCACTATCGTCTGATGATTAAACCAATATTTGGCTCTTTCAGAAAATGTTCGTACATGGGGGGGGGGGCATAGGATATATTGTTCGGGGGTAGCGGAAATTCATCAAAATTTGTCTTGTCTGGGGGGTAAATTTGTTATATCCTCTACCCCCACATTCAAATTTTTTCTGGAAAAGCCCATTCTATGAATGAATCTTTTGTCTATTTTCAAGTTGTGATTTCATTAACTCAGGCTTCATACAAGAGCTATATCGATGAGACCTTTGAAAATTGTTATGTGTCGATTGTCATTTGATCATAACGCTAAGAGCAGAACTTTTTTAACAAAACGACTCATCAACAATTTTTATTTACGTGAATTATGATTTGCCATTTGGGCGTGAAAGTGCTATTGAGTTCTCTCATTGCTAAAGATTAAGGAAATTCATTACGTCGGTATAAAACTTGATAATAATCTCATCAGTAGGCGTTTTGAAGAAAATAAGACGATGATAATAACATGGGGATTATTTGACATGGCTTTGGATTTGTACATGTTAATATGATTTGCTAATAGGGTATTACCTCCCCCTACACGTACAATTATACAACTTTAATCAGTAGATATAGCACAGGCCAAAACAGAATGAAAACGACTACTTGATTCTGTAAAGCTAATTAATGTACATGTTTTTTATAAGAATATTCAAAATTGTTGAAGCCTTCGAATGATCTTTAACTTCTATTTCAAGCCTAAGAATGTTCTTAATAGGCTCTAACTTTCCCGATTTTGTGAGTAAATAATGTGCCATTTCCTAAGGAATAGCGTATCTTATAGTCTGCAAAAGGCCTTTAAATGTTCTTAACTTGCTCTTTATATGGGCCTTTATATGGGTCAAGATAAACATTTACAAGAATTTTTGTCATGGGATTGGTCGTTAACTATTCAAACAAAAACTTTTATTATATTTTTCTAAAAAACGCGTCATCTCTTTTGTTTTGAATAACCAATTATGTGAGCATCTTATAAAAACTTCAACTCAACTGGTTTATATTTTGGCCATGGAAGCCTTATTGTTCTTAGTTTGTTCTTATTATCATTATTCAACCCATATGGAGCTTAGAAGATACCCCGAATTTTGTCAGAACCTAACATTATTATCTTTAAAAGGGGTCATCACACTGTTGATTGTATAAAATTGAAATATCGTTGTACTAAATGGTATAGATAAACAAAAGAGCAAAGATGGCGACTGTAAAGGGTAAAAGGACAATACCTGGGTAGTGAAGGCGTTCTTTCTTTTGATTGTGAGCTTTGGACGGAAACCCTGAAATTAAAAAGGAAAAAATCGGTTTATACAAGAAAACGCTCCAGCAGAATTTGCTACTGACCTTTGACCTACCCAGTAGAGTTCAAACCGAAAGCAAACCCATTTAAAGTAATCTACTTCATCCATTTGATTAAAACAAACTGTTCTCTATTTATTTAGTTCTGACAGCAAGTACAGGCCAGTGAATGTCAGATTTCTTTTTCGACAACGTTACACGATTCAACTGAAAAAATAATTTAAAACAAAAATGATTGCAAAAAATAATATGCCCCATTATCATTACAACATTACCGTGGCTGATGGTTATCAATCCAACCAGTAGAAGTAGAATCGTCTGCATTTTGATCACTTTTTTGCAGCACCTCTGAAACTAAGATGATCTAAACAGCTAGTGGTAGACTGTAATGTACATTCAGTTGATTATATACTAAAAGAGGCTGACAGGAACAAAGTAAATAATGTAATAGGGTTCTGATTCTCTATTTTCTTTCATTGCAAAGGCGTCAGCCAATTAGGCCTACTTAAGGATTAAATCACACTGATTTTCCTGTCTTGCTTAAATCTTTAAAATCTAAGCAGATTAATCCTATTTGCAAATATACAATAAAAGGTTTCTTAAGATGGCATTATAAATACAGCAAAGTAGGACTATAGACAAATTGAGTTAATTGGTTTTGCTTGTATAATTGACATACTAAGATTTCATACCATACACATATTTTTATAAGGACAAACTATATAAGAACATAAGGCTTCAATGGTCAAATTTTTAAGAACAAGTTAAGAACATTTTAAAGCTTCGTAGACCCTAAAACATTCAATTTGTTAGGAAAATGGACAAAAATACTCAAATAATGTTGAAAATAAGAACCTGTTAAGAACATTTTTAGGCTTAAAACTCAGAAAGTTAAGAACATCCAAAGGCTTCAAGAATTTTAGATGTTCTTATAAAATAAGTACGTACGCTATCCACCGTTTTTTGAATATCTAATACACGGTTTTGAGTAAAGGTGACAACGAATAAAGACTTGTTCGACAATACTTGTTTTGAGTTGTTCCCTGGAAACGACTAAACAGCGTCAAAAAAACGGAAGTCCATTTTGCACGTAACTACTTTGAAAAGTTTTTATATAATTCATTAAATAAAATGTGTAAATAATACAGAAATGAGATCAATATATATTAAAAAATAAAAGACTTCTGGGTCAAATGAAAAAAAAAACAATGAATAAATAAACTCCCACAAGAAAAATCCCTGCCCGATAGATCAAAAATACAATTTGAACTTTAATCTTTATCCTATATTCTACCAATAAATGATCAATAACTTGAAAATAACACAATGATTCCATGTTAGATTTACCAATAATCACCAAAGTTTCTACAAAACTGCATCCACATCGGAGACAATTCCTGGTTGAGGCTTCAATTCGTGGACATGCTTCAAATACGCTCCACGGTAGTTTCCAGCTGGTCTATATCTCGAAACGAGGTAAGTTCCACCTGTTCCTCTAGCAACACCACAGCCCAATATAGTTGAAGAATCCCAAACTAATTGTGTGAAATGACCAATAACTCCACCGTTTGACTTGCCAGTTCCAAAATTGTAATTCTTGATTTCATTGTACCTGAGCAAAATCAAAATAAAGATTAGATTGTTTATTCAACAGTTTGCCAAATGTGTGATTTGTTTAATACGATGTCAAATATTATTTATTTTTCTACGCTTGTTTCGCCTTAAAAATACTTTTACCATACTGCTTCATATTGAAATTATTTTGCGCCACACCTTTGTAAATGCTCCTTTTATTGAAAATGTTCCATCACACACTTTTTACCACACTTTTCACATTGAAAATATTTTTCCCCGCTCTTTACATTGAAAATGTTTTACCACACATTTCTCATTGGAAATGTTTATAATATTCCTCACATTGAAAATGTTTTACCACATTCTTCACATTAAAATATTTTACCACACTCTTCACTTTGAAAATATTTTACCACATTCTTCACATTGAAAATGTTTTACCACATTCTTCACATTGAAAATGTTTTACCCCATTCTTCACGTTGAAAATGTTTTACCACACTCTTCACATTGAAAATATTTTACCCCATTCTCCACATTGAAAATGTTTTACCTTTTTCTTCACAATGAATATGTTTTACCACATTCTTCACTTTGAAAATGTTTTACCACATTCTTCACTTTGAAAATCTTTTACCCCATTCTTCACTTTGAAAATGTTTTACCTTTTTCTTCACAATGAAAATGTTTTACCACATTCTTCACTTTGAAAATGTTTTACCACATTCTTCACTTTGGAAATGTTTTACCAAACACTTCACTTTGAAAATATTTTACCCCGCTCTTTACATTGAAAATGCTTTACCACACATTTCTCATTGGAAATGTTTATAATATTCCTCACATTGAAAATGTTTTACCACACATTTCTCATTGGAAATGTTTATAATATTCCTCACATTGAAAATGTTTTACCACATTCTTCACATTAAAATATTTCACCAAACTCTTCACTTTGAAAATATTTTACCCCACTCTTCACGTTGAAAATGTTTTACCACACTCTTCACATTGAAAATGTTTTACCCCATTCTTCACATTGAAAATGTTTTACCTTTTTCTTCACAATGAAAATGTTCTACCCCATTCTTCACATTGAAAATGTTTTACCTTTTTCTTCACAATGAAAATGTTTTACCACATTCTTCACTTTGAAAATGTTTTACCACATTCTTCACTTTGAAAATCTTTTACCCCATTCTTCACTTTGAAAATGTTTTACCTTTTTCTTCACAATGAAAATGTTTTACCACACTCTTCACTTTGAAAAACACTTTGAAATTGTTACCCCATTCTTCACTTTGAAAATGTTTTACCTTTTTCTTCACAATGAAAATGTTTTACCACACTCTTCACATTGAAAATGTTTTACCCCACTCTTCACATTTAAAATGTTTTACCACACTCTTCACTTTGAAAATGTTTTACGACACTCTTCACATTGAAAATGTTTTACCCCACTCTTCACATTGAAAATGTTTTACGACACTCTTCACTTTGAAAATGTTTTACCACATTCTTCCCATTTGAAATGTATTACCACACTCTTCACATTGAAAATGTTTTACGACACTCTTCACATTGAAAATGTTTTACGACACTCTTCACTTTGAAAATGTTTTACCACACTCTTCACTTTGATATTTTTTTAACCACACTCTTCACTTTGAAAATACTTTACGACACTCTTCACATTGAAAATGTTTTACGATACTCTTCACTTTGAAAATGTTTTACCACACTCTTCACTTTGAAATTTTTTTAACCACACTCTTCACTTTGAAAATCTTTTACCCCATTCTTCACTTTGAAAATGTTTTACCTTTTTCTTCACAATGAAAATGTTTTACCACATTCTTCACTTTGAAAATGTTTTACCACATTCTTAACTTTGAAAATGTTTTACCCCATTCTTCACTTTGAAAATGTTTTACCTTTTTCTTCACAATGAAAATGTTTTACCACACTCTTCACTTGAAAATGTTTACGCCCACTTCTTCACATTGAAAATGTTTTACGACACTCTTCACTTTGAAAATGTTTTACACACATCTTCACATTGAAAATGTTTTTACCCCACTCTTCACATTGAAATGTTTTACGACACTCTTCAAAAATTTGGAAAATTTTTTACGACACTCTTCACTTGAAAATGTACAAAATTGAAATGTTTAACACACTCTTCACTTTGAAAATGTTTACCAACATACATTGAAATGTTTACCACACTCTTCACATTGAAAATGTTTTACGACACTCTTCACATTGAAAATGTTTTACGATACTCTTCACTTTGAAAATGTTTTACCACACTCTTCACTTTGAAATTTTTTTAACCACACTCTTCACTTTGAAAATACTTTACCACATTCTTCACATTTGAAATGTATTACCACACTCTTCACATTGAAAATGTTTTACGACACTCCTTCACTTTGAAAATGTTTTACCACACTCTTCACTTTGAAAATGTTTTACCACATTCTTCACTTTGAAAATGTTTTACCCCATTCTTCACGTTGAAAATGTTTTACCACACTCTTCACATTGAAAATGTTTTTAACACTCCTTACATCGAAAATGTTTAACCACACTCTTCACTTTGAAAATCTTTTACTACCTTCATTGAAAAGGTTCTAAAACACTAATCACACTGAAAATGCCTTACCAAACTCCTCGCACTGAACTTTACGCCGCACTTTTTACATTGTAAATGTTTTAACACAGCCTTAAAATAAAACACCAATAATACGGTTGGTAATAAAAAAATAAATAAAAAATAACCCAACACAATAAACTATCAAAGTTTAATGGTATAAATACTGCTACAGACATAGGGAAGAGTAAATTTCTTACCATGCATTAACACCATGAGTTGAAGATTTAAAGGCTGAAGATGACCAGAAGAGATTTTCACCAACACCTCCTTTATAACCATGTTTTCTGTAAGGGTCATGCTTCCATTGTTTATTCTCCAGCATATATTCAGCATAAGTTTGAGCACGTTTCGCGAGGTCCATGTCATATGTCATCGGTGGTGTATCTTTGTGGAGTGCTCTTTTCGCATTATGAGCTGCCAAGCAAATTTCTAATAAAAAAAAATAATTTATTAGCAGGGTTTGAAAAGATATATTTTTGAGCTTTTGAATGAGAATATCTTTGCTTACTGTTTCTTTAAAACATTTATATTTATATTTGTCTATTGTGTAACGTGCTAGCGCCTTCTCTAAGGTCCCGAATAAAGGTCCATACTCGGACCCCCTTTTATTCGGGCACCCTAATTCGGGACCTTAGAGTACTAAACGCCCCCCTCTCGTTTGATAATTTTTCTAGCTTTTTCCAACCTCCTAGCCATATAATTAGATATCTAACTCCTTCCGTTTATTAAGCACCCGAGAGAAACAGTGACAGAGATCTACATAATTCTACAGTATCCATCACATACGCTTTTTTTACCAAATTAAATGATGGGAGAAATAATTCCATTGAGCCACAGTGGTTTGGTTAGAGATTATTTCTTGTGTGATTGCATGAAAAATGTTTTTGCTGCTTATAATGGTTGAAATAATGTTATGACTACCCTTACTGACCTAGCCCGGATGGAGCGATTAAGTGGCCCGGTAATATCTGGCAGTTCTCAATTTTGAGCTTAAGATTTCAGTTATTTCTGGAAGGTAGAAATAGGATACAGCAATATTTTTATTTGAAGATGAGAGAAAGCAAATCTGCTATTCCTGTTTGTTTCCCATTCTTAATCATATATTAACTCCATATAGCTTTTTTGTTATTTTGGATATTTAACAGTTTCTTTCGATGGCGACCTCGCACTGGACTTATTGTCATAAAGAATTATTTAAGTAAAGTTCAGCGCAGGAGTAAACTTTATTCTATTAGAGTTCCCAATGAAAGATAACTCTGGTTTCCCGTTAAATGGTAAACATACCTTTAATTTTCAGCATTTCACGTCTGGAAAGTTTTGGTTGTGCAGTGACGTAAGCTGAAATTTCAAATGAGTGAGTAAGTTCGCATCAGTTCTTTCTTCACAGGTAAGTTGGGTACCTTGTGTCTCATTCGTGAGATTCCCCGAAAATTCCCTATCCATTTGGAATTCTTTTCTAATTTGTTTTCTGTGAAGAATATCAACATGGTGTTCAAATACAGCCAAATCAATTCATCGAGGAACACATCAAAGTATATTTACAAATCTTGTCTACAAATTGTTATCTATTGACTAATAGACCTTATCGGAGTTTTTCGATTCTTAAAAACAGCGATGCGTTATGGGATTGTTTCAGGGGTGTAACAATAGAATTCTCTCGAGAAATTCCTAAGAGATTTCTATTGCAGTGCCCCCGAAACAATCCCAAAATGCATCGCTGTTTTAGAAAAATGAAAAACTCCGATAAGATCTATTGTTTAAAACAATATAAGCCATTATCTATGTTTATTAAAGGCAACTACTTCTGTCTCACCTGGTGGCGGAGGAGTGGGTGCGGGTGTACAATCTTTGCAAGTTTTTCTACACCAACTGGTTTTGACGTAAGGATGAGCAGTACTGGTGCAATATCTCTTCAATCCGGTTGGACAATTCGAGTATTTGTCCTTGCATTCTAAACAAGAGAAAAGGAAGAATTTCTCGGTTAGCTTTGAGACGATTTCTCTGATGTGATGATCATTCTAAACACATTGGTTTTTTCTCATAGCATCACAGGCCCCGCATCACAGAAAAGTTTTTTCAGAATGTGTAAACAAAATGATCAAGTACATTAAAGGTAGCTTAGTTTGACGGGAAGAATTTCTGCAGAATCTAATTTTTGAAAATGCTCAAATATGTTTTACTTTGACTTATTTTTTAACAAATTTGGTTATTTTCTATATAAAGCTGAAATCTTACCTGAGCTGAGAACTTATACTGAGCTGAGAACTTATACTGAAAAGTGAGAACTCTACAAATTAATCAAAAATATATTTCAAAACCAAAAATTTATAAATCCATAACTCGGAGTTTCATGCTCTAAGCAATCATCAGATGTAACTAAAAAAATTAAAAAGCTGTGTGAAAACATATGTTACATGTTATATGCTACTCCTGGTTGGTTTTATCGAGCACTCTTTGAATATGATTTCACCTCATTTGATTGAACTCTACAAATTACAAAGATTAGTTCACAACAAAGTGAGCTTCCCTAATGTAATAATAAAAGAGGGCATGAAGAAGCACACATACTTTCCGCGCCACACACTGCAGCCAATGCAACCAAAAAAATGGCCAACAACAAATTCATTTTGTCTTCTTTAGTTCACTTACCTCCTTCGAGTTGGGTCACCAATGAACATCCTCATAAGAGATTTCAGTTGATAAACAGATTTCAAAAAAGTCGATGAAAAGATTAGAACAATGGGAACATTATTTCTATTCATGATATTCATGACTTAATGTGTTCTACGGAAATACCCCGGTTTTAGCCAATAGTGGCAAATTTGTATAAAATTTGCTACTATTGGCAAAAACCGGGGTCTTTCCGTAGAAAACATTACGTCATGAATATCAAGAATTGTTTTCACCAATTGTCCAGTTTTTTTTTTCATTTTGCATTCGAACCCATTGCCACTGAATTTTCAACATTTTCTCTGCTCCTTTTGTGGCTTTTTTAGATGGATTCCTAAAATAGCAACACTACAAACACCCTGAATTAGAGAGACAAAAGTACGAAATGCATACAAATATTATTGATAGAAATATCATTCACTTGAGAACGGACCGAGTCGGAAACATGTCGGTAAGAATCAAAATATAATAGCCGCATTATTTTTCACCGTTCAACAAATATATAATTTATAAATATCCCCCGTAAAAAAATTCATAGCTTAGTTTATTTGTCAATTTTAACAGGCTTGACCCACGTGTATATGTTTAAGCCTGGGAGACTCAAATTTTCACCCAGCAACTTAATCTGGGAGGCAAATATTTGCTCATTTTTTTCTTCATTTTTTTCTTCATTCTTTTCAACTTTTCATCGGCGGAAAAGCTTGAATGTCAAGAATAAACCTCAGATTCACCTTAAAGTTAAACCAACTCTTTAGTTTGTTTTTTTTACACGCCAAGCTACAATACCGTAGCGTAGACAAGGAAGAACGCAAAATGTGTTTAGGATTTGTTTAGCAGATTTTATGACACAGTAATTATCTTTTAATAATATGAATAGATTATTACTGTGACATAAATGTCGCTCTGCTAAACAAATTTTGCGACACCCCTGTCTATACTACTAAAAATGCCCCTAATAAGTAAGGTAGGTACAAGCCTGAGATAAAAAGTAATAACTAACTATTACAGAAGTTTGAAGCAAATTCTTGCCATTACCATACCCCTGTCTCAAGCCCTGGTAGAACTTCTTCCTAAAGTCGGGATAAACATTTTTCTATTGAAATCCCAATTGGGATAGAAATTCTATTGTTCCGAGCTAAACATAAATTGTTTCAGGGCGACTTTTTACATCTATTTTCCAATGGGGGTGAATTCAAAATAAAATTTCAATTTGGACTGAAACTGTAGAGTATTTTTTCAAACGGGGACCAAATTTTGGTCAAATCTTCCAGTGAGGTGGGGATTCCACCGGGTCTGTGGCACAGGGGTGTATTCCAAATTTTTCTCTTATTGATACGCTTTGAATGCAACTATTTTTCAATATCCCTTTGGTTTCTATACCTTATGTTACTATACCCTGAGTATCAGAGGTTGAGTTTTCAAAGAATATATCAACCTCTGACGACCAACTTTGAATTTAATCCAAAACATTGGATTGTCGTCATGGTTACTTTGCCTTGATTGCACGCTGAATAGCATCTCGATTGGTGGGCACAGGTCGGAATATGATGTAAACATGTGCTTTACACGGTAATGTGTATTTATATGTGTTATTACCTTTCAAAATGCTTGAAGAAAAATAGCTTTTGGAATCTCAGAAAACTTACAATAAACGTTAACATATTGACGAGGCTGCTTATATAAAACTTAATTTTTTGATCAGAAGACTTTCCAATGAATGGAATGTCGGTAAACACTATGAAATTTTGAATTATCAAACTGACAAACTTAAATAATTTGATGTTAAATTAGCAAAATGCCGAATGGGCAGGATTCTTAATACAAATGGTTAAAGTATTTTGACACATTTTTGAATCAAGGAATCGTAATGTTTCACTTAAAAAAACAACTATGTTCAACCTCTGAGTTTGTCCTAAGTCCTAAATAAAAAGCTAACCGTCGTTGTTTGTTTGTGAGTTTGACACGACGCTCTGATGCAGAGGATATCTCTTATTCCAGTGATCAGTTGGAGCCATTATCCCCAAAGACATAAATCATCGTTCACTGATGGAAAGTCTCTATTTTGATATTCCGCTGAAAAGCTTGAATTTCTTAGCAAATATATCATCAGAAAACTGTTACATCAGAAAATTAGAATTTTTGCATGTTTATGTTTCAACAAGATTATGTTTCAGCAATCAAATAGATCAAACGAATTAAAGGGAAATATTTACACCGTTATCCAAGCAACAAGAGAGAAATGCGTCCGTATTTCCGCGTTTGTGATCTCAATACACCATCCTAAATTAAATTCAGTTAACAAGGAAATAAAACAAAAAGTGTTTTTTGCTAAGATGATGAGGGAAGTGCAGCCGAGTAAAGCTGGTAATAGGTTCGAAATTCCTTGGTAGAGTATTGGATGCAATGACGATGAAAACATTTTCGTGGTTGCTGGACCTCTCCTTTACATTATTTTTAGGGAGTAGTATTTTGTAGCACTTGGGCAGCTAAGCTTGGTAATTCCAACATTCCTGTTCCATCCCAGAACGCTTCAATGGTGTAATTCCGTTCTTGTTTTGTCACATGTTTAGCTGGATAACCTTGGTTCTGAACATTGATCGAGTTGACTAAATTCAAAACATGCCAATCATAGGGAGGACTATTGGTTAAGATTCCAATTTTATTATCAAATACTTGTCGACCTTTTCCTTTCGTGTATTCAATCACAATAGAATCTCCACTTCGGTCAGCCAATCTCAAATGCAGAGGAAACTGGTATTTATCTATCTTGATGTCTCCATGCCATTACGTGACGTATTGACCCCAAACAAATGGAAAGATATCGTACTTGAAAGCTATACGGACCTGCTCAACGCTGGAAAAATTACCTGAAATTATAAAGTGTGAAGATTTGTTCAACATTTACATTCACGCTAACGATGCTTTTTTGTGAAGCAAATTATTTTTTTTTCAAAGAGTGAAAGTTTCTTTTAGTTTGAGACCTGACTCACATAGATCTAAAAATGAAATATCTAACTATGATATTATCTTGTTTTTCATAAAGTGTACTAAGAGTTTTTTTTCACAAGTTTGTGACATAAAATATTCTTGAAATTGTTTTTCCTCTAAAATGATTTAGTGCGTGGTGAAAAAATACCTTAATAACATCAAATTATGTATTGTATGAGGGAAATCTTATTTGGAAAATCACGGTGTTTTTTTCTGAATGATAAAAGGGTCCTTGTTAAGTAAGCCAAGATTGTAGAACTTATAAACGTAGAAATAAGAATATACATTACCTAGCAAATAATTGATCAATTGCATGTGTGGTATGGAGTGACTACAGTGTTGCTCAGGTACTGCATCAGGGTACTCTGTAAACCCTTCAAACCATAAAGCTCCTGCAGACAGGCCAGCCTCGTTCTGACCATCCACAATTGATCGATTTGAATTAGAGAAATCACCTGCTGACTTGATTCCTAGAATTTTATATCTAGTAAACCATGTTAATGGTGAATGGGTTTGGCAGTTTTCCGGTAACATTGCAAACTCTTTGTATCCCTTAGGCACAACACCAACCACCCACGGGAAAGCAAATTCGAATTCCATCGTTCGCCCATGGACAGTGGCACCATCTTGACAACCAATGAGAAAGTCGGTGCAAGCGTACAAGGAATGTAAATTCATCAATAATGTCGCTAACGCTGGGAAAACTGTCTTCATTTTTTTGCATCTATTTTCTATCTAGATGTAAAAATTATTAAGACTATTAAGGGCTCTGACCATAGTCAGAAAATTGATTTTAGTATCTGAAACATAAAAGTTATGTTTTAGATTCTTTAACACTTTTAACAAAGAATTGCCTTTATGAATTGCTTTTTAATCAAATCCCTTAAGAGTAATTAAGAACTTGATTGCAAAAATGACGTTATGAACTTTAAAAAGACGTTAATAATATGTTGCATCACCTTCTTTTATAAAAAGTGCTAAGTTTTAATGGGTAATTAACCTTTTTGTTTCGAACTTTTTTCTAACTGTCCGCAAAGAATTGAACTATTTTAAATTTTGCGGAAAATTTTTCTAAAAAGATGTGTCAAAAGTTATGACTGTTTTTTTTAAGCAAAATCCATATGAAAAATTGATGAAAAACCACTATTTTGAAGATTTCGAGACAAAGAAGCATTTACAAAAATTTTCCGCAAAAATTTTTATTGTTCGGTAAAAGATACACCATTTACTGCGAAAAATTTTTCAAAATGTTTTTTCTTCGCCGAAACTAAGCTCTTCAAAGTTGAAATACTCTTCCTCGCAAAAGTCTTCATTTTCTTCTTCATCAAACTTTTTCAATGCAATTTTTGAATTTTCAGATTCAGGAATAGTTTGTCTAATAGAAAATGTATAACATGCTATAGTTTTGTTGGTTACATCAGTCAGAAAACACATTTTAAACACGGCAATTATGAAAAATTCACTATGGTCAGAGCCCTTAAGACAAGTGGCAGTGGAACCTTATTGCGGGAAGTGGGATCTTATACAAAACGACGGTAAAAACAGGTCAGTGTTGCAGTGGCGTTGTAGGAAAATTTTTCTGGAGGGGCCAAAGCCAATTTCTTTAAATGGCGCCCCCCGCAGACTTTTTTTTCGTACATGAACGAAAGTATCATCGACGGTTGGGAGTATCCTTTCTTTGTTGTTTGGTTTTGTTTTTTGGAATTGCTTAGGTCAGGGTTGGTAGTAATGGCTTGTCACTGTGCCGGGTGCATACTCGGCGCCTTGGACCCCGCAGGGTTGCTAGTAACGGCTCGAATTTCAGTCAGGTTAAAAAAGGGGTAATTTTACCCATATTATAATAACATTACCCCCGTCTTTTTTGTCATCTTATAAGTATTTCCAAATTTTGTGTTCTGCTGTGCAAGTGTGGCTCAACGGATAGCGCGCTGTGTTTCTGATCAGAAACTCTTTCATTTGGTGGGTTCGAACCCCGGTCGGGTCGATATTTCAAGGTTCAGATAAGTTTAAGATACTCCCGTCCGTCGATGATACTCCTGACCGTCAAGATGAGATACTCCCGACCGTCGATGATACGCCCGACCGTCAAGATGAGATACTCCCGTCCGTCGATGATACTTCCGTCCATGTACGGAAAAAAAATTTGCGGCGCCCCCACCCACTAGTTTCTAAACTTTTACTAATTCATTTGCCTAGGCATAATGAGGAAGGAAATATTTTAGTGGATAAGAGTAGATATATCTTTGATGAATAGAAAAGGGAAAAACAGACCCCACCATGGTTGGGGTCGTCTAGAAAATTTTGAAAATCGACTACCAAGACACCCTAAATCACTAAATAAAAATAGACAAATTTGGCACTTGCTAGAGTGAAAAGTTACTTAAAGAAGTAATGTGTAATGCGAGCGAAAAAATTGATGTTTTATGATTTCAATATTGTTGTCAGCAAATTGGTCTTTATTGACTTTATTAACTGTACAGCGAGCGAAGCGAGCGAAAAAAATTTCAAGTATTTTAAGGCGCATATAAGGTAATTTAAGGCGCATAAAGTATGATCTTTAAGATTGGGGCGTTAAAAAAATCTCTTTTGGCGCCCCTTGCTTTTCGGCGCCCCTTCAGAAAAGCTCCGCTGGGGGGGCCATGGCCCCCGGCCCCCCTGCCACAACGCCACTGCAGTGTTGCACATTTTAAGCACGTAGCATTATATGTTTTACTTAATACAAACCTTTTTACATCAGCCATTTTATAAGATCGCAAGCCTCAGTTTAAGTGAAAAATCAAAACAATCCCAGACACTGGGTAAATGGCAACCGATTTTAAGTCACTCCATAGCTGGATTAATCAAGCAATATAAATAACAGTTTAACGGTCCTTTAATAATATTCAAATCTGAAAATCTATGAAAAATTAGGAACAAAAAAAACCACACTGACAGATTCTATGAAAATATGGCAAACTATGAAGCCTTCTCCCTTCTTTGAATTCCTTCTTTTAAAACCCCTCTCTATACCAAAGCCAAGTAACACTGTTTAGAAGCAACAAGTATGTGGATTTAAGTTTCAACTGTCAAAACTGATTACAGAATTACACATTTCTATATAATAGTCATAATACAACGTCTGAGAGATTACCTTTGCTTGATATTAAACTAGGAAAACCAGTAAACAGGTCAGGTTATGCGTGACTTGAGGTCAAGGTTTTGCTTGAAACAGCGCCAATATGGTTTAAAGAAAATAATGATTTTTAATTTGGCAGAGCGTACTGTCTGATAGCCAATAAATATATCACTGTTTTTCTCTTTTAAAGGAGATTAACCTTTATCAAATTTCCCTGTAAGATAAGAACAATGTTAGCCTATAAGATTACGAAATCTGAGACCTTAATCTCATTGGCTTGGTGATGAAAATAGTCTGATTTCTGAAACGAATGAGCCCGTAAAAGATTGTCATTCAAAGATACTATAATTGAAACGGCGAATGAACTAGAACATTTTCAAAGTTTGAAGAAAAGCTGGTTTCACACAAACGCTGCAAAAAAATAATTTACCACCAGAATTCGAAAAAACTGCCATGCGAAAACAAAGAAAGCACTAGACTCTATCCGTCATTCTAAGTGTGTCGTCTATCTTTAGCTAGGGAAAGGTTGAAGATTCCACTGACTCTAGCCTTTCGGGCTTTAAACTCAACGAACAAAATATTATATAATTATTAATTTGGTTAACAAGATAGTAACAGTACAACCTAGGTGTCAACCTAACACTTTAGCGGAAAAAATCTTTCTATGATTTTATGTAGTTGAACAAGAAAGGGAGTTACATTACCACACCCCACTCTCACAGCCCGGTTGAACTTTCTTTCTCAGTGGGGATAATTAAAATCTGTATTAAAATCCCAATGGATTTCTATTGTTCTAAGGTTAAAAAGTCCAGTGGGGACTGCTTGGGGATGGTTTTGGAGTGTAATTTCTATAAATGAAATTTCGAGTGGGGATGAATCAAAGTCGATTTCCCTGTGGGGCTGAATTTCCAGGGTATTTTCCCACCGGAGACAAAATCTATGAAAAAGGGGTATATTTCCACAACCAGAAAAAATGTCAACTTGGGGAACTTGGGCACACGTAATTAAATCTGAATAAAAGCTTGGTCGAAACATTCAAAGAGTGCACTTCGCAATTAGCAAAAAATCAATGGTTAAGGGGTGTTTTCAGACTGCAAGTTCAAGCTAATTGCTTCTTGAAAGTGTGAATCATATAAATGTTTTGTTGATGAAATAAAGAAAGGCTGGAAAAGAAAAGAACTTTTACTGCTTCTCGCTGGAATGCGCCGTTCAAGCAAAAGTAATAATTTCCTTTGTTTTCCTGGGGAAGGTCTGACGTTCCTTGAGATGTTGGAAAGCGTGCAGTGTAATTACTGAACAATGAGTTTTAAAAATCAATGTGAATGATTAGAAATGAATACATGAAGGAATTTTTCATCAGACAAACTTATTTATTTATAAAACAGTAATTTGTTTGATGTATAAGGAGAAAGAAAAATTCAGTAGTACACAAGAAAATGGATCCATTCCAGTTACAATATCAAGAATTCTTTAGAACAGTTTGGTTTTCTCAAGCCTCCAAGTTACGAAGAGTGGAGATATAATATGGGAAGTAACATGACGCGTACCACTTCGATGATGAGCAATCAGCAAAGACCGCAAATTTCACAACAAACACAACAGGTAAATTTTGGATACGCACCGTCAACGATGGTCTTTCCAGCCCAAAGCTGCAATCAAAAATACCTGGAGACGCAGACGACACCTGATACAAGCCTTACGAGCAACCCAAGTTCTTCTAAGCGTCCAGCCACTCGTCCAATCTGGGGCAAAGCTGAAACAGAAATCCTTTTAAACTCTTGGAAGGACAATTTTTCTTATTTGGAAACAGTACATAAAAGTTTAGCCTGGGCCAGAATTTATTCTGCAGTGCAAACTGTAAGTGATAGAAGTTTGGATGCTTGTAAAAAAAAGAAGTTAAAAACGCAAAAGATAACTATACCAAAGCAAAGAAACTTAACGCAGACAGTGGTCAAATACTTCATAAAGTGGAAGGATATGACATTTTTGACGAAATTGATGGTTCAAGGGATGTAGTGAAAATTCCTTATTTCAAGGATATATTTGCTAATAGAGGTACAAAAACAGCCACTACAACTGCTGCTAGTTCTACTAATGTTAGTGCTACTGTTTCGACTCCCACCCGATTACAGATAGAGGAAATGTTCAAAGCTGGGAAAAAAAGACGAAGTGAAGACAAAGGAACTGATAAATTTTCAAAGGTGAAAAAAATGTTTGACAAGCAGGAAATTCAGCATCAGAAGTTTTTAAGGGACATGATGGACAAACAAAGCTGAAAAGGCGGAAGCTGAAAAGGAAAGGAACTTTTTGAGAGATTTATTCAAAATGGACAATAGGAAATGAAGTTATAGATACTTTATTCATAATTTTGTGTTTTTAGGATTATTTTCTTAAAATATCCTGTTCATATTTTATGATTCTATTGAAATTAAATATTATCTAAATGTTGTGTTAAAACAACTCTCTGTTGATTGAAGTCATTACAATAATGTAGGTTTTGCCTCCTTCTTTGTCTTCTGTTCCTCTTTTCATTCCGAATAACATAATTCAAAAAATCAAAATCGGCTGCATCCAGAGTCTCTCCCTGATCTTGGCATTAATTGCCCCCGCAACGAACGAAGTGAGTGAGGAGGCATTCATAGCTTCACGCTTAGATATTGGACTGGAATCTCGAAATTTTGTTGCGTGTTTGTTTTGTCGTGCAAGCCTCTCCGTAGTTAGTCTATTCCGTAATCTTTAAAGTTCCGTGTAAAAATGATTCTTTTTAAAGTAGTAGTAATAAAATCAGTGTTATGTGAATTGAATGAGTAAAATGTCTTTCTTTTTCGTTATTGTTTACAAAAAGAGCGTGTAAAAATGTAAATGATGGAATTTTTTATCTTATTTTTCGTATTGAGTAAAAGTAAATATCTATTATTATGCCGAATAAAAGATAAAACACTTCTTCATGTCTTTTATAAGCACACATCTTGTAAAATTAGCCATTTTAGCCTCAAATTTCACAAAAAGCTTGTCTGTATCGAAACTTTGTATAGGAAATCGCTGGCGCTGAATACGATGGCTTTATTAATAAATCTTCACAAGCGCTCTGACAGTTGTTGTGGCCAAAAAGGCCCAGGAAATACGACATAATATCATAAGATACTAACATACACGTTTCTTATTAAAACAAAGTATATAACAACATAAAGCTTCAGTCAGGGTCAAAAAATGTTTAAAATATTGTTGTAAGAGCATTTAAGTGCATGACATAACATTTCTAGAGGGGGTAGTTAGTTAAAGCTATGACTAGTTATCTGATCCGTGGAGAAGTATGTTATATATGTAAAAGCAATAGCAGAGAGTTTAGTGTAATATGTTGTCCGAAATAGCTAATCTAGAAATGAATTGAAGACAAAGCTACAATCACTTAGTCTATTGTCCGAAATGTCGATCCTGTTTTGCCTAAAGGGAGTGGATCAGAGAATAATAAAGACAAAGTATGTATAGAGATGGATTTATTTTGAGCGTTCCGCAAAATAGCTTTAGATAGATTGTTCCGCAATATATGTGTATTTTGAGCGTTCCGCAAAATAGTCGTCAGCGTTCCACTGAATAGCCTCTTACACGTGTTACTTATTCGGCTGTCGAATTCAGTCCTCACAAGTCGTTAGTTGGCTTCGAGCAAGGTGGCAATATGGCTGCAGTAAAAGATCTCAAGAAATACTTCGACAAGAGATTATCTGGCTTGGAAAAGCATTTTTCAAGTGGATCAACCAAAAGAAAACGTGAGAAAGATTTTAAATGTAAATCGAATGAGACACAATTTAATTTAATCAAGTTTAATGAAGATATTATTGACACTTTAAAAGATGTAATTGTGTTGTTAAATGATTGGGCTATAAATCGTCCCATCAAAAAATTGAAATACGTAATCGAAGATCTAAGCACAAGAAACAAGCTCATCAGAATTGCTGACAAATCACCTGGAGGTTGGCAGACAGTGAAAGAATTAGAGAGTGATAGCGTGGCATCAGACTCTGCCGATGAGCGTAAGATCAGAGAAGCAGAAAGGAGAGCAATGGCTAAAAAGAGGAAGCTTCAACCCTCATCGACCATCACAAGACCGAAAGAAACGGATTCGGAGAGGCACGGCGATAGGAGATACAAGCGATCAACAAGACAACCAAAGCCCACAGATATCTGTCTACAATGTGGAGGAAAAGGCCAGTGGAAAAGATCATGCACAAAATAACCAAAAGAAGAAGACGACAACTAAAGATAAGTGTTTTTTTCATCAACGACTGAGCTCTTCGAGACAAAATCAAGTCAACAAAAATTTATTTGATTCCTTAGAGGATTAGAGGAAGAAAAAAAGCTTTGAAACTCAAAATTCCTTAGAGGTAGAAACACAAAACTTTGAAAATAGTAAGTCCTTAGAGGCTACTGATTTACAAAATGTCAATCCCTTACAAAGTAAAAGGCAATTTAAAAAGACACATTAAAAAATGGCTAGAAGTCGGAGCTTCTAATTTTATTATTAACACAATTAAAAATGGCTACAAGCTTCCATTTATAAACACACCAAAGCCAAAGTCTTTTCAAAACAACCAATCAGCAATTTCAGGTTTCGATTTTGTCTCGAGCACAATCGATGATTTAATTTTGTCTGGGATGATCCGAGAAGTTAAACACAAGCCCTATATCGTGAGCCCTTTATCGGTTGCTACCAACTCTGTGGGGAAGAAGCGATTCATTCTAGACTTGCGTTATGTAAACGATCATTTGCATAAAGAGTTCGTATCTTTCGACGACTTGAGGGATTTTCAGCATTACGTAAGACCGAACAGTTTTCCTTTCAAATTCGATCTCCGCCAAGGGTACTATCACGTTGACATCTTTGAAAATCATCAAGAATTTTTGGGAGTCTGTTGGTCTGGAAATAAAGAAAATAAATATTATGTTTTCACAGTCTTACCTTTTGGCTTGTCTACAGCCCCCTGTCTGTTCACAAAGCTTTTAAGAGTACTTGTAAGAGTGTGGCACAAAAAGGGTATAAAAATTTCAGTCTTTCTCGACGACGGCTGTGGGACAGCCCAAACCTTTGAGGAGTCGGAGGAAAGTTCACTTGCCGTGAAAAGTCTACTAGTCAAATGTGGTTTCATCATAAACATAAAAAAATCCCTATGGGCGCCTACGAAAGTTTTAACGTGGTTGGGCATAGTGATAGATCTCAACAAAAATTATTACAATGTTTCGAGCAAGCGGATCCAATCTCTTTTTGATCAATGTGAAAAAGTCTTATCATGTCAATACACAACAGCAAAATCTCTTTCACGTCTTGCAGGAAAAGTCGTTTCAACAAAATTTGTTTTTTCTGACATTGGCTGCGTTTAGACCAACTGGCATTTGTAATTTGGCATTTGCTCATGAGGGATTCGATTTTAATAGCTTTTCCATTGTATTTTCTGTCATGGCATCTAAGGAATCGTCTTTTTAGAGTCATTACTGAAAAGGTGATTCCCTCAAGTTCAACTTTGACAGATCAAACAATGAAAAGCATGGAATTTCTCAAATACTGCAGTCATTAAGACTGAAACTTTTTGCCGTAGGGCTAGGCTATGGCAAATCTTGCAAATTTTACAATCTATAGAAAAAACTGAATAAAAAACGTGCAAATACTTTAAAAAATCAAAAATTTCATTTTTTCTCTTTGTTTTGGTTCCTTTGTTTGATTTGAAATGCCAGAAAAGGGGATTCCTTTGCTCAAAATGGCATTTCAAATGCCAACGAAATGCCAACACGCTGGCATCATTAGGCATTTGACAAACCGAACAATTGTGGGGAACAATAGAATTCAAAAGAATACTGCAAGCAATTATAAATGCCAGGCTGGTCTAAACGCAGCCATTGTACGATTAAAGACAAGATTTCTATACAAACTAATTGATAGCCAATACTCTTAGGAGTCGTTCTTAAAAATCTCAGATCATGAAGAAGTTGTAAAAGAGGTCATTTTCTGGAGAGACAATAGCAAAAGAATAAATAAGAAACCTATTTCATCAGAAAGAATTGTCAATTCTTTTGTTTTTTCGGATGCTACTGATCATGCGATTGGTTTTATTATAGCAAACAATAATTTTATTTGTCACAAGAATTTTAGTCCGTGGAAACAAGGAAGGAGTTCAACTTGGAGGGTAGGCGGTGGTTACACGTAGCCGGGGTGAAATTCACCCCGGGGTGAAATGGAAAAATAATTCACCCCGGGGTGAGAATCATTTTGGGATACACGTCGGCGAAAGGCGGGGTGAAAACCCTTTTTTTCAGTCCGGGGTGAAAATTTTAACTTATTTTCACCCCGGCGTGAAAACGTTAAGTCTGTCCTCGATAAGTGTCTTTTTTCTTTTACCTATAACTTTTGAAGGAATTCTTCAATCTTTATAAATTTGGTATCGTTAGAGAAATATTTGTGAGTGGAACAATTTGTAATAAAAAAATCTTTAAAAAAATTCTAAAAATGAAGGTGAAAATAAAGAAGAAAAAAATGAAGATCTTGTAAAAATTGCTATAATGTAATAGGTAAAAGAAAAAAGAGTGCACACTTATCGTGAACAGACTTTAATCATGCATAACTTTTAGATTCAACCCGGGTTTGAAAAAAAAATTGTGTATACATGTAAAAATGTGCAAAAATTTGCAAAAAAATCCTTAAAAAAATTTTCACTCCGGTCCTCAGGACCGGGGTGAAATCAACCCTGGGGTGAGTTCAACCCGCTTAAAAACGACTTCACCCCGCCTAAATACGTGTATACAGAAACAGTGTTTTCTTTATAGACCGGAGTGAATTTCACCCCGGGGTCAAATATGTTTTTATTTCACCCCGGGGTGAATTTCACCCCGGCTACGTGTAACCACCGCTTAGATTCGCCTTAATTTCGTTTAAAGAGTCACTTAAAAATTTGTGTATTGAATGGAAAACAGACAATAACGTTGCATCTTTGATAGTCAAATCGGGCAGTAAAAAATCTGAATTGCATGACTTAGCGATTGAAATCTACGAAATATCTAGATTTAACAGCATCGATTTAAAAGTCCAATGGATCCCAAGAAAAGAGAACGAAGTAGCAGATTACATCTCTAAAATAATTGACGTCGATGATTGGCAATTATCAAATGACTTTTTCGACTATCTTAACAGCCTTTGGGGACCGCTTCCATTGATAGATTTGCACACCACTATAACACTAAGCTTGAGCGCTTAAATTGCAAGTTTTATGTTCCAAACACAGAAGCTGTTGACGCATTTTTGCAAAATTGGAGCGGTGAAAACAACTTACTTGTCCCCACCCGTGAATGATATCTTGAGAGTTTTGAAAAAATTAGAGCAGTCTGAGAATATTGTTGGTACATTAATTATCTCACACTGGACTTCTAAGGAATTTTGGGCTGTCATTCAAAAGGACGGAGCTTTTGCAAAATTTATCACTGATTCTTTATTTATTGATGATTCGTCTCAAGTCCTAAGGCATGGGATGACTAAGTCGGCCTTACTAGGGTCGAAGGACTTTCATGTTGGCCTATGGGCCCTTAAGATCAATACATGTGTATAATTTGTCTTCATTAAATTTTACTGCCACAGTTGGTGGAGAGACAATAGCAAGGTGGTTGCTGTTGAGATTGTATAGCAGTTGCAAGGGTAGACAACAGTTGGTTGTCCGGCTGCTGAGCGGTTGCAGTCCTAAATGCAAACACTCTATTTAAAAGAAAATTCATGCACACCAATTAATTTGGGCATAATCTTTGCTTACTTCTAGCTTTGTCAACAGCAGCAAACATCTGTGAAAACGTTAACGACCATCAGCGATTGAAAGATCTCGCAGCAAAAACTCCAAACATCCTGATTCGATCAAGAGCAAACTCGACTTTGCAGAAGTACGACACCTACTTCAGTCAATGGGAATCCTGGGCAGTCAACTTCAACGAGATAACGCCTTTTCCTGCAGAATCAATATACGTGTCACTTTATCTCACCAGTCTAATTCAAGAAAACAAGTCGTACTCCGTAATCGAAAGTACACTATTCGCAATCAAGCATTATCACGTGTTTGCCGGTTCGCTCGACCATACGTGTAACAGCTTGGTTGACTATATTGTAGAGGCAGCAAAAAGAATGAACAATAGACAAACCAAGAAAAAGGAACCTCTTCTATTCGAACTTCTTACAAAAATTTTCGAAAACGTTGGTAAGAAAGAATCCACTCTACTAGACTTTCGCAATTTTACACTCATGGTGGTTAGCTTCGCTGGTTTTCTGAGATATTCTGAAGTGTCAAATTTAACCCTGGGGGATATCGTTTTTGAGCCTACTTTTATGCGGCTTTTTATTGAACAGAGCAAGACCGACCAATATAGAGAAGGTCATTGGGTATTTATTGCAAAAACTGTCTCAGAAATTTGTCCGGTGAAAACCTTAAACATGTACATCACAAGAGCGGGTATCGAACTCCATGACGAATTTCTGCTTAGAGGATTAAGCTTTTTTAAATCAAAGGGTATACACAAACTCAGAAAGAAAAACAATCCAAAAAGCTACTCAACCGCAAGATTACACGTGCTAGATCTAATTAAAGGCATAGGCTTGAACGAAAAACTTTTTGAGCTGCACAGTCTCAGATCAGGAGGTGCGATGGAAGCAGCAAGGAACGGGGTTCCGGATAGGCTGTTCCAAAACCACGGAAGGTGGAAGTCGGAAAAAATTAAGGATGAATATGTCAAAGATAAACTGGAGGATTTGTTGACAGTTTCACTTGATTTAGGTTTTGAATAAAATCAATTTTTGTTTTATTTTTGAGAGAAATGATCGTTTCTGGCGTTTAGAACGGCCTTTTCATGCTTCTTTGACGTGATACATGTAACTAGACGGCTGCTACTATCGAGAAAGATATATAAAGATATTGTGTTGAACGTTATTTTCGATTGAGTTTTCGAATTAACAAATTAGAAAATAAATGGATTTATTTTGAGCGTTCCCTAAAATAGCTTTAGATAGATTGTTCCGCAATATATGTGTATTTTGAGCGTTCCGCAAAATAGTCGTGAGCGTTCCGCTGAATAGCCTCTTTTACTTGTGTTACTTATTCGGCTGTCTGAATTCAGTCTTCACAAGTCGTTAGTTGGCCCCCCTCCCGCCCAGAGTACACTTTCTTTTACAATTTTAAATTTAACACGTATGAGTTTCTAATATGGGCCAAACATAGAGTTTAATTATTTGATTACGGATAACTTATGTCTAGGACGTAAATATTTATTATTAATTATTTGGTATTTTCACCTTGCTCATGTAACTAGACGGCTGCTACTATCGAGAAAGATATGTAAAGATATTGTGTTGAACGAAAAATAAATATATTTTCGATTGAGTATTCGAATTAACGAATTAGAAAATAATGTATCATTCACGTGAGGCTAGAAGTGACAGATGATGTGAATCCTTTCTCTTCCAATTCCTGTAAGGTAAGTCGTTATTTTTTGGTAAAATGGGAAAACATTCGTTACTTCCTAAATGTTTTTCCCCAACTAGATCTTGCCCTAAGGTAACTTGACGCAATTCTTTTTTCGAATCTAATGATTGCTTATTATTTGTTTGGCAGTTTGTAAATACGATTCTCATTTACTCGCAGGTTACTAATGATGCATCAACTGCAATAGAAGACAAAATCCTTGAAAAATTTTCGAGCAACCAGTTACCCGATGTCATTTTGTACGGCTATCATAGAAAATGTTATCAAGAATACACGAACAAAGAGAAATTGAAGTGGATTCAAGAAAGAAGAAGGAAAGAGAAGTCCGATACCCAAACAAGGCAAAGCACAAGGACTACTTCGCTAGATTCATTTATTTGTATAATTCACCCCTGTCTCAATCTAAATCGTGCTGGATAGTGAGACAGTAGTGCCTTACGTTTGATTACTTTCATTGAATCTAAAAAAGAAAAACAAAACATCACATAGCAAAATTTCATAAAGCATTCAGATGTAGATGGGGCCCCGTCTACTGACGATTTTCTTCTGAACTCGATAGTAGACGGGTAGTTTGGGACAAAAATTTCTACAACTTTTTGTAGAAACGCTTCTGATTGGCCAATTATGTCTATTGTTCTCCCGAAATATTTATGCAACAAAATTCTGATTGGCCAGTTTTCAAACGGTTTTTTTCTGGTGGCAAATTCAAAATCTCCAATTCTACCATACTAATTTTTATCTCATGTAAGCTTTGTGAAATGGAGTAAAAATTAGTATGGGTCCAGACTAATTCAGATGCCGCTCGATCTTATTGAAATTATATTTTTTCTTTTGAGTAATATTGAATGAATAAGTGAAGAACTAATCGCCGAAACCGTATTCAACAATAGCCGAATTAAAATGGGCTCATATCTAGTGACTAGTATATAACTGCTAGCATTCATACCTTATTTCTTTCCAGAAAGTAACCATCAGCCTGTGGAATGCTTTTTTGTCGTTCCAACAAAACAGAGCGCCATTTCAAAGCGAGTTCGAGTGAGTACAAAAAGTTGATACTATGTGCTACAAGTCAAGGAGCAGAATCACTCATTCAGTTCAATGAGTCAACCGATGACGCATACGTGAACGCACAACTTACAGGTTTGCTCCCCAATGAAATCATTCCTTGCAAGTTTTGGTACCACCGCACTTGCCAACGAAATTTCCAAACACCCAAAGAAAACCTTTCTCACCGTGTTAGAGAGGAATGCTTCAATAATTTCTTAACCTTTTCAGCCCGGCGGACGAGTATAGTCGTCGAGCATACGTTCCGGCAGACGAGTATAGTCGTTTTTTTGACATAGTGATCTTCTAAGCTATATTTCTCCCATTGGCTTCTTTGCTAGCCGTTGAAGTAAAAAGAAACGAAAAGTAGAGGTTCTAAGCTTTCTTTTGATATATGGTGATGTATGTTAAACTAATTGATAGCCAATACTTATGGGACTCGTTCTTAAAAATCTCAGATCATGAAGAAGTTGTAAAAGAGGTCATTTTCTGGAGAGACAATAGCAAAAGAATAAATAAGAAACCTATTTCATCAGAAAGAATTGTCAATTCTTTTGTTTTTTTCGGATGCTAGTGATCATGCGATTGGTTCTATTATAGCAAACAATAATTTTATTTGTCACAAGAATTTTAGTCCGTGGGAACAAGGAAGGAATTCAACTTGGAGGGAGCTAGAGGGAATTAGATTCGCCTTAATTTCGTTTAAAGAGTCACTTAAAAATTCGTGTATTGAATGGAAAACAGACAATAACGCTGCACCTTTGATAGTCAAGTCGGGCAGTAAAAAATCTGAATTGCATTACTTAGCGATTGAAATCTACGAAATATCTAGAGTTAACAACATCGATTTAAAAGTCCAATGGATCCCAAGAAAAGAGAACGAAGTAGCAGATTACATCTCTAAAATAATTGACGTCGATGATTGGCAATTATCAAATGAATTTTTCGACTATCTTAACAGCCTTTGGGGACCGTTTTCAATCGATAGATTTGCAAACCACTATAACACTAAGCTTGAGCACTTAAATTCCAAGTTTTATGTTCCAAACACAGAAGCTGTTGACGCATTTTTGCAAAAATGGAGCGGTGAAAACAACTTACTTGTCCCACACGTGAATCATATCTTGAGAGTTTTGAAAAATTTAGAGCAGTCTGAGAATATTGTTGGTACATTAATTATCCCACACTGGACTTCTAAGGCATTTTGGGCTGTCATTCAAAAGGACGGAGCTTTTGCAAAATTCATCACTGATTCTTTATTTATCGATGATTCGTCTCAAGTCCTAAGGCATGGGATGACTAAGTCGGCCTTACTAGGGTCGAAGGACTTTCATGTTGGCTTATGGGCCCTTAAGATCAATACATGTGTATAATTTGTCTTCATTAAATTTTACTGCCACAGTTGGCGAAGAGACAATAGCAAGGTGGTTGCTGTTGAGATTGCATAGCAGTTGCAAGGGTAGACAACAGTTGTTTGTCCGGCTGCTTAGCGGTTGCAGTCCTAAATGCAAACAATCTATTTAAAAGAAAATTAATGCACACCAATTAATTTGGGCATAATCTTTGCTTACTTCTAGCTTTGTCAACAGCAGCAAACATCTGTGAAAACGTTAACGACCATCAGCGATTGAAAGATCTCGCAGCAAAAACTCCAAACATCCTGATTGGATCAAGAGCAAACTCGACTTTGCAGAAGTATGACACCTACTTCAGTCATTGAGAATCCTCGGCAGTCAACTTCAACGAGATAACTCCTTTTCCTGCAGAATCAATATAGGTGTCACTTTATCTCACCAGTCTAATTCAAGAAAACAAGTCGTACTCCGTAATCGAAAGTACACTATTCGCAATCAAGCATTATCACCTGTTTGCCGGTGCGCTCGACCCTACGTGTAACAGCTTGGTTGACTATATTGTAGAGGCAGCAAAAAGAATGAACAATAGACAAACCAAGAAAAAGGAACCTCTTCTATTCGAACATCTTTCAAAAAGTTTCGAAAACGTTGGTAAGAAAGAATCCACTCTACTAGACTTTCCCAATTTTACACTCATGGTCGTTAGCTTCGCTGGTTTTCTGAGATATTCTGAAGTGTCAAATTTAACCCTGGGTGATATCGTTTTTGAGCCTACTTTTATGCGGCTATTTATTGAACAGAGCAAGACCGACCGATATAGAGAAGGTCATTGGGTATTTATTGCAAAAACAGTCTCAGAAATTTGTCCGGTGAAAACCTTAAACATGTACATCACAAGAGCGGGTATCGAACTCCATGACGAATTTCTGTTTAGATGATTAAGCTTTTTTAAATCAAAGGGTATACACAAACTCAGAAAGAAAAACAATCCAAAAAGCTACTCAACCGCAAGATTACACGTGCTAGATCTAATTAAAGGCATAGGCTTGAACGAAAAACTTTTTGAGCTGCACAGTCTCAGATCAGGAGGTGCGATGGAAGCAGCAAGGAACGGGGTTCCGGATAGGCTGTTCCAAAACCACGGAAGGTGGAAGTCGGAAAAAATTAAGGATGAATATGTCAAAGATAAACTGGAGGATTTGTTGACAGTTTCACTTGATTTAGGTTTTGAATAAAATCAATTTTTGTTTTACTTTTGAGAGAAATGATCGTTTCTGGCGTTTAGAACGGCCTTTTCATGCTTCTTTGACGTGATACATGTAACTAGATGGCTGCCACTATCGAGAAAGATATATAAAGATATTGTGTTGAACGTTATTTTCGATTGAGTTTTCGAATTAACGAATTATAAAATAAATGGATTTATTTTGAGCGTTCCCTAAAATAGCTTTAGATAGATTGTTCCGCAATATATGTGTATTTTGAGCGTTCCGCAAAATAGTCGTGGGCGTTCCGCTGAATAGCCTCTTTTACTTGTGTTACTTATTCGGCTGTCTGAATTCAGTCTTCACAAGTCGTTAGTTGGCCCCCTCCCGCCCAGAGTACACTTTTTTTTACAATTTTAAATTTAACACATATGAGTTTCTAATATGGGCCAAACATAGAGTTTAATTATTTGATTACGGACAACTTATGTCTAGGACGTAAATATTTATTATTAATTATTTGGTATTTTCACCTTGCTCATGTAACTAGACGGCTGCTACTATCGAGAAAGATATGTAAAGATATTGTGTTAAATTTGAACGAAAAATAAATATATTTTCGATTGAGTATTCGAATTAACGAATTAGAAAATAATGTATCATTCACGTGAGGCTAGAAGTGACAGATGATGTGAATCCTTTCTCTTCCAATTCCTGTAAGGTTAGTCGTTATTTTTTGGTAAAATGGGAAAACATTCGTTACTTCCTAAATGTTTTTCCCCAACTAGATCTTGCCCTAAGGTAACTTGACGCAATTTTTTTTTCGAATCTAATGATTGCTTATTATTTGTTTGGCAGTTTGTAAATACGATTCTCATTTACTCGCAGGTTACTAATGATGCATCAACTGCAATAGAAGACAAAATCTTTGAAAAAATTTCGAGCAACCAGTTACCCGATGTCATTTTGTACGGCTATCATCAAAAATGTTATCAAGAATACACGAACAAAGAGAAATTGAAGTGGATTCAAGAAAGAAGAAGGAAAGAGAAGTCCGATACCCAAACAAGGCAAAGCGCAAGGACTACTTCGCTAGATTCATTTATTTGTATAATTCACCCCTGTCTCAATCTAAATCGTGCTGGATAGTGAGACAGTAATGCCTTACGTTTGATTACTTTCATTGAATCTAAAAAAGAAAAACAAAACATCACATAGCAAAATTTCATAAAGCATTCAGATGTAGATGGGGCCCCGTCTACTCACGATTTTTTCTGAACTCAATAGTAGACGGGTAGTTTTGGACAAAAATTTCTACAACTTTTTGTAGAAACGCTTCTGATTGGCCAATTATGTCTATTGTTCTCCCGAAATATTTATGCAACAAAATTCTGATTGGCCAGTTTTCAAACGGTTTTTTTCTGGTGGCAAATTCAAAATCTCCAATTCTACCATACTAATTTTTATCTCATGTAAGCTTTGTGAAATGGAGTAAAAATTAGTATGGGTCCAGACTAATTCAGATGCCGCTCGATCTTATTGAAATTATATTTTTTCTTTTGAGTAATATCGAATGAATAAGTGAAGAACTAATCGCCGAAACCGTATTCAACAATAGCCGAATTAAAATGGGCTCATATCTAGTGACTAGTATATAACTGCTAGCATTCATACCTTATTTCTTTCCAGAAAGTAACCATCAGCCTGTGGAATGCTTTTTTGTCGTTCCAACAAAACAGAGCGCCATTTCAAAGCGAGTTCGAGTGGGTACAAAAAGTTGATACTATGTGCTACAAGTCAAGGAGCAGAATCACTCATTCAGTTCAATGAGTCAACCGATGACGCATACGTGAACGCACAACTTACAGGTTTGCTCCCCAATGAAATCATTCCTTGCAAGTTTTGGTACCACCGCACTTGCCAACGAAATTTCCAAACACCCAAAGAAAACCTTTCTCACCGTGTTAGAGAGGAATGCTTCAATGATTTCTTAAAATTTTTGGATTAGCATGTTATTGAGCAAAAGAAATTTGTCACTGTGTCGGAGTTATCTATGAAATATGAGGATCTTCAAAATTTGAATGAGATTCCTGTCAAAGAAGTGGACAACAAAAACGTCAAAAGAAGGTTGGAGCAGCACCTCAATGACAAAATCAAATTCCACTCTAAGAGTAAACGCTCAAGTGAGATTGTTTACGCTCCTGTACAGATTGAGGATTATGAAAGAAGTTGGTTCTTTCTTTCCCCTTAAGAGAAAATGATACGTGTTGCCAAAATGTTGAAGCAAGAAGTCAGAGAATTCCCGTCACTTTTTCAAGAATGGCCACCACATCCTGATAACATGCCAACGCAAATCAAAATTCCTGATATGCTAGAAACTTTCTTCTCTGTTCTCCAGAAAAAGAAAAATACTAAATCGACAAGAGTAAACAGGTTGGTCAAGTCGATTGGTCAAAATGTTGTGTATGGAAGCAGTCGGGGACAAAAACGCACCATCAAACATTTGCAAGTTGGTATTATAACGAAAAGGAAAACCGGATCACGATTCACCGTTGACTGCTTGAACCGTTTAGGCCACTCCATCAGCTATGACGACGTCAACAATGTTGAAACGTTCTTCGCTGAAATTCAAGTCAAGATAAAACTTACTCGTTCCTTTGTCCCCAATATCATACAGCCTTCTATCTTTGTTACCTTTGTCTTTGATAACTGTGAACACAATCCTGAAACCCTATGTGGCATCTCCGTTCATTGTACCAATGGCATCATCATTCAACGCCCCTCTGGCTCCTCCTATATTCCTCCGACACCAGCTGTTATGGACGAGGCTCGAAGTCGCAAAAGGTCTTTTCAACCTTTGTATTTAACTGACAAAAGACCATTGCCGATACAAAAAAAGGTTGTGCCACCGCCTCTACCCTCAGTTGAAACGAATAACAATGTCCTGTGCGAGGCCATTTCCAAAAAGTCAGATTTTGTTTGGGTCACATCAAGGTTCCAAGCAGTTCAATACGATCAAATGCAAACGGTTCCTAAAGTCTATTCACGATAAGTGTGCACTCTTTTTTCTTTTACCTATAACTTTTGAAGGAATTCTTCAATCTTCAATCTTCTACGATTTGGTATCGTTGGAAAGATATTAGTGAGTGGAACAATTTGAAATAAAAGAATCTTTAAAATAATTCTAAAAATGAAGATGAAAACGAAGAAGAAAAAAATGAAGATCTTGTAGAAAAGTGCTATAACTATCATTTTAACTGAAGTGAATCCTTGATCATCGAACGTCATAACTGTGAAAACATTTCTCAAAAATAATCATTCAGTCAAATGATATCAAACAAAGTTATAAGCTGTTTTCTGCTGTTTTCTGCTGTTTTTTGGGGTCAATCACTTATTAACTTTGTATCATAACTTTAAATTGAGTAAATATTTTAATGAAATTTCTTCACAGTAATGACCTCCTAAGATCAAAGAATCTCTCCAGTGAAAATTAAAGTTATAGCACTTTTCTACAAGATCTTCATTTTTTTCTTCTTCATTTTCATCTTCATTTTTAGAATTTTTTTAAAGATTTTTTTATTCCAAATTGTTCCACTCACTAATATCTTTCCAATGATACCAAATTTCTAAAGATTGAAGAATTCCTTTAAAAGTTATAGGTAAAAGAAAAAAGAGTGCACACTTATCGTGAATAGACTTTAGTTGGACAGATTTCTTCCAATCATCGGGTGATCCTTACGAAAAAGTTTCAAATGTTGTGTACCTTCCAAGCATCGAGGAGTCGCCAACAAAGATGTCAACAGTGCAAGAGATTATTGTTCAAGTCAAAGCAAAAGCCGAAGCCATTGGTCTTGAGGAAACAGATCTGGTACTCGACCATGCCATATACAAGCCAGCGCTTGAGGTGTTAATGGACCTAAGAAATGTCGAGTTAAAAGGTTTCGTCAACCTTCGGATGGGTGGTTTCCATGCGTCTTGCATCTTCATTGCAGTAATCGGAAAACGATTCGCAGCGGCCGGTCTTTAGGACCTTTGTATTGAAGCCGAATTGGTTGGTATGTCTACATCTGTATAATACAAGTTGATCAATTTGATCATGAAAGGAAAGCAATACAACAAAGCCGTGGGATCACTCAAAATTGCATACGAAGCTTTTCAGAGGCTAAAGATTGAATCCTTTGAAGAGTGGCTGATTTCTAAATACGGAAGTAACGCTGTTCTGGTTTCTTTTCTGGAGTCTGCGGAAATTAAAGAGCTAATTAAATGTCCAACTTCCGTCAAATACAAAGCTGCATGTAACAAAGCTGATAGCATATTTCAGAAGTTCCAAGAGTTTGAAGAGCTTCTCGACCAATTCGGAGAAATGGCAAACTTTTGGAACTCCTTCGTCACCATGGTCCAGATTCTACTTGATTTCATCAGATCAACAAGAAAAGGGGATTGGATCGCCCACTTGCAAGCCTCAGAGAGAATGATAAAATGGTTTTTCGCGTACGATCGTACAAATTATTCACGGCACTTTTCATACTACTGGGCAAGTCAGGAAAATCTAAATACTACACATCCAGCAATATACCAGAATTTCATGGACGACCATTTCTCAGTCCAAAGAACCCCGGGAGCCTTCAATATGCTGCCTCCAGTCATCGAACAAACCATCAACAAGGAACAAAAGGGATCCGGGGGCATCATTGGATTTACGACTTCAGAAGGTGCAGTCCAGCGATGGATTTTGTCCAGCCATACAATTGCATCGATTCTCTCGTCATTTCAAAGGGACTTGAACCTGAATTCCTCCACAATTAAGTCGAAAGATCTTGGGAAGTCAAGAATGAAAAAGGACGAGGCTGCTGTAAATCGCTGCTACACTGAAATCAAAGAATGGGGGAATCCTTTTCAAAAGGATAAAAAGCTTCTCGGCTTGTCATCCTAGATTGAAGCATCTGATGAAGTCAAGAACGATGTAATCAACGCAGAAAAGATTGGAAACGAACTTTTCAACAAACTTTTCAAAACACGCATCGAATCAAATGAGGTCGACTTTTATGCACCGATCAAGAAGAACTCAGAACCTTTGACAAAAACAGTGGACCGAAGATCATTAAAGTCAAACACAAAGAAGTTGCCATCGAATCAGACAGAGAAACCTTTGCAAGGCTTTTTGTTATTCGAGAAAACGCGACATTTCGTCGAAAGAGGTGATGAAATACGAGCTCTCGCCTACACCACTGTCCTTCTCCGATCCTGATACATCTTCTACTCTGAGAAAATCATTCAAAGAAAGAGGGGACTTTCTCATTGCTGCTGCGTTACTTTGTGAAAATGAATTAGCGTCAACGGATGTGAAGGAAACGCTGGAAGAATTTGTATGTTGGTTATACGGTGCAAAATCCGAAATGGAGGTAAATGTTAACATTAAAGATACCGTTTCTCTTTATTAAATGATCGTCAGGCTTGTACATATAGTTAACGAGTATAACAGATTAGCAAAACTTTTTCGGCTTTAATTTTTACATTTTTGTTCACTTTTCTTTGACAAGGTTTCTTTTCTTTTGACATCAAGTAAACGAGGCAAGGTATAAAATATTCACGAAAAAAACAAAGAAAGAAGCCCGATTCAGTACCACCAACACAAGATGCCTCGTTTCTTAAAATAGACAGGGTCAATTATCAAGTTCGACAATGGAAAAAAGCTTTGGATCATGTTGACTTGAAATGTATTTTTATTCATCGCGTTTATAGTTATACTGTTATGGCTTTTTTCTCGATAATATTTAACAATTGAATTTTTTTTTCTTGCATACTATTTGAATACCGTATTTCTTCAAATAAGCACCGAAGTCTTATTAAAAATGTCAAGGTGCTCCTTATAGAGGAGTCAATCTTTTTAAAGTTTGAAAAACATGGGCACAAATGATGAGTTAATAGTAAGCCTTTACAGCTCTGATAGGTATTCGCTTTAAGTATATTATTTCAGGTGCGGTGCTCTTTATAGGGTAGTTATTGATTAAAGGTAGTTGTAGATAGAGGAAATATGGTAGTATTTTAACGTGAAACATTTGGGATCCAACATTTGTAACATATTAATAATACTATTTAATAGTTCTCAACTTCAGTTGAGCTAGAATCTCAGAATGTTTGTGAGTTTGTGAGTTTGTGAGTTTGTCCACAAACTTTGGGGCAGCGTAGAGAGCGGAATAATTGGTTTAAGGGGCTGAAATTTGGCACACGCCCTTCTTATGTTAAAACTTAGGGGAAATTCTTTCATCTTTTGGAATTTCGCTTTTTTTCGAGAGTTATCCCCATTTTACCGGGATTTTGCACTTATTTAACGTCATAAAAGTCAAAATAATTGACGTCAAATATTTTTTTAAATACTAAAAATACAAAAATAGAAATTTTCAATCATGTTGAAAAATATTTTTTATTTAAATCCTTCTGAGTACTCATCGCTCTGGGTTTTATAATTGAACCTTCCCTTTCCTGAGTGCCCATCAAAGAAGGCTTTTTTCACCCCGCGTTTGCAATTTAGCTACCTTATCCCGAGTATCCATCACTCTGGGCTTACAAGCAAACTTTCCCTAATTCTGAGTGCCCATCACTCTGGGTTTACAACTGGGCCTTCTCATATCCCGAACGCCTCTCACCCTTGGTTTACAATTGAGCTTTCTCTTATCCCGAGTAACCATTACCCTGGGTTTACCATTTGACCTTCCTTAATCTCGAGCGCTTATCACCCTGGGTTTACAACGAAGTTTTTCTTATCCCGAGTAACCGTCACCCTGGGTTTACAATAATTGGACCCTCACTATTTTTACTAAATTTACTATAAGTGCAGTCATTTCAATTTTTTCTGTCCAAAACTGTAGCACTTTTTGTAAATAAACTTGCAAACTCCCTATCAGCAAAAATAGTAAAAATCTCAACCTGCAAGCAATGCAAAGTTTGCAATTTCTTCACAATAAAAATTGCATCGAAAATCAGACTGGACGATGTTTTCTTAGCCTGTGATTGTTGATTTTAAACCAATAAAGTTAGAGAAGTGAAGATCTGAAACTGTAGCTTTCTCCACGCACGGGTCTATATCTGAAATCAAAATAGCAGTTATTTTCATAATGGCGGGATAGTGGTCACACAGTCGTGAGTAAACTTAATTGATTGAAAGTTACTTTTAAAAATTTAAAGCACAACCAGGGATCATCAAGATGGCAGACAACAAAACTTGCAATATTTGCTATCATTTTCAAAGTTTTCATGTAATTTCATACACTTTTAGCAGATAGCATCTACAGCATTTATAGTAAGTGAAATAAATAGGCCCAAATTTAAACTACTTTTTAAAATACTTTCAGCCTCTCCACTGTTCTTAAATTTTTCTTATTTTTTGGCATTTTTGAGCCTCATATTGGTCTTATAAAATTGTTCTTATAAAAAAAAAGTATATACGAGAGATTAAAGTAACGAAAGAAAAATGAAAAAGTGTGATTAATTAATTGCCATGACAACTTGTGTTGGAAATTTAACCTTATTTCAATTTTTTTGATAATTTTCATTCGTAATATTTGTAGTTTTTTAACTTTTGGAGATACAACAATCTAAATATCTGGATGTCTTTGAGAACAGTGACTTAATCTCAATTTCTTTGGAAAGACGACATGAAACTGATCGTTGTGTCGATCGCACTTTTAAATTTTGTGTTTGGTCAAATGATGAGACTACCTCAATGTAACAAATACGGAGCTACTTTTAAAGTATCCAAACATAGAATGAGGGGTGATAGAAAAGATGGCAGGATTATATTCCACCAAAACATTGATTTTACTGAGAGATGTGTTACTCTATGTATAGAGAATCCAGAATGCAAGTCAGCCTTGTATATCTCAGGTCATGGCGAATGTCATTTATATTACATTACTGTACGTTTGAACCAAACGAACTTGATGAATCACGACTAATTTTTTATTTAAAACCTGATGATAGAAGTAAAGATGATCACATGGTAAATATCCTGCAATTGCATCCCATCTCAAAGTGGTTTTCCATCCCAATTGAAACCTTACCACTGGGCGAAATCTTGTCTTTCCATTTTTGAAAGATGTTGAGAAGATCAACTTTCAACAAATTTCCAAAATTTTCGAAAGATGAAGTTTCAAATTTGTTGAAAGATATTGGAAGCTCATCTTTCGATGTCTTTCGACTTTTAGGAAGATGAACTTCTCTTTTTTTCCAAGATTTGGAAAGACGAACTTACAAGTTTGTTGAATTTTGTTGAAAACTCATCTTCCAACAACTTTCTATCTTTCGAAAGACGAACTTCTCTGTATTTCAAAAGTTTTGAAATATGAACTTTCATTTTTCAAAAAGATGTCGAAAAGTCGTTTATCGACGTCTTTCAACTTTTCGAAAGATGAATTTCTCTGTATTTCAAAAGTTTTGAAATATGAACTTTCAATTTTTCAAAAAGATGTCGAAAAGTCGTTTATCGACGTCTTTCAACTTTTCGAAAGATGAATTTCTCTGTATTTCAAAAGTTTCGAAATATGAACTTTCAATTTTTCAAAAAGATGTCTAAAACTTGTATATCGACGTCTTCCAACTTTTCGAAAGGCGAACTTTTACACTTTTACGTTTAATGTTTAATGTTTATTTAATATTTTTTAAATACACGCTTTTTTATAGGAACAATTTTAAAAGAACACGAGCTTGCTGATTTTTAATGGGTTTTAATAGATTTTAAGCCATTTTAATTTCTTAAGGAAAAAAACTAATTGTAAGAACATTTAAGCCTAAAAACCTCGAAAAATTAAGAACAGTCCAGACAGCCCAGCCTGAGCCAAAATTTTCTGGTTCTTCTTACTTATAAAAAAAAATACGCTCGTATTTCGACGTCTTTCAACTTCTCGAAAGATGAACTTCTCTTGGTTTTTCCATGTTGCTGAAAGAAGGACGCGCCAAAACATTTACGAGCCAAAGTCCGCACTGATGATTACCGGGGATCAAAAAGACTATTTGAAGCATACTTTTTGACGTTTAAAACGCAAGAAAATACTAAAATATCTAAATTTCTTGTAAAATGAAATAATTCTAGGTGTATTACATACACAGTTTATGGTTAAATACTGTAAATATAATATCCACATCATTGGAAGTACTTTTGTAAACCCCCGGAAAATTAGATTATTTTCGAATGTTATGATTCATGATAGCCAGTGCCTTCCCACAAACCAAATTTTTTCTTTGTTTTATGGTTAGTTACACTTTGAAGCGCTTGTCGAAAGTTATCGCACTGTGGTGGAGGGTGACGTCGATCCCGTGCGGAGTGCATAAGGGCGGGAAAACACGGAACTCGAAAATAAAGACTGGAACGGACAATCGAATAGGTAGGAGAGGATGTGCGTTGATGTTCAATCTAGTCTCGATTTTTGAGTTCCGTGCATTAAAATCAAAACAAAAGAATCCTCGGGATCGGGATGGAGTTTGGTGAGCTGAAAACGTTTTTTTTTGAAATTATTTTGATACACCCCTATTATAACGAAAGAACTATATAGAAGCAAAAAAGTTTCCATAAGTCTTCAAACAGCTCCAATTAATGGTATTGTCAACAGGCTCTTAATTTAGAAAGGTAATGAGATAATCCCACTTCTTCAAAAGGTTTTCTTCCTTGTAGAGAAAAGCACCCAAAATCAAATAAAAGAAAACTCTCAACACTAGCCATAGCCAGTTTTTGAAACAGGGATGTAATATAAAAAATAATGAGGATTCCAAGACTATCATTTGATGGAAATGAGTCGATCTCGTGCAATTTCAGGATTAAGAGGTACATAATAGAAATATATCATTAATGTATATATTTACCAAAAAATTTAGCAAAGTTCTAAAGTTGTAATAAAACTATGTCAATGACTATAACATCTTAAAAATATAAATTTATAGGAAAGTTAGATAAAACTAATAAAATTTAGGTAGATTCCTCTCACAATTCGAAGCAAAACCTCCAAACTTTACTGGCTTACTATCTAGTTTCCAAAGTTGAGAAATTTAAATCTAAAATCTGCTCGAGATCTCAAAATTAATTAGTAGTTTTTTGTCAAGACTTGTCTATGTCACTGGTGAAGACAGCTGTGAAGAAAGTTTTTCATTTCCATTCCCAGCAAACTTTCGAATCGAATACAATCAAATTTCACTTTACTTTCAATCTTATGTCAATTTACTTTCCACCATTTTATTAATGGAATATCTTCAAACTAGCTACCAGATAGAGACCAAGTAAAAGCCAATAAAAACAATAACAAACAAACAGTTCTTCTATCCACTGGAATAGGCCAGGAATAAACAAAATAAATTCTTCCAGGTTTCATGCCATATCCAAAATATATTCGTTGCCATCCCAAAGCATACAAAAAGTACAAGTTCGTCTTCAATCATCATTGGATTGCAGCACTTATGGTTCTAGGTAGGACAGGATCTAATCTGATTTGATAATTTTCATTCTCAATGTTTACAGTCTCTGGGATTCTTCAATCCTGTTATGGAAATAACCCAACAACTCTGCTGCTGTTGATGCAAAAAAAGGATTTCCATCTTCTTTTCTCCTCCATCCACTGCACTGATACTGTTTCTTTTTCGTTCGGTTTCAACTTTTCAAAACAAGGTTCTCTCTCAAAAAAATTTCAAAATTCGAATCACAAAATTCGAATTACAAAATTCGAAAGTTCGAAAATCTATTTGAACTTTACCGATCGAAGCAATGCAGCGACTTCTTAAAAAACGAAAAAAGCACACGCGATGGAGTGCAGCTTGTCCAAAGTCACGGCAAAATGAGCTGCGCCGAAGAGAAAATCTTGGACGGACTTTCCCGTCCAAGAACATTCGATTCCACGGCAAAAAGTAACAGACGTTAAATCGCGATAAAAAAGCGGTTTTCGTCTAACAGGCTAGATTCATGATTGCCGGCAAATTTCTTTTTGTAATTTTGAAACTGGAAGCTGTGGAGTGGAAGGCGTGTGATGAGGAAGACAGCAAACCAAAGCAAAGCCAAAATGCAGTGCAAATGGAAACTTTATTCTAAAGATATGAAATATGAATCAAAAGATGCTAAGGTGAGCTCCTTTTTATATATTTCTAATTATCAACCACACTTCAATCATACTTTTTGTGTCCAGTCTGGACACAAAAAAGTATGATTGAAGTGTGATACACAATATACAGCTTTTCAAAGCTATGGGCAGTTCCAGTTATAGTCTGTTAACCCCCAGTGGACGATGTGGATTTTCCACAACAATTTACTTTTGAATAACTTCAGGGTATTAGCCTCCCAGGGGGAGGCACTAGTGAGGCACTTAGGCAAAATTGGGTATGTGTGGCGTGGCTGCTGGTGACAGGATCCCATTTTTAGGCTCCATAGCCATCAGATGGCTGACCAATTAAATCAGAAAAATTTCAAAACAAATGAACTACGCAGCTCTGCCATCTGCTAGTAGTAGTACTCTACCATTTTTGTTTTGATTTAATGTTGTATTTTAATGACCAACCAGCCAGGTCAATCATTCGAGAGCTATGCATGTTAGCCTCCACTGATGCAAGTTGCCCAATCTCACGGTATATCACAGGTTCCCAAAAATTTAGATTTTTGACTATTTTGGACAATCTTCAGGGTGGAAATCAGAAAATCTTTTAATTTTTCATCTACTTTTATTAATTTTTGCCACTTTTCAGGGTGAAAATGGGAAAAATTTTCAGTTTTCGTTCTGACAGAGTCCCAATTTTGCCGAAAATTCATATCTGACAGGGTCCACTTTTCAAACTCCAATGGCACATTTCTGTCGGCTGTCTAGATCAGTGCCCCACCCCCTAGGTGAAAGCCTCCTTTTCAAAAGTTTTCCAGTTTTTTTCTATTATAATGTGTAATGTATATACAGGAATTCTTCTTGATAATCAACCAAGTAGGGGGTCAAGCAGCTAGTACGAGACATGTCATCTAAATGCCTTTTCGTAAGAAGCTGGTAACATCATCACACATATCGTGAGTGGTCCTAAATTCGACGTGGTCTTTCAAAGATACAAACTAAAATGAAAACAAAATTTTTTGCTGTGACACAATGTAGATACCAACAAAGTGTCAACTAAACTGAGAGATTATATACAGTAATTACTTTTACAACTCACACTTTTTAATTACATTATTTGACATCTTACATTTGGCTAAAGCTTCAGATGCATCCGGCTGGACTTAGAATTTTTTTCAAGTTGATTAGTGACCAAAGAGGGTCTCAAACCGGGAACATATAGGTTTCGAAACCATTGCCCTATCCACTAGGCCAAGCCAGCTGTAGAAAAATCGTTATTTGGGGTTACTTTTACGAAGGTCTTAGTACTATATATAGATAAGTCTGACTGACGAGTTAGGCTAACTGTTATGATCGCCATTACTCCGAAGAAGCCACCACACGTGTGCACCGCTGGGTGGGTGCACCGCCGGCCGGGTGAGGGGTTAGGGATATGCACCAGGGTGACGAAGCTCCGCGGGGTATATTTGCATCTGAAGCATTAGCCGAATCTGACATCTTGACATCATTCTAGCCATCTTGTTAGATGTTTTGAATTTGTCTTGAGAGTTCTTGCAATCGTTTATTGTTCAACTTGGAGAGGGAGTGTTTGTAAACATAGAATTTTTTTCGTACCCGTTATTTGGGGGGTTGGAATTAAGCAAGGCTGTCGAATTTAGGACCACTCACGGTATACACTTAGTACCACCCTTGAAAGTAGGTTTTCGACCGTTACAGTGACAGATAAAAAGAATATATCAGATAAAATAATATCTGGTCCTTCTAGAACCTTTGAATGTTTTCATCAATCTCAATAGGAGATTACAACATTTTAGGAAATATTTTAGATAATAAATTTCTCTGACAACCCAAAGCTGGTCACTTTTGTTTTAACTAGTTGTCTTTCTATTTTCAGGAGATAAAGTAAAAGTTGGTTGGTTGGAATGCAAGCTGTCAGATCATTTTATTTTGGAAAATTCTTATTCTGGCTTCCCTGTTAGAATTAATGAAGATTTTGTCATAACATGGTTGAAGTAAAAAATGATGTTAAATTAAACTCAACGTGGAATATCAAATGAAAACATAGCTGAAGGTAGGCCTTTTTTAGTCTAAAAACAAAGAAATGTTGACGTTTTTGTTTTTGCTATGGAACTGAAAAAGATGACATGATTAAATACACATCTTTTAATAAGCAACTCCAATTTTCCGGTCAGGCCTAGGGTTACTTAGCATTCTGGTCCATTTTCTGAAAAAATTGCTTTGAATACCCCTAATATTATACCATATTTATGTGTATTGGGTCAAAGGGCTATAGTTTGCCATGGTTAGATCATCTAAAACAGCTGTCACTTTTCGAGATTGACAAATTTGAGGCCTCAAGCCTTAGCAGCCTGATTGCTTATAAAAAATGTGTAGAACAGGGAAATTACTTTTTAAACTCTGAGGTGGCAACCTTTACAGTGTGTCAAATTTTCATAAAGCTTTCATGTTTATAGGATACATTGAACGTGTGTCGACATTGAGCCATTGAAGTTTTGGGGATTTCATTGAAAATAGATTCATTTTATCCATTGAACAAGGAACAAAATACAACACGGTAAGTATTTTTTGTAATATAATCCAGTAATAAAAGACTATTGATGATACTATTCCATTGTGCATCAAAAGAAGCTAAAATTTTGTTACAGTACACAAAGTCTTGACCTAAGTTCAAAATATTTTTGAAAATAGGTTGTTGTAAATGAAAACTTTTTTAGAACTCTTTAGAAATAGAAACAATCTGAATAATTTGTCTTACTAAAGGGTCTTTCTACTATAGTCTACTGAAAGCTGTAAATAACTTATCAACAATTTTACAAACCTCTTTTAGTTATACACCGTTTTGTATGCCTGGATTTCAATACTGATTCAATTTCTATTTGTTTTATTAGGGTCATGACGTAAGGACAGTTACTGGCTGATTTTGAAATGCACTTGAAAAACGATGCTGCAAAACAAAAATGTATGTTGCTGCCATGCAATCAAGATATTTATATGCTTCATGTGGTAGTTCGTTTCAAGATGGAAAATAATAACTTGGTAATATTTTCATTGCAATAATTGGTTGCTGAATGATAGAAGGTATTCTTGTACTCTTTAATGCTTAATTGTAAGAGTCAATCTGTACTATCTTCAAGGGATTGACAATACTGTACCATCACGTGTTGTATAGCACAATAACCTCAGTCTAATAAGTGGACAACTAAACTGAGGACTGGGACATTGTGGGTCATATTTTTGGAAAATATCACCATAATATAACATTTATGGATTTTTTCTGAAAAGTGCTTGAAAACCTTCATTTTCGACTACTCTAGGTCCCAAGTATATTATAAATTATGATAAAATATTGCAAAATCTAATAAAAGTGGGGGTCTGAATAACAAGTTGGAGTTTAAAAAATTTTCGGTCTGGTTCAGATTTATGCTTCTTTTACTGTGTAGATTTTTCGTTGGATAATGTGTTTAAGGTTTGAAAATATTCTTCAAAAGCATTCAAAAATATCCCAGAATATGTCAAATTGAGAAAATGTAGAGACTATTGGTTTACCCCTGAAATTAATTTTGTCAAAATGTCGGAGTCCACAATTTTTTTAAAAAAATTACAAAGTAGGTGGGACGTTTATTCAGATTAGGGCATTTTGGCAAAATCGTCTTAATATCAGTTTTTAATAATGACTTGTACTTTATGGTTTTTCTACCCTCCCCTATAATTGAGCACAAAAGAGTATATTTGGCATAGCTTTCATTATTCACAGTCGAGTGTCATCTTTTTAGAGTGATTTGCATAATTTTTTACTTTATTATACCGTATTTTTATATTTTTCATATTTTTTACTTCGTTACTTTTTATATTTAAAATACCGGCTACCCTCAGGCGCCCAAATCTTCCCTAAAACCCCACCGCCCATAATTTTGTTCTACCATCCGCCCATTCAAGAAACTTTTTGACTTTTTTCTAGGAATTTTGACTTACCACTCGGATTCGAGAGTCTTGTTTTAATTATCAAAAAAATATTAGAAATAGTTTTGAAACGCCCGGTATATAAGTTGAACCTTTTTGACGACGATGTGAGTAATCAATTCCAGTTTCCCAAACATTGAAAGTTTGCTCTCTCTCTCTCTCAAACTCGCAAAGGGATCACACAATTTTTTATAATTATGTATAAGGGTATTTTAATTAGTGCAATTTACACATTATGCTTGATTTTTTTTGTGATTTAGGAGATTTAATTATTTGAAACTTTGTTAACTGAGGCTCAGCATATGCTTTATAGGCAATGTTTAATTTTTCCAAGAGATCAGTCTGGATATGCTTGCTAGCAGTATGCTTATAAAAATGAATATAATTTAGTAGAATTGATCTCCATCGTACAAACCATTCCCAAAGTATTTAACGAGGATTTCGCACTTACGTGAATGGAAATTTCAATGTATCCTTTAATGTCCTTTGAAGCCCTATGGCCAATCTATTCCTTGATAGGGACTAAGATTCTAAAAACTTATAATTTAGATTAGTTATTATATTATTGAAAATGAAATTAAATTATAGAAATTACACGCATTTTTTATAAGAACCAGTAAATTCTTGCTCAAGCTGGGCTGTTCTTAATTTTTGCAATTTTTCAGGGTTTAATGTTCTTATGATGTTCTTAGCCGCTTAGTTTCTTTACTTAAGAATCAGTTAAAATCTATTGAAATTAGTGTTTTAATAATTTCTGAAAGCTGAGGCTCAGATTGTTCTTAATTGTTTTTAGGTTTTGGCCAAATTTCAGCCTCATGTTCTAATAAAATTGTTCTTATACAAAACGTGTAATTTGTCATTCAGAATTATTTTATTTAGACTACTTAATTTTTTAGCAAAAAGTCACTACTATTTTGTTTCATATTTTCTGTTTTCTATGCTTTGTAAATGTATGAATTGTTCGTTTTAATGTCACAAAAAGAATTTATCCGCACATAAATACAAACAAATTATTTAAAAGATCTCTCATTTACTTTTGACTTGTTAATGAAAGATTTCGAAAAAAGCAAAAATCATCTTCCAAAGTATTTAGAAAGTTTCGGAATATGAAATTTCAACATATTAGGAAGTTAGGAATTTAATTTTTCAAGCCTGTATGAAAGTTTGAGAATGTGGTCTTTCAACTTTTTTGGAAAGTTGGGAAGACAATCTGGTCGAAAGATGTTGAAAGGTAAGGTGCACAACTTCCCAATCCTTGTTGAAAGACCAACTTTAAAACCTGTCGAAAGATGTCAGAATATGAAATTTCAACATATTGGAAAGTTGGGAATTTCATTTTCCCAGCCTGTTTGAAAGTTTGAGAAGGTCGTCTTTCAACTTTTTTGGAAAGATGGGAAGATGATCTGGTCGAAAGATGTTGAAAGGTAAGGTGCACATCTTTCCAATTTTTGTTGAAAGACCAACTTTCAACTCTGTCGAAAGGTGTGGAAATGTGACCTTCCTACATCTTTCCGACGATTTGAAAGACATTATTTCGCCCAGTGACCTTATAAGCTCTCTATGGGTCATTGAGACAGGGGTGTTCATGGCCTTTCAGATGATAATTTTTTGAATCTCAAGTCTAAATAAAATGTATTAATAAGTTTTTACGCCCTCCAGTCACTTTACCTACTCTTTTAATTTTCTAATCTTCTTTCTCAGCACGGCCACGCATGCGCATCAAACAAATGCAACCCAAAGGGCACAAAAAATGCGAAGAAACTTGTGAACAACCAAATGGATACAAATGTATGTAAGGATTTGAAGGGGATCTTTGTGAACAAGGTAAGAAGTTGATAAGCCTGATAAGACTTGCAAGTAGCTTGGAAACAGGCGAATGTCAAAGAGATGTATATGTGCATGTGGGGTACGAAAGTCTAACTTTCGAAAATTTCCATTATAACTAGATTCTGGATATTCTTAAAAATAATTTCTTCTAAAGTGAGACGATGGGAAAAAATCTTTCAACCAAGTCTCATTTCATAGCTGATCTTACTTCAGCGAATATATTTACAGATAAAAGGATGCAAAACTGCTTAGCAGAATGTGGGAAGAATTGTACAAACGACAATATGGATAACGGGAGCAACCAAAAATACAGTTGTATCCATGCTTGCAAGATGAGGGAGATCGGATTAGACGAAGCAACATGGAAAGAGAATTGTCAACGAGATGGAGGATCAGGATGCAGTCCTATCATTCTTGGTTATCAATTCAACTTATGTGGCACCATTGGTAACTCAGATCCTTTTTGTACTCCTGATAGAGATCCACCGGTCGAAGAATGTGAACTTGGTTGTGCAAGCTTTTTGTGACTTTTGATTAGAAAAATGACCCCCTAGAAACTCCTTCTTATTTACCAGGAATTTTGCTTCCCGCTGATTCACACTTTTTCTCGTACAATATTTTGTTTATACTTTTCTTGTTCAGAGTTTTCTCTATTTTCCTCGTCTAAAGGCTCGAAAAATATGACGAAAAATCTAAACTCGAAAAATATATCCCATATTGTACCTTGCGATTATTCGTGAAATATTTTTTGAACCTACACAAATTATAATGGTTACTTACAAGGTTTTTATATATGCAGATGGTTTCAAATCTATAACGCGGAAGGATGTGAATGAGGTGTTATAGGCAAAAATTTTGCTATTTACATTCCCATTTTATTAACAAACAGCAGATAGTTTAACCAATACGAAGTATGAGTTTTGACATGAATTTCTTAGCCCCCCCCAAATCTTATTTGATGGAAAAAGTTTTACCCCCTTAAAATACATTTGTTGAACAGTTCGTCGGGTTGGATCTCTTTCAAAGAAAGGGATTCAACTATATCCTCCATCTGCCCAACGAATTTTCACCTGCTATGGGTATGCTTACACTTTTGATTTCTCACCTAAGACCTTAAGTACTTTGAATCCTACCGCTGTGAATGTATGTAAAGACTTTTTAGGTTTGACTTAATATCAAGCTCATTAAAGAAAGTTGAACATCTACTGTTACCTATGAAATATAGGAATCTGTTTATAAAGGGAATGCTTCATTAACACCCCAAGAGAGATCATTTCGAACTAAGATGAAGAAATCTCACAAGTTAAGAGGAAACCCTTACTTATGTCTTGTCTCAATTATCTCTATTATTGTCGATCCGAAGCTAACTTTCTTTTTGACTTTACCAAGCTTGGGCGATCTCGTAGGACGATTTTCGCTCATTTCGACGCTGCTTCGCTGTGATTCCGGACTCACTGTACTATTGAGATGTGTGTTCTTATTCAAGTCAAGTTGTTACACTTTTGTTTTTAAACAGTCATTAGTGGACTTACTCTGTCGCCTCTATTTACGCAAAATTAGGTAGTACAAGTAGAGATTTGTAAGTTTCTGATCACCTTAACCGGCAGACTTCAAGGTCGCAAGAAAGAATGACAGTTGATTCTCTTAACATTTTGGTGTTAATATTATCATCCTCGTTTTCAATATCATTTTGTTGTTTGTATGAGGGATGGCAAACTGATTTAGTTTTAAGAAATGTTATTGTTGTCAAAGCTGCCCGTTCAAGAACTGAATGCATTTTACACTGTCAAAGATTGGGTAAAAGAGCTTTCTATTCTGTCGAAAATGTAGAATGTTTATGTTTGGAAAATGATGCTGCCGAAAATGACAATTTTGTTCCTGTTGTACCTCATCAAAGTCAAAGTGGGATTTTATTCAGAAAAGCAGAGGTGAGTCTTTTCTCTTCCCTAGGCTGGAGATCAAAGTCAGCAAATGATTAGTCAGATTAGTCATCTTGGGCAAAAGTTTTGTATGAGTTACATTGGTCTGCACTTTTGATATTTAAGGAGCCGATTATAAAACAACACCCACAGACCAAAAGACCCTCTTTTTAAATCTATTGGGGGAAATTATACTATAATAAACCTTTCGCACAGCCCCGGTGTGAATTTTTCCCACATTGGGATAAAAATTTCTGTCGAAATCCTAGTAGGAATAGTGATTCTATTGTCAAAAAATCAAGTGGGGATGGTTTTAGAGTGATATTTCTTCCTTTGAAATTCGAATGGGGATGAAATCAAAGTAAATTTTCCATTGGGGCTGTATTACAATTGTATGGACCGGGAATGAAATTTTACTCAAATTTTCCAGCAGAAATTGGGTGCCACCAATTCTGTGGCACACGGGTGTTATGCTGAACTCTTATCCTCTTCTTAATATAAGACGCGATTATTGTTTTGAGAATATTCATTTTGGATTTTGAAAAAAGATTACAATAAAGGTGCATTTCTTTTAATGTAGGCTGGGTGCGATTCTTTTTATAGTACGCGTGTATTTTGAACAAATGTCATGTAGATGGAACGGAGAGGTGTCAGGAAAGATGTAGTTATCCAAACGAATATCATTGTCATTGCATGAAAGGTTTTCGTGGTGAATATTGTGGTTAGTAATTTATTGTTCATTTTATATCTAAAAAAGCTAATTAAAATTCAGAAACAACGCATGTTAAGCTAAAAGTCAAAAACATTCAAACCACATGAGCGGCAGACCGAAAACATATTTGTTTCTACATACAGAGATAAAGACATTCGCGGTTCACCATTTCTAAGTACTCAGTAAGGTGGTAGAGGAGGGGGGAATGTGGAAAGCGAAAGTTCAAATTTAGAAGAATTGTCACGCCAATTTTTGCATTTCAACGACTGTCTTGTTCCTTTTCGGATCGCACGGATATTTTTACTTTTTTCTTTACCTTGGTATCATGATATTCTAAATTCTTTCTTTGAATTTAGGACCTGACCAAAAGCTGGTTCTAAGAATGTGGTATAGTAAATCTTTTTACTTTACAATGCCAGTCTAATATCTCTATTTCAAAGTCACATTCCATATTTCTTGCTAGAAAAGAAAACTGGAATGCAGGGTTGTCTAGACGAGTGCGGAAAACACTGCGGTAACACTGTAATGAAGAGCGGAAGCTACCAAAAATATAGCTGTATTCACGCTTGCAAAATGAGGGAACTTGGGGTTCATCTAAAACAATGTAAAGTGAATTGCCAACGAAAAGGTAATTCAGGGTGTAGCCCTGTCGTGAAAGGTTATAAGTTCAGTTTATGTGGACATGGTTATAATCCGAACTGTACACCGACCCGAACCGGAGATCCACCTGTGGCACATTGCGAGTTGGGCTGTGACAGTTTCTTCAAATAAATATAAAACACTATTTGTAGAGCACTTGACATCATATTGGAGATAGATCGATAGTTGTTGAAGGCTTTCTCGATCGTAGAGTCGACTCTAACGTTGGACAAACGTCGATACTTGGAATGTTGATTCATTTACGCAGAATTCTTTGTAAAACTCATTTGGAAAGAGAACACGGCTTAGCTTGGATCACGAGATTTACGTTTGGCTACGTTTCGAGAGATTAAACGTAAGTAGCCAAACGTAAATCTCGTGATCCAAGCCACGATAAACTTCCAATTTGAATATGTGGGGGGGGGGTACAGTATGGATTTTTGCTTCGGAATTTCGGTATTTCGGTATCCCTCTTTTTTCGGAATTCATACATGAAAAATAAAATTTGATGAAAAATTAGTCAAAACGAGGAAAACTACCCAAAAAAATTGGTATCGGAATTACAAGTATTTTTTACGGAATTTCGGAAATTTTGGCAAGATTATTTAGTATTTCGGAAATCACAAACTCCCCCCACGAATATCATTTGGTCGATAAGCTCAAACTTATTTAGATTAACAATCTAATATTTTAAGTTGTAATTTAAAAATATAAAGAAGGAAATAAATTATCTGGAGATCGAATGAAAAAATTGGTTGTGTGTGTTCGAAGAATTTGCTTCGTGGTCAAACTATAACTAATGAGATATTGCATGATGCTATCAAGGATTTGAAGCAATAGGTCTTACACAAATACACAAATGCTAATTTGAAAGAAACATTTGTCGGCGCCAGATTTTTGAAGACTTTCCGTGGAAAAAACAAAACAAATAAAGTGCCAGATTCAATCTGTAATCCGAATTACAAAGACATCATTTTCTTTCGTCTTGGAAGGCTATATCTAATCAACGAGAGCTAGGTCCTGTCCAGAGAAAAATTTAAATGTCATTGTTCTTAAATTGTTCTTAATATCGAGGCTTTAAAGTTTCATAAAAAAAAGAGTGCATTCAGATCGCATTACCCGAGTTTTCGTCAAGTTTATTTGTAGGTTTTGTTTTCCGAACTGTACATCCTGTACACAAGTTCAGGAGTTGCCATAAAGCCATTATGGTAATAACCGGGAGGGCACATTGCTATACATTGTAGGTTTTGTTTTCTAAGTTTTTTTTTGTCTTTCTTATTATTTGACGTTTTACAAAACTTACAAGATTGAGTTCCCATATCAAAATTGGCAAATGGCCAAATTCACCAAAATTTCTTCTCTTAAAGTAAGATCATAATTTAAAAAGCACTCGACTTTCTTTACAAGATTCAAAATTATTCGAAAATCGTTCCCTATTTCTAAATTCCTTTTCAAATTAGCTTTCATTCCAGTGAAATTACAAATGTGGAAGATTTCTGAATTGAATGGTATATTTGTACCCGTTGGAAAGATGATAAAAATCTTTAAATGAAAATGAAGAAAAAAACTCAACTTCTGGAAGGGTTATGGTTAAGTTACCCTTTTTAAAACCGTAAAAACCCATCATCATAAAAATACTCCTCCTTGCAAAAAGAATTTCCCCAAAATAATGATTCAATAAAATAATTCAACCCAAAACTCATTCAACTTAAAAGAATGTCCAAAACAACCTATTCAAAGTTACACAACCAGAAAACCATAGCATAATTTTAAGAGGAAAATGTGCTTTTGTATTTTTGAAGGAATACCGTTCTCTGCATTCTAGGAGGGAAATTTTTTTCATGAAGTTGAATCTCCGCAATTCGATCTTCAAGGATTACGAAGATTATTTTTTTACGGATTCTCCGCTGAGGAGATCGCTTTTTAGTCCGAGCTATAAGAAAAATTCGATTAATTGAGCTTCGAAGAAGTAAGTTAGACTATGCCACAAAGGACAAATCGTGATCCTGTATTTTCGAAGGAAAGTTATTTTATATTTTGTAAAAAAACAAATTTTAGTATCTTGGAAGGAAAATCATTCTTCGAAATTTAAAAGGATTTTCAAATTTGAGATGTTGTGATAGAATCACGGTGTTTGTACTGTGATAATTTCAATATTCTAATAATGGTTTTACAATTACTTTATTTTCTCGTTTTATCGAAACTCCAAGTGCAAACTGCAAAAGTAGATACTTTTTGCAAAGCTAATTGATTGTAATTTTTTGTATTTCCCAAGAAAAATTAGATAAAGCACTTTTCTTGTATTTTCCAAGGAAGATTATATAAAACGATTTTTATGATAGTTGAAGTCGTGAAAATTATTGTATCAATACTGACAGTCTCATGTCTTATTCAAACAATACTCAATTGAAAATAGAATTAAAAAAAACTAGAGTTCCGTTGCCAAAGATCATACGGAAAACCATCTGACAGTGCCCACCGTTGGGCTGCATAGTAATGCCACCATTCTTTCGATGTGTATTTGTGATACTTTTCAGATTTGTTTGACCCTTATTATTCGTTTTTTAACTATAATCTTACTATGCTAAGAGAGTTTATGAAAAATGTGTGTAACGCAAGATGGTAGCTGAGCTGTTATTCTTAAATTTTGCCAGGGGGTTGATTCGAGTATGAAAGAGGGATTTCGTGCATCAAAAAAGCAGTTGATGATACGTCGTGGTTTTAATTCTATGTTTAAAATTTCATTTCCATCTATGATTGAGCGCGAAGATTAGCACTACCTCCCGATAAAACCCCCGTCCAAAAAAAGATTTCACGTTCGAATCGTAGAAGCCCCTACAGTGACTTTTTTTACTATGCAATGCGCGGCACATGACGTAGGCCAGATCATATGAGTGCCCCCCGGGAATTCATGACGTAATGTCTTCTATAGAATTAACCCGGTTTTAGCCAGTTGTGGAAAATTTAAACTAGACAAATGTCGTATAAAATTTGCCACTTCTGGCAAAAACCGGGATCTTTCCGTAGAAAACATTACGCCATAAATATCATGAACAAGAAAATATCTGCAGCATTTTTTTTGCTCCTTTTTACCAAGCTTATTTTTCAAGAAAGGGTAAAAAATGGTAGAGTAATTTTAAAACCAAATCGAATATGCCACAATCATCGAGTATCTTGTACTCTTAGGTTCCAAATAAACGGGCCCCCCCGCTTGTTAATTTTTCGAAAATTTTCCAACCCCCCCCGGACCTTATTAGGACCCCCCGTTTATTAATCTCTAAGAATATTTTCAGCTGTCAAAGAGAAGGCCCCTTATTTTGCTCTAAATAGCCTGATTTTAGCCTATTTTTACCTTATTTTTGGGTTTCAGTAGTACAATTCCCCCCCCCGGCTTAGGTCCCCCCGTTATTAATCTAGAAAATTTTCCATTTTCCACCCCCCCCGTTTTTTCGAACCCCCCCGTTTATTTGGAACCTAAGAGTAAGACTATTCTTATGCGAGAAGAGGTTCAACAATTGTGGGCGGACATTCAAGGGTAACTTTGAAAAACTTTGAATAGCTTTGAAAATTTGGAAAATTAGATTAAAAAAAAAGAAGAAAAAAAAGAGAATGGGTGTTCACGTTTCAAAACGCTCTTGAAGAAAAAGAAAAACAAATTACAGTTTTCACTTTATGGTCAAAAATAGACAAATTGAAAGATCAATACAGAAAAAAGGTGAAAAAAATTGCCGTTCGCTTAAAAATCGCTAGCGAAAATGTCATGCAAAAATGGTGGAGTTCCGAAATAAGCATACTATGTTTTTCATGACTGGTGATTGAATTTCATAGCATGGGAATTCAACAGGGATGGAACAATAGCAATATATTTTGCAGTGAGGATTTGCTTATCTGATTATATCCAGCTGGGGGGAATTAGAGTATAATTCTCCACTGGGGGAATATTTCTCTCTCTCCCAAACAGTTAAACAGAAAAGAATTAAAGCAAGATTTTCAGGCTTTCTTTCTTTCGTCTCAAGTCGCCTAAGGTCGATTTGTAATTTTTTATAAATAGAAATGAATTAATGAGAGAAAATACTATTTACAATTTAAAAACAACAATTGATTCCAAAGAAATGAATGTCGTTCGTACCGGGTTCCTTAAGTGACGCAAAAAAATTTCCTTCCCATCCCTCCACTCTGAACTTCTATTATTTAACACTTTCTTTGTATATCTAAGTTTTGAAAGTTTTTGATACATTTCCCGAAATTGTGAAACTTTTGCCGCTGATGGGATTCGAACCCACTACATACAAAGCACCTATGTTTAGAATGCCAGCGCCTTAACCACTCGGCCATCGAGTCACAACAGCATAAAGGTGTTCAAAGTTCCTTATAAACATGGTATTTACTCCAAACTCTACTTGGGGGCTAAAACCCCAACCAGGGGTTAACTCCCATCCCCAACCCTAGCCCTAACCCTACCTGACCCTACCTGAAACAACCCTTTTATCTAACCGGGAAATTTGACTCTACTACCAATTCAATCCAAAACATAGGTCAAACATCGCGCGGGTAGGCGGGGCAAAAATTCTAGATCGGCGGTTGGTTTAGCCTGGACTTGTTAATTTATTGCGCGCACAGGCCCCGACAAAGACAAAATCTTTTCGATCAGTTGCTTTTTAAAGGTCCATTCTGCTGCACGCTGGACCAATAATATAAATATTTGTCGTATACCTTACCGGGGAAAAAATGTCGGAGGAAAGTGACAAAATTTTTTGCCGACGAATTCATCCCAACATTACCCGAATTTTTTATCCCCGACCAAAACTTTTAGTCGATTTTTTTTCCCCAACCAAAATTCAAATCCAAATGTTTTACGCCTTTAATAACCTAAATTAGTGCTTTAAACGTCGAATTATGAGAAATATTTTCGAACTAATGGTTTCCATTTCATTTGGGCAATTCAGTCGGGTGGAAGTGACTAAATTGTAAATTTGTTCGGGGAAAAGTGATGAATTTGAAATTTTGGTCGGGGAAAAGTGACGAAAATGCCTCTAGGTGACGAAATTTTTCCCCGACTAATTAAAACCCCGAAATTTTAAAATTAAAACCTTCAAATATTTACCACCCATGAGGCTCTTCCGAAAAAGACCGTAAAAGCTTTGACTGCCACTTAGATAACTTAACCTTGATTGCGTCACCCGTAGAGGTGTCAAATGTAAACCATACAAAGAAATCCTGGGAGCAAAGGTTAGAAAAATTGATATTTTCGCGGAGGCCACTGTTGACAGGGTTTCCACTAAAAATAGTATTTTTTAAATAGTAATTTTTTTCCCTGACTGACTGAACAAAATTTCACCGAGTGGAGTCGGATATTTACAAGGAAAATGATCCAATCGAAATCAATAGCGACATGAGTTTTAGCACTGCACTCTTTTTCATATTCATCCAAGGTAACCCATAAGGTGAAAACGCTAGGGCGTAAGAATAAACACCACCAAAACTAGTGACGGTTGACGTAATAATAGTCAAGTTAGTGAAGTGGTAAAAATACATCTAAAAACAAGCCAAAATGAAGGTAGTAATGTTTGAACGCAAACAGAACTGTAGAGACGGAATGAATAAATAACGTAATCGTAGAAACGGCGTCAAAAATGACGGGTGTAACTTCTCATGCGTGCTGTCATGTTGGGAATCTAAGAATAAAAAAAATGAAAATTTTGGAGGTTAATTGCACAACGAAACTTGTTAACTCGAAGGTGAATAAATGGTTTTTTTAAAGAAGCGGCTAATGAGAATGCTGATGTGGTGGAAAAGTTTAAAACACACCGAGTACAAAAACAATTGCATTTATTCGACTAAGGCGAGAGCAATTTAATTTATTGTTCTACGGACAGATCGTTGGAGAAGTATGGGTCGGTCGGCAAAATAAGAATAAATTTTTCATTTATCAGGGTTGGTAAGGTCGGTAAGGTACCGAGAAAATTTTCCAAAAAGTATCTGGATCAAAAATTCACTTTGTTTTTTACTTCGATGAAGATCATAATAAAATTTTAGTGTATGGAATGCTTTTTATGATTTTTCAATTTCTTGAATAAATTTTCAGTTTTATTCAAGGTTAATTCTTACAAATAACTAGTGTGTAAAATATATTGTAGTGGAAATTCAATATTATCATTTTTTTGATTTTAGCAAAAATAGGGTCGGTCGGGCCCGCAGAACAACAAATTAATTGGTCTCGCCTAATTAAAGAAGCTTAAATTCTAAAAATCTTTTAACTCTATACAACCGAGACTTGAGTGGATTCTTCTCAGTCACATAAAAGCCCGAACTGTACATATTATACCACCAAGAAGAGTTTGGTACAGGCTAACCAAGCCCTCATTTCTAAGTTTTAGAATAGGTTCATTTGTTCAAACAATTCCGGTATGCAGAAACATTTAAGCTGCAGGCAATTTCACATCAGCCGGAAACCAAGTACATGATTAAATATACTTACGTGGAAATAATTTGGAACCGATGACGTCATTGGAAACGATGAAACAAACAATGGAAACAATCAATCAATCTGAAAAATAAATAATCGAATGAAAAACATTTGAAGCACATGAACAATGATCGATAAACTCAAAAAACGACAATTTCTTTCTTCACCAAAAAATAAATTCATGACAACTTGAGAAACATTCCACAAACAACCATCTATTTGCAAATTTCAACCATCTCCAAAATATGTCTGCTCCAATGCAACGAAAATTCATCCGTGTCATTCATTCGAACTCCGAAAAGATAAAATTTATTCGATTGAACAATTTAAAGACTTTTCACTTCTATTTAAAAAATAAAAAAAAAGTTTCAACACTTCTCGCAATAATAGAATAAAAATTTTTAAACTCCGAAAATAATTCAATCCTTAAAAATCATGAAAAAGTTGATATCGAAAATATTTCAATCCTTAAAAATCATGAAAAAGTTGATATTTTACTTACCAAGACAAACGAAACGATCGAAAGATTTCTTTGGTAACATCATCACATTCATCCATTTCATCAGGGCGTTGACCAAATTTGTTTTTCAATTCATGATCCGCTCCTTTGGCCAACAACCATCTGATGACGTCATGATTGTTGAAAAATGCTGCAACATACAACGGTGTGTTGTTTTCTTCGTCTCTTCCATCGATCAACTTTTCGATTGTTTGTTGATCAAACATTTCCAAAGGACGAACTTTTCCATACCAACCAACAAAATGAAGAACGTTGTAACCCTGTTTGCTCACGAGTGAAAAATCTTGAGGATACTTCATCAAGTGAACAAAAACGTCGAAACGATCATCATTAACAGCCGTCATGAGAAGTGTCCGATCATAAATACCACGCAACGAGTTGACGATGTTCGGTTTTTGGTGGAAAATTTCTTCGAATTTCGCGAATTTCTTTTCGAGCAAAATTTTCCAAACATCTGAAGAAAAAAAGAAGAAACTCAAACTTTTCACGGAGTACACGCTTTTTTTTTTATAAGAATGGTTTTTTTTTATTTCATCATGGATATTCTTAACTTTTTGGAGAAAATCATCCAAAAAATTCTTACGGTATTCTTATGTTAAGATCGAAGTTGGCAATCTACAGGTTAAAATGCATTAAAAATGGCATTCTTAGGTTCAGTTGCTAAATTCCATGATGGTGATATTCTTACCATATTCTTAATTTTTTGGCCATTTTTATCATGGACATTCTTATAAAGTGTATTCTTATAAAAAAAAAAGCGTGTAAATAAAAAAATTCAACAAAAAATGAATCTCGATATCTCAGGAACCATGCAATGTATAGCAATGTGCCCTCCCGGTTATTACCATAATGGCTTTATGGCAACTCCTGAACTTGGGCACAGGATGTACGGTTATATCTCAGGAACCAAAAATACTTTGCAGCTGAAATTTTGAAAACAGAACGAGAAAAATATTTCCGAATTGATGGCGAAAAAATTTTGAATTTTGAATGAAAACTTTTTGCTCAGCGAGAAATCACTTTTATTTGTGACGGTAAAAAAACTGAAGTTAGAAAAAAATGAAGATCTAGATCTCAAAAACTAAAAGAAGATTCAAAGCTGAAAAATTGGAAACGGAATTGGAAATTTATTTCCAGATTGATGAACTAATTATTTTTTGGTTTTGTTGAAAAGTTTTTGTTCAGAAGGAAATTAATCTTTTCAATGCAGAAAACGAAACTCGATCGCATTCTGAGAAAAAATAAATTCCACGAAAAATTTCTCAAAATGTGAAAAAGTCGAAAAAGTTTTTAAAATAGAATTATTTGTCAAAAGTGAAATTTTGCGTGAACTAATCCAACACAAACAGCAAAGATAACGCAGAAAAGTACACACGAACTATTTGAAATGCAATCCGAAAAAATTATTCCTTATTCTTAAAAAGAATCACGAAATTGTGATAAAAGATACAAAAATAGAAGTGCTAATATGTAATGTGTTTCTCAAATTGTCAAATAAAGCTGCAAGCTAAACTAGTTTTATTTAAAAAAATCTTAGCTTGAATAAATTCAATTTTGCACGGGTACTTTCACTAAATTATACAACACTAGAGGTTCAGAAAATGAAAGGTTAAAGGATCTAGAAATTTCTTCGTTCAAATTTATTCATTCACATATAAAAAGCAAATGAAACAAACGCACGAAACTTTCATTTTTAGCAGGAGAAGAAAAAGACTAAATCGTTCCCTTGAGGATGAAATTAACATTTCTTTTATTATGACTTCAGTTGATTGTCTTTGTGTCCCTCCCATTTCGTAATAAGAGAAAAATCCTTTCAAGTGAGGCCATTGAAATATCTTACAAAGTAAAATGGTAAATTTTAAATTTCTAGTCTTAAAATATTCTCAAATTGTTTCTAAAACGTTAAACCTTAACTTGAGCATCTTGGAGGGAGGGGGTGACGTCATCAGTCTCTGAGAATACCGAAAATAGGACCCCCTCTAATTTTGCTCATTTTTTTTTGCTCAAATTTTGTGGGACAAGTCCAGTGACATTTATTTTTTTAGCCTGGAGATCAATGCTATGATTTCTTATTTTATATACTGATGGTGAAAAATATAGCATGGTTTGGGCTGTGAGTTTGAATTTCCAAGATTTTAAAGACGGTTAAAAACATAGTCAATCTGTTATTCTTTCACTGGTTACACTTTCTTAGAAAAAACGCAACTTCCGAAATTTGGCTTTTATTTTAGTAAGTGAGGACAACGCTAAATTCGAATTTCCCACTGTAAATTTTTCTGAGGCAGAAATCTGTCTCACAGGTCATACCCGTCCTGTATATATCAGATTATAAAAATACAGGGCGGGTCTCCTGTCTAGTATTTTTGAGGCAGCACAGAGGGTCAATTTTTGAGACCTGCTGGTATCGTGTATTTTACAGACCGGCTCAAAGTTGCCCTTTTAACTAAATCAGTCCTAGGATACTGTATCTAGTGATTGGAAAATGCTATTGAGAAATGAAGTGAAATACGCGTGGTGGATATACATGTTTTTTATAAGCAAGTGTATGCAATACACTCTGTGGTCCCCCCTTGGTCAGGCTCGTATATGCTTAAGTTTTTAAAGTATCCAGGCATAGCAGGCATCTCTACCAAACCTTTTGAAACAGATAAAATCTCGTATGGTTAGCCCTTTGTTGTCTGGCAGTGTCTAATCGTCTGTTTGTTCACTACTGTCAAAGAAATGAGATTATGATTTGAACATTGAATCAAATGAATGATGAAATAAAATCAAACTAAATCATGGATAGAAAATATTATGTAACAGATGTACAAATCATATGATATAGATTGGCCTACCATTATCATATATTCCAAAATTTTTTTTTCGGAGAATATAGAACACCAAATAGAAAATAAGGATGTTTCGCTTTGGGTACTCGCGAGCTTTTGATTGTATAGTGGAAAATTTATAAAATTTACCGTATATTAAAACAAAATTTCGAATCAAACTTACCACCAAAACTGAGCGTAGTTCCATCACTTTCCATGGTTTTGCCATCCCGTTTGTTGCTATATGCAGGAGAAATTATTAATAGATATCATCGATAGAAGCTTTACCTTTCAGAAAGGCAAAAAAAAAATTATGGAGATTGAAATACTACATTGCATTGCGAACGAGGGTTGTTTTTTTCTACACTTGAAGTTTATATAGTATTGCAAAATCGAGGAAGCAGAACATTCGATCTTTATAGGGAATCTTTCAAGAATGTCGAACCTCCCGAACTAAACTCCGTTTTCAAATTTATCTCCTTCCGAATTACGTTATCGGCCCTTTTTACACCGGCCCTTATTGGCGTTATTTTTGGGTGCAATTTAAGATAGACGATCTAACGATTTACATAAAACTTAAACTAGCCATAATTTTCATTAAAGTGCCACCGCAGAAGAACGATCAAATAAGTTGTTGAATTTGAAAAAAAAATGTTACTTATAGCCGTTACTTCTGTTAGAATGGCATCTCATCTGAAGCAAAATTTAGTCTACAAATATTAGCAATTTGTGTCCATCTCATAAATATCTTCTTATAGAGATAAGGTAAAGTTATTTATCTGTTTATTTTTTTGTCATCTCTTTTATTACCAAAATAATGGTATATTATGCTTTGTTTATCATACTAAACGCTACTGTTCTAAACTGCCACTTTACTGTAATAGTCAAACGACAAGTTTTTGAAAGGATAAAAATTTCTAATTTGCGTTGCTCAGAGCGGTTAATAACTACAATCATGGTAGTAATATTTGAGAAAAAAGGGAAATCCACCGGGAAGTTTTGAAACCACAATCGATTTGTAAGTGCTCTAAAGTAGGTTTGAAGGGTAGAGTTTTAACTTTGAGCTTTAACACTAGACTTAAGACTCATGATCCAAAAGTTCAAAAATAGTCCAAAAAGGCTCAGAATATAGCCTGGAAGTCTGCTAACCCCTCCCAAATTGAAATATTCGATTAAGTTAAAGAGATAGCCCAAAATCGACTTTCTCGCCAGAACTTTAAATCTTGAAAAACGTTAAAATAACCGGAATTCTCATTCTATTTCGACCATGATTGTACTTGTGGTTTAAATAGGGAATTTCCCAACAAAAAAGGAATTTCCCTTAATTCGACTCCCTGTGGTAATAAAAAAAGACGTATAGAGCTTTGAAAATGGGTAATCAGATTAAAAATAATCCGGAAAAGTGTTTCTAATAATGATAAAACAATAGAAATACAGTCAAGCTAAGAATGTTACCGGTACATCATTTAACCGGAACTAAAATACTGAAAAACGCGCGCAAAATTATGAGATGTTTGCCCAACTTCATTATGCGTGAAGCTATGAATGCCATCCTCGGAAGCTTTAGGCTTTTTGCGGTGGCAATTATGTAACACATTTCCAAAACAATGGCATAATCTTTTCTGGTTTTTGTTTTACAAGAATTTTTGTCATTGGAATGGTCATTAACTATTCAAACAAAAACTTTTATTATATTTTTCTAAAGAACGCGCTATCTCTATCGTTTTGAATAACCAATTATGTGCGCATCTTATAAAAACTTCATCACAGCTGAAAAACTAATAAGTAAGTAATAAAGCTACAACTAATTAAGGGTATTACTTAGACTACAGCGACCGTAGTACAGTGGTAGAGCATCCGGCTACGGTTCGCAAGGTTGTGGGTTCAACCCCCAGCCGGGTCATACCAAAGATCCAAAGATTCCCAAAATGGTACTTGATGCCTCTCTGCTTGATGCTCAGCAATTAAGAGAAGGATCAAGGGTAAGTGGAGAAATCCAGGGAGAAAGAGTGGCGCCCTCCCCTACCTTCGGGTAGATAGCTATCGAAAGAGGAGCCTTCGGGTCGCCTCCGACTGCGGTCGCAGACTTACTTAGACTACAGTAGTTGTGATGTTGTTTTGAGGGGCGTCGTAATCTATTAGACCACCTTTGTCCACCTTTGGGTATTACTTAGACTACACAATATACTGACGAACAATATTCGGCACCATGGTTTGCGGACCGCAATGGACGAAGTAAACAACAGATATGTACAAAGAGAGCGGAGAAAATGTCTGCACGTGCTTTACTTTATTTTTAAGGATCATAGTACAGTCGGGAGAATGCGATGAATGCTTCGTTGAATATAATTTGTATAATCTTACATAAATTATGTTTTTAAAAATAATTGAGTTTGTCGTTGTTTTCTGCGAATGAAACTTTGTAAATTGCCAAATATTTTGTCATGATTAACATGATAACGCATGAATCCCGGGGGGCATGAATCAACATAATATTTGCATGGAACATGGATCGCAAATCGTGCATCGCAAATCGTGAATCTTAAATCGTTAAATCGTGAATTTTAATTACCCTAACCCCAGGGAGAAATTTGTCAAATGACTGTTAGTTGATTGACAATGGGAGCTTATCGAATAACAGAATGCCGAATCAGAGGACATCAACTGTATTGACTTACGTTCCCAAAGATGAAATGGAAGTTGAAAGAGTAAACGCCATCCTGAAGGAAAAAAAATAATTTATTTTTTTAGTCTGGAATATATTTGGTTAAAGGATTAGCGGGCACCTAATTTTGGAAAATATGACTTATATCCTCTCATTGAGCTCTTTGCAATAATAAAGATCATTGAAAATTGAAAATTGAATATTTCAACAGAAAAATTATACCTGAAATAGTTTTGCCATAGCTCTTCATTTTTGTTAAAATCATCTAGAGATTGTGAAACGTCGAAAATGAAATCGGTCAATTTCTGTAAAATAAATCTTGTTTGTTTTGAGCCGTCCTTTTCGTTGTATTGGAATCGTACTTTCAGAAGATCATCTACGTCTTTGCTCGATTCAACGTGTGTTTTGATTGCTAAAGTCCCATCGACAAATTTTTGGAAAGCTCTCTCGATACTCGTGGAAGCATTTTGTGAAAAAGGTTTCGTTGAAATGACATCAAGATTTGTTATGGTTCGTGTGATTGCTTCGACGAGAAAATGTGCGTTGGCCTCGTTTTCTGGATCCACAAAGATGATTGTATGAGCCATTTCCAATCCACGAACAGACCGATAATCGGATATCAGAACGGTCTCCATCTCGTCCAAATTTTTGACGAATGTTTCCTTCATCTTGTGGATGTCTTGAGGATATTCTCCGGTAAGGTAAGGTGCGTATGCAATTGGACGCTTGTGTATCCTTTCCAGGGCATACTGAACCATTTTTACTTGACAGATATCCTCGCACAATACCACAACTTCGTCCTCCTTTCTCTCATCCAAACAGAACTTGAGGGTTGCAGCTAGTATCGGAAGGAACCAAGCAAATAAAGGTGTGAAAGCTTTGGTGGAATAAAAGATTCGTGGTTTCAAAAAGCTCCCGAAAGAATGTCCACATTTCCCTTTCATATAGGTATATGTAGTGGACAGTTCTTTCACGACTTCTTCGTTTTCACTCGTCTGTGGCTGCGACTTAAAAACGTTTTCAGGGTCGCGTAGCTTCGTTGGGTCAAATGATTCGCTTGCTTCTCGATCTTCTTTTTGCTAATAAATGGGAAGTAATTTGAAATTTCTCGTTAAAACATAAAGGTAAGGTTTAATTGTAAAAATTGAATTAAGAAAAGTCACGGCTTGTTTTTCTTCTGTAGTTGGTAAAGTGGTGCAACTCAGTTTGAAGCCTCGATGGCTCCTAAGGCTCACCACGCACTTCCAGTTCTTATAAAATTTGTGCACTAGAACTGTCTAGGGTCATGGCCCAGGAGGCCATTTCATTGCGCGGGCCGCTTGCTTGGAAATTTCCCGCTGTGATAACAAGTCAGAAGTGTGCAGTGTCACTTGAAGCCTTCTGGGCCATTGACCTAAGAAAGTTCTAGTACACAAATTTTATAAGAACTGGAAGTGTGTGAAAACTAGAAGTGCGTGTTTTGAGCCTTCTGGGTCATCGTACGAAGGTGCTAGAGAAGAACCTTCTACCTTTTAAAGCAAGAAAAAGTGAAGCCTTAACTTTGCCGTGCACTTTTAAATTTTATTTGAAAAACACACGGGTTACGTGTTTTGATTGGGAAATAAGTGGCTTCATTTCCCATTCAGGAATTTTAGAACTAGCCTCTTTGGGGCTTTAAAATCGATGGCAATCAGCCACTTATCACAGATCAAGTAGAACCCATTCATATTAAAAGAGAACTGATGAAAATATAGTCCCCGGTGGAAAATTGTACTCTAAAAAGAATTGTGCTATTTTTTCCATCCCTACTGAGTTTTCTGGCTCAAAAAAATGGAATATATTAATCTTCCCAATTGAATTTTGGTCCTTTATTTAAGCCCAACTTAGCCCAAAATAGCTTCATTATTCAATTTGAATGGTAAGCTAATTATAAACAGTACACTCATTAACAAAATTACCTCATTAACCTGAAATTCATCTTTTGTTGTTGATTGAGAGCCACCTGGCCTATTTTCGTCATCTCCATTTGATTGAGTTTCCTGGATTATGGCATTGTTAGATTCGTCTTTTGTTAGCAAAACGTTTCCTGAAAAATAAAAATTAAAATGTAAGAAAATATTTCGGTCATAAATGGAAATGAGCATATTTTACTTGCACACTGTTGCAATTGAACACGATTATAAAAGAATGTTACGTAAATAGTATGTAATACCTTTCGATCGAATTTCTAAGTTTAAGGAGCAGGGCGAACTTTCGATTTCACCTTCCAAAACTTCTTTCAATTTATGTAAGCAACTGCTCATCCTCATTGTGGTTGGTAGTTTGAAAAGTTCCATGCCTGAGCTTTTTAAATCAATCTCCTGTGAATTGGTAACCTTGCCTTCCTCGGTTATCTTTCGAAATTTCTGTACACTTTGGAGGGCAATCACGACCACTGATTCTCGAAATTCACTTTCCAAATGGCTACGTAGTGTTTCCGAGTAGGTCTTTGTGAACAGCTCTTGCGGAACTTCATCAAAAAGGAAATGTATTTTTCGATGTTTGTGTTTGTTTTTTAAGAGAAGCATGACGTCTGCAATATTTTTGGATGGTAATGAGGAACAGTTGTAAAAATCGGTGACATTCCTTCTTTCACCAACAGCTTCAGAAAGCGATAATGAGATGAGATTTTCTCGTTTTTGTGTCAATTTTTCTTGTTTACAAAGCTCGTTAAATGAATGGTCGACTTTCTTATCTAGTGCACTGAATGGGTCGAAAGTAACGTTTATAATCAAGTCTTGGTTGCTCATTTTCAGCAGTTTCCTTGCAATTTCGTGTAAAGTTATTGATTTGCCAGCGCCATAGGAAGCTTGAATCATCTTCCAGTTCGACTGGCTTTCGATGCAGGAAATTTGAGGTTCAGTTAACAGGATTGTCTTAACGTTAATAGTATCATTTCCTGAAACACGAGGAAGGTAGATTTTGGTTTGTGCCATGCTTGCCATCATGTTCCCTGCAATGATTTCCATTATTCCTGGCGTTGAAGGTGATGAAAGCTTTCGATTATCCCGGATTAATTTTAAGAAGCTGGTCAACCATTGTCCAAAGTTTTCATCGAAAGAAATGACAAAGTCCTGACTCTTTGTGTTTAGATTCAAGCAAGGATGCTGCTTCATTTTTTTCAAGTCACTTGAAGCTGGTAAGACAAGAACTCCAACAATGGTAAACTGTTCATTTTGGAGAATCTGCCTGTGAACATAACACCATGTTTTCAAGACTGCATTGACTTTCGCCAAATTCTTGTCAAGATGTTTTTCGTTTTCACCAACCACGTAAACAAACATCAAGCTATGATTCGGATAAATACAAACGATTGTGTTGTCATAGTGATCAGGGCACTCAGAAAAATGCAGAACACTCTCGATCTTTTCATCATTGAGTCCAAGTATTCTGAGATGGCTTATGGGATTATATCCGACGAGAATTTTCCCTCCAAGAAGTGATGAATGTTCTTCAAGACTGGCGATAACTTCTTTCATGTTTTCATTTCGTACGTAATACGAGGGTGGGAAGGTTTTGGCGCCGATATGGTCTTTGTAATACTGCCGTGCTCTTTGATTGAATTCTTTAACAGTGTTGGCAATTGAAGGACCAGTGCTGATTGGGATACATGTATCGTCATCTGTGATTCCATTTTCATCCGAAACTTCGAATGCGTGTATATTGGAAGGCCTTCCACAATTATGAGCGTAGACTAATGTTTCTCCTTTCCTACTTGTATGATGATGATTGCCTGGAAAGAAATGAGAGTGTCATAAATATTTCCTTTAAAATTTTTTCAATTGGTAGTATTACGGAAATATAAAAAAGTATCTAGCCCCTAATCTTCAAAATGATTTTCCCTAGATAAATTTTCCAGACAAGTCTTACCCGGAAGTTGAACAGTGATTTTGGAGTCATCAGCTCTGTCAGTATTGAAAACGAATTCATATGTATATCCACTTTTGATATCCACTTCACACTGTATCCAAGCTTTTTGGTTTATGTTTGTTGATGTGATATTTTTGATAGATTGTTTCATTTTCGTTTCTTTTTGAATCTTCCAACATTGAACAGAGTGGGGGATGATGGCTTCGTCAGTTGTGAATGCAACATCTTTTGGTGTAATCTTCTCGACCCTTTAAAAGATGAAAATGAATTTATTATTGTTTCATCGGCTCTTCATAGTCACGTGATATCAAGCTTAAAAAGGACCGCTTAAAAAGGGTGGCAGTGTGAAACCATTCACAAAGTGTTAGATCACTGAAGATCACCCGTCTCCCATTTCAGGAGTTCAGGAGCCATTAACTTATTACAGTCTAACTATTTAAAAGAGTCTTTTCTTATATCTGGCTAAGCGCTGTTCTATACTTTACTACACGTGTAGAGGATTAGAATATGATACGATTTTTAACTGGGAGAAATCATAGATTTCCAAATTGTAAATATAGTGTAAATATGAGCTTTTCATTACATTTCAAAGAGATTTAGGAAAGTCGCACCACTTATCAGTAAATTTGTTAAAAACTTAAATATTATATACTATAACTATACTTCAAACGAACTGGGTGAAAATGTCTTGAATTGTGACATTTCGATCCCCGCGAGTCGACTTTAAATGGAATACCAGTGGATACCCCTTAAAACCTACAACAAAAAAGGTACCCCCTATATCCTGATAGAGAAAACAGTAAGGGTGGGAGACTTTCCTGGTGAGTCAAGACTACCTATGAATTTGTTCCCTGGGGGTGGTTTTTTGTAAAAGCTGCTAAGAAAATTCTTATTGCTTGGTGAAAAAAAGCAAACCTACAGTATTGTTTCCTTGAATAACTAAATAAAAATAGTCCTTTTCGTCTCAAATTTTGAACAGTGATTCACTGCAAAGTTACTAATGCTACAATTAGATCATTTGTACCTAAATATTTTCAAAACTGTGTAGTTAAAATCAAATTACACCTTAAAACCTATACTATTACACCTTAAAACCTACAAACATTGACCCCTTGGTCACAACATACTGCGGAAACTGTGAAATTGCAATTTAGGTATAGAACCGTGATTCAATTGATCAAGTACTTGGTAGAAATCCATTCCCAAAACAATATTTGTATTTTTCAGGATTTCATAATGTCCATAATGCAATGGCGCCTATTTTTTTAGTCAACAAGATTCGCACAAATGCGACTAAATATTTCCCCTTACACTTGCAGATGGGCTGCCTGATAAAAAAAAAACGTTTCAACTTGAGGCCGTCCAGGCTTGTGCACCGCACTGGGCTCGACTTTAGTAACTTTCGAATTATTTGTTATTTAAAGGTCTGATTGTAGCAGTTTAAGATTTCCTAACCCTTTGCGTGCCGGTACCTTGTTTTTGTACCCCAATCCATTTGCCGAGGGGTATTTTTTTTTAGTAATCTGATTTGCCGATGTCGTATATATACGACATGCAAATTTTAACTCGTGTTGCCGCATGTCGTATATATACGACAAGGATATTTTCTTCCTATTTGCCAATGTCGTATACATCCGACAGGCATATTTTCTTCCTATTTGCCAATGTCGTATACATCCGACAAGCATATTTCCTTCCTATTTGCCAATGTTGTATATATCCGACACGCGTTTTTCATTCCTATTTGCCGATGTCGTATATATCCGACATAATCGCAGCTTATCCGCCATTTTAGAAAAAATTCGAACGTTTTTCATTTGGCGCGAAATTTTTATTGACTCGTTTGTGGCGCAATGTCAATTATTTACAAAAAGATCAAATAAGCTAGTTTTCTTTAAAAGTCAATGTGACCTGAGTAAGCAGTAACACAGTATGGATCAAGAAATGAATAAAGAACCAAGAAAGTGAGTAAACTATTTATATTTATTTGTATCTTTAAAAAAGCAGTTTATATCAAAATCATACACACAGTTCAAATAGATGCTTGGAACATTGGGCATGATTTTGATATACTGCTTTTTTTTTTTAAATAACAACAACAACACCAGCCTTTATCGTCTGTCGTGTGTAGAGTTTTCTGGTCAATTTGATTTTGATTTTTTAAGGTACAGTTTTTCTTTTACATTTGATTTTTATTTCAATTCAACTTGTGTTTTATTTAAATGGGCAATGCTTATTATAATAGAAAACTAATATTTGGATAAAACACTGCTCATAAATAAATTGACTTCGACTCAAATTTAAATATCCTTTAGGTCAATTTAGTGCTTTGAAACCTTAATTTATTTTGTTTATCTATTTTTTATTCTAGTGCAAAAGTCGTCGCAGCTGCTGCCCTTGATATCATGAGTCAGCCATCTTCTCCATCTTCTTCATCTTCTGATGAAGAAGCTGAACAACATGAACCAGTTATGGCTGAGACCGACAGTGAAATAAGTGAAGCTTCTGAAGACGAGGAGGAAGAATCTGAATCTGAATCTGATGAAGACGAGAATGAATCGTTTGAAGAAATGCAACCCGTTGGACGAGGTGGTGCTGGTGTGTTTGTTGGACGTAGAGGTGGTCGCGCTGGAGCTCGTCGAGCCCGTACCCGTGCCCCTCGTGGACAAGGTCGTGCTCGCGGACGTGGACGTGGACGTGGACGTGGTAGAGGTGAAGGTGTGCGTATGCGTGGTGGCAAGAAAGTAAATCCTTGGAAAGAGTGGAATGATGGACCGTTTCAACCAGAAATTCCAATCTTTAATCAAAACGTTGGACCAACTGTTGAGGTACCAGAAAGCGTGAGTGACATTGTTAGTTTATTTCTAACGGATGAATTGATGTCATATATTGTTGTACAAACTAACTTATATGCCAATCAATTTATTGAAAGTGCCGATATTTCAAACCAATCGAGGGTAAATGACTGGAAAGATGTGACCGAAAATGAGCTTAAGAACTACTTTGCCCTATCGATGCTAATGGGAATCCATTCCCTCCCGCAAATTCCGGATTATTGGAGCACTCACCCCTTTTATCATAACCCTGTTTATAATTCCGTAATGTCGCGTAATCGTTACCAACTCATCTCAAGATTCATTCATTTTAACGACAACACCAACTACGACCCAAAAGACCCGAAAAGGGACCGCCTTTTCAAAATCCGACCCCTTTTGAATTACCTGAACACCAAGTTCCAAGAGTTTTATTACCCTTCCCGTGATGTTAGTATTGATGAGCAGTTGTTACTCCATAAGGGGAACTTACATTTCAAGCAGTACATCCCTAATAAGAGAGCAAGATTCGGTATAAAATTCTTTTCTTTATGTGACGAGTCTGGCTACGTTTGGAGTACCGAGGTTTACGTAGGTAAGAATTCTCAAGTCGTACCAGCCCAAGAAGAACTTAAAAAGCTTGGAATTAGTGGGCAAGTGGTGGTCCGCCTGATGAACCCCCTTCTAGACAAAGGTCACAGACTTTTTACCGATAATTGGTACACGGGTGTCCCGCTCTTCCAGTATCTTCAAAAGCACCAAACTCCGGCTTGCGGTACCCTTCGAAAGAACAGAGGCGGTTTTCCTAAGGAGTTCACCGCGGGGAAGCTGGAGAAAGGGGAAACTCGCCACTTTGTTAACGACAAGCTGTTGGCACTTCGCTTCCAAGATTCTAAAGAGGTGTTTTTCATCTCCACTATGCATCGTCCCAAATTGGTAACGGTCCCCAAGAAAGCTCGAAACGGCGATAACATCATGAAAGAGCAGCTCGTGGTCGACTATAACCACAAGATGGGATTTGTTGATAAAAATGATGCAGTCACTAGTCAGCACAGCATGGTAAGGAAAGCCTTCAAATGGACGACCAAGTGTGCTTTCCACCTATTGGAGGAAGTGATGTTCAACGCTCACGTCTTTCACCTTCAAACAGCTGCTGATAGAGTCTTGACTTATACAGACTTCAAGTTGATGTTCATCGAAGAAACTTTCGCGAAGATTGACGCTTATAAGGCATTATACTCACACCCAACCACTGGAGCACACGACCCTGAACCCGTTCCCGCCACTAATCCTAACCAACGAAGAATCCCGACTAAACGGTGTGTCCAATGTTACAAATTGGGTATTCGTCGAGAATCACGGTACCAATGCGACACTTGTATTGTTCATCCTGGCTTGTGTGTTTACCCTTGTTTCCGGGAATACCACACCCCTGACGAGGAACAACAACAACAATAAAACACGAGAAAATGAACACATTACACATTTTACGATTTAGGAAGACATTTGTTTTATATATATTTTATGATTGACTAAAATAAACCAGAAATAAATCTTTTGAGCACTTAATATATACTGTCACTATTACTATTTGGATTTTTTTATGTCGGATATATACGACATTGGCAAAATAAGAAAACCATTTTCCTAAAAGCTGATTTCTCGGCAATAGAGCTCCCTCTTTTTTAAAGGCCTCGGCAATTAGGTAAAAAAATTTGATGTCGGATATATCCGACATCGGCAAGTAGAGTGAAAATTTGCATGTCGGATATATACGACATCGGCACGGAAAGGGTTCCTAAATTAGTTTTATTTCCTACACTCATATTTGCCTCAATATAAGCAAATTGATGAGCATGGAGTCCATAAGTAGCAAAAATATAGTCTGAAATTTCTTTTGATGTTGATAGTTCCATCGACATTGATTTGCCAGTATCACTATCAACTACTCTTTCCTTCACCGTCACGACTGTGAGAATCAAACAAATAAAATTTTTGCCTAGTTCTATCTTTTAAAATGGATACACAATTACCGACAATTACCTTCAATAAAAATAATTACACCAGTGACAGTTTCACTAAAAAATAAGTTTTCGTTGAGAAAAGTGTCCAAATAAACTTGACTGCCATCATAAAGAGTCTCTACATAACCATCAACTAAAGTCTATTCACGATAAGTGTGCACTCTTTTTTTTTGGGGGGGGGGGGGCTTTTTGGCCCAGCTAGCTTTAGCGTACTGGGCCTTTCATTAGCATTCTGCCCGGTGTCAGTGTGTAACAATTTACTAGGCGATACGCGTTTTCAAACACAGCACAGGCTAGTACATATTGTGAACGATTTGATTGGCTGTTAGAACATGATTGACAGAGTAAAAAACAATTGAAATCGTCTTTATTGGTTAAAAACATAAAAGGAGAAAATACAATTAACTATTAAAACTATAAGAATATAACAGATGTAGTACGTTTTAAGAAAAACAATGTGATTAACACAGAAATAACCGTAACAAACCTTCTTCTCTTTAGGAAGATGTTCTTTTAAAAAAAAGTTGTTTTTACATTTCTCTATCATGTGAACAGTTCAGTTGTTCATGTGTTAGGAAAAAAAACTAACATCTCTGTATATAAGATTAAATATTATGAATTATTTCTCACTGTTGTAAATAAGAGATAGCCGAATGGTCTAAGGCGTCCATGGCTTGTGTTAGCGGCTCCAGGTTCAAATCCCCTCTGCTTCTCAAGACTTGTTCAGTTCATATTTTTATTCGCTGGGCCTTCATGCCCTCTGGGCTTCTTGTTTTCATTTACCTATAACTTTTGAAGGAATTCTTCAATCTTTATAAATTTGGTTATCATCGGAAAGATATTAGTGAGTGGAACAAATTGAAATAAAAAAAACTTTAAAAAGATTATAAAAATGAAGATGAGAATGAAGAAGAATAAAATGAAGATCTTGTAGAAAAGTGCTATAACTATCATTTTCATTACCTTTATGTGGAAGTTTGTTGATATATGAATCTCTTGACACCAATCTAATCCACAAAAGAGGAGATGCTTTATTCTATCGACCTCTTTGTCAAGAATATACAGTATGTCAACCTGAAATATCGGACAATAGTTTTTCTATCGACTTCTTTGTCGAGAATGTAAATCAATCTGCTCAAGCAGACAAGGTTTATATTTTTGCCGTGTACGAAATATCGGACAATAGTTTTTCTATCGACTTCTGTGTCGAGAGTGTAAATAATCAATCTGCTCAACAAGCAGACAAGGTTTGTTTTATCGACCTCTTCGTCGAGAATGTAAATCAATTTGCTCAAGCAGACAAGGTTTATATTTTTGTCGTGTACCTCTTTAGTGATCAAGCACTGTTGTTTACTCACACTGTTGGTGATCAATGCTTCCTTAATCACCAGCACACTGTATGGCACTTTTAGGAGAAAAATGAAATAAAAAAAATAAAGATGCATCCAAAAACTTCAAAAATCCTTAGGAACAAGATCCCTGAAAGTCACTTTTAAAGCTGTCTGACTGTCTGAAAAATAACCAGAGAGAAAGTTACCAATTCAGTCAAGTTGACAACCAAAACAGTCCAGAACATGCACCACATGGTGAGTTAAATTTCCTCAATAAAAATCGCACATTGATTAATCCTGACTAAAGGTTTTACACTATAGACAAGAGTTCCGCCTCGCTGCACAAATGCCTCGCTGCACAAATTGATAGGGAGAGGCGTGGGCGTTATTAAGGGCGTAAGTAGCCAAGGATCGGAGAAATGCCTTTTTAACTAATATTTCCCCTTATAGCGGGGAAATATTCAAAAAAACGGCTTTGAAGGGTCAAAACTTTTATTCACCTCATTTTAGACGTATATTACTAATGTTTTTCTAAATCTCCATCATATTTGTGACAATTTCATATGTAATATGCTTTGAGAAAGTCTTCAGATTTTACTGGCCACTACTATAAATGAGCTTTAAAATAGAACTTTGAGAGCTTCACAATTTCTTTGGGTGTAACCCGGTGTCACCACGGAGAAGAGAATGATTTTTTGTACCTACCATAAGTATAGGTACCTAAAAAGTATAGGTTTTATGACCTTAAATTCATTTGTGTAATTTCTAGGTCCGAAAAACTAAAAATAGACTTTCCTGAGTCTGTTAAATTGCGCGCCTTGTGCGCCTGCGCGCCTTCTAAAAAGTGGCACTCCTTGCGCGCCTTCACGCCTAGCCCACCTGCGCTCCTTGCGCGCCTTCTAATTTTTGGTGCACCCTAATCTTTGGTGCGCCCTAATTTTTGTGCGCCTTATAATTTTTTACGCCTTTCTGATTTAACAAGTGTCTTGAAAAGTTTCTAAATGCCAGTATAATTTGTTGCAAACCCGTTGCAAATGCATAGAACCAGACACATTGCTTTTTCTTGGTTATTTGAATAGAAACAAGAATCGCAAAATTGCGACTAAATATTTCCTTAAAAATGAAGGTCATTATTGACATATATAAAAAGGGATAATTAGCCTTAGTAAAAGAAAGCAAGGTGAGAGTTACAAGTTACAATTCCAAGTCTTAAGTTGTTCAACAACTCCACAAATGTCGTGTCACCCTATTGAGGGTGAGCTTTTATCGTGAGAAAATAATATTTTAATCCACGCAAGTGGTAAAAAATACTTAGAGAAAATGGTACTATGAAAGCCCATTCTATACTCCTAAATGATAGTTGAAAGATCAGCAGTTGAGAGGGTTGATTAAAATAGAATCAAAGCACACATAATAAAGTATTACATATATATTTGTCCAGAAAGAACTGGCATGTTGTTTGCTTTGTTTTGGTATTTAAAAATATGTACTCATCAGTCCTAAAAAAAATAAAAATTTGAATATAATGAGGGCAATAAGTCTGGTTAAATGTTACTTTATTCACAAGATTTAAGGATTACTGAAAAAATACTACTGCAGATGAACTAAACTCAAAAACTAAAACTTTACAATAATTTACATTAGGACAAGTAAAAATCTATCTTTAATAGCAACAAAGAAAAGAATATGCCTCAAAGTTTTAAAGCATTTAAATAGCTTTAAACAGAGCTAGTCAGAGCTTCAATTCAGTTCAGTAGGTATAGAGAATTCAAGATTTGAAAACAGACACTGCATTGGTTTACAAGACTAGAGAAAGATGTCAACCATCCACACGGTTCATGAAAAAAATAAAGTATTTATCAAAAAAAGGTTCTCTTTTTTTTGGTAATCAATTCCAACAAACAACAATCAAGATACCCTAACAGGATCCCACGGTGAAGGTGTAAATTATCAACAACAAAACCCACACCACCAAAATTGTAAAAATAAGTCAATATAATTTCTATCAACAATTTCTCGTCGTCGTAAGATGTTTTTTTCAAAATTCTGATACCAATCATGGCTGGAGTCATCATGTGTAGGAAACAAAACTGTGTATAACAACAAAAGTTTATTGAAAATCATCCCACGGTCATGGTAAAGCTAAAGATTTATCAACCAAACAAAACTGACGCCAAGTCAAATCTGTCGATTAAAATTTCCATGAAAATTACAATCACAATCGAAACTTATCTCATAAAATGCTTTTTTCAACTTCTGGAGGGTTCAAAGTTAGATGTATCATATGTAAAGCCAAGCAATAAATGAAAAGTCATTTGCTATCCCATTTGCCATGAGATATATGAGTCAAGAAATCAAACAAAAACCAACAAATCAAAAAACCAACAAGTCTCTTCACTTTCATGTCACATCGTGTTTATATGGGGTAACCAGAAAGTCAATCCACAAGAACAGCCATCTCCCTTTATTATGGAGTGTTCCAAAACTATTGGTAGGTTGTTTGGAAGTAAAGAAACCCACACAGTTTGATTTATTTTAAAGATTTTAACTTGAAAACAAACTGCATCTTTCTAGCAGCAAATACTCATGTTTCAACCTGCTACATAACAATTGCCAGTCGGGTCTGCTACTAACATGTAATAGTTTTATTATAACTGGGCTTGAGAATCCGTAAGGAACTTGTAACATATATTATATATATAGTTTATCAGTCGACTTGAATCATGATGCATTACTTATAATTCACTGGATGCATCTTTCGCTGTGAAAATAAAAACGGGCGTCAGTCAGGGCGTACGGAAGGCGTTTTGACACGGGAAATTATGGAGAAAGCCCGTTTTAATAAATATTTCCCTTTTGGAAAGCGGGAAATATTTAAAAATTGGACATACCTTTGGGGATAAATTTTAGACTTTTCTCCAAATTATTGGAAATAATGTGCTATATTTTCAATTAAACGATTTAAACGAAATTACAATAATGGTTGGGTATGCAGGAGCAGGAGGGCTTCGCCCTCCTGCCAGCCCCATTTTCGATTTGAAATCATCATTTTTAGCCTAAGTTGATGGAAATGAAATGCACTTTCAAAATCAACACAAAAAAGTTGCAAATTTGGTCTTTTTGGAGAGATTTTGGCCATTGAAGTAAAAAAAATGCCAAAGTTTTCCAGAAAGTCACATTTTTGAGATTTTGACCGTTTTTTAGCCATATTTGGTCAACGAGTGAACGAAAATCTAAAGAATTTGCCTCAGGTATACTAGATTCTGTCCTCTAGCAAATAGAATTGAAAAAGGAGTGATTTGAAGCTGCACCACCGGACAAATTGCCGTTAGGTCCCAAAAGAAAAAAATACTCTCAGCTATCCAGCGAGCTATAAACCAACCTCTAATTCCCTTTGGTTCAGAAATTTGTGACGTTTAAAGTTGGACCTAGCTCATTTTACCAAGAAAACCCCCCAAAAAGGGCCCTGGCGCACAAAGAGATAAAATGTTTTCTACTATTTAAATTCTGGCGCACTTATAGATAATGGTGTGTGCAGTTTTGCATGTCAAAATTGTAAATCAAAGAATAGAATCGAATTTGAAACTTAAGTTAACCTTTAGACACCGCTGTTTTTAAAAACAGCGCGCACTGCTGCCGCTGTTTTTTTCATGAAAATGGAGGTTTCACGGAAAATGTCATAAAATCTGAACCACTAAAGCTTAAGTAAAAAGTAAACCCATTTTGGAAACCAGAAAAAGTCTTCTTTCAACTAAAATTAAAAAAAGAAGTACAAACAAACAGTTTTTCCTATAGCTCAAAATTTTGCCTAAAACAATTTTTCTCAGAAATTGAAGAAAAGTGGTGCCAGATCAGAAGAAAGATCAAATTTTTAAATGTCTCATGAGGTGTAAACAACACAATTATCAATTGTGAATATGTAATTTTATAGCAATGAAATCTGTTTGAAAACGAGGACAACAATAAATTTATGCATCTCGAGAAGAGTGTATTGCCGACAAATTATTTTTGTCAATAAACGATTCTCTCTCTAAAATATTAAAACGCTTCTAGCTCAAAACTAGAAATTTAGTCACCATGCATACTAGTTTTAACGAAGTTAAAATCATCCAATTCCATGTCTTAGATTGTTGTGAGTTGTTTCAAAGTATAACTTTAAGGAGTGCATACTCCTTTTAAGCTCGCTCCAATTCTTTTTTGACACAAACAGAAAATCAAAAATATTTTTGTAGCATTTGTATACAGCGTTTAAAAGCTCTCTCTAGAAGCTTTTCAGAACACACAGAAAATCGAAGGCACCCTGAAAATTAAAGGCACACAAAAATTAGGGTGCGCCAAAAATTAGAAGGCGCGCAAAAAAGATTAAGGCACGCAAGGAGCGTGGGCGCGCTAGGCGTGAAGGAATGCAAGGAGCGTCACTTTTTAAAAGGCGCGTGGGCGCGCAGGGCGCACAATTTAACAGACTCGACTTTCCTTTGCTATTCGGTTCATTTTGATTTACCTCATCTGCCTTTATCGGCCCTTTTTACGTCGCCACTGCCCATTTTTTGGCTAACGCCAGTTAGAGCCTTAAATAACGCCAAAGTGTGGCAAAAATGATTATTTAGTTTTCAAAACCGCAAATGTTGATAAGAATTCGCATTGAAATGTCTTTTTTAGGAAGAAAAATAAGAAATATTTCACAAGAAATCACTCCCTTTGAATGAGAAGTAAAAATTAGGATATATAGTCTTCACTATTAGATGTTGTTAAAGAATAAAATATATATAGATGCAACATGAAATTCTTGTTTGAAAAAGACCCCAGTGAAAATTTTCATCGGGCAAATGTGACAAAAATCTTAGCAAGTGACGAATACTTTTCCCCGACGAAATTTTTGCCTGACGAAAATTTCCCCCGATAAGGTATGAAATGAAATGATAATTTACCTCAGCTATTAGTAATAACAAGGTATGGAGGGTGCAGGGAATAATAGTCCCGAGGTTCGTTGAAAACATTTCAAAATAGCCTGAAAGTAGTGAAGGCTACCTTATCGGTCAAAACTTAATCGACTATAATTTTAGTCGGCCTTAAATTATTAGTCGGCCCTAATTTTAGTCACGTCGACAAAATTTAGTCACTGATGGCCCACTAATATTTAAGACCAACTAAGCCATTTCTAAATTTACAAGCAGATGGAGAATAGAAAAAAGTTTAAAATACTGCAAAATAAGGAAAGCTTAGTTGTAAACTTTTAATTTGGCCCAAATTTTTAGTCGGTCCAAATTATTAGTCGGCCCTACTTTTAGCCACCAAGCCAAAATTTAGTCGCTTAGGGCCGACTAAGTTCTTTTAACTTACTTTGTTCATCGCATATTTTTTGAAGTTCCTTTTTAACACCCCTGTCTCAGTAACCCGACGGAGTTTAAAAGCTCACCGGGGTGGCTAAGAAAATTACAGGATTTCACCGGGCTAGGTTTTTTGACTGAATAAATTCGTCGGGTTGAAAAATTTAAGGTAAATTTTCACCGGGGTACAGTATTTTAGATAAAAACCAGTAAAACTTTTTGATGCTAGGACCTCTCTATTTTGATTTTAAGCTTCAAATTGTTCTAATGCTTTTCTTGAAGCTAATATTAAGACATTTCAGCTTTATACTCCCTGCTTTTACTACTAAACGTCAATTTGGCAAGATTCAGTCAATCCAAGCTGGAAGCTGAAAACTGTTATAAAATGTTTTTTTCGGTATTGTTTAGTCAATACAGGGTGAGTTAACTTGGTTTAACTTTGAAAGTAATGGAGCAAATTTTATTTTCAATTTTAGCCCTCCTTGATCGCCTAAAACAGGTCTATTTTAAGGTTACTAAGCGTTATATCAAATGAAATAAAATGTCAACATTTAAACAAAATATGCTAAATATGCTTTTGTTTTTCAAATGAAAAATTATAGGAAAAACATACCACTTTTAGTAACGGTAAAACAAAAGAAAATATCTTCAGTTCACTATAGCTTTTTTGGGTGATTTTGGGCTAAATATGACCTTTTCATGGTTTCTTTAAGCAGTTCGATCTATTCTTATGTCAAACATTTTCGCTAATACGAAGTTTTTAGCAGCTTTGTGACCTTATTCTTGATATGGTCGACCTTTTAAGGCATCTTTTACAGCTATTTGAGCTTTAATAAAGCAATGTTTTAGGTCTGCTGCGCCAAAGTTACAAAAAATTACCCCTCTGGCGTAGGGTGGGCTTTTTGGTGTGGGATTGTTTTCCTCGCAGATCCGTAAGAAGTCTTTTTTAATTTTAAATCGAAGTTGGACCAATCATGGTTTGAGAAGCCGTAGACTTCAACACAAGCTTCAAAGAGGTAGAGTCTTAGTACAAGCAGAGGACGCAAATTGCAATGTTTGACCCCATCACATGGTAGGAAATGATGGAAAACAAGAACGCGAGTGAAGCAAGCGACAAAACTTTTCAACAATTTTCGCTCTTTTATGACTAAAAAACGGTTTTAATACTTGGCTATTGTTAGCCAAGTATGCTTTGTTTGCTCACACAATTCTTTTAAGAATTTTTGATTTTATTCAACACTGACCATTTGTTGACAAAAATCTGGTACGGCGAGTGACGTTCCTGTCGTAACTGGTGCGGTGTTCCATGAGTTTCGTCCAAGAGAAAACTTTTAAAATTTAGAATGCCTAGATTGCTCGAAAACGCATCGTATGAATGATTATCTATGAAAATTATTTTTCAATTATTCGATGCCGAAGTTTTAGAACTACCTACTTTTTCAAATTATTGAAGGAGTTAAGGCGGTATGGAGAGACGACCATTATTAAACTCTTTTGTTTTGGCTAAAAACGCTTTTGATGGATGCAGTATTTGCATCACAAAAATTGTCATTGAAAATGAAAATATACGCCCTCATTCGATTCACGAATTCACGGTGGAAAAATCTTATTTTCACGTTCACGCTGATATCTCAATTCACGTACTCACGCGCTAAAAAAGTCCAATTCACGTATTCATGCCAGAAAAAAGGCTTATTCACGTGTCACGTCAGCCCCTGGGGGAGCCCCATAAGCATTTCCCTTTTTGAACGGGGTGAAATAAAAAAGGGTGATATTTGACCGGGCCTCAACTAAAAATTTCTAAAACTTGACCGGGTTCAAAATTTTGATTAATTTCTAGGTTTGCCAATTTTCCACCGGGGACAAAATTTGGCCTGTTTTTATGCCTTTTCTAGGCTAGCATTTCCTAGAAATCGAACTGTCGAACACTGTGATATCGGGTAGCTTACATCAGTTGAGGCTAATATGCATAGCCCCTCAAATGAATCAACTGGCTGGTCATTAAAATACAAAGTTAAATCAAGACAAAAATGGTAGACTAGAGCTACGAGCGGAGTTGTGTATTTCTTTTTTTTGAAATTTTGCTGCTTTAATTGGTCAGTCATTTGATGGCTACTATGCAAGTTTCCCTCCACTGATGCAAGTTACCCAACTTTACTGTATCCATCGAAATCAAACGATAGCTGTTCGATTAGGTACTGATCCTGATTTGGTAAGAACATTTTTCGATTAGTTTGATTTATATAAGTTTGATGACAGTTTTTTATCCGATGAAGTTAGATTGGTGTTCGATGAGTTTGGTAAGTATTATAAAATATAAAATATATATATAGTCTAGAAGTATACAACCTTCAACTAATCAAAATGTAAACAATAAAGACAAAAACCCACAAAACAAAAAGACAATACAAATACAACAAAAATCTAGAATGAACATTCACAGAAAATCAATCAGGTTGGAGTAGAAAAGGAAACTATGATGACATAGAAATCCGTCAATGTAAAAACAGTGATCTAAAATGACTTTAAGGAAGAAAGTAACTCAATATGAGCTAAGATGGAAAGAAGTAACTCAATATGAGTCAAAAAATATTTCAAGAAAACACATTATCTGTTCCTCAGTTTTCGACCTACACAGGATTTCGGCCATTTGTGCAAATATCCTCCTATATGATGGAAATAGGGTTGTGTAGGTAGGCCAAGCAGTGTTAATTAGACACCACCACAGATAAAAGATAGTAAAAAGATGTGTTTATTGAAAGTATAAAACGCGCGCAATAATATGAAATAAACTAAAACGTAAAAACCACGGAACCAGCCAAAGAAACTAAAATAACAATGAGAAAAGAAGTATACTTTCTACTAGACAAAGTTGCCACATCTTTGACACGTTTCTGCCACAACGTTGAAGAAAGCATACTAGAAGAGAAGGAACTGGGATTGGATTGCCACTATCCAACCCTGTGGCTCTCACACACATTTTACAGTTCAAAGAATAAGATGGAAAGAGTGGGGAAAGAATGAATATATATATAATATATAAAAAAATATATAAAATTTTCCCGCTTTTCCTCCCCGATGGGATAATAGATACTGGCCCGCTCTTTATGCTTTAGCATGGGCGTCTGCTAAAAGCCGTCAGAATGTAAAAAGAATGGGCAACAAGGTAATAAATCAAACTAATCGAGCTTCAATCAAACTTCACCGATCTTGATACACCTTTTGCTAATCAGGATTTTCTCAAGCGAGTTACGGCGTGTCCAACTCTCCAATACAAACCAATAGCACTGACTTTAGGGCACTCATTCATACATCAAAAGAAGCGTATTCCAACGTACATTAACAAAATTGCCGTGTTGGAATTAGTTGATTCAAAGGAGACACAAATATGCTCAGATTGTGCGCCGTTCCTTGTTTATTTTGTAAGAACTAATTACCGAAAGGTATTTACCATTTTATCAAGAGTTATCAACTTGATTCTTATAAAGAAAATGAAAATGCTCATATTGTGCGCCGTTCCGTGTTTACTCTTGTCTCCCGAATAGACGGGGGGGGGGTCCGAAAAAGCAGTGGGGAAGGAATATTTTCTAAATTCTAATAAGCGGGGGAGGGAGGGATGGAATAAGAGGAGGGGAAGGATGGAATAAGAGGGGGAGGGGGTAATTTAAAAATTTTAAAGATCGGGTTTACCATATCTGCGCAGAAATTTAATTACATATTTGCGCAGCTCAAAATTACTTAACTGTGCAAAATAATTACGTGTCTGCACTGAAATTACACATCTGTGCAAAAAACTACATTTTTACACAAAACACCTATATTAGAAAGCTATGATTTCGCCCAGTGTTATAATCATATTTGATAACATTCGTAATTTGTTGTTGTTGTTGTATTTCTGTATTCTGCACTTTATACGCTTTTTGGACGACCAAGTAACGTGGCAAGAAGAGATGAAAATAAAATGATAAATTTATTTTCGTTTGAGTTTACGAATTAGAAAATAAGGAAGAAAATAGTTTTCTTATGAGACTGATTTGTACATCTTATAAGGTTAGGCTTACTATCTACTGCCAAATTAAAATTTATTGAAAAAAATGTCAAATTCCGATTTTAGCGACTTTTGAGATCCTTAGGTTTTTCTGAACCTCCCCTGAAAATTCAAGAGCGATGTCTTTATCATTCAGACCACAGTGAGCATTTTTGTCCTGTATATTTTTTATCTCAAATATATTGAAAAAGACTTTGATTCTGTCTATCCTGAGTCTATCGTTTCTCTCGAAAATACACCAATCGAAAATTCATTTAAGGTATCTTGTTGACGAAGTAAAATACCAGTAGCGGTCTGGGTTAATTTTTTTGGTGGTGCAAACTATGAAATTGGTGCCCCTGGTATTATTGTCCTTATTTGCGCCCTCCATCATTAAGTGAAAATATTAAACTGTAAGAGCAGTGACAGGTTGAAAGTAACGCCTCTAATCTTTGAAATGGAAATTTTATACGTAGTAAGTCGATTTAGTCTATATTTTTACTTTCTAAAACTCTTATCAGAAAAATTACCTGATAATCTTAAAACTTTTGCGCCGCTGATCTTACTATACTCTCCATTAAAGATCATAGCTGAAAGAAGCCCCAAAAATTCAGAAGTTGGGAAGAAGGGTTTGTTCTAATTCTAGCGCCGCATGCAAAAAAATTGGTGTAAGAAAGGTCAACCAGCTTAAAAGATCTTCTAAAACGGAGAAAGTTAGTCAGTATAAGACCACAAAAACCACAGCGAGAATCAACAAGTTTTGATCATTTTGGGGGTGAGCATTTGTAACTAGGGGAAAGTGAGCAAGAAATTTGAGTTGAATCGAGTTTGCTAAATAATGTTAAATTTCTCTTCTTGCAACAAAACATAGATGTCGACTCGGGTGAAACAAGGCATGTCCCAAATATATTTTGCGTGACGCACACCGCTTCCCATTATTCATTAACTTTCATATATAGCTCAAAAGAATCGTATCAACAAGGGGATTTCGAAAAGTGCTGGGTCAAAAATTTACATCAAGCCAATCTTAAGATATCGGCCAAAAACTGATTTTGACGTTATAAAATACATCGAAAAAACACGTCAAAAAGACAATTTAAATGACGTCATTATTGAAAAAAGGCGATAATTCCGATTAGCTTACTACAATCAAAGCAAAATTTTAACTGCAGATGTAAATTAACGATTCTAAAATAATCATCAAAAAAAATTGAAAATTCATGATGACGTCAGCATTTTTTGACGTATTTTGATTTTTCCCGACAACAAATGACGTCATTCAAATTTTCTGAAAATTTTTGAACAAATATTTCAGAATCATTATTTTACAACTCCAGTCAAAATTTGGTGTTGATCGCATTAATAAAATTGAAGTTATCGCTGTTTTTCAATAATGACGTCATTTGAATCTTACTTATGACGTGTTTTTTCGATGTATTTTATAACGTCAAAATCAATTTTTGACCGATATCTTGAGATTGGCTTAATGCAAATTTTTGACCCAGCACTTTTCGAAATTCGCTCGTTGATATGATTCTTTTGAGCTATATATGGACGTTAAGGAATAATTGGAAGCGGTGCGCGTCACGCAAAATATACTGGGACATGCCTTGTTTCACCCGAGGAATGAAACAACAGCCGTCATCCTGGATTTCAATCAAAACTGTCTTTGGTATCCGTCAAACAAACAAATCTAGCGGGCCGCGGAAGAGCACTCTCATACGCCCAATTCATAAGGGCGACACATTCTCTTTAACTCCTGGTGGATACACAAGACTTCTCTTACTTCTGATTCAATATTGATAGAAGTTTTGAAAAAATTCAAGAGAAAGGATGAAAGAGGGTGAAATAAAGTGCCGCAGGCGAAAAAAATTAACATTGTACTCATAGAAGGCGCTATAAACGTGCCGAAGGGCGCCAAATTGCCCAATAGACGATATCGGCTTTCCGAATTCTCCCCGAATGATTACCCATGATGCATTGCGCAAAATAATTCACAGACGATATTGACTTTCAATGCAATGCATCATGGGTAATCATTCGGGGAGAATTCGGAAAGCCGATATCGTCTATTAAACATCAACAAAATTTTGGCGACCCCTTGAAAAGCTCTTTTGGCGCCCCTCTCAGATCTTTCTGGGTGGTGCACTGCACACCCTGCACCCCCTGCCAGGCCGCCACTGTAAAATACGACGAGTTATCTACAAGAGATGATGAAATTGATCTACGAATAATCATCGCACAAGCCAAATTTTAGGAAATTATAAAGAGGCTTACAAACTTCAAGATCCATCTAAACACAAGAGTAAATGATCTTCAACTCGCTTGTTAGAAGTCATCTCACATACTCATGCCAGACTTGGAACTTGTCAGAGGTACAAATACAACGGATCAATTCAATCTACGTTTCAATGTTAAGTAAACTTGTGAGAAAGGGGGAGGGGGGGTTTCATGGTTGGCGGAGGAGCGGAATCGGCCCTTTTTTCGGACGGAGTAGCGGAAATCTAGCCTTGTAGAAGAATACCGTGAAAAGCACAGGCCAAAATCATATATTGACGTGTGCCGACCAATCGAGATTCTATTCAGAGCGCAGTAAACGCAGAGAAAATTAACCATGCCGACCATGCAAGATCCGAGTAGGCTTCGAACCCACTCGTGAAACATACCCTTAGTTTAGAAGCTCCGTACGCTACCACCAAACCACGATGCCACGGCAGAAAATTCAAATTCACAATAAACTTGTGATGTTTATTTTACAGACCTATGAATATTAAAATAACAAGGTTGGTCCAACCCTAAGGATGCCCTTACCAGGGCCTTGAGCCTTGAGCCTTACAATTTCCCACCAATGCTACTCCCAAACCTATTTTGAATCTTGAGCGTCAACCCTTACCCTAACTAATTCTAACCCTAACTGATATAAACGATTTTCACCCGTACGGATTGAATAACAAAAATTCTACTTTCATCCATACGAAAAGGCCAGCACCTTTTCATTCCCATTAATCCCAGGTAGGGTCGAAAAAAACACCAAAATATCGATTTCCCATAGAGTACTTTTTTGGGGGGATATGGAAACTTTTGAGAAATCTTTTTTCAAAAAAAAGAGTCCCACGTAGTGTCCATTTTTCAATCATCAGCGGCGCACCTTCGTCGGTCGGCAAGGGCCCCCAGAATTTTATCATTTTATAAGAGAGTAAAGAGTTTATTTTTATTTCAACTTTCTTTTCTAAAGGATTCTTTGTTTTTAAAAATTTTCTGACTTCCTATAATGTGAATTTGAAGTCAGATAGCTGATATCTATAGTACTCAAAGAACCAGGAAGAACTAGGCTTTATGGGGGAGCACTCATATGGTCTGACCCACGACATGTGCCGCCCTTGAATGGTAGCTTTTTCGACACCCTCAAAATGCACTGTAAGAGAGTACTTTTGATAGAATTCACTACAAGGGTTTTCTTTTGTCAGAATACATTGCAAAGGTGTGTTTGGGGACCGGCGAATTGCAGATCTGACTATGAAAATTTGTTGTATCTTTATAGTCGCACCCATCTTGATTTTTTTTAACATTGTGTCGACATTCCAGCCTCATATTTTTAGGTGGCTCCAGAAAAATAAGATATGAAGTAAAACTACACTGTAAAGGTTAGAAACGTTCGGTAAAATACACTTTAAGGATACCCTTGCACTTCTCAAGGGCTGCACTTTTTAGTTTTTGCCACCGCAGGGAGCTTAAAGCTCCCGAGGATGACATTCATAGCTTCACGCATAAGGAAACTGGGCAAACATCTCATAATTTGCGCGCGTTTTTCAGTATTTTAGTTCCGCTTAACGGTAGCATTCTTATCTTACGGTCTCTCTATTGTTTTATCATCATCAAAAAGACTTTTCCGGAGTTATTTTGATTTGATTACTCATTTTGAAATCTCAGTTTATCTTTTTCTTATCCCTGGCGAGTTAATGAATCTAAGAAAATATCCTTTTCTGGGAAATTCCCTTTTTATACCACAAGTAGTTATTAAACGCTCTTCATATGTTTAAAATATTACTCTATTCAACATACTCGAACAGCTATGTTGCTAAACGTGTACATTAGTAAAATAACATATGAAGAGCAGTATCTTTAGATATATACGCTTTTTATAGGAAAAACCAGTAAGTCATATGATTCTTTCTGACTGGGCTGCTCTTAATTTTATATGAGTTTTTCAGGCTTAAATGTCAATATTAATGAAAATGGAAACCTGTACTTCTCAATAATTTCTGATATCTGAGACTCAGATTCTTCTTAATTTGTTCTTAGGTTTTGGCCAAATTTCAGCCTCGTATTCTTACGAAATTGTTCTTATAAAAACGTGTAAGACAAGGCACGGATGTCAATCTAAGTGACACATTTGTTCGCATTTGAAAGAATTTTGTCTTAGATGAGAGATCACTCTTAACAAAAATTACTGTAGGGCTAAGATCATTCCTTTTGAACGCAAATTCAACTCTATGTGTTCGTTTTGCTGCGGTGAAAGTTATGGCTAGTTAATTTTTAAAGCCATTTTTTGGCGGCACATGTCACCGTTTAGTAATGGAGTGTCCCCCGGGCTTCATAGAATGTATTGTATATTTTTTCTTCAGATTCTCTTACTGTTACTAATAAGTCAACACGTGTGAACAGAACATAATGGCTTGAAAAACTCTAGTTTTGAAAAATGTTAGATAATCTTAGTGGAAATTTACCAATGTGAGTTTATAAACAACATAAGGTTAAACCTACCTGAGAACCTTGCTTGGATGGAGAGTATGACTGGGTTCTAAATTAAGAAAGTAAAAGGGTCTTTACTAATTTATAATATCTTTCCATATGGAATGTTATTGATTTTCAGATCTTTTAGGAAAATTAGATCTTTCAAGAAATTTTGATATAAGCCCCGATGATAGTAGCGAAATCAGATCTTTTTAGGGATGAATGTCTTCTGAGAAGGGATATACCTTAAGGGAACTAATTTTCGCAGGAGCTAATGCTTGCTTTTTAAACTTGCGAAAATGTTTTCAAGCTCAAAACTAAGAAAATTTATTCCCGCGAAGAATTTAAGAAATTGCTTTCAAAATTGAAAAATTGAAAAAAATGCTTTTGATCTTTTTTTAAGTAGATGTTTGATTTACTTCACTTACTAACAATTTTACTGTTTCAAAAGATCATCGAATGAAAATTCAACAAAAACTTTTCTGATATCACTTTGAAACTATTACAAAATTTGACCAACCGCGAAAATTACCTCAAATAAAGGAGGAAAACGAACCTGTCATTGTTAATTTTCGTTTATGAGATATAATATCCATTCTCTCTTCCATTTTCCTTTGATCATCTATGATCTTGCTTTGGACAACTTTTATTTTGTCTTGCTCGTGCTCGAAGACATCCATTCTCTCTTCCGTTTTCTGTTGGTCATCTATGATCTTGCACTGGACATCTTTCATTTCGTCTTGCTCGTGCTCAAAGTCTGTCCTCAGATCCTCTATTCGCTCACTCGTTTCCTTGCGTATTTCTAACTTGCAATCTTCTAAACGCTTCTTTGCAACTTCATTCAAAGTGTTTAGTGCACTTTGTAAAATGTCCTTTTTCATAGAAACCAACTTCTTTTTTAGTTCATTTTCTTGCTGTTTGAAATTGGAATCGAATTTTTTTTTGATCTCTTCTTCCAATTCATTGAAGAGCCCCTCGACAAAGTCTGCTCCATCTTGGAAATCAAACATAACTTTGTCGTTTGTTAACAGTTCGTCAAAATCTTTCAGCATGGTTTGATCGTATTGCAATCCAATTAAACAGTCTTTTATATCTTTCCATATCTTTTTAAAGTACGGCTCGTCAAAATCATCTAACGAGCCGTGTAGAACCAAATTCCTCAGGTTTCGAATTAACACAACAAATGCTGCAAGAGATTGATCATTTGCTTTTGGTACTTTCTTCCAACCACCCAAAGGTGCAGGGATATTCACAAAAGTAATGACGAGTAAAACAATAAGCGTGACATCGAATGAATTTGAGTTACATAAATTACTGTTCGGTGGTAAAATCAAGTCAAACTGATCCTGTTTCAAAGTTTTTGAGCTCTTCAGCTTATTAAGAATCTTTCTGTTCTTTGGCTGGTTAAAAAAGTTGTACAATTGGGCTGGATCTTTTGGTAATCCAACATAATTACCACCAATATCATTGTGGAAAACACGCAGTAACGCTTTTTTGCCATGTACAATCAGGGCCAAAACGCATTTGGTCCAATATTTGTTTGTGTTAACCAATGTAGAAAATTCGCTGCCCATTTTCCAAATTTTAGATCTTTAATTAAAATATGAAAATATTTAATCTTAGACAAAAATAAAAAAATGTTGTGTTTCCGGAATGCGGGTAAAGGAAAAAAGCTTCCATGCAGCCGGCCGGAAAAAAACATTTGTTTTGCTTTTTGATAACTTAAGATCATTGAAATAAAACTTTAAAGATAACTTTTATGTACAAACAGAATGAAGTGTGCCCTGAAAACTAATGTATCAACTACCATATAGATGAACCCATAGTCTGCGACCGGGGAAGGAATTTTTTCTTTCACCCGGCCGGTTTCCGGAAACACTACATTTTTTTTATTTTCGCCTTATCGCCACCGGAGGAGGCCTAAAGCTTCTGAGAATTATTAAGATATCCGAGTGTATAAATTTGATAAGATTGAAGCAGTTATAAAGAGAATGCGTTGCAAAATGTTCTGGATCAACCAACCTGACTACGAAGAACCTCAGAAGTATTATGGTTTCAAATCCAGAAATACCCCTACCATGCCCAGAACTTGAAGAATTTGAATCTGATTTATTTGATATGATTGAAAATCTCCAATTCCGTGACAGCTATGATTCGTTTCAGCGCAGATTGAAACGTGCCCATCACCTCAATCAACAAATCCGATAAAGTATATGCTCTTACTGACAAAACATCTAACATTTACACCATGTCCGTCGAGCAACATAACAAATTGCTTCGTGAAAACGTTACAAAAAATTACGAACAGGCACCTATCAACCTTGAAAGTGCTATCAACAACAAAGCCAAATGCATTGCATCCTCGTTCAATGTCCAAGACCTTTCAGAGTCATATGCTCCTTCACCCGCAGTTATCACGTTGAAAGACCACAAGTCAAACTTCCATCAGAAGCATCATTGTCGCCTCATCAACCCCTGTAAAAGCGAACTCGGTGTGATCAGTAAATCCATATTGGATAAATTCAGATCTCCGCAATACGCTAAACGTTAATCAATGGAAAAAGTCTGATCAAGTCATCGAGTGGTTCTCTTCGATAACAAGCACGAACATTCCTTTATACATATGGACATATGGACATAAAGGAGTTTTACCCGAATATTACGAAAAGTATATTAGATAACGCTTTGAATTTTGCCATACAATACACTACTTTTACCGAGAAGGAACTTAGAACTATAAACCACTGTCGCAAATCACTCCTTTACTCCGTGACATCGGTTTATATCGTGATCATCACGATCTAATGGTTTTTCACAATCTGAAAAACAAAGATGCCGAATCCACACGTCAAAAAATTATCAAAATTTTCAAAACCATTGGATTTGATATCGAAATAAATATCTACCTGAAAAGGGAGATTTCCTAGACCTAACGCTAGACTTATCCACCGGAAATTACCGACCTTACAAGAAGCCAAATGATACACTTCAATAGATCCACACATCTTCCAATCACCCCAGTAATATTATCAAGTAGCTACCGCTATCGATCAACAAAAGATTGTCGAAAAACTCATCAAGTGAAGTCATTTTCAACCAGGCGAAACCGTAGTACGAGCAAGCCCTCAAAATGAGTGGTTATAAAAGTACCCAACTGTCATTTAACGACAACGACAACAACATTGACAATAAACTGCCAGAACGCCGCAACAGAAAACGTAAAATGAACCCACCGTTTTTCAAGAACGTTTCAATCAACGTATGTGAGACATTTTTGAAAATTGATTACCAGGCACTTCACCAAAGAATGTAAACTTTACAAAGTTTTTAACAAAAACAACGTAAAAGTTAGCTATTCTTGAAGTGAAAATGTTCGCTCGATCATTACCGGACATAACAAGAAGCTATTATCGAAGAAGGAGACCATATCAGAGCTTTGTAATTGTCGCGACAAGAAATCATGCTCGTTAGAAAACAAGTGCAAAAGAACGTCCGTTATCTACAAATGTGAAGTCACGGCCCCAAACCACGAGAAGAAAGTCTACATTGGTCTCACAGAACAAGAATTTAAGCAACGATATTATGGTCACAATCTATCAATTAACAACGTAAAATACAAACATAAAACAACTCTGTCTACCTATGTCTGGGATTTAAAAGAGAAAAATGTCATTCCAAATTTGAAATGGTCGATTATAAAGCGCGTAAAATCCTACTCAAATACGTCAAAAGCTTGCCGCTTGTGTTTGCAAGAGAAATTGGAAATTCTAAGATACGAAAACAAATCTGACTGAATAAACCCTCAAAAGTTGTCGCTAAATGCCGACACATTAATATATGGCGCGCAGAAGCACCAATAAATACTATCTTATTTAAAACGATACTATCTTGTTTAAAACGATATTATCTTTTTTAAAACATACTATTTTCGTTTAAAAACATAGCCCCCCAACATAGTATCTTCGTTTAAAACATACTATCTTTTTAAAACAATACTTCATGTTTTTTATAAGCATAACACTTATAAGCATATGAAGGCTTAGATTTGCAGAATTCCTAAGCATAACATAAGCATATATGTCAGCCTGAAATATTTTTCAAGTTGTCATTTTTTATCTGTTTAAAAAGATTTGGTAGAGGTCAAGTAAAAAAAGACATTCCACGGCTAGCTACATTTTCCATCGCTCCCATAATCTGAACGAATTTTTACAAAATTTCTGAAAATTCACTAAAAACTTGGCTCGGGGTGAATCATAAGCATGATTTATATGTATATATAACGACATACACTTGCTTATAATAAAAAACATGTTTCTTCGTTTAAAAACATACTATCTTTTTAAAACAATACTATCTTCGTTTAAAAACATACTATCCTTTAAAAGAATACTATGTTTTTTAAAAACATACTTTCTTTGTTTAAAAGCATACTATCTCATTCAAAAAGAAGTACTACAAAAATGAAGTTTAAAATTTTTGTTTTCCGAGTGTATATTTAAAGTCTGTCTCAAAAATATGTTGACACTTTAGTTAATTTACATTTTCTCAGCACAAAGTTATGCTATGTTAGAAAGTTATACGCCCGTTGAAGAGATATTTCCAAGGAGAATAATCTAAATGACAAAATATTTTGAAGATTCGAAAAATGTAGAAAAAAAATGAAGATGGAAAAAATTAAGCTTTGTTCTACTATTCTAAAAATCACGAGGCGAATCTCTTTAGAATATTTGAGATTCTAAATCTGTATTCTAAATTTTCCTATTTTTGATCACATAGATATTGAGAAGTTAGTATCCTAGCTGTCCTTGTCAAGTATCCATATGGATTGATGTCAATTTTAAGTTGGGGTGTGTCCTTCATTGAGAATGAAGTTATCAACCGAAAAATTATTGAAGACATCGGTAGACAAAATCAGAAAGGTTTGGATGGCTAAAATATATCAACAACCTTTATCATACGTAAGGGGCGTAATCAAACCATCACAACCACTGATAGAAAGAATTCGACAAAGCAAAAGATTAAATTACTGATATTAAGTATTCACAAGCACGATGTTTAGCTTAACCCTAATAGCCGCAGGGGGGTAGAATCTACCACGCTGGAGTTCTTTTATGTATATCTCGGAGAAAAAAATTTTAAACGACTTGAAACTTTCTGACTTTTAACAAAATCTTATGAAGAGTACTTGTGCAAAATTTTAGGGTTATGGATGGTCCAGATCAGGTTTTATGACTTTAGTGTGAAGCATGACATAAAACCCAGCTAAAATCGCTTAAAACTCAAAATTTTAAAGTGCTGATAACTTCTGAACTATTTATTCAATCATTTTCAAACTTTGAAACGTGATAAGTATTGACAATATAAAGTTGAAAAATAAAAAAAAACAATATGGAAATTTTGAAAATTTTACTTTAGTAGAGATCTTAAGAAAAAATCTTAATGGAAATTGCAAAACCGGCAATTGTGTTAAAGGGCAGCCTTTTATCTTTCAGAATATTGAAACAGAATCTAAATATCTTTATTGGTTCGAGTGTGATAGACATTTCTGTAAACCAAATATTTGGGCTTTTTTCCGACAGGTGGAAATTTTGGGATGGCGTCATCGGTTTTTGAATGACGTCATCAAATTTTTCTTTTTGGAAATTTTTGTCATGATGGAGAACATCTGTACCATATTTCAGGGTCATAGCTCTCCTAGATAAAAAAATAATCGAGGGTGGTAGATTCTACTCTCCCCCCCCATCCTCGGGATACAAAAAATCAAAAAAGCTTGGGGCTAATAGGGCTAAAGAGGAGGAAACATTTTTTGATAGTGAGTTAGCCACATGAACCCTCGCCCGGAAAGGTCCATCCTTACTTACATACACCAGACAATACTTCAGTTACCATTGGACAATATCGAAAAGCAAGCAACTTCAATTATTATTATATTAAACAACAAAGTTAAAATACATACATCCTCCTATTCTTTTCTATAACAAGATGCCCGAGGGTATGAAGGCCCAGCATTAAAGGTTTAGATTTTAAATAAGAGTGATATCGTTTGCTTATTCAATAGTTTTAATTTACAAACTTTTTGAAATTGAATTGACACGAATGTGGAGCAAGATTGGTCAGAAAGAGGAAGAGAAAAACATTTTTCTGCTTTTATCAGCACAATATAACAATGGGTAGACACTGTCCTGATATGAAACAGGAACACGTATTTATGTAAAAATAAAACCTTAAAAAAAATCAAAAGGCTAACATGCGTTAAAGCTCTAAAGGGAGCAAAAACAAATGATAGAAAGTAAAATTCAAAAAAACATCAGCCTCAAAAAAGTTTTCCACAGCGGCTGCAGCCTCAATATATAAAAATGTACATAAAAACTCAACTATTTGGAGTTATTGGCTGAAATTTTGTACAGTGACTCACTTTCAGATGTAGATCATAATTCAATAAGTGTTTTTTTCCAAAATGAGGCTATTTCAAGATGGTGTCTGAAAGGGTGGCGCCGCAAATTTTTTTCCCTACATGGACGGGAGTATCATCGACGGTCGGGAGTATCTCATCTTGACGGTCGGGAGTATAATCGATGGGCGGGAGTATCTTAAACTTATCTTAAACCTTGAAATATCGACCCGACCGGGGCTCGAACCCACCAAATTAAAGAGTTTCTGATCAGAAACCCAGCGCGCTATCCGTTGAGCCACACTCGCACAGCAGAACACAAAATTTGGAAATGCTTATAGAATGACAATAAAGATGGGGGTAATCTTATTATAATATGGGTAAAATTGCCCCTTTATTAACCTGACTGAAATTCGAGCCGTTACTAGCAACCCTGACCTAAGCAATTCCAAACAACAAAACCAAACAAACAAAGATGAGATACTCCCGACAGTCGATGATACTCCCGTCCATGTACGGAAAAAAAGTTTGCGGTGGCGCCAATAAGTCCTTTTGACCGTTTTGAACTGGAATGCTTAATTTTCATAGATAAATGTATCTAAAATGTCCTTATTGTATGTTTTCGTGATCATATTGATATTCTGAAGTTGTGTAAAAAATTTTCAGCTTTTTAGCTCAATTTTACCAGGAGAAACCGGCAAAAGAACCTTGAAAAATCAGACAAAACCGCAATCCAAGCTGAAACATGATAAAAAATGCTCAGAGCGCCTCGCGACTTGGATTTTTTTTCAAAACAGTAGATTTTACCCCGGCTTGAACCAACAAAGTTTTTTGCAGTGATTCTGAGCCCGGCACGATAGCAATATGCTACCAAGTTGCTGCAAAAATTCGAAATTTTAGAATATTTATAAAAGACAGTTACTATATACAGGTGAACAGACCTCACGGGTTAGGCTAACTGTTTATAACCACATAGGAAGGTACCTACCCAAACATAAACATAAGTGACTGTGGAAGCACTGCCAGCCAGATGTGGGGTTACTCCTTTGTACCAGGTTGCCCGGCGAATATTAGCATCTAGCGCTGTCCTCACTTACTAAAATAAAAACTATATTTCGGAACTTGGGTTTTCTTTAAAAGAGTGTGACCAGTGAAAGAATAACAAAATTTGATTGGTTGTGTTGTCACTAGGATCTGCAAAATTCAAAATCTCAACCCTAACCATGCTATACATTTCGCCATCAATATCTAAAAGAATAAATCATAGCATATGGATCTTTAGGCTACCATTCTCAGAGCGCTCTCGAATGAAGTATAAGCCTGCAGGGCTAGAAAGGAACCCTTAACCAACTACCCTTAACCTTTCCCAGGCAAGAAAAACTGAAGCCTTTTGCCATATTTTTGATGATGGAATTGATTCGAATTTGTCAAACTTTTTTTGTTGTCGAACTTTGTCGAACGGAGCTTTTTGTCGAATTTGTCGAACATTTCTTGTTGTCAAACTTTGTGGAACTTAATATGTTTTGTCAAAATTAATCGAATACTCACAATTTTAGCGACCTTTGAAAAGTTCGATTTAAGAATTTAATTGAACTTTTGTCATTCGCCGATTAAAGTTCGACAAAGTTCGATTAGTTCAGTAAGTCGAGCTGTTCGATTAATTATGTATGGTATGTACTCTTAGGTGCCAAAAAAACGGGGGGGTTCGAATAAACGGGGGGGTTGGAAAAATTTCGAAATTTCAATAAACGGGGGGGACCTAATTGCCGGGGGGGTTGGAAATTGTACTTATGAAAACCCAAAAATAAGGTAAATATAGGCTAAAACCAGGCTTTTTGGAGCAAATTAAGGGGACTTCTTTTAGCCAACTGAAAATATTCTTTAAAATTAATAAACGGGGGGGTCCTAATAAGGTCCGGGGGGGTTGGAAAATTTTCGAAAAATTAACAAGCGGGGGGGACCGTTTATTTGGCACCTAAGAGTACTGTATTAAAAAACACTAAGCATCGAAACTCTTAAAAAGCTCAACAAAAAAATTTCATCATAGTTCTATCCAGAAAAAAGTACCAAAATATCCAACAATACAAATAGAGCCCAATCTAGTCAACCTTTTGCTGTTTGAATGGATTTTCTTGTCGAAAAAACGCCTGAACACACATTTCGTACACGTTAAGTTATAATTATTCTGATAAAATGCTGGCCTGGATATCCAAGCTCAAAATTTGAAAAAAACAAAACAAAATTTACCTCAACATACAAAGCTCTAAAATTATTATAGGCTTTGTCTCCCTAGAGAATGAAAGTGCAAATCCATGTTTCTGAAACTTTTCACGTGTACTAAATTTCGCGATTGTCAGTTTCTGGAAATTTTTGCGTGTGTATTAATTTCGCGATTCACTAAATTGGGCATTTTCAAAAAGTGGGAATAAAGAAAGAAGATGACTGATTTCGCTTGAAACACGACGTATTAGGTGTAAACATACCAAAAATAGTAACAAAACTATTGACAAAAATAGTAATTAAGGGTGACAAATAAGTACCTTATCGTGGAAAAAATGTCGGAGTTTTATTTAGTCGGGTTTTTTTTTCGTCGTGGGAAAATTTCGTCAACCCCTCAAAATTTTCGTCACTTTCCGCCGACATTTTTTTCTCTGATAAAGGTATTTTCGATTTTCGACCTAAATTTTTCGCGTTTATTTAATTTCGCGATTTTGTATTTTTGAAAAATTTAAACAGTATTAAATTTCGCGAAATTAAAAATCACAAAATTAAGTACGCGCGAAATTTTGTAACACGCGAAATATAATACCAATAAGGCAATAAAAAGCAACCTTACAAGATCTAAAACTATTTAAAACATCCAAAGATTACACCATAGTATCCATAAACAAGTTGGCATTTATCACCATGACCAACCATGTATTCTTGGAAAATGAACTCGCCTCTGTTTCTTCTTTTTCATGTTTTCAAGTAACAGAAAGCTATATGTTCTCTAGCAAATGGTGGGTTACCCAATTTTTGTTGCAGAATTTCTCCACGCCATGTAGATAGGCCCTTCCGGCTTTACCGAAGTTAGCGCAACCAAGCAGACTGCATTCTGATTTGAGAATGCAGATTAGTCTAGGGAGACCAGGCTGTAAACCAGAACATAAAATATCAAAAACTAGACTGTGAAATTGTTTACAGCCTGGTACAGCCCGGATATCCAGGCTAATAAAGTGTCTAATTCCTCTTAATCATCAAGGAGATAGCGAAAGAGTAGAAAACATTACATAAAAGAACATAGGTATTTGTTGCAAAAATAAAAACATTCGAAAGAGTATCAGTAAAAGGTTTTGAAAAATGAAAATACATTGAATAAATTAAAAAACATTCCTCAAACAAAGGGACTTTTACTGATACTCTTTCGAATGTTTTTATGTTTATTGCCCCCGCAGGAGCGTAGCGACGAGGAGGCACTCATAGTTTCACGCATAGATATTGGACTGGAATCTCGAAATTTTGTTGCGCGTGTTTGTGTGTTTGTTTGTTTTGTCACCCAAGCATCCCCGTAGTTAGCCTCTTCCGTAATTGTTCGGTTTTTTTTCCGAGACGGTAGTATACATATTTTCATACTACGTTATATGCTATTACTATTATTACATATTACAATTTTAGTTTTGATATAGCTTTGAAAAGCTAAAGCGAGTGTTATAAATGCAAATCATAACAGTGTATGATATAACACGAATTACAATATTACTTGTGCAAATCAAAACAAACAAAATGGCAGACTGGTTATGATGATGATGAGCTGATTCATTGACTGGAAAATATGTTTTCAAATTTTGTTTCTTGTCTTTGAAACTGAATACTAACTACTGTAATTTAATCAGAAGTTCACTTCAGCAATGATTTCAAGTCTTTTTCCGGAATCTTTAAAGAAATTTGCTCAAGTTTTCAAATGTATATACATTTGATATTTTTGTTGAAAACTCTATAATTCATCTTTGTCTTTCATTTTATTAATAACAACCTTTATTGTTCATAGAGCTTCTCGAGCTTTAAATACCATCATATGGTCGCAACTCGAGAAAGTCCTTCTTACAACAAGATACCGGCTAAATACAGAAAAGTTGAATGTATGCATATGTAAAGTAGTTGAATCCAAAAGTGGTTGAATGAATGTTGAATGTCAATCAATGTAAACAAACTTTTTCTTTTGGTCTTCAAAATAGATTTACCTCACTTAGAGTTTTTTCACTGTTTTTCAGTGTGGTAAATCTTTTTCAAAAGCCTGCAAAAAGTTTGTATACATTCGTTTAAGGTGGTAGTCTACCCAAAAATAAAAAATCATCGAAAAAATTGTCGAATTCTGGTTTTTGGGTGTTTTGAGATCCTTAGGTCTTTCTGAACATCTCCTGAAAATTTCAGAGCTATATCTTTATCATTCAGGCCGCAGTGCCTTGAAATTAAAGATGGTAGCTGCAGTAGTGTAACACATCAAAACCAGCTGTAAAGCAAGCTGTACGCATGATTCTGCAGATTTCTTGGCAAGTTTTAGATCAAAACTTAATCTCTTTGATTGAAATGATTTGTTTAAATGAAGAATGGACTCTACCGAATCTATAAAGTTGCTCTACATTGGTTGTGTTGCTTGATTTCTGCGAAAAACATTTAAGTTGTCGGCATTTTGTTTTGAGCATAGACAGTGTGCTTTTGGTGGCTCACATAATGTTTTGTAGTGGATTTAAATGTAACTGAGGTATTTCCAAGCACAACATGATGTAACAGAGATAGAAATGTGCATTATAATGAACTGGACCTAACTTATGGAGACACACATTCTCATCTGACACCAGCCATTCATAACCGCCTAGGCGGTAACCGAAGCAAAGGCGCCGCCTTTGATCAAGCCAGCTCATTGTCAATTCAAGTCTATGTGAATAAAAATATGCACTAGAAAAGTTTCCATGTCTACAGAGAGTCATGCTGGAATTTCAATGAACATTTTGTCACACTTATGTGGCTGTTTTCACCCAAATTTGATGTTATCACAAGATTACCGCAAAGTTTGCTATATTTACGTAACTTTAGCGCAACAAGTTTTTGTTGATTTTTGGATAATTTATCAATTTTTGTGAAATGTTTTACTTTAACTTATGAAACCTGACTGGTTTGATGAGTATTCAGTGAAGAAAATTTTTGAAAAGAGCTTTCCTGCTTAAAATGATACCCATTTTTGTCTTTTTCTTTGATTTTCTCAAAAACGCGTTCCGGGGGTTCGCAAACACCTTGTCAGAAATATCTTAGGATTGAGAGTAGCTACAGACTTGAAATTTTCAGGGAAGTTTCCTTACATGATTGTGCATTGAATGAATGGATTAAAAAGTTTTAAAATTGGTTTCCTGATTTTTAATCTCAAAAAAGCGTTTTTTTCAGTTTCTTACCCCCTGGAAAAAAATTTTGATTTTTTTTTCACTCATTCCAGACCTTTTCTAAATATTAGTCATTTAAAAAAAAACTAACTTCATAGGTCAAGCCGACTATTCAGAAAACCTGACACAAGCAAAATAAAGTATTTTACCCCCTGGCTGATTTTACCCCCGTCTTTGGTTATTTTTAGAATTTTTTTTTATTTTTAGAAATGTTAATAGTTGATATACATTTCCTGAAAATTTCATTACGAAATGTAAAGAAGTTCTTGAGTTATTGCAAAAAATGTGATTTGTTGACTTTTGAAATCTGGCGGTAGACTACCACCTTAACTTTACATGCGCACATTCAACTTTTTAATGCAGTTGTGATAGCCTAAATAACTTACGCTCCAGAGTGGTTTGGTGAAATAGCTCCAATTCTGGCTTTCCAAGTTAGAGATGGACCTTCCCGAAGGCATTTAACGCTGGTTAGACTAGGTACACAGACAGTCATACAGAAACACCATAAAGTGAAAGCATATATAGCTATAAACTCAAAAAGTCTAGCTTCCTGAAGGCACATCTCTTCATTGTCTGCGCTGCTCGGAGAAAAGATTGCATCATGAAAAAGTACTGTGCACTTGAAAAAAAATTTAGGCGCATTTCAACTTTTCTCGACTGTACGTCTGAATGGACCACAATGGTATTATTTTTCTTTTGACCAATAAAATAGAAGATTTTGTTTGAGAAGTGCAATCACAGCGTACGCAAGTGGAGGCCGGGCCTTAACTAGGATTGGTTTCTATTTCACCCTATTTAAGATGGTGCAGAACTTTTTGATAAATTTCATAAGCATTATCCTCTTGACTATATTTTATTAGGCAAAGTTGCAATAGAGAATTGTTGAAATATAGCAGCCAATGAAAAAAACAAGCTATTTCTGATTGGTTACCTTGTTGATTTATTCACCACTATATATTTTGCCTACAATCTAAGATGTCTGCGGCATTATCAGAAAAGGTCTATTTAGTGAATAATAATCACGATATATATTGTTGTAAGAAAGAAACTAGGAGAAAAAAACAAACAGGAGATGTGAAAACCTGTAAGCTAACGATACCATAATTTTTGAAATATATTTTTGAGAAGCTTTCCCAGCTTTTCCTTAAATTTTATTAAATTATCAAGCTGCGAATTCTTCAAGTATTTTGTTAATGGAATATAATTTTTTTTCAAGCAAATCAGCCTCAATCAATCAATCAATCAATCAATCAATCAATCAATCAATCAATCAATCAATCAATCAATCAATCCATCGATCAATCAATCATCAATCATCAATCAATCAATCAATCAATCAATCAATCAATCAATCAATCAATCAATCAATCAATCAATCAATCAATCAATCAATCAATCAATCAATCAATCAATCAAATAATCAATCAAATAATCAATCAATCAATCTATCAATCAATCAATCAATCAATCAATCAATCAATCAATCAATCAATCAATCAATCAATCAATCAATCAATCAATCAATCAATCAATCAATCAATCAATCAATCAATCAATCAATCAATCAATCAATCAATCAATCAATCAATCATCAATCAATCAATCAATCATCAATCATCAATCAATCAATCAATCAATCAATCAATCAATCAATCAATCAATCAATCAATCAATCAATCAATCAATCAATCAATCAATCAATCAATCAATCAATCAATCAATCAACCAATCAATCAATAATTAAATCAATCAATTATTCCTGATTATTTTTTAATGTTTTAATCTTTAAAGCATTAAAGCTTTATAAGTGCATGACATGATCTTTATCTGGGGGCATTAAGTGAAAGCTATGACTAGTTATAATAAATAGAACGTTTTTTGTTTACAAAAGCAATAGAATGTGAGGTCACATGTCCCGAAACAACTTTCGATTTTTCACTTGTTTACAGGGTATCGTTGCGTAAAAAAGTAGCTTTAATTTATCTGACTCAGCATGAAGACACTTCCTAAAATAAGCTCCTTTTATTCCCATAGAAAACCTTCAACTAATTAAAAAATATTTGAAACAGTAAACTTTCCTTTATAAGTCTCAAAATCCATAAAGAAATCAAATGGCCGACAACGAAAACGTGAATCTCAGGCGCAATCTTGGATTCAGTTCAGAGCAAAAAAGCCGTGGTTGAAGATGTCTAAGACAACCCGAGCAAATCGATTAAATTTTATGCGAATGCCCTCGATTGAATTGCACCGAAAAAGGGCGCACACACAGACAGAAGAAAATATGCTGTCTCACAGCCCCGGTGGAACGTTTTTCCTCAGTGGGGATAAAAAATTCCTATTGAAAAAACCCAGTGGGGATGGTTTTCGAGTGCAATTTTTAAACATGGAATCTCGAGTGGGGATAAAATCAAAGTCCATTTCCCTGTGGGGCTTTAATTCAAGGGTATTTTCCCACCGAGGACGAAATTTTTGCTTAATTTTTCAGTGGGGCTGGGGTCTCAGCGGGTCTAATTAGCTCTGGGCTAAAAATTCAAGAAAGAAACAAGATGTTTCTTAAACAGAATATATATCGACGAATCAATCACATCACATGAGTTTTTAAGAATATTTGAATCTTTCAAACGCCCCTGTGTCACAGACCCACTGGGACCTAAGCCTCACTGGAAAATTTGACAAAATTTTGTCCCTGTAGGGAGAATGCTCTGGAATTTCAGCCCAACTGAGTAGCTTCTGATGAGATTTTTAGTTATGTGGTGTAAGTTTGAATAGAGAGTATGGATCTTCAGACTAAATTTTAGCCTATATTTTGGGTTGCAGTCGAATAATTTCCAACCCCCCTTTTATTTAGAACCTAAGAGTATCTTATAATGTTCTTATAATGTTCAGAAAGTCTAATATCATTAAAGTCAAATTTAATCAAATACACCGTTTAGGAGTCTCGCTATCTCCACCGTGTTCCACCGTAAAAACGGTACTTAGGTAAAAATGCGCACTTTAGTACTGTGGAAGGTTAGAGGAATGTCAACATTGTCAATGTTTTTCTTTCCTTTAAAATGATTTGGATATTTGAAAATGATATCAATGATAATTTTATGGATCTCTCCTGAAAATTTCACAAAAATTCATCTAGAGGAAAAGAAGTTATGATTAAAATGAGTTCTTTACCTACCATTTCTCTGCTGGGTTTCCTTACGAGAACCGGAATTTTACCTACCTTATTTTTACGGGAAAGAATGAAGTTTCCTGCGGTCAATCAAAACAATGGAAAATTGTTTGTACGCGTGCGCAGTCGACACTACTAAACGGTGTATTATAAGGTTTTGCTGGGTGTTTTTAATTGGTGGTGCCCTTCTTTATCGATTGAGTTGAAAAATATAAAAATCAAGTTCTCAGTCGTAAAATATCATTACAAGCACTCTATTGTTGTATTTCATGGTTACGACGATAAAAAAGTCAAAAGCAAAAAGGCTCCTCGTCACTGTCTATTTGTAAACAGACCCAATATCTACGAAAATTTCAAAATCCATGACTATCTTATCGACCCTTTTTACGCCGGCCCTTATTGGTGTTATTTTTGGCCATGTGGCGTTATAAGGGCCAGCGTTAAATGGGCCGGCGTAAAATAGGCAAATATTTTGCAATTTTTACCTAAAAGTGGCGTTAATTTTCGATCATTATTTCTCAATTTAAAGGATTTTAGGTATGATTCGAAGAACAAAAATTATCCATTGTTCTACTCCATATCTAAGACTTCACGAGAATAAGTCACTTTGAATGGAATTTTCATCCATTTACTACCAAAACATAACATTTCAATGAAAATTTTAAACATTATTTACTAATTTCGAAAGCAGCCGGCAAGGCGACCTTTTTTTCCATATGTTCTGAGAGCATATGTTCTGATCATTTCTACGAAAATTAATCAGCTAGAAATTATGATGTGTTCCTACGAGACAGGGGTATAATCAAGAAAAAATTGATGTTATCTTGTTGCCTAGTAACACTAGAAATTTTCAGAACACATTTTCGCGGGGAAAACAAATATCTTACAAGCTTGTCTTGGTGAACTGTTTTTCCTAGATTTTAGAACACATCAAACCATAAAGTAGTGATAAGTTTAGGGAGACAAATAGTGCTATAAAGTGAGATAAAGGTTTCCTAGAAATCAGAGCACATCATTTGTATAAAAAATTGAAAGGTCATAACATTTGGTCTCCTAAAAGATAAGAACACATATTTATAAAAAATATCTTCGCCGGCTGCTTCTGTAATTTGATACCGTGAATAGCACAGGTCAAAATCATATATTGACGCTGTGCCGACGTATCGAGATTCTATTCAGCGTGCAATCAACGAAGACAAAAGTACCCATGACGACCATCCAAGATCTTGGATGAAGTTCAAAGCTGATATTTTTATTCCCGTCGTTGAAAACATAACTTAAAAAAGTCATCAATGCTTTGTAAAAAGAGTCAGTGATAGAGAATCATAACATAAAGTCTGTCTATTATTTCGATTCAATTAAAGTGACATTTCCATAATTAAAAGTTTAGTAATTACTGTTATACATTTGGGGATCATGTGAAAGATTTCTTTCGAAATAAACTCATTTCAATTACACTTGGAGGTTTCTGGGGAATTCGTAAATAGTAAACTGCATACTGATACAGTCTGCTAGACATTAATATGGTAATATTTGCTCTTCATCTTTGATTTTTTCTACAGTGATTAGGTTGACACATGCTCGATAAAATTTCTATTGTTGGTCTTCAGAGGTTAATATATTCTTTGAGAACTTAACCTCTGATACTTAGGGTAGTAATTTGAAGCATAAGTAGCCATTTTTACAAATTTTGGCGTTATTAACGGCCCTAATTGGCATTTATCCATGATAAAATTCTGATACACAATCGTTATACACAATTTTAGAAGAAACTAAACTAATGATCACGGCAAATCAGGGCCGTAGACAACGTCTTTATCTGTCAAATCATCAAACAACCTTCAAAAACACTAAATAGTTATACGGTTCCAAATTTCGTTTAAAGTCAAAGCTTTTCCTTAAGTTTTGAGTATTAGGTGAAAAAATTGTAAAATTCTCATTATCTTGTCAAACCTTTATCCCGCTAAAATAGTAAAGAATACACTCTTTTATTCATAAGCATTACGTCAAAAAGTATACTGGGGCCAACATAGCTCGAAGATGAAAAAATCATTATTTTCTTTTGAAAATAGGATTAATATGACAATGAGTTTTACAACAAATATTTTAACTGGAACACATTGAAAGAATAGAGTATGAAACAATTTAAATAACTATTGTGAAAAGTAAATGAAAATCGGCAAATATCAACGATGTTTTGTCATTGATGACCGAGTCTAATTTGAGGCTGAAAACGAGTCGCAGTCCAAATTTCGTGTATGCTCTTATGCAGCAAAAAGGTCATTATAACGTCTCTTTTAGGCTTAGAGTTCAAAAAGTCGCAAAAATTACTTACTGATATTTCAACTCGCGTATTCACGTCAAACATTGCCATATACGCTTCAAGCGGACTGAGAAGACCCCTTGTAAAACTTTAAGTAAGAGGATCTCACAATTTTAAAAGGTCGATCGCTAAAGATAAGCCTGGGAATCCAAGCTCATAATCTTAGAAATAACAAAAAATACCTCACCTCACAAAGTTCTAAAATTATAGAGCTTAGTGCAGGTAGATTAGTCTGACACAGAATGTTATAAACAGTCTGTGTGTGAACCCTTGTTGGCAGACTTTCTGAACTTTGGAAACCCAGGCAAACACGCATAATCAACTTACCATAAAATCTTTTTCACAAGCTCTAAAGACTTTCAAAACTACTAAAAACCACATCAAAACACCAGCCACATGTCACAGGAAAAAATCAATAAATCACACACGTGTGAAAACCAACATTACTGCACAGAAATTTTCTGTCGGCGTGTGATTTTTAGAATTTTCAGTTTGTGATTTTTTTTAGAGCTTTAAGGTCTTGGGATATACGTATTTCACATTTTGGAATTTCGGTACGGATAAACACACGCGTGGTTTTTCCAAAATCACACGACGACTAAGTCGAACTCATTTAACCTCGAAATGAAGAACACGCGTGTGTTTTCAAAAATAACGAATGTCTTTTCTCCAAGTAACAAGCAAATCAACACACGCTTGGTTTTTCCAAAATCACACGCGCGTGAAACACAATTTCTACAAGCAGCATAAATTTTGACCCATCTTTTGGGGGTGGGGTCTTTACCACTATAAACTCCACAAAATAATCTTTCTGCAAATTTGAAAATGACTTTGTGATATTAAATCATAACGACAAATAAAGATTTGAAATACGTTCCTTGGCATTTAGCGAAACATTTGTCAGACTTTAAATGTTGTGTTTTAATTGATACCCAGCACGATGACTGTATGAAATTGTGAGATTTTAGAGCCGAAAAAGGCGTTATGGTAACTCAAGACTAGCATGTGTTACACATCATTAGGATCATGGGAGAGGCATTTCATCGGTAGGAAAGGTATGCGTCGATGAACATTAGCTCCCCGCCATTGGCAATACACCGACAAGAGCTTAATCAAGGTCAACCGCTGTGTTATCCCGACCGAGGACAAGTGAAGTTAGAAACTTGCTTACATGACTTGTTGTGAAGGAATAGAACGGCTGACCCCAGCTTCGCGTAACTTGTTTTTCGTCACGCACAGAACATTCGTTATTTTACTGTATCCCATGACCCTAATTTAACTGAACTCGGCTTTGTTGCTGACAAAGAACTTGGATCTACAATGTGATCTTCAAGTTGAGAAGATTTTTTTGTTTTCTTTCTTTCTATTATATTCTGTAATGTTACTCTTGAACGAAAGGATTAACATGGGGCTTGGAATCAAGAGCTTTCGAAACGAAAGAATTGGCAAGATCCAAACCTTCACGTGCTTTACAACAAGAGCAATACCACAAGCAAAAATAGAAACGATTGAGAAAAAATGTGTCACTAATTATTGAAAAACGTATATCAAAATCATTATCATTATTAATATCACTAACATTGAAAAAGCATTTTTTGACGTATTTTAATTTTTCCCGACAACAAATGTCGTCATTTAAAAATTCTGAAATTTTTTTAACAAATATTTCAGAATCGTTAATTTACAACTCCAGTCAAAATTTGGTGTTGATAGCATTAATAGAAATCAATAATGACGTCATTTGAATCTTACTCATGACGTGTTTTTTCGATGTATTTTACAACGTCAAAATCAGTTTTTGACCGATATCTTCGGTCATATCGGGTCATATAATAAAGATATTAATGTAAATTTTTGACCCAGCACTTTTCGAAATCCTCTCGTTGATACGATTCTTTTGAGCTATATATATGAGAGTTAAGGAATAATGGGAAGCGGTACGCGTCACGCAAAATATATTTGGGACATGCCTTAACTCACCCGAAAATGTATTGCTAGGTAATACGCCGAGAGCTGGCCAATCAGGCCGAACCTGCATTGCAGGGAAAAATCTCCCTTCAGGTGAGTTACCTGCGCCAAGCGCTAAACAAGCAGAAAAAATATCATAAACTAGACTGTGAAAACAGTTTAACGCTTGGATACCCAGGCCAGTTAAAGAGATAAAATCATACAAAAACGTGTCGAAATCTTGCAATTTATGCCTTTATGAAAAATACTAAATTTTGAACCTCGTCAAAAAGAACTCTTAAACAAAAGAACTGAACTGGTTTCTAAATGCCGTCATCAAAAAAAATTTTAATAGCAAATTGTAAGTCTAAAGATTGATCTTCACGCATATAAAACGTCTATAGAGAATTATCATTTGTATTTATGACCCTAGAGATTCATTCCAATCGAATTATACATTTTTTACGATCTATCCAAAATTAAAATACATAAAATCATAGCATGCTCATTTTTAATTTGATAGCTGACGATTCGATAAAGATGAAACTTAAAGGACTACGTATCATAATTCAAATTAGATTTTTTCTTGTACACTGGATCTCTTTAAATGAACATTTTAAAGTTTATTAGCGCTTGCACATTTCTTGTTTCTTTTGGTAACTTTTATAGGTGTTCATTGTTGACTTATAAATTTATACCCAGAAAGAAACCAAAACCTTGAAAAAACACACACAACTTGCTTTACAGTAGACCAAAATCACTCCTTTGATAGTTTCTAGTGGAGTCTTGAATACAATTTGATTAATTTTAACCTACCATTCAGAACAATAGTAAGCTATACACATTAAAAAAATCTCATCCAAACATGTGATTATTCAACCATGCATCCCTCCAAGCCATCACGCACTAATTTAGCAAAACATGTTTGCGTACACACCTTTATGATGAACAGAAAATTACTCATCCACACTCATCATATAATACCTTCAAAACAAAGCTGCTTGCAACTCAGACAACAAAGCACAATAAACATCCCCTGGTCAAAACAATGTCAAATCTATCTAGTTTTTTCCTATCGTTGTATTTTTGATAAATAAATTTTTAAAAGGTATTGTATGCTAATAAGTTACGGTATAAAAAGAGAAGTTAAGGTAAAGGCTTTTACAGTATTTCCTTTTTAACAATCAGAATGCTTAAATATCGTTTAATTTGTGTTCATGAAACATGTAATGACCCAATATTCAATCAACAGAGGAATTTCGTAATGTCATAATTATATATTATATTTTAAATTGCTTTGATACTGAAGCCTTGCACCCAACTGTGAAAATCATCTGATTAAGGCGTATTAAAACTTATCAAATACAGTCCAATGATCTTAAAAGGATTTTCAAACGTACAATTAATTTCCTCTCTCTTTTTCGATTCTCATTTATCCTTTCATTTCTTTTGCTTGAGATTTTATCCCAGCCGACACACAACGTTGTTTTAACGTTCGTCTAACGTTATATGGACGTTGTAAACGTTAGAAAAACGTTGAAACGACGTTGTGTGCCAGCTGGGATCCTTTGGTTGACATAGTATACACAAATTTATCATCGCTATTTCTATACTATTACTATCACATCTATCAATCCCCATTTCGATCCATCCGGTTGATAACCAATTGAAAGAAATTGTTCAAGGTGGTCTAATTTCAAGCTCCAGGCTCCAGTGGGGAAAAGAGTGAATTTAATTTATAATTTTCCGGGATAATCTTTTTTTAATCACTAATCGATTGGTCCATCTATACACCCCTGTCTCTATCCCATTGGATGTCAAGCACCCAGTGGGGTAGGATGTGAAAAAACTGAAATTCACTGGGCTGCAAGATATTTTCTAAAATCTGAGTGGGGTGACCAATTTTTTCTTGATTTTCACTGGGTGGGGTAAGAGAAATCTATGGGCAATTCTTTGATGTAGAGTAACTAATAGTGCTATCTTTCGAAAGCAGTTGATGAAGCAATTTTTAGGACGTGTTCTTCGCACTTGTTAAAGGTAGAAATCTTGATGTGTTCTGAAATTTCGTATTGTGAAAAAAATGATTTGTTCTGATCTATTCTAGAATAAGGAGACAGGGGTATTAATAAAAAGTTGACGTGTTCTTGTTTCCTTAACCCTAGAAAATTGGAAAGCTTTCAGCAACACACATCTTTCTAGGCAATAATTAAAATAATTAAGGGTTTTGGAAGTCAATGCTGGCAAAATAGTTCTCCTAGATACCCGGGGGGGGGGGTACTAGGGTTGGCGAATGAGGGGTATGTGCGGACGGGACCTCCAAAAACCGACCTTTAGAGAGACTGATTTTTGCTGAAAAGGTGACCCTTAGAGAGACTTTTTGAATTTTTTTTTTTCGATTTTTGAAAAAAGTCATACCCTTAGAGAGACTTTATTACAATTTTTTCTCTGGAA